>NC_069075.1:127253814-127878814 GCF_025698485.1 Gossypium arboreum
TCGACTAAATCTCGAATCTTTTCCATGGTGACACCTTCAAGAACACTTTATCACCCACTTGAAATTCAATCTCTTTTCTTTTTAAATCGCATATGACTTTTGTCGATCTGAAGCGACTTTCAAGCAATCCGAATTACTTTTATTTTCTCTTGGTTTCTTTAACTAGATCAACTCCGTGAATCTGTTTCTCACTAAGCTCGGTCCAATATAAAGGAGTCCGACACTTACGACCATATAAGGCTTCAGACGGTGCCATTTGTATACTTGATTGATAAGCATTATTGTAGGCAAACTCAATCAAAGATAGATATTTCTCCCAACTACCTCCAAATTCTAAAACACGACATCTAAGCATATCTTGAGTACCGGATTACTCTTTCCGTTTGACCATCTGTTTGTGGATGAAATGCGGTACTAAAGTTCAATTTTGTACCCAAAGCTTCTTGTAACTTTTTCCAAAATCTCGAGGTAAATCTTGGATCTCTATCGATATTATAGACATAGGTACTCGTGCAACTTCACAATTTCAGCAATATATAATTCGCTAATTTATCAAGTGAGTAACGTCTTGGTATAAAGTGGGTGACTTTGTTAATCTATCAACCACTACCCAAACAAAGATCCTTCTTTTTAGGAGTTAAAGGCAAACCGGTTACAAAATCCATGGTAATCTTGTCCCATTTCCACTCGGGCACCATTACGGTTGAAGTAATCTGAAGGTACTTGATGTTCAACTTTTACTTGTTGATGAGATCAAACACTTAGTTACAAATTCGAAATGTCCCTTTTCATACCGCCACCAATCTGACTTCTTTAAATCATTATACATTTTTGTGCTACGGTGAACTGATAAACACCATTGTGCTCCTCATGTAATATTTTCTTAATCAATTTATCATTTTCGCACACATATTACGTCTCGAAACATCAAGCAGTCATCTGGTCCAACTCGAAAATCGAGTCATAACTCGATTCGCATTGAGTTCTCTTGATCCGCAACTCACTATCATTCTTTTGAGCATCACAAATCAACTGGAGAAATAACGGTTTAGCTCTCATCTCGCTAAAATTGACCCGTCATCGACAATGCTAACCCGTGTTCATGGCTCTCAAAGTGAAAAGAAATTTTCGCTCAAGGCGTCAAGACTTACATTTGCTTTTCAGGATGATAATCAATCACTAGATCATAATCCTTTAATAATTCAAGCCATCTTATTTGTCGCAAATTTAGGTCCTTTTGATTCATCAAGTACTTCAAACTTTTGTGATCGGTAAAAATTCGGCATTTTTCACCGTATAAATAATGTCGCCAAATCTTCAAGGCAAAAACAACAATGCGGTTCAAATCATGTGTAGGATAGTTCTTCTCATGCGGTTTTAAGCGCCTCAAGCATAAGCTACTACTTTGCCCTCTTGCATCAACACACATCCAAGGCCCATCAATGATGCATCACTATAAATTACGAACTCCTTTCCGACTCGGGCTGTACTAAAATTGGTGCTTCATCAATCGTGCTTTCAACTTTTCAAAACTCGTTGACATTTATCATCCATTCAAACTTAACATTCTTCGCAACAATTTAGTCATAGGAGAGGCAATTATCGAAAATCCTTCAACAAAACGCCTATAATACCGGCCAAGCCTAAAAGCTTCTAACCTCAGATACATTCTTGGCGGTTTCCAATCAACGATCGCAGAAATCTTGCTTGGATCCACCGAATACCATCACCGAGACTATATGCCCCAAAAATCCGACTTCACGAAGCGAACTCACTTTTACTAAACTTGGCAAGCAGTTTCTTTTCTCTCAAGATCTCGCAATATAGTTCTCAAGTGTTCGCATGTTCAAACTCATCTCGAGAATAAATTAAAATGTCATCTATAAACACTACTACAAACTTATCCAAATATGGCGGAAAATCCGATTCATTAAGTCCATAAATATGGTGGAGCATTTGTTAAGCCAAAAGGCATCACCGAAACTCATAATGTCCATACCTTGTCCTAAAGGCGGTTTTCGACACATCGACTCCTTAACTCTCGGTGATAGTAACCGGACCTCAAATCAATCTTTGAAAACACTGTGGCCCCCTTTAAGCGATCGAATAAATCATCAATCCTCGGCAATGGGTACTTGTTCTTTATAGTCACCTTATTAAGTCGACGGTAATCAATGCAAAGTCTCATTGAACCATCCTTCTTCTTCTGAATAATACAGAGCACCCAGGAGAGAAACTCGGTCTCACAAATCCCTTGTCTGTTAACTCCTGCAATCGAGCCTTCAATTCTTTTAATTCGATGAGCCATTCTATATGAAGCAATCGAGATCGGTGCGATGCCGGCAACAAATCAATGGCAAAATCTATCTCTCTGTTTGGAGGCAACCTGCAATTCCTCCGAAATACATCCGAAACTCACAGACTATAGGTATCGATTCAAATTTCAGTTGAGACATCTCAACATTCATTACATAAGCCGAGATAAGCTTCACACCCTTTTCTCATGTATTTACATGCGGACATGTGCAAAATCACCATAGGCAATTTATTTGATTCGTCTGTTTCAACCCACGAATTTCTCCATTTTCACATTTTAACTCTAGTGTCTTTTGTTTACAATCTACCTTAGCATCATACAATGTTAACCGGTCCATTCCCAAGATAACGTCAAACTCACCAAATGGTAACAGACATCAAGTTGGCGGAAAAGCAGTGACCTTGAATCATTAATGGGCAATTCTTGCAAACCTTGTCAACTAGCACATATTGGCCTAAGGGTTCGACACTTTAATCGTAAACTCAAAATTCAACAGCAACTTTTTATTGGATACTAAATTCATGCAAATATAGGAATGGGTGGACCGGGATCAATCAATGCAATAACAATAGTATCATAAAGAGAAAATGTACCAAGAATGACATCGGAGATGATGCATCTTCTCGAGCACGTATAGCATAAGCTCTAGCAGTGCTCTAGCTTCGATCTTGCCGTTAAATCTTTCATCACGTTCTACTACTAGTCCCACCTCCAGATTTCTCGGTGGTCTACCTCTACTAGCGGTGGTATTCATCTAACACTCTGAAATCTTTCTTCTTTAACCTTCTCGGACAGTCTCTAATAAAATGCTCATGAGAACACTTTGAAACAAGCTCGCTCGGTCCCCAACACTCACCATAATGTTGCTCGCCACATTCTTTCGACACTCGGGCTTTCTAGGTCGCACATTACCCACACTTGCCACCAAGTAGCTTGAGCTTTAGACCCGAATATGCTCTACCACGATCTCTGTAAATCCCCAATTGAAACTGTCATTCGAGGGTTTGTCTCTTTGGACCTCTTTGGTTGAGATTGAAATGGCTTACTTATCTGTCTTTTTCTGACATCTCGAGCCTCAATAGTAGCTTTTCTTCTTTCTTTGTTCAATTCTTCGGCTTTAAGAGCTCGATCAACCAATACTACAAATTCTTTCAACTCCAAAATCCCTACAAACACTTTAATGTCCTCATTCAGCCCATCTTCAAATCTTCTACACATAATGGCCTCGGTGGACACACATTCCTGGGCATACTTGCTGAGTCTTACAAATTCACGTTCATACTCTGCGACAGACATTTTTCCTTGCTTCAATTCAAGGAACTCCTTCCGTTTTTGATCAATAAATCGCTGACTTATGTATTTCTTTCTAAATTCTTCCTGGAAGAAATCCCAAGTAACTTTTTCTTTTGGCACCACTGCAACCAAAGTCTTCCACCGGTGGTAGGTAGAATCTCTCAAAAGTGATCTGACACTTTAAGCATTCCTCGGTGTACATGAGAGCTCATCAAATACAGGTAGAATTTTCAAGCGAATTCCGCTTTCTCGGGATCATCATCAACCTTTGCTCTAAACTCTTGACCCTTGTTTTGAATCTTGTCAACCGGAGGCTTGTTCATTCTTACCAAATTTATACCTTGAGCAATACTGAGAATCGTCGAGGTATAGGGGGTGGAGGAGGTTGAGCATTTGAATTTGCTCGAATAAATTCAAGATACCAATTGTTCATCATTTGGAGAAAGGCGTCCCGAGCCTCATCTCCTTGTCCCAATGTCTCAGTCTACTTTCCACAGCGCAGTCCCTTGTAAAGGGAGCCGGCGCATTACTAAGATCATCATCGTAGCAGTTCCTTGAGGATCCATTACTATATTAAAATAAAACACAGTTTAGAATAATCGAGTCACCACACTATCACAATATTTTTATGGCATGTATAGCTAGACTTTTACACACACTTTATTAGTCCGAGAACCGACTAAACCATAGCTCGATACCACTAAATGTAACACCCTTACCCATTCTGTCACGGAACAGATACAAGGTATTACGAACATAACATATACCAAGATAGAAATATGTCATCCCATTTGATAATGCATCGTATAACATATATCTTGAACAATATTAGCCAACTTTTATGGCTTGTACAAAGTAACCGGTCGAAAATCTGTAACTAATATTTTAAACCTAGACAAATATGACACATAACAAAATAATTTTTGCCTACTATACATGCCATAATTCAAAACATTTAGTTCAAATACCCCAAAGTATGATAGTGCGGGTAGATCTTCACGATCCTTGACTCTGAGCAAGTGGAGAACACTATAAGACAAAAGAGAGAAAACGAAGTAAGCTTATAGCTTAGTAAGTAGTATGTAAATACTAATTTAAGAATCTAACATGTTTACACAACAATTCAAGTATGTCTACTTTAACTTCACTACTTATTCCACTTGATTAAGCTGTCTCTGCTGTGTCATATTCACTAAATAAATCATAACTCGAGTTACAAAACTCAAAATTCATATCCGTAAAATTTCCTGAATCTAGACTCATAAAGCTTCTTGCTAAATTTTTTTATAATTTTGGTTCAGCAGATTAGTACAGTTTATTAGTTAAAGTTTCCCTGTTACACAGCTCGACTGGCCTGACCTCTGTCCACTACGAATTGAATTTCTCTCAGTACATAACTCAAACAACCCTGAAGTCTGTTGTATTTAAAACTAGTCTCAATAAGGAATTTAGGCATGTAAACTATATTTCTTAGTTTGCTTTGTACAATTTTTAATGATTTTTCAAAGTGGAAACAGGGGATCACGTATTCATCCTGAGCAAGTCAGTTACAATTGTAAATATCTCAAAATATAGAATTCCTTTGCTTGCCCTGCTTCTTTTATATGAAAGTAGACTCATTAAGCTTTAATTTCACATCTCATTCAACCTCTAATTATATTCCTCCTATTTTTGGTGATTTTTCAAAATCACGTCACTGCTGCCATCTAAAAACAGTTTTAATACTAATTTCACTCTTTCACACATTCTTTATGCTAACCTCATTTTATCGTATATATGTATATGCCACAATTCATTTTCACCACATTTCATTCACTATAAGTGTAGGTCCAAACCACAATGTCACCACAAAACCATCCCGTTGAACAATTCGGATCAATCCTCGATATTTAACGGTTTCAGCACACAGCCCCACCATCATACTTCATTTAGTTCGGCTCTCTTGTACACATGGGGAACACTTAGTACCACTCATGCGACCTAGCCGATTTGTCTCGTAGCTCTCTTGTCTACATGGTGTCCTTCACTTGGAATCACGCATGCGACCTAGCTACATTTATCTTTCACGTAGCTCTCTTGTCTACATGGTGTCCTTCACTTGGAATCACGCATGTGACCTAGCTACATTTATCTTTCACGTAGCTCTCTTGTCTACATGGGATACATCTCGTATCACGCATGTGACCTAGCTACTACAGGGTGTCTCGTAGCTTTCTTGTACACATGATGTGCACTCAGCATCATACATGTGACCTAGCTACGCTCCCTCTATTTCATTCGATCTCTCGAATGTTCAACCGGATCTCTCTCTGTATTTATTTCCATTCTTCCCATAGTCAATTTATATTTTAACATCAGCTAGTATATTTATATAATAGGCTGAAATATAAGAATGTACATGAAATTATTGTAATATTTACATACAACTTACCTTGGTGCAAAATATGGAAATTTTGCAATTTAGTCCAAAACTTTTCTTCCCAGCTCGAGGTCGGTTCCGCACCTTTCTTGATCTATAATAACACATTTAGCTCATTTAATACTCATACTATTTATTTCAATCCAAAAATCACATTGTAGAAAAATTACATTTTGCCCCTAACTTTTACAAAATTACAATTTTGCCCCTAGGCTCGGAATTTAATTTCAGCCCTTATTCTTATGTTTTATGATATGCTGAACATTTTCTCTTCTACAACAACATCAAATTCCCACTCTATCATATAGTTATGAACATTAGGTATTTTTACCGATTATCTTGCTTTTACTCGCTTTTCACTTAAAACCGAGTAGCACAAATTATTTAACACAATTTAAAACCTCATATTCTATCATAAAACATCAAAATACACAAATTTCACCTATGGGTATTTTTCCAAATATGAACCCTAGGTTAAATTATTACTAGCATAAGCTTAATCGAGCTTCCGGATTCCAAAACGTAAAGAACATTAAAAGCGGGCTTAGAATCACTTACTATGGAGCTTGAAAGTTGAAGAATCCTAGCTATGGAGAGAGTGAAGTTTCGGCAGCAACTAAATGGGAAGATGACTATTTTGTGTTATTTTTCCCATTTTATTTCATTTAATATCAAAATGACTAAAATACCCTTACTACTAAACTTTCCAAAAATTCCTTCCATGTCCTAAATTTGTCCATGAACTTAAAATTGGTAGAATTGCTATTTAAGACCTCCTAATAAATATTTCAAAACAATTTCATACTAAAAATTTCTAGTATGCAAATTTTGCAACTTATTCGATTTAGTCCCTACTTTCAATTTAAACACTTTAGGCATAGAATTTCATCACGAAATTTTCACACAATCATGCAATCATATCATAAACCCCAAAATATTTATAAAACAATTATTTCTATCTCAGATTTGTGGTCACGAAACCACTATTCCGATTAGGCCCTAATTCGGGTTGTCACATGCTAGTTGTTGTGTTACTTGAATGTTCTGCTCTAAGTTCAGTTTGAGTTCTATGGTTGTATATGATTGTGGTGAATGAGGAAGTTATGCATGTATAAAGTTGTGTAAATACATGAATGTTTGCAAGTATGATTTTTGCTCTGCATGATAAAACTGTGTATCGATGAATTGGTGTGTGGCGTACTCCATAATATAGTACTGGTTAGTTAAAGATAGGAAAATTGGCGTAATGGAGGAATGGGCGAAATGAAAGGGAATTTGATGAGGTTGGGTTGGATAAATGATCTGCTGGCTTTACGGAGTAACATTACAAAAATGATCTACTAGTTTTACATGATTTTTTTCATTGTTTTAAAAGTAATAAAAATATTGTTATTTAAATTTAATTATAAAGTATATAAAATATTAATTTATTATATATGTATATTAGTTTTTAAATAGTAAATCGGATCTGTCCATGAACACACCTATCGCTCACCTTAAGTCATCAAGCATTAAACTCATCGTCATTTGTCATTCAAACCCCAAACTCTACACCATAGAAGTCTAACCATTAATTTTAATCTCCCATTTCCTTATTACTAAAACAAAAGACTCTAAATCAGCAAAATGAAAAATTCTATAAATTTTATAACTTTTAAATAAATTTTATTTTAAAACTTCTATTAATTTTAATTATTTTCTCTAACTTATTTATAGTTTTTTGTATTTTTTAATTTCTAAAACTTTATTCTAATTTATAATATTTAATAATGTTTTAATAATTTTTCTATATTTTTCTAAAAATTTTATAATATCTTTCTAAAAGTTGTTATAACATTTAAAATTTTATATAATTTTTAATAATTTCTATAATTATTTATAAATTTCTATTTTTTATAAATTTTATAACGTATATTTATAAATTAGAATTTTTAGAATTTTAATATTTTTTACTTAAATAATGTATTAAGCCCTCATAAAATAAAATAAAAATCATTAAGCCCTCTACATCACTTACGATGTCACTTGCACAGTCACCCACCACGTCAGCTTGTCACATCACCCACCGCATCAGTAGTTAACCACCTTCAGGGGCTTTAACAGAAAAATAAATTCAATGGGCTTAATTGATTTTCTAATTATTTTCTTAGGGTTTATTTAGCATTTTAGCCTTAATAAAAACCAATTTACTATAAACAAATTAATAATAATAACAATAATAATTTGTATTATTTATTAAGCATTTTACTGAGTTGGTGTCACCCTCAATAGGTCACCAACTCAATTAGGAAATTATGAAAATGTCCTCTCATAATTAAAATAAGGCATACTATTTGAGAGTATTTTTGTCTTTTCATTTTAACAAAAACCAATTAAAATAAGCATATGGTGGGATTTGAACTCGCACTAATTTGATTAACAAAACTTTAAATTTACCACTAATAAAAAAATTCAGTTTAATATATTTTATTCATTTTTAGTTTAATATGCATAACTTATTATCTTCATTAGTTATTATCTATATTTGCTATCTATTAACTGTTTTACTAAGTTGGTGTTGCCCTCAACTGGGACAAAATGTAACACCTTATACTTGGCCCGATCGTCGAGCCCAAATATTAGGATGCCACACCACCGTCTCACAACATACACAATACAAATGAGCTCATTCTTAAAGAAGCTTCTTCCATTTTAACTTTTACACGAGTTTTAGGTCAAATAGACTCCTAATTATCATTAATACACGCTAACACACATCAAATGGTCTTATAAAATATAATTAGACATGCATAAGGACAACATAGAAAAATTTTCCAAAACAATTACGCAGGAATCAATACTGAAACATAGGTATCGATATTTCCCTTAAATGGTATCGATACCGATTGGAAAATCTGTACCAAAGCAGCATTTTGTTTCTCGTCTAAAAATTAAATCCCAAAAAATATCGGTACATTTATTAAAGTATCGATTATTTTACCCCGAGTATCGATACTCGTGATAAGGTGTCGATACCAAATTACAATACTGGCTTCCTGCACAATGAAATATCACAGAGGTATCATTTTTAAAACCCGAATATCGATACCTCTACTCCAGACACAAAAAATACAGCATAATAAGGCAAATAATCCATCCCAATCATAAACCATTCAACATGTAACTAATACCTTGTCAAATAAACATCAGAATGACCACAATAACAGTTCAATCATCGAAAACATGTCTGTAACAGCCCGTTTTTCAATGGTGACAGAATAGTGGTTTCGGGACCACAAATTTTTGTCATGTCGACCCATCAATTTAGTTAAGAAATTTTAACGTTTAGATAACTAATTAAGATAAAAGAACTAAATTGTAAAAGGTGCAAAATTTGTTAATTATTGCATTTAGATTTTATCAAATAACTTAATTACTAAATAAGGAAGGACCAATGAAGTAATTAAACCTTGGTAGGTGTGTAGACGGCAAAATGGAACAAAAAAATTAATTAATTGAGTGTAATTGATGGAAATTTTGTAAATAAATCAAATTTAAATAAAACAAATTGAAAGAAATGGACATTTCTTCTTCATTTTTCTTTACCTTTTGCTGAAACACCATTAAAGAAGGGCTCCAAGCTTTGGTTTCATCTCCTTAGTGCATGTAAGCTCAATTCTCACATATTTCTTATAATTTTTATGTTTTTGAAATCGTTGCAACTAGGTCCAGCTAGACCGTACCTTCGTTTTTTATTCTGTCAAAAATTTTAGAAGTTGTTATTGATGAATCTTGATTGTTTTTTTTTTGTGATAATTATGTGTTTGAAGCTTTGATATAATTATGTGCTTGAATCTTTGATTGTGATTTTTGATTGTTTTGTAAAGTGACTTTATTTAGTTTTTAATTAAAGGATTAAATTGTTAAAATGTTAAAATCACATGGTTAATTGGTGTATAAAAGGTGTTTTGTGGACTATTTAGAAACCTTGAACATTCAGCTAGTATGATGAGTTTTTAGAAATGTTTAATTTGATAATTTTTGGGTTAAGGGACTAAATTGCTTAAATTGTAAAAGTTAGGGGTAATTGTGTAAATTTTGAAAATAAAAGGGTATAAATTGTAGAATAAATTAGAATATGAAATGTAAGATAATAATTGGAAAATTTTTCATTTTAGATCAAGACCTTGTTTGATTTATGTGGAAAAGGAAAAATTGTGAAATAGTCCCTAAACTTCTACAACTATTACAATTCAGTCCAGGTAAGTTCTTTTGGTTTGTAATTTAATATCTATATGAATTGTATGATGATATGATATGAAATAGTGGATATTAATTGTTCTATTGATGATATAAAGTTGTTTGGGAAAATGTTATTGAATTTTGATGCTTGGGCCGGATGAACGCGAGATAGAATACAACTAAATGACGGCATGTTATGCAGGGATTGGAGTGGAGATTGATGTGGTGTGATCTATATATTTTTCTCGAGTATACTAAGGTTCAACATTTGTTGTGAACCCTCGTGTTATATTATCTTGTCCTGGCGTGTTATGGGGGCGGATGTATAGCCTACGGGCTAGGCACTTAGTGTCGAGGCATGTTATCAATTGGATTAGATTTCATGAGCATTTGGCATGTTTCGGTTGGATTACTTATGTACTTTTATTTTTAAGTTGTTCATCAGGTCGTAAATTATTGTATTATAATTTGTGTAATGACTTTGAATGGCATGACATGTACTTGACATCTTGAATTGACTCTGTTGTGGGCATGTATGTTTTCTCGGAGATTATTATTTAAGCTTTGAATTGAAATTTGCAATTTACCAATTTTCAATTGTGGATGGCAGGAGACATGTGTTGTTGAATCATATTTGATTTGATTGTTATATTTACTTCGATAAGATTTATTTCTTCTGTCCGTCGAACTTACTAAGCTTCAATAAGCTTACTTGTGTTAATTTATGTTTCTTGTAGATACTTTTGAAGGTTGGATGAGCAAATCAGCACTCAAGTTACACTATCCATCCGATTTCAGTAGTTTTTAAACGTTTATTTTGGATTATATGGCATGTAATAGGCTTGCTATGTCATTACTTTTGTTTTAGTATGTAAATATATATAAATTGTGCCTAAGTGTAAGTTGATAACTTATTGTGATATATGAATGATGGAAGATGTCTTTGATACAAACTTTTAGCATATGTATGACTAATAGGTTATATTGAATTGTTGTGAATTGAGATGCCTATGATAGGCATATTGGTTAGAAGTTTAAGTTGTGTGAATTGGCATGTTTTTCTTGATGATTTATATTGTTGTATAAGTGTGAATACTTGTGGTACCATTGAGGTTACATTGATTAGGCACTTAAGATGGTTGAATTAACATGATTTGAGCTTGTTTAATTGCATTTTGAATAGGTCTAATGGTTGGTAAATGGATTATTTAGTGACCAAAAAATCTTGAAATGGTAAACTTGATGTTTAAGGCTCATTTAGGTGCACACAGCCTGGGACACGGACTGCCACACGGCTGTGTGCTACACACAGTCTAAGACACAGCCATGTGTATTAAGTTAGTGTGTTACACGGCCGACGACATGGTCGTGTGTATCAAGTCAGTGAGTTACATGGGTAGAGACACGGGTTGGGACACGGTCGTGTGTCCCAACTTCAAAAGTCACACGATCTGGGGCATTCCACAGGGCATGACCACACGGTCGTTTGTCCCTTGTTTTTGAAAATTTTCATATTTTCCCAAATTTTCCTAACTTATTTCAAATTAGTCCTTAAAAGTTTTAAGATTATTTCTTTAGTCCCGTAAGCTCGATTTAAGCCTCATAAATGTAAGTTATTATTGTAAATTAATTATTTTGTGGTATTTAAGAAATTATATTGTAATGATCGTGATTTTTACCTATTATTTCTGTTAACTTGTTGTAGCATTCCTATAACCCTATTTCGATGATGGATACAGGTTGAGGGTGTTACAATGTCTGAGTAACCAAGCAATATAACAATAACAGTATCCATAAATCTTAAGAATAATTAAGTTACGCAAATAACCAAAACATCATGGCAACATTTATGCAATAGTTCTACCACATTGCCTTTATTTTCCCAAAACATAAACGAATAAATAAACACCTATGAATTAACATAAAAGACTTGCCTGGATCACCCCTCGGAACCACACCGCTCACACCAGAACGCTACTAATATGTGATGGATTTAAAAGAAGTGGGTGAGCTTGACGAGCTTAGTGAATGCCTAGAACAACTATCATACAAACAAGTCATCACGCATTATCGAAATATCCATTTAGCACAATTACAACGTCTCATCTTTAATATCATATTAGAGTTATTCATGCATTATTCATTAATTCATATACATAGTAATCAGATTCACTTGTCAACATATAACACATTTCATACCATCACATTTAAAAATAGTTTGGCACTTGAGCTACCATTACACCAAACATGTCCCAAGGCATCAAAGCCCAAATCACATAACATATATAGGTGAGTTCTCACAATCTTATGGCATGCCAACTATATCCAATGGTTTTAAGGTTCACAAGGCCAACATATTTGTTATTAACACACACATTTACTTACTGTTCACTGCACTTTATCTCTGCATAGTCACATTATAAGCATAACGTTTTCACTATCATGTAGCATGTATATCATGCCCACAATTAACTCTTTCTCAATAGCCATTATAAGCTTATTACACATATCACAATGTCACATTATAATCCACAAATTCACAACACATTTTCACATATAAAATCATGAGTATGAGAAAGCTTACACTTAGAATTTAGAGTAGGGGTTTAGGCTATTTTTAAATTCTCCATTAACGCAATGAATCATGTCCACAAGCAGCTATTCTAAACACTCACCAATTATGCTTTCGCCGAAATTTGAAGCCCAAACTAGTCTTTCCTTAACTCGTAGATGGTCTTAATGAATTTGAAGCTTTAACACAACAAATCACACAACAACACATTCAAAAATTAGCTAAGGACTCAACTCAAGCAATCAAAAACATAAACATAAGTCAAGTTCTCAAGTAATTGAAATCTTCAACATAACAAACTTGATATCAAAATATCTCGGTCTATACTCAATCGTTTTGCCTAAAACCACTTCCATGCATCTATTTATTCACCTACAACTAATTCTCAACCTTTAAATTACGCAAAACTACTCAATTCATGGTATCAAAATTTTTGACATGTTTTTGGCAATTTCACAAAAATTCACTAAATCTTTAGAAATCTTTAATGAAACTTCAATGTAAATTTAGAAACCTTCTAATCATGTCACAACTAATTGAAAAACACTTTGAAACACGTTTTTACCCGAAATCCACCATTAATGACCTAATTTTTGGCTTTTATTTAAAACATGCAATTTAATGGCTAAAAACTTTGTTTTAAAGACTAAATAACATTAAATACTAATGAAAAGACAAATGATTACCTTTGATGGAAGAAAAATGAAGCTTTTGTTGAAAATTCGAAAAACTCACAAACTTGACAATGGAGAAATCTATGGTTTTTGGGTGTTTTTCTTGGTATTTTAGGAGGTTTAAGGCTTGGATGTTGATAGAAATCAAAATATTAGAGTTTGGAAATAAAAAATCAATTGAAAGAGGCTTAGGAGAGCAAGAAACGACACAGCAAGATGAAGAGAAAACTTAAGTGAAAATAAGCTGCAAGTGGGGAGTTATTAGGTGATTTTTAAAATTTGGTAAAAAAGTTTAATAAACGCACAGAATTTTGACCCTTTTACAAATCAATCATTATTTCAAAATTGAAAGACTTTTTAGTATCTTTTCAAAATTTGATTTAATTTCCAAAATGTCATAGACATAAACATTTCTGAATACCATGCTAATGAAATTCCCGAACTCATTAAAGCTAAAATCTCTAAAATACCCTCGTAACTTCTGGGACTTATTTTAGGGTGTGACACACCAACTTAATTAGGAAATTAAGAAAATATTCTTTTGTAATTAAAAAAAATTTATACTATTTGAGGGTATTTTAGTCTTTTCATTTTAAGAAAAACTAACTAAAATATGTATATGGTGAAATTTAAACCCACAACAATTGTATTAGTATAACTTTAAATTTACCACTCAAGCAAAACTTTATTTTGATGTAATTTGTACAATTTCATTGTAATATGATTAAGTTATTATCTCCATTATTTGTATATCTATACTATCTATTAAGTGTTTTATTGAGTTGGTGTCACCCTTGATTGAGTCGCCAACTTGGTTAGGAAATTATAAGAATGTCCTTTTGTAATTAAAATATACAATTTAAGGGTATCCTAGTTTTTTTTAACAAATACCAATTAAAATATACATATGGTAAGATTTGAACCTACACCAATTGAATTAGTAAAACATTAAATTTACCACTAAACTAAAATTTCATTTTAATACATTTTATTTTAATATGCACATGTTATTATTTCTATTAGTTGTATAGCTATACTATTAAGTATTTTCTTGAGTTGGTGCCACCTTCAATCGGGTCATCAACTGTTAAAAATTGCAAAATGTCCATTCATAATTAAAATAAGTTAAACTATTTGAGGGTATTTTAGTCTTTTTATTTTTACAAAAGCCAATTAAAATATGCATATGGTAGGATTTAAACCTAATCCAATTGGATTAATAAAACCTTAAATTTATCACTCAACCAAAATTTCATTTTGATACATTTTATACATTTTGTTTTAATATGCACAAGTTATTATCTCTATTAGTTGTATATATTAATAATGTTGTTAATTGAGTCAGTGTCATAAGTCAACTCAATACTAATTCACAATCGTAGACAAATCATGATAAATAATTGTAATACATTTTGCATTGTTTATCTTATGTACTTGTGTGTAAATTTCGTTGTACTCACAATTTAATCTATTTTTATTTTAATAATTTACAAATTTCATATGTTATTATAATTAATTAGTTTCAAATTATATATTTAATTATTTATTGTATGTTAATTTTAAATTTGTGGTTTTCACATGCATAATTGTATGATAAGATTTTTAATGTTAATAATAATGTTAATTGAGGTAGTGTCATAAATTAACTCGATACTAAGGTAAAATTGATGATAACATAATAATAAACTATTTAATTTATTTTTTAATTTTAATCGTAAATATTTTATAATTATGAATAATTATTTTTAAACTATACAAGTTTTATTGTTTATTATATATTATTTTAAGCATACATCAGACATACATCCATATTCTGAACGTGTAGTTGCATGTGATTGGATTTGTAGTAATAATAATAATCCACCGCAGCAATAAAGCCCACAAACAAAAGTGACGTCCCGCTTTTGAAATACGGAATCAAAATCCCATTTCCACCGATTCCTTCATCCAAAACCACGCTCAAAGACAAGAGGGAAAAAAGAGTAAGTAAAGGTTGGAGAAAATGAATCCCATAGCTTCTGGAGTGGACAAAATAAAAGGGTTCGTTCACGACTTAGTTAAAGGCCGTGATTACTCATCTCGCCGCAATCCGGTATTTATAATCTCCTCTTTATTTTTATTATTATTATTTTTGTATAGTTCTTTCTTCCTCCCTATTTTTCTTGCATTGTTTCTAATATATATATCTATATTCTTAAGATTGAAATCTTGAAGCGGTTGCAGCGAGAATCATTTTCAGACCTCATGAAACTCCGAGAGCGACAAGACAAAGTCGAACGTTTACTTTCCTTCTACAAAACATCCAAAGAGAATCCATTCGAAGGATCGAATACCCTTTTGAGAGGGGAAGTTGATATTCTCGCAGCTGTATTGTTAATGTCCAAGGTCGACGACGAACATTGGGACGGGGTTGGTCAGGCAGGAATCAGAACTATGGTTGATTCCAGGTTTAGATTTGCAACCACTGTTGGGGGCAAAGATACCTTTGGGGTTGAATTCATGGCTAATCAGAAAAGGATTGAAAATAGTAATGGCGATGTCTATGGAACCCCACTCACGCTATCTAAGTTGTTCTATAAAGGAAGTGCTGGTGATTGGTTTTCTGCTATCGCAATTCCATTTGGAGCTCAGTTTAGAGATTTGAATGTTACCTCGGCCTCTTCCCTTCAGGTATTCCCTCATTATTCCCGGTTTCCAACTCACTGTTACTTTTTTTTATACTTGTAATGTTGAGAAGTGTTTTGTTTGAATTGTACAAACCATGTATTCTTGATGCAGTGTTGAGTACATTCCATTTGTTTGTATGAATTGCACTTCTTATTCCTGGTTAGTTTCCATAATTGATATGAACTTTTAGTTCTTGTCCTGAAATGGTTTTTATTTGTTGCCTAGGAGGAAAAGGGCCTCACTGATTTATCATTTGGACCACCTATGTTGCATCAGCATAATGGAGGTGCAATTGGGGTGACAGTGAAAAGATCAAATATCATTGCTTCGCTGGCTCAATCCTTCCGTGGAATGGGAAATGAACATTGCTTCAGTACGTTTGGACAAGTTGTTTGTCATCTTCCAATAAGATTGAAACTCTCATTTTTAGGCCTTCGCCGAGGGCCTAAATTGGCTAGTCGTAATTTCCGCCTTGGAGCCCTTGCGCTTCCGGTTGGATTGTCTAGATATCTTGAAGATGTTGATACAGTAAATGAGGCAGCTTTTATGCCTTCGGACACAAACATCCCAGAATCTGGATCTATTGCCCTAATGCTGGAGTCTGAACTTGATGAATACCAAAGACTTGGAGGTTGGATTGAGATGAAACAAACAAATTCGAAAATTTTACAATGGGCTGTTAATTTGTCTGATACTTCTGAAGATGTATTTGGTTGGGGTGTGAGTGTTGGGGGGTTTGTTGAAGGTCCTAGAAATTGGGACCACTTTCAGGTTGAATCCTATGTGAAACTTAACCTGGGTAAGAGATGTAGCTTGAAGCCCGGTATTGCTTATGTAGTAGATGGAAATTCCAGAACCCTGGCCCTTGCACTTCGATCTAACTGTTCCTTCTGATTACCACTTTCTCTGAAAGGTAGGAGTTTCTGAATTTTATAGGAAGTCTTGTTTTGGGGAAGTTCAATTTTGATTCAGGTGTATAGTTTGCAGCATCTATTTTAACCATTTTTTATTCTTTGATTAAGTTCTTCATAAGTTTATGTTGCAATTTTGTTGGAGCCATTGCCTTTTATAGTCTTAGAGAAGAACATGCTTTTCTTGATATACTCCATATTAATTTCAGGATGTCTATTTAATCTCACTTGTAAAAGGATAATCCCATGACCCTTTCAAGTTTATGTATTACGATTATGAGACATCTAAGAAAATGGCCAGAGAAGAAGAATGAGACAATTGAGAAAGTTGCTATTGTGACCATTCAGGCATTTATGATCTTGCACCTGATTTATATCAATATGTTGAATTCATTAGCGACAAACATGTTGTTCATTTGATTAGCCCTTTTCATTTCTTACCTGTTCTTTGGCCCTTTCCATGTTCCTTCATACTTGGATCAGGTTTATCTAATTTCACTAGGTTCAATCAGTCATTTTTTCCGGAAGTTAATTTGCTAATTTGCCTCACTTGTTACTATTTGGTGGAAGAAGATATATAGGTTTATGTTTAGAATTTTACCTTTATTGACAATACTCTGAAGGAATCAATCCGCCTCAAAAGTCTTAATAATGTGCTTAGGAGCTACTTTAAGGTAATGCAGCTTTCTCTAGCATCAATTTGTTGGAGATAATTATTACATGCGATCTGACATACATTATCGGGAAAGCGAAAAGCCCTGGTTGAAAATTACCAACTATAATTATGGAGTTATATTTCCAGACTAAGTTTTCACTTTACCATGTTACTTCAGATATCAGTAACGGTATTGGTCCCACTGAATTTGAAATTTTAATTACTTGATTTCCATTTTCTGTATGAGCTTTAATACCTTGATAATGATTTGATTACCTTGCTTGTGTTTATTAACTGATAATTCTTCCAAGCACTGTCATTCTCTTAATCATCTATGTTATACATGTTGCAACGTGCTTTTGACATTTTGTACCTTTTTAGGGTCTATTTTAGCAGCTGATGCTTAACACCTAACAAAATATAAAAAAGTTGCATGTCTTCAGAACCAAACTAGCTGGGCCTGTTATAGTTATTTATTCTGTAGAATAGCTGCTGGCACTGAGCCTTGTTGCTTGACTGTGCCCCAATTATTTTCCCAATCTTGACGACCGTAAGCTAAGGGGTTCTGCTGGAACTGCTTCGACTGGTATTATCCTTTGGTTGGAACAGCTTCTATGGTTATATTACGTTTTAGTTTTATCTTCAAGACTAGGCCTGATGAAACATGGTCCTCAGATTGCCAGCAGGATTTATTATTTTTCATAATTTAATGTTCTCAGTGCTGATTTGCCAGCTTTCCCCAAGTCACAGTGGTGGCATAGAAAATCAATCACCTAACCTTGTTGCCATATAGGATTCTGATGGGTGAGACTACCCTAACGGTTAAAAGATCAATGCAGCAATGGAGAAACCAAAGTATAAATATACTCTTGATTGATGAACTTATAATAATAATAATATGTCATTTGTGATACTTGTACAATTGTTCAGTATAGGCTTCGAAAAAGGTTTTTTAGTTCTGTATATGTTTTTGTGCCTTTTTTGTCCTTTAGTTTTAGCTTAGATTTCATTGTTGTGAATTTATAGAAACTAACCAACCTTTATATGGTTTCAGACAAATCTGAACTTTTATGCCTTTACTGATTCAATCAGTTAGTATCATACCACATACACCGTATCACTATAATATCATATTGACTGTTTATACCTTGATTTGAACCTTCTGAGTCCAATCACAACATCTAAATGTTTTCGTGACAAAATATGGCACAATTAAGTCAGTTTCTTTCATTGTATGGCATGATGAGAATGGATGGTATGTGATCCTATGATTGACATGGTGAGAGGAAATGATGATGCAAAAACTATGATCAATTTGGCAGCTGCTGTATATGATTCCAACTGTTTGATGGTTCTCCTGGATGGGAAGTAGTGTAAAGAGTAGGAGCAAGTTGGACCAAATTGTAAAAAGGAGGAACTATGTCGAGGAGTGACCATTTACTTGATACGGTAGTATTATTCTTATCCAAAAACTGTTCACCTGAAACGTGAAAATGCAACTAGCCTGATGACAGATTGAACTTGCCATAATTTGGTGGCTGTTGGGTTCCATCCTATTTCAAGGTTTAATTTACTATATCATTGTCGTTTAAAACATGATAAAAAAAAAAAGGGTGATCAAGAACTTCTACACTAATTGAGTTTTAACTATCAATCTTATTGTAATAATTAAGATTTGAGTTTGAGCTTGTATGTTTCTTTTTTTTATCCAAGGGATTATTGGTATAAGTATAAAAATATGAAGGTATTGATACTTATTAAAAAAGGTATCGATTTTTGTTTAACTATCGATACAGTTTTCGGCATTTAAGCATATCTGCCTCAAATAGAAGCTCAATTACACGTTCAAACAAAAATTAAAATTAATTCATCGGTTCTGATTTAATCTAAAATTTTAATTTTGGTGCATGACAATTTTAAATTAAAAATAATTATTAATTATTATAAAATTAACAATAATGCTTGAGAAAATATTCTCTAAACAAGTAAATATAACATGTTAGTTCAAGAAAGTACTCTACAATATGACTATTAATAGAATTATCAAAAAATAAACATTTTATGTAATTTTATCTAATTATTCTAACATTTTATATATGTTGAATTATTCTCTGTCTAACATAAATATATATTCCTTTCATGTATAAATAATTAATAATATATATTATAATTTAGTTAAAATTAGTAATAATAATTTATAATAAATACTATGCAATTTCGATATTATTTAGTAAGTTAAAATGTATAGAAAATTATTTTTCATCAATAAAATTTTAAGATTATTTGAATAAAATTAATAAAATAACATATAATTAGATTTAAAAATAAAATATGTCTTAAGATTAAATTACTATTATTAGTGTATAAAAATAACTTTTAAACTTAAATAATATATTTATATGTTTAAAAGTTATAAAATAATTGAATTGATTATAATTATTTTTAATTATCCACCTAATTACTTTATTTCTTACTTTCCAAGAATTGGAGTGTCTAATTTAAATGATTCATTACACTCAATTTAGTGTACCTACTAATTACTAAACATATCATAATTCAAATTTATTATTGAATCATATGAATAAGTTTTGCTCCATTTCAATTATTTGTATGAAGATTGATATTTTTAAATTTTAGTAATTGATTGAGTTTTAGTTCGATTGGTATAGTCATTGTTATCAGTATAGGAGGGTATGGGTTCGAGTGTGTTGAAGCACATTAACCTCCTATTTAAGGGTTGGAGATTGACTATGAATAATTTTAGGCATTATATAAAAAAGAACAGATATGATAAAAACCTATAACGTGACAATTATTTGAGCTTGCTTGTGGAATAAAAAAAAATACACTACCAGCATACTAAATACTAACCTTAAAGCAAATATATAATATTCTAAAATAAAATATGAAAAATTATTTTGTACACTACCAACAAAGTTTTTAGATTCCATAACCAAAATCAGAGAGTTAACAAAATTTTTATAAAAATATAAAAAAAATATACACATTAAAATTTTAAATCTATTGTAAAAAAAAACACTATTAATATACCAATTACCAAATACTCACCCACAAAACATTACTTATTAAAGATAATAGATTTGGGCATACAAGAGTAAAGAAGGTGAAAAATCAGCATTCCGAGGCAATCCATGAAAAATCTAATCCTCTTGAATACTGAGCTCTATGCCTCCAACTTAGGTTAATATGTATATATGCTTTGAGATTGGATTTGGATCTATAAATATAATACGCAAAATGATATTGAACACATGAATGTCGCATAGAATTTATACCATATAAATTATTTAAAATATTAAATATAATTATCATTAGATATATTATACGAATATCATACAAATATAAAGTTGATAACTTGATCTTAGGATTCTAATAGATTTTGAAGTAAACTATTATTTGAGTATTGAGATTTAAATTTTAATAATCTTATAATTTCCATGATTGATTTGATGATTAAAAACATTTACTTAAGAATCTATTTGGATTTCAATTTTAAGTAACAAGTGGTAAATTTTCGATGTGTGCGGGTGTGATATATGCTCTTACTTTATGTGTGAATACTAAATACTGTGATTGTATGTTTCTACTATATGCATGAGTACTAACCCTTTAAGAAACCGGGTTGGATAAAACTAAATCCAACTTTGCAGTAGAATTTGGAGAATGAACATAGAAACAGGAAATGAAGCAGTGAATTTGCAAACTTTGTCGAGTAACCCCAAATCAAGGGAAAGTTTTTTTACAGGTAAAACTTGGGAAGGCACTATTTTTAATGATGATTAAACATTAAGTTTGGTTTAAGACAGCTCCAAATTGGCCCCAACAGACCAAATTTTCCTCTCTTAGAAAACCCAAAAAAGCATTTTCCCTTCTGAAAGAAAAAATCAACCAAAAGATTCGAATGAGACTTTCACTTCTTTTTCTAACAAACGAACATTTATAATTTAGAAAAAGATAGCTAGAAATGAGCTTCAATTGCATCTGCAGCAATAACAGAAAGCATAAAATCCAGAGTTTCCAAATACATATAACAAAAGTGGACTGTCGCAAAGCGCTCAAAGTTTGATCCATCACATTATTACTGCACTCAAGTTTAATTTCTTTCTTTGTCATAAAACCCTTCTTTTTTCTTCAGGTTCACATCTTGTTTCATTTATCCTTCATAATTCATTTTTAGCTTCAATTATACATACAATTTGTGACCATAATTCTAAATTAGGTTAAGAAGCTGAAAAACTCTTCAAAGCGGAGGAGAGCAACGACCAAATCAGTTTCCGAAGCAATTAATGGCGCCCAACTATACTCTGCCTTCCAACATAAATGCATGAACAAATTTACAGCCCCAAAAAAGTGGTCCATTTTTTTTTTTTCAAGAAAAGTTGAAAAGAAAAACATTATTTTGACACCCACGTTTATTAATTAAAGGTCGAGTAAAAGTCACCTGAAAAAGGAAAATAGAGATTTGGGCCAAGCAAAGAAAGAAGCATGGTGGGGATGAACGGGCGGATTGCCCCGCCAAAAAAAAAAATGGCTATGTTTATATGTTGTCCTTTACAATAGGATAAAAGACAAGAGGACATAACATAGGTTGGTGTAAGAAAATTGAATGAATCCAACGGTCGCATTCATTTCAAAAAACTGTTTAAAAAAAAGAAACCATTTCCCATAACTGTTCTTCTGTCTTTTTATTTGAAGCACTGATGCTGTTACATAAAAGACAGAATCCAATGTCCATATTATAATCAAAGATTGAATAAAAAAAGTTAGCAGTTTTTGTTCATGTTATTTACTTGAATTAGTAGATTAGATCAATCGATAATGAATTTGGAAAAAGTTTATAATAAATATATTCTTTAAAATTTTATATAAACAGTCATTTATACTTTAATTATAATTATAATTATAATATTATCCAAAATTATTTTATTCAAATTTAACAGTTAATGAGCAGTTGAAACATGTTGGGAAAAGTTTGTCTTTTTACGTGCAATTTATAGGAGGGTTTATTACTTGGTAGTAATAAATAATGTGAAAGAACATAAGCTGGAAAGCAACAATGAGAAAGAGGTGCCCGTTTGAGAGAGAAAGGTAGGGTGGGGTGGGGGCACCCATTTCTGCATTTCAAAAAAAATTTCTGTTGGATTCATTTTTGAAATATATTGAGAGGGATGATGGATAAATAAATAAAGTTCAATGCAACACATCCCCCTTTTGACTACAGTATCAGAGATGATTACTTCTCTCATAAGCCTTTGTCATTTTTAATATATATATTTCTCTTTGGGAAACTACAACTACAGCTATTTCATCTTCTAAAGCACACTTTCCTTTCTCTGTTTCAACATTTCCTACTCTATTAATCTTAACCAGCTTGCTTACACACACACACATATTGTTGCTTAGGTGAAGAAGTAGATGGAAGTTTAAGAAGATGAGTGCTTCAAAGTTCATTAAATGTGTTACAGTTGGAGATGGAGCTGTTGGAAAAACATGTATGCTCATTTGTTACACCAGCAACAAGTTCCCCACTGTAAGTGTCACCACCTCTAAACACTTTCTTTACTCTTTTTTTACTTGTTTTCATTGCATTGATAGACTTTTAACTTATTTCATTATTTTGGTTTTTTTCTGTTAGGATTATATACCGACAGTGTTTGACAATTTCAGTGCCAATGTGGCTGTAGATGGGAGCATTGTTAATTTGGGTTTATGGGACACTGCAGGTTTTTTTTTTTTTTTTGCTGCTTGCTATGATTGGTTGAAAGTTCTTTTTTCTGGGTTTTTCTTGGTGTTTTATTTCTGATTTGACTTATCCATTTTTTTTTTATCTAATCTTAAAGGTCAAGAGGATTATAGCAGATTAAGGCCATTGAGTTACCGAGGTGCAGACATATTTGTCTTAGCTTTCTCATTAATTAGCAGAGCAAGCTATGAAAATGTTCTCAAGAAGGTACCTTTTCTTTTTTTTTTTTCTCATCTTCAACTTTTTAACTTTAAAAAGATTTTTTTTAATGGTCTTTTACATCATGTTTGAAAAAAGGTGGAATTTTTATAAATTTCAATTAAAATCAAAAGGGTTGTTGGCTTTGCTTTCTTCCTTGGAACAAAACATTCCTAATCCAATATCCCAAAATTCTCTGTTCACAGTGGATGCCAGAACTACGCCGTTTTGCACCAAATGTTCCCATTGTCCTGGTTGGAACAAAGCTAGGTAGGAAACTATTTCATTTAATGTTTCACTCAACTATTGCTTGAATGGAATAATTCCATTAACGACATTGAATTATGTTCTTTCTGTGTGCATGTGTATATATCAGATCTCCGGGAAGATAGAGCATATCTTGCTGATCAAATGGGGTCTAATATTATAACATCTGCTCAGGTATGCTCTTCTTCACTTCAACTTTATTGTCAGCAATGTTTCGGTAGCTAATTTCTGGTTTCAGTTACGATCCATAACCGCTATTCGATCGCAATTCAAGTAGATGATTTGGATATAATGCTTACACAGGGAGAGGAACTGAGGAAACAAATTGGTGCAGCAGCTTATATCGAATGCAGCTCCAAGACTCAGCAGGTAATTTGATGTCATTTATAGATATTGTGGCTTGTAATGTGCTTCCTTCATGTTTTTAACGGATTCAATATTGGATTAGAATGTCAAAGCCGTTTTCGATACTGCCATCAAGGTTGTTCTTCAGCCCCCAAGGAGGAAGGATGTGACGAGGAAGAAACGGCGCCGGAGATCTGGCTGCTCCATCGCGTAAGTTGTAGTTCATTTCTTTCTTCTCTTTTGGTACTTTTGGTTGTTTATGACATATTCATGTCATTTGGAAACATTAGTTTGTTAGTGTTACTGTTATAGTGCACATTATTGAGTTGTTTTGTACCATTGTAACAAATAATACAGTTACCAGCTATGTTATTACTAGGACTTGAGGGTTCGTATCTAATACGTGTATACATAAATTTTGGGATTTTATCTTCGTATTCATTTCTAAATATGTGTCGGGTATGGTATGTGTCCGAGAAGAAGAGAATGTCCGGATATATGTCAGACATGAACTTCAAACAATATGAGGGGAGAAATGCAACTGAAACTATAGGAGCACCTTATAATCTCCTCTTTCTATAGGAACAAAATCGAGGAAAAGTTTCCTATGGTCATTCACCTTAACTGATATGAAATCTAATACCAACTAGCACATGGTTATCTGTTTTCAGGAGCATAATCTGTGGAGGATATGATGCTTAAATTTGGAAACTGATGAAAGATGGATTTCGTTGTTGAATAGTATTGCTTCCCGACAGCAAATTTCAGAACTGGTTTTAATGTTTTCTGTTTTGGTTGACTCAATGACATGTTGATGGAGAGACAAACTGAACTGACTGGAAGAATGATAGCGGGAATTGTTCATTCTCTCATGTATTTATTGCTTTCTTGAATGGTTTTTGTGTGTGTAGTGGTGGAATATTAACTTGGTGTGATTTAGGGATCCATCAGCTTAGGATCTCATTTGCCCTTACTCTCATGGTGAAAATTATTTACTTGACCTATGTTGCTGTTTTTAGTACTCCAGAAAAAATGCAATGGTGCAACCAGTATAGTATCACTCGACACTTTGAAACATTAGTTTATATAGTGACTTTGAAGAGACTACGTTGAATAAATTTGAATCTCAAGATAACTCTTTTTCTTTAAAAAAAAAATGGAGAAAACAACTCATTCTGTATTTTATTCTATAATAACACTTCACCAAAAGATGGTTGGCTACTCATTCTTTATTTCTTAAATCAGACTCTTAGTTTGTGAAAAAAAATGTACAAGGGTGGCAATTTTTCTTTTCCTTTTGTTAGGGGTACTAGAAGTGTAAATTTTGGCTACTTCGGTGACAGTTACTAGAGTTAACATCTAAGAGAATGTTTGTTTGACTAAAAATTGTTTCTAGAAAATAATTTTCTAAAAATGACTTATTTTCTAAAAAGTTAATATTTTCTGATTTTTGGATAAATTTGTGTAAAATATTTTTTGTTGTTTGATGATTCTTGTAAATATTTCATAAATGTTGTTTTCAATGAAATAAGCATACATTTGAAATTTTCTTATCTTTTCGTTATTTAATTGAGTTTATTTTATATCAAAATTTATATTTTACATTGTTTTTGTATATATTAAAAATATTTTGTTAAATTCAAGTTTATTATAATGTCATCTTTTAATTACTTGACTACCAAGTGAGTTTTTATTTAAAATGTGATATCAACAAAATTGATAAAAAAATTGAACAATGTCAAC
Source organism: Gossypium arboreum (assembly GCF_025698485.1). NCBI lineage: Eukaryota > Viridiplantae > Streptophyta > Magnoliopsida > Malvales > Malvaceae > Gossypium > Gossypium arboreum. Next base: position 127,279,861 of record NC_069075.1, read on the forward strand.
AATTGGACTTGATTTTCAAATCTGAAAAGTAGAAGGATTAAATTCTTGAAAACAAAAGTATAGATACTAAATTGCAAATTTGTAAAGCGTACATAGACTTATGACATATTTTAATCTTTATACTACAAAATATTTATTATTAATATATTTATAATTGTAATAAATATTTATTATCAAAATATTAATATTGAATATTTCTAATAATACATGAAGAATATTATTTAAATTTATTATTAAAATAAAATTGAAATATTAAATAATCTATTGAAATGATAAATTATATTAATAATTTATTATATAACTAAATATAAATAATTAAATATGTATGTTTAATAATATTGAAAAATATAATATTTTATATTAAAATTTTAATAAATTTTATTAATTTTAAAAATAAAAATAAAATCTACTATCAATATAATAATATTAAGTTTGATTTAAGTTAATTTTATATAAAAATAAAATTACCTAGAGCTCTTTTCCGGAAAATGACTTACGCTTTTAAAAAGATAAGTTATTTTACAAGAAAATTGACTTATTTTACATTGACCTGTAAATCATTTTTTGTTGACCAAGCTATTTTCTGTTAAAAAAACACAGAAAAATGTAGAACTGTAAAACTTTTTACATGTAAACAAACGGACCCTAAAAGAAAGTTAATTAAAGTGACAAATGATTTTATTATTGTTAAAATTAGGTTTTGAGCTACTGGTGTGCGACAAATAATTGATTGTTGTTGAAATCATGTTTTGAGTTTAAATATAAATAATCTATCATTTATCTGTTGATTAAAAAAATTAATGAAATGATCTCTCCATTTCTTCTCAATTCTGCAAGCGAATAAATTATATTGAGGGTTAAAGTGGTTATTATTCCAATTTTAAAAGCTATCAAGTTATCTATTTGTTAGTAATTTAACAAGTGGTGGCAAAAAAGAAGAAGAAAAATTCGAATAGTTAGGTGATCAAAAAAGAAAAAGTCAAACAATTGGGTGATCATTTTGTAACTTTTTATAATTGTATAACCAAAAAAATTTACTAATAGTTGAGTGACTACCAATGTGATTTACCCATTAGATAATTTCTTAAAGACCCTTTCATGTTTTAAGTAAAACTTTCAAAATTTTAAGCAGTTCTTTTATGTACTACGAATTACCTAATTTCTTAGAACTCTTTCATGTTTTAAATAATACTTTTAGGTTTTAAGTATTTCTCTCATATATTAAAAATTACTTAATTTTTTAGAATCTTTTCATGGTTTAATTGACTCTTTCAAGATTTAAGTAATCATTTCATATTTTATGAATTATATAATTTCTTAGAAATCCTTTCATGATTTAAGTAACTTTTTCATGCTTTTATCGGCATCATTCATGTGTTGTTCCATCGTGGTGCTTTTTGCCAACATATCATCCACAAATACTTCCATACATCTTCTGATTTGATTGGTGAATAACTTTTTCACCAAGCATTGGTAGGTGGCACCCGTATTCATCAATCCAAAGGACATCATTTTATAGTAGAACAACTCATCCTCAGTAATGAATGTTGTTTTTTCTTGATTGTTTGATTTATAACTGGTTGTATCAGGAGAAAGCGTCCATGAAGCTCATAAATTCATGCCCAATCGAGGAGTCCACCAACTGATCAATTGAAGGTAGTGGGAAACTATCTTTTGGGCATAATTTATTTATATTTGTGAACTCTACACACATTCGCTATTTGTTCCTAGGCTTGGGCACTATTACCACATTTGGCACTAATTTAGGTAGGTGACTTTATAGATGAACCTGGTGTTGGATATGGTGGCTTAAGTGTAGTATTTTTGTCTATGTACACTTGTCAATTTTTTGAACAAATTGGTTAATGAAATCATTCATAAATTACATTAATGCCTTTTTGTATATTGTTATTTGGTTTTTGCATACAAAGAAAAATAGAAGCAAATATTGGCACATTAGTTGTCTAATGTTAAACTAATCGTAAGCGGTATTACGTGGTTGAATCGTAATAAGGAATGACAACTTGTATTAGTAGACAAACCTAAATATGCCTTTGTCTAATCGGAAATGAGCAAATTAATTGAATGACTAATATGTCGTTTATCAAGTCCAATTGAGGAAATGATTTATTTTGGGTATCAGAGCGGATGACTCCTAGAAGATAAAGATATAGATGTGACTAGATGGAATGATAGTACATCAAATTAGACCTAAGAAGAATAGATCCTAAATTCATTTATAGATTTATTCACTTGTGACATTTAATGTATAACATACCTAAATCCTGAGTGGATTACAGACTATGTATGCGTGACTCGTATACTTTGATGTAAGTAAAAACTTAGATTTTAATAAATAAAAAATCAAAAGTTAGTCGTTGGGTATACGACTTCTGCAGTATGTAGTGTCATTCACAACAGTAGAATTCATTGCTTGAGATATAGGTAAATGATATCCTTTCATTGGCATTACATGATTGATGAAAAGTAAATGTGGCCACAAATCATTCGTCTTTGTGATGAATGACTTGATTACTATTTGATAGTAATTGAATTTTCATGAAGGAAGATGTAATGGTTACCATGAGATAAAATAGTATCATATTGGAAGAATGATTTTATCCTAGAAAGATTAAAGATATCCTATGAGGATGACACACTTATAGCAAGATCATTGGAGGAGAACTGATCGAGTTGCTTTCGTAATTATATGTCGTTGGGGAAAGCTCAGTCATGATTCTATAATGCAATGACTTCGTTACAAAGAGTTTAAAATTATAGGTGAAAAATTGGAACTTAATTATAAATCATTTGAGCCCTAATCTTATATGACCAATTGGTCCTTCCGCTAGCTCTTTAAAATAAAAAATGAATTGCATGTTGAATCAAATGAACATAAATTAATAGAAATGGTAAAAATGGAGAAATGATAAAATCATTTGGTAATGAATTTGGTTTTCTCCAAAATGAAAATGAAAATGACCTAAAAATGAATTTATACTTTTCAAATTAAATAAAGTTAAAAAATAAAATAAATCATTTGGTCATAATGAATCATTGAATTTAGAAATATTAAATATATTTTCTTGTAGATTCTTTTACGGTAAAGTTTTCATGATTTAAGCGAAATTAGAATTGGATTGAGAAAATTATTTAATTAAGAAATTAATTTGTTTAAATTAATTTTAAAATGTTTATTTTGGGAAATAGAAAAACAAATATCGGGTTGGATCGAATTATAAAGTATTCGGTTAAAAGTCTAGGAAGTACATGTAATTGGACCTAATATGGGAGAGGCCCAAAAGCCCATCATGTTTAGAGTAAGGGACAACAAACCCTAGTATAATTAACTAGGGTAGCCACCTCATATACTTCTTGTTAGACTAGGAGTTCATTTTTCTATTGGAAATAGACTTCTACAATTCAATAAGGAGTTCACTTCTTATCTTTATGAATAGATGGCACCGATAGAGCTAAAAATAGACTTTTGAGATATTGTTATTCTTCCCAAAAATAGTGAGAGTTTTATTCTCTAAATATCAATTCTATTTTCCGAAATAACAATTCTACCAGTTTCTATTGAGAGAGATTTTGCTTTCACACTGAAAGCTAATAAAACTATTTGTGGTTCTGTATTTGATTCGAATCATTCAAGCCTACACTCGAAGCATTTCATGGTACGAGAATAGTAGAGAAAGCCATTCGGTTGAAAGCTAGGAATCATAATGATCCGTCTAGTTGAAAATACAAGTGTGATTTCAGTAAATGGTTTATTGATATAAATATTATAATCTAGATCAGTTTTCAATTTTTTTATATTTTGTTATGCAAGAAAACCATTTTTGAATTGGATTTTTTCCAACACTTAGCAGTTACCAACTTACTTACTTCTTGTCTAGTTGTTGTACTTGTTTCTGGGGAAAACCGTTGCTTTTTTTTTTGTTTTACTAGTTGAGCTTAGAGATCCAACCCCAAAGAATGTTGAAAAATTAAGAGGTGTATACTAGGCATATCAATAGTAGACCAAGCAAAAACATCTTTATATTCAATTAGTAAAGAGCTTGACAACTTTTTTTATGTAGTAGGGAGGGTGTCAGCCATCTTTGTGACTTTCTCCAGATCATTTGTACTTAAACACAAAGATTTTGTGACCTCTGTACTTTCAGTTTTTAGAGGGTTGTCTTCTGACCTTACTTCCAAACCTTCCAAGTCTATGTCCTTTTTGTCAATCAAATTTACCCCAACCAATAAGTTTTGTTGAATATAATTGTAACATGTAAGAGGAGGAGGAGAAGGAGGAGGAAGAACTATCTATTTTTCTGCAAGCTTTAGGGAAATGATATAAGATTCTCGAGCCTTTCGTTAGTCACACTTCAGGTACACTCTTCTTGAAAGTGTTTGGAATTTTACCATCATATAGAAAGTAGCCACGACCATTTTAGCCATTTCCATTATTGGCCTACCAATGATTGCATTATATGTGGTTGGATGGTCTAACAATAAAAAGTCAACCATTTCTATGACTATATGCTCTTTATCTCCTAATACTATAGGGAGGGTGATGGATCCTTTAATCGTGATTGGTTTATTGGCAAAGCCATAAACTAGACTGACTTTCATTAATGTTGTGTCCTTGAGACCCATCTTGTGACAGCCTTAAAACGACCCTAGTCGAAATGTGGTTTCGGGACCACAAAACCAAGGCATAAAAATAATTTAATATTTATTTTATTGCCTGTAATGTGTGTTAACTCATGTGTGATATTTTTTATGCTTTGATTTAGAATTATAGATGTGAATTTCACTAGAAAGGACCTAGTAATAAACTTTGAAAGTATGAGGGAAATGTGTGATGACTAATTAAAGGATGCATGCAAAACAATGGACTTGCATGTCAAATTTCCCCCATAGCTAGTGGCCGCCATGACAAGGATTTATGGGCAAAAATCATGTCATGAAACATGTTTGGTAAATGGGTTATGATGGAGAGAATAAAATAAGGGTATGGAATAAACAATTAATGTTAGTAGATGAGAAACAAAAAAAAAAAAAGTGTCCATCTTCCTCCATAGCTTGGCGGATGTCCTAAAGGAAGAAAGAAAAATTTTGTTCATCTCTTTTCACTCTCTTGTTGGCCGAAAATACTAAGGTTAAGGAAGGAGTTTTGCTTCATACTTGGTTTGGAAGAGGATTAGGAAGAGGTTGGCTAAACTTGCATCAAGATTAAGGTATGTTTGAGGTTCATGCATGTTTTTAGTTGCTAGCTTAATGTTCTTGTTAGCCCATGGTTCAAATCCTTGTTATGTCATGGGAATGAAATTCGCCAAAGTGAATGTGGTGTTAATGCCATTGCATGTTAAATGACAAGCTTGAAAGTGATACATGTGATGGAGGATTGAAGATTCTTAGATTTTCTTTTAGCATTTTTTTTGAATGAGATACTAAGTTCTTTGTTTCACCATGACCAAATTGAAATGGTGTGGTGTTGTGGTATTCGCCATGATATATCCATAAGTATAATTCATGCATGTTGCATGGTAAGTAAGATTTAAGCTTTGGAAATGTGTATATATTTGGATATAAGCCATTTGAGAATTCGCCCTTGCACCTACATGAATATATGTTTGCACATGATGGATTGGTATGACATATATACTAATTCAAAGTGTATATTTGCTTGTGATGATGTGTTGATTATGAAGTAAATAAGAGATGTGCAATGAATTACGATATGTAATGTGTTAGTAGTAAAATGTATGCTGTTTTTTTGTGTGGTATTAAGTGTATATTCGCCACATGAGGGGTAATTAGTGTGCATGCATTCGGTTTGAGGCAAGCATATTGATGCCTATTCTTGGCTTAGAAAATTCGCTAAGAGGAATATTAACTAATGTGTTGAGTTCGATTTATGATTTCGTACATATGCAACTTTGATGCCTAATGTATATAAGGGCCAAGTACTTTGAACTTCACGTTGATGTTTGAATGTATTGAATTGCTTGTTGTGATGTAAAAATGTGCATGACCATTGTGTATTTGAGCTAAAGGATGGCCATATGACCATTTACACTCCTTGTCATATTCGGCCATAAGCTATCATGATGAGATTTTAATAAGTTAAATTTGTGTGAATTAGCTCAAGAGCAAAGGGAGCTAAATCCGATAAAGGGAAGGAAAAGTAGTTGAATAGTCGTCGAAATCGCCGACAACATCCTGTAAGTCTTCGAGTGATGACCCTACTTGAATTATATCAAAATTATGCTCCTTGTTTGTGTGGCCATTGAGCCGAAATAGTAAAGGTTGATAAATATTTTGTGTTAGAGCTTTAGTAACGAAAATGAACTATGGACGTGTCTTGAATATTGATATATGTGTAAGTGAACATTGAAAATATATCCGGCTAAGACCGAAGGCATTCGTGCGAGTTGATATATCCGGGCTAAGACCAAGGCATTCGTGCGAGTTGATATATCCGGCTAAGACCAAGGCATTCGTATGAAGTTGATATATCCGGCTAAGACCAAGGCCTTTGTGCAAGTCACCAAATCCGGGTTATGACCAAGGCAATCGTCTGAGTCGCTATATCCGGTTAAATCCGAAAGTATGTGATTCGAAGTGAGCAATCTTGCTGTGAAAATTTCAGCTTATACACTTGTGAAAATTCCAGCAATGAGGTATGTTTGTATGTACTTGTACTAATTGAATTCTTACAAGTAAGTATGCGCTAAGTTGATAAACGAGCTACCGGCCTTGGGCTAAGTTGTTCTTTTGTGTATGAACATAAGGGTCGGTGATGTGAAATAAGTATGAGTATGGGAATGTGAATTAGTAAAGTGGTTTAATTAGCCATGTGAATAAAATACCTTAGTCAAAGCTGATTTCATTGCTTGAGACTTACTAAGCATTAAAATGCTTACCCGCTGCTTTGGCTCTCTGTTTTATAGGTTTCGCTCGTTAGCTATCGGATTCGGGATCAAAGAAGTCAAGTCATCCACACTATCGAAGCCCCATTTTGGTACAAATTTTGGTTGAACTTTGAAATGGCATGTATAGGACCATCCTTTGTTGAAGGTCATGTACCTTCCGGTTTGTGTAAACTTGGGTAGCCATGCGAAAATGGCTTATATACGTTTTTAGCATAGAACTATAATCGTTTGTATGTTGACCCTTATGAGGTATGGAATTATTTTGAAACGATTAGCCATTGGAATGGTTAATCATGATCACGCTTTGTGCTATGTATGTAAAAAGGGCCAATTGAATCATGGAAAGTATGAAATAGGTAAAGCCTACTAAAGGCAGATGCTGACAGCAGCAGTGACGTGGATGTGAAAAATCACTAAAAATAGTAGGAATGGTATTAAATAGCAAATAAATTATGTAAGTGTACCTTGATGAATCTACTTTCATATGGAAGAAACGAAATGGTCATATGAGTTATAAGTTAACAGATTTTAAAGTTCTTGTGAAATAGGGCCAGAACGGTTTCTGGATCCCTGTTCCAACTTTGGAAAATCATTGTAAATTAACCAGAGATAATTAGGAGTCATTCCATATATGTGTAGATTCCTCTCTGAGTCTAGTTTCTATAGAAACAAACGGCATTAGTATTGAAGCCCTGTACAGGAGATATCCAATTCGTAACGCACAAAGGTCAGTGTAGTCGATCCCTACAACAGGCGAGACTTTAACTAATAAACTGTACTAATTGGCTCGACCAAAATTCTAGAAAAAATATGTAGATGGACATATGAGTCTAGTTTCAGGAAAAATTTACGGAACTGATTTTCGAGTTGTAAAACTCAAGTTATGAATTTTGGAGCGACTAGTACTCAGATTGGCAGCTTGTCTGAAAATTGTCAATAAGTGGGTTGAAGTTCATTAACACCTCGCGTTCGACTCGTGACGGTCTCGGGTTCGGGTGTTACAATTTTATTGGTATCAGAGCTACGGTTTAGTCGATTCTAGGACTACCGTAATGCGTTTGGGTCTAGCTATACATGCCATTTTATGTGATTATATGATAGTGTGGTGATTTCGACGTTTGAACTTGTGTTTATTTATAGTAATGGATCCCGATCCCAACCGAAGCGATAGCTGATGATGTGGAGAGTGTGGCGCTGCTCCGCACAAGGGACAGCGCCGCGGACTCTCAACCTGTTGCTAGTAATCCGAATGACGAGGCTAGACAAGCCTTTTATAGCGTGATGAATGATTGGTTCAACCAATACATTCGAACTAATACTACTGTTCCACAACCTCCATTCCCAACAAACACAGACCCCGCACCTACAATGCCTCCGTAATTGACCAAATAAGGTCGAATAAGCCCCAGTTGATAGAATCCGAAAACATGGGGCTACTGAATTTAAAGCTACGGATAGTGATGATGCCGAGCAAGTCGAATTTTGGTTGGACAACACGATCCGCACTCGATGAGCTATCTTGTACACCGATGAATGCCTAAAGTGTACCATCTCCTTGCTACGTGATTACGCCTACTATTGGTGGAGTACTCGACTTTGTTGTGCCCATGAACAAGTAACTTGGGAGTTCTTCCAAACCGAGTTTCGGAAAAAGTATATCATCGAGATTTATGGACCAAAACGAAAGGAATTTCTCGAACTTAAACAAGGTTCCATGTCGGTTACCGACTATGAACGAAAATTCGTGAGGCTTAGCCAGACGCTGAGAATGCATTTCTTGTAAGTGTGATGTGTAAACGCTCAAGATGGATGAATGATGAGATAAAGTTGTATGTTGGCATTTTGGAAATCCGAGAGTTTGTGACTCTCGTCGAGCGAGCGATGCAAAGCCGAGGAGTTTAGTATGGAGAAAAGGAAAGCGAAGCGGGAGCAAGGGAGTTTCAGAAGAGGTATTCGGGAAGCCCTTCCAACAATCATCAAAGAAACTTAGAGATGGCTTAGGCCGATCTAGAGACACTTCGGGCTTTTCTAGACGAGATCGCGATCGACCCCTGTGACCACACGAATCACTTCGATCGCCATGAGTGGGAATGATCGACGAGAGAGGACGAGTGCCAGATTGTGGCAAATGGCATTTTGGAAGTCAGATTCCGTGACCGCTCTGTTACAAGTGTGGATCAGTTGACCACTTCATTAAAGATTGCCCGAGGTTGTGCGAGCAGAATGTAGATCGGAGTGGGAAACCGGTACTACCACCGCTCGAGGTAGACCATCCGGAAATACGGCAAGGCTAGTGGTGGTCGAGAGGATCTAGAGATCTGCGACCAGATCCGAGGCTCGCGCCCAGCTAGGACTTATGCTATACGCGCACGCGAGGATGCCTCCTCGCCGGATGTTATTACGGTACTTTCACTCTCTTTGATACTAATGTGATTGCTTTGATTGACCTCGGTTCTACTCATTCTTATATATGCGAAACCTTAGCATCCAAGAAGACTTTGCCTATTGAGTCTCATCGAGTTCGTAATTCGGTGTCAAATCCTTTGGGTCGTTATGTGCTGGTCGACAAAGTGTGTAAGAAGTGCCCCTAGTAATTCGAGGTACTGTTTTTCCGCGGACTTGATGCTTTTGCCGTTCGATGAATTTGATGTTATTCTTGGGTTGGATTGGTTGACCGTGCATGATGCGGTTGTGAATTGCAAAAGCAAGACTATTGATTTGAGATGCTAAACAACGAGATGATCCGAGTTGAGTCTACGAACTTGAAGGGTTGCCGGTGTAATATCATCAATGTTGGCCCGTAAATATGTAAGAAAAGGGTGTGAAGCATACCTTGCGTATGTACTTGATGATAAGGAGTTAGGAATAGAACCCAAATCTGCGGTGGTTTGTGAATACCGGACGTTTTTCCCAAGAATTGCGGGTTTGCCACTGTTCGGAGATAGAGTTTGGCATTGAGCTTGTACCAGGACCACACCGATTTCGATAGCTCCATATCGTATGGCACCAACGGAATTAAAGGAGTTGAAAGCTCGGTTGCAAGAGTTGATGGATAGAGGTTTTGCTCGCCTGAGAGTTTTTCACCTTGGGGTGCACCGGTGTTGTTTGTGAAAAGAAGGACGGAACCATGAGGTTGTGCATCGACTATCGTCGACTTAATAAAGTGACAATAAAGAACAAGTATCCGTTACCACGTATCGATGATTTGTTCGATCAACTGAAGGAGCCTCGGTGTTCTCAAAAATAGATTTGAGATCGGGCTATTATCGCCATGAATCCGAGATCGGACATACCCAAAACCGCCTTTAAGCGAGATATGGTCACTACGAGTTCTTAGTGATGCCGTTTGGGCTCACTAATGCCCTGCGGTATTTATGGATTTGATGAATCGGATCTTGGATCATATTTGGATCGGTTCGTAGTTGTGTTCATCGACGACATCTTGGTCTATTCAAGAGATGAGACCGAACATGCGAGCACCGAGATTAGTGTTGCAAATTTTACGGGATAAGCGGTTATATGCTAAGTTTAGCAAGTGTGAGTTCGGTTAAGAGAGGTTAGCTTCTTGGGTCACGTGGTATCTCGATCGGGTATTCGAGTCGACCCAAGCAAAATTTCAGCCATACTTAATCGGAAACCTCCAAGAAATGTTCTTGAGGTTCGGAGCTTTTGGGACTTGCGGTTACTACCGACGGTTTGTAAAAGGATTCTCGATGATAGCCACACCCATGACGTAAACCGCTTGTAAAGATGTCAAGTTTGAATGGACGGAAAAGTGTCGAAAAGTTTTGACCAATTGAAAACTCATTTGACGGAAGCTCCAAGATTACTAATACAGCCGAATCGGCAAAGAGTTTGTCATCTATAGTGACGCCTCCCTACTTGGGTTAGGTTGCGATTGATGCAAGAAGGTCGAGTTGTGGCCTATGCGCCGAGACAATTAAAGCCACATGAGAAAAATTATCCGACCCATGATCTCGAATTGGTCGCCATCGATTCGCCTTAAAGATATGGCGACATTACTTATTTGGTGAAAAGTGCCATGTGTATTCGGATCACAAAAGTCTCAAATATTTGATGACTCAAAGAGACTTAAATCTGCGACAAAGACGTTGGCTCGAATGTTAAAGGATTATGAGCTGGTCATTGACTATCACCCGGAAAGGCTAATGTGGTTGCGGATGCCTTAAGCCGGAAATCACCGCTTGCTTTACGAGCGATGAATGTGCACTTGTCTATCCTACCCGACAATGTGTTAGTAGCGAATTAAAGGCCAAACCATTGTTGACTCATCAAATTCGTGAAGCTCGTAAAGTTGATGAGGAGTTGCGTGCAAAACGGGTGAGTGTGTTCGAACAAGGAATCGGAGTTTCAAATTGATGATGACGATTGTTTGAGGTTCGAAGTCGTTTGTGTGTTCCAAAGAATTGAACTTATTTCGATAATTCGAACGAAGCTCATTGTAGCCGAATGGCAATCCACCCGGAGTACGAAGATGTACAATGAGTTGAAACGTCGGTTTTGGTGGCATGGTATGAAACGAGACATCTCGACTTTGTTGCAAGATGTTTAATATGTCAACAAGTGAAAGCGGAGCATCAAGTGCCTTCGAGGTTACTTCACCGATCACGATACCCGAGTGGAAATGGGATCGAGTCACAATGGACTTTGTGTCCGGACCGCCGTTGTCGCAAGTAAGAAGGATGCAATTTGGGTTATTATTGATAGACTAACTAAGTCGGCTCACTTTATCCTCGTGCGTATGGATTTTCATTGGATAAACTAGCTGAATTGTACGTTTCTCGATTGTGAGATTACACGGGTACCGATTTACATTGTGTGGATAGAGATCCGAGGTTCACCTCGCGATTTTGGAAGAAATTACAAGAAGCATTGGGCACCAAGTTGCATTTCAAGACCGCCTTTCACCCCAAACCGATGGTCAATCCGAGCGTATAATTCGGATACTTGAGGATATGTTGAGATGTTGCATCCTCGAGTTCGGTGGTTCGTGGGGAACGGTACCTACCTTTGATTGAATTAAACACAACAATAGTTTTCAATCAAGTATTAAGATGGCGCCTTACGAGGCTTTGTACGGGCGTAAATGCCGTACACCATTGTTTTGGACCGAGCTCGGTGAGAACAAAATTTTGGAGTGGATTTGATTAAAGATGCTGAACAGAAAGTAAAAGTAATCCGTGAAAATCAAGATAGCCTCCGATCGTCGTAAATCGTATGCGGATTTGAAACGAAAGGACATTGAGTATCGTGGGAGATAAAGTATTTCTTAAAGTTTCGCGTGGAAAAAGATACTCAGATTCTACCGTAAGGGCAAGTTGAGCCGAGATTCATTGGGCGCGTCTGAAATCTCCGAACGAGTTGGCCCGATTATGTATCGTTTGATCTTGCCCTCGAACTTGAAAAGATTCACAACGTCTTCCATGTTTCAATGCTTCGACGCTATAGATCGATCCGTCGCACGTAATTAGTCCATCGAGGTTGAAATTCAAGCCGATATGAGTTATGAAGAAGAACCGATTCAGTATCCTAGCTCGTGAAATGAAAGAGTTGCGAAACAAAAGGGTTCCGCTAGTGAAAGTGTTATGGCTCAAACACGGGATAGAAGAAGCTACTTGGGAACCCGAGAACTCTATGAAAGAGCAATATCCAAACCTATTTACGGTAAGATTTTCGGGACGAAAATTTCTAAAGTGGGGAGAGTTGTGACCTTAAAACGACCCTAGTCGAAATGTGGTTTCGGGACCACAAAACCAAGGCATAAAAATAATTTAATATTTATTTTATTGCCTGTAATGTGTGTTAACTCATGTGTGATATTTTTATGCTTTGATTTAGAATTATAGATGTGAATTTCACTAGAAAGGACCTAGTAATAAACTTTGAAAGTATGAGGGAAATGTGTGATGACTAATTAAAGGATGCATGCAAAACAATGGACTTGCATGTCAAATTTCCCCATAGCTAGTGGCCGGCCATGACAAGGATTTATGGGCAAAAATCATGTCATGAAACATGTTTGGTAAATGGGTTATGATGGAGAGAATAAAATAAGGGTATGGAATAAACAATTAATGTTAGTAGATGAGAAACAAAAAAAAAAAAAGTGTCCATCTTCCTCCATAGCTTGGCCGAATGTCCTAAAGGAAGAAAGAAAAATTTTGTTCATCTCTTTTCACTCTCTTGTTGGCGAAAATACTAAGGTTAAGGAAGGAGTTTTGCTTCATACTTGGTTTGGAAGAGGATTAGGAAGAGGTTGGCTAAACTTGCATCAAGATTAAGGTATGTTTGAGGTTCATGCATGCTAGCTTAATGTTCTTGTTAGCCCATGGTTCAAATCCTTGTTATGTCATGGGAATGAAATTCGGCCAAAGTGAATGTGGTGTTAATGCCATTGCATGTTAAATGACAAGCTTGAAAGTGATACATGTGATGGAGGATTGAAGATTCTTAGATTTTCTTTTAGCATTTTTTTTTTGAATGAGATACTAAGTTCTTTGTTTCACCATGACCAAATTGAAATGGTGTGGTGTTGTGGTATTCGCCATGATATATCCATAAGTATAATTCATGCATGTTGCATGGTAAGTAAGATTTAAGCTTTGGAAATGTGTATATATTTGGATATAAGCCATTTGAGAATTGCCCTTGCACCTACATGAATATATGTTTGCACATGATGGATTGGTATGACATATATACTAATTCAAAGTGTATATTTGCTTGTGATGATGTGTTGATTATGAAGTAAATAAGAGATGTGCAATGAATTACGATATGTAATGTGTTAGTAGTAAAATGTATGCTGTTTTTTTGTGTGGTATTAAGTGTATATTCGCCACATGAGGGGTAATTAGTGTGCATGCATTCGGTTTGAGGCAAGCATATTGATGCCTATTCTTGGCTTAGAAAATTGGCTAAGAGGAATATTAACTAATGTGTTGAGTTCGATTTATGATTTCGTACATATGCAACTTTGATGCCTAATGTATATAAGGGCCAAGTACTTTGAACTTCACGTTGATGTTTGAATGTATTGAATTGCTTGTTGTGATGTAAAATGTGCATGACCATTGTGTATTTGAGCTAAAGGATGGCCATATGACCATTTACACTCCTTGTCATATTCGCCATAAGCTATCATGATGAGATTTTAATAAGTTAAATTTGTGTGAATTAGCTCAAGAGCAAAGGGAGCTAAATCCGATAAAGGGAAGGAAAAAGTAGTTGAATAGCCGTCGAAATCGCTCGACAACATCCAAGGTAAGTCTTGAGTGATGACCCTACTTGAATTATATCAAAATTATGCTCCTTGTTTGTGTGGCCATTGAGCGAAATAGTAAAGGTTGATAAATATTTTGTGTTAGAGCTTTAGTAACGAAAATGAACTATGGACGTGTCTTGAATATTGATATATGTGTAAGTGAACATTGAAAATATATCCGGCTAAGACCGAAGGCATTCGTGCGAGTTGATATATCCGGGCTAAGACCGAAGGCATTCGTGCGAGTTGATATATCCGGCTAAGACCAAGGCATTCGTATGCGAGTTGATATATCCGGCTAAGACCAAGGCCTTTGTGCAAGTCACCAAATCCGGTTATGACCAAGGCAATCGTATGAGTCGCTATATCCGGTTAAATCCCGAAAGTATGTGATTCGGAAGTGAGCAATCTTGCTGTGAAAATTTCAGCTTATACACTTGTGAAAATTCCAGCAATGAGGTATGTTTGTATGTACTTGTACTAATTGAATTCTTACAAGTAAGTATGCGCTAAGTTGATAAACGAGCTACCGGCCTTGGGCTAAGTTGTTCTTTTGTGTATGAACATAAGGGTCGGTGATGTGAAATAAGTATGAGTATGGGAATGTGAATTAGTAAAGTGGTTTAATTAGCCATGTGAATAAAATACCTTAGTCAAAGCTGATTTCATTGCTTGAGACTTACTAAGCATTAAAATGCTTACCCGTTGCTTTGGCTCTCTGTTTTATAGGTTTCGCTCGTTAGCTATCGGATTCGGGATCAAAGAAGTCAAGTCATCCACACTATCGAAGCCCCATTTTGGTACAAATTTTGGTTGAACTTTGAAATGGCATGTATAGGACCATCCTTTGTTGAAGGTCATGTACCTTCGGTTTGTGTAAACTTGGGTAGCCATGCGAAAATGGCTTATATACGTTTTAGCATAGAACTATAATCGTTTGTATGTTGACCCTTATGAGGTATGGAATTATTTTGAAACGATTAGCCATTGGAATGGTTAATCATGATCACGCTTTGTGCTATGTATGTAAAAAGGGCCAATTGAATCATGGAAAGTATGAAATAGGTAAAGCCTACTAAAGGCAGATGCTGACAGCAGCAGTGACGTGGATGTGAAAAATCACTAAAAATAGTAGGAATGGTATTAAATAGCAAATAAATTATGTAAGTGTACCTTGATGAATCTACTTTCATATGGAAGAAACGAAATGGTCATATGAGTTATAAGTTAACAGATTTTAAAGTTCTTGTGAAATAGGGCCAGAACGGTTTCTGGATCCCCTGTTCCAACTTTGGAAAATCATTGTAAATTAACCAGAGATAATTAGGAGTCATTCCATATATGTGTAGATTCCTCTCTGAGTCTAGTTTCTATAGAAACAAACGGCATTAGTATTGAAGCCCTGTACAGGGAGATATCCAATTCGTAACGCACAAAGGTCAGTGTAGTCGATCCCTACAACAGGCGAGACTTTAACTAATAAACTGTACTAATTGGCTCGACCAAAAATTCTAGAAAAAAATATGTAGATGGACATATGAGTCTAGTTTCAGGAAAAATTTACGGAACTGATTTTCGAGTTGTAAAACTCAAGTTATGAATTTTGGAACAACTAGTACTCAGATTGGCAGCTTGTCTGAAAATTGTCAATAAGTGGGTTGAAGTCTGTTAACACCTCGCGTTCGACTCCGGCGACGGTCTCGGGTTCGGGGTGTTACACATCTTGTGAAATGCCTTAACGATTAATATGTCCATGGAATTTCCTGTATCTATCATGAATCCGTTAATCTAGAAGGATGAAATGGTGGCTAAGACAATAAGAGGATCATCTCTTTCCATGTGTAACACCCTACACCA
This sequence comes from Gossypium arboreum, assembly GCF_025698485.1. Lineage (NCBI taxonomy): Eukaryota > Viridiplantae > Streptophyta > Magnoliopsida > Malvales > Malvaceae > Gossypium > Gossypium arboreum. The sequence goes on from NC_069075.1 coordinate 127,295,929, forward strand.
GGTTCTGTCACCGGACCTGAGCTATTTGATGCTACGACGGTTAACAACAAGTATCACCTATGATTTTAGCTTAAACATTCAATCAAACAATAAATATTTCAATAATCTAAGTATAATATGATTTACTACCAAAAAAAAAATCTAAAACGAGCTTACAAAAGCTCTCAAATCAACCTAAAATCAAATAAGGGCTTAATTGCAAACTAAACAAAAGGTAAGGAAATTTCAACAATTAAGGGTCACACGACCATGTGTTTAGGCCATGTGACAAGCTTTGCCGTGTGTAAGCAAGTCACACAATCGTGTCACCAAGCCGTACCCCTAATTGAATCCATGTGGAAGGGTGCTAGGCAACTGTGTCGCCGGAACGTGTAACCAACTGAAATAGTGTGGACCTATCTGCAAAATTTCAACTTATAGTCACACGACTGTATTCTTAGACCATGTAATAGACTGAGACTGTACAAACTAGAGTCACATGACTGTGTAACTCACTTAGGCCATGTACACCAATCACCTCCCAAATCATAAAGACCACACAGTTGTGCCATACACGGCCGTGTGTTAAACTGTGTATACCAAAAGAACCTTTCAAAGCAAGTTATAAAACCCTATGCTCACATATGCCACAAGCATGCATTAACCATTCTTTAAACCTATTTAGATGCACCAAAAATACAACTTATAACGTCCATCCTAAGTGCCTAACTAATATGCCACAATTGGCACAACAATCCAACAATTTACAATCAAACCATTCGTTATCATGCATACCATATTTTCATGTATAATCTTCTACCAGATGATCATCATTTCAAATGCCAAAGTCTCATCAAGCAAAGTTCACCAAAATAGTTCTAAGCATAAGTACCAACTCATGCCATAACATGACAACACAACTTAAATATTAACATTACATATCATTCACATCAAATTGGCACAAAAGCATAATTCTTAACTTCACATCATATAACTAATTACACCTATTATATGCCATTTATAACTGGGACAAAATGTTTAAAAGTCTACCAAAAAGACTGTAGATAGTGTGAGCTCCAAAAATGATCCAATTGACTGCACGATTTTTGAAAATCTACAAGAAATAAAAACGAAACAAAGGTAAGGTTACTTAAAGCTTAGTAAGTTCGTATGAAATTAAACACAATGTACCTAACAGTTCATAATTTAACTAATGAAAATAACATATATACATATTATTCCATTTTCACCTTACACCTTTCATGACATAACCAAATTGGTTATTACATCATTCCATACATATAAATAACATAATATGCATAACAACCATATTCAGTTCATAGCTAACATTTCCATTCAAATACATCTTTTTATCTCAATTCAATTTCATACTTAGTGTTGCCCGAGGAACTATAGTAAATTAACTTCGAATACTCGGGATAACTTTGCTCACACAAGCCGTAAATAGGGACATAAACTATTACTCGATGCTACTCCCATGAGCTGTGGAGAATTCAAAAAAAATGTTAGATCTTAGCCACTAGTACATAGTACCTGATAAAATATAAACACTGGTAAATAGTGCTTGATACAACATGAACACCGATACAAAGTACCTGATAATATAGTTACCGATACATAGTATTTGATATAACGAAATCACCGGTACGAAGTACCTGATACATTAAATCCTAATGACATGTCATTTGTATCCTGATCATTCAATTAAAATTCAAATACATATATACATAATACAAACATGAATAAGTATTAATCAAAACAAACCTAATACGAACTTACCTACACGAATCAGCAACAAATATGACACCAAAGATTATTCAACAATTTTTTATTTTTTACGTTTATCGATCGATTGGTCCATTTCTTGATCTATATAATAATTTAACTCAATTAACAATTCTAAATACATTATAATGTCTAAACATATGCATATGACCTGTAACACCCCCTGCCCGTATCCATTGCCGGAATAGGGTACGAGGCATTACCGGAGTTTACTGAACATTTTCAGATAATTTTGAGTCATTTATTATTCATATTTTGAAAATAATCATAACGTCTGTAACACCCCAAACCCAGCCCAGAAGTTATGGCCGAATCCGGCATGCCACATCAAAAACGTTAAAAAAAATTTCCATTCTAAGTCCAGAAAATCGTACTTGATGTTCAAAAGATTAATTCATTAAGGGTTAAAGTGAATGGAAGTCGTGCACCGGTAGGAAACCGGAAAGAGGTGGTGAGTCCATCGGATGCTAAGTACCAAGCTCCTTCGGATCCAATCCTAGACATGCATACCGCCATTGCCACACCTTAACGTCATGGATATTTCTAGAAAACCGGTTCAATTAAGTCATTTTTAGGAAAAGTGATTAATTTTGGAAAATACTTTCATTCGGAAGCTTTGCTTGTTGTCGTGTTATTTTGAAATCAACTGTTGTTTTTGAAAACGCGCCTAAAGCTATCCAATTTCAACAGTTAAAATAAGTATTACCTATCTTAGTAATACATATTAAAACCACCAAAAATAAATAAGCGGCCTTATTACATTTAAAAGCCCAAAACCACAAAGCGTAATTAAAAGGATGTCCAGTTCACGGAAGAAAATCAAACTTTCGAGCGGGTGGCCACTCCAATTCCTTCATGACTCCAAGCCCACTATGGTTGGGGATTACTGCGTGGATGAAAATAAAAGGGTGAGTTTGAGGAAACTCATTGTGTAAGGAAAACCCATTCAAAGCCCAAGCCAGCTCAAGCCTATTGGGCTAAGCCTATTCAGTAACAGTGGTCTTGGACGAGCCCTTTTCAGATTACAATAAAGCGGGCCTTAGCCCTTATTCAGATAATGATATGGCCCATAGGCCCATTTCAAAATACATGCAACATCAATAACATATGCAAGCCCATTTGGGAGACTACTCAACCCACCAACCACTACACTCCACCCGTACCAGCCATACACTCCATGTGGGAATAGCTCAACCCACCCATTTAACACTCCACATTCTTGACCTTGTCGCTCGATTAACGATAAATTGAGGCAAAGCCTCCGATCGTGGACAAGCCACTTTCAAGTACTTCCTCCGTCAATATCCCGGTCCATGCATCAGATAAGAACAACATGGCATGCGATAAATAACAACGATCAAACATGCATTTAGGTCAATTTAACCCTAGGGGTATTTGGTAATTTATCTACTAGGGGTAAAGCGTAAATTTTCACTTTTAAAGGTATTTCAGTAATTTATCTATTTTAGGGTTTTTCATGCATATTCCTACTTTTCACGTACTAATAGAATCACGTACCAAGGGTTCTTACCGAATTGGGCAGATTGGCCCATCATTCTAATTTTGGCCCATTAAGCCCAAAAATATCGAGAACACGAAATCATGCACTTTGCGGTCCAAACATTGCAGCTTACCAAAACATTAATCGATTTACCTCACGAGCATTCACACACTCGCAAATCTACAAAATACCGGTTTTAGGCATTTGACTTTTCGACTTTTGCCGATCTAGACTAAGAAAGAGGTGTTAGTTACACACACATTTGCGACGATATCTTGTGAGATCCACACACGAACCGCCTACAATTGGATTACTGACACGTTAATCTAACTATTCAAATACAAACTACGTATTAACCCCTTACAATATTCGGCCAACCACACCTACAGATTATAGTAAGCTTATAAGAAATCAATAAGCAACTCATTAACAAATTTTTGTCAATGTTTACCACATAATCATCATTTCACTGCAAGCTGTCTTCCTGAGCAACAGTCACTAAATCATTTATAACTGGAGCTACAAAACTCCAAATCAAGTACCGTTAATTTTCCCTGAAAATAGACTCATATATCTTATATCCATAAAATTTTCAGAATTTTTGGTTTGGCCAATCAATACCAGATTTTTCTCAAAGTTTCGCATGTTTCACTGTTTGACTAATCTGACCACTCTTCATTACGAATCAAATTTCTCATTGTACAGAATTCAAAATATGTTCTCGTTTATTTCATTAGAAACTAGACTCAATAAGATTTAATTACATAATTTATTCAGCTTCTAATTCATCTCCCACAATTTATGGTGATTTTCCAAAGTCATGTTACTGCTACTGTCCCAAGCAGATTTATTACCAAATCACTCTTTCATACACCTATCTTGCATGCATGTTATTTAAACATGTATATCACCAATCAATCATCACATATCTATGATTTTTACTTAAGCATAATCTCCATTTCATCATTTCAAAGCACAACATGTTAGCCGATTTTTCCCTTTAGCATCTAAGGCACATGCATGCTCATTTGTTTGGCTCAACTTCACATATCTTCCATTTTTCATCAAAAGAACATGAAACAACAACCATTTCCTTCATTTTAATTCATGACCAAATGCTCACAACACAACTAAAAATCAAATTATACTTCAAGAGTTAAGATAGAATCAAGAAGAACTCATGAACCTCAAAATAGAAACAAGGTACCAAGAACTTACCTTCAATTTTCCTCCTCCTAATGACTGAATACTCAAGAGCTTTCTCCTCTCCTTTCTCTTCTCTAACTTTCAGCTATGATCAACAAAGATGGACAAAACTTTGTTCTTTTCACCCCTTTTTCTTTTAATAAAACTTCATATTTCATCCATTTAATTATTTAATACAAAAGACATGAAATTCTTATCATGAAACATTTACCTAACCCATTATCATGAAACATTTACCTAACCCATTATCATGGAACATTTACCTAACCTATTATCATGGAACATTTACCTAACCTATTATCAATTTGTATCAATTTGTACCATAAATTATGGATATCAAGTGTACATTTTGTCTACAATAACATGATGGCTAGCCACTTCATGTAAAATGGGAGGTTTGTCATGCAAATCCTCCTATTTTGCACTCCTATTTATTTGGCCACGTCAATTTAGCCTATAGCATTTTCAAACATTTTCACATAGGTCCTATTTCATAATTTCACTCACAAATGACAAAATCAAAGCATGAAATTTTGCCAACATTCACAGAATTCCCGAAAATTGGGGCGTTACAACGTCTCTCTATTGGGCCCTCGAAGCCCCAAACATACACTAGAAACCAACTGGAATTAAATCGGGATTAAAAAAAAATTCGCAAAATCTTAAATTTTATTTTCATCTAAGTACTTACCATTTCAATGCTCCTTATAATTAAACATGTTACCATTCAATCAATAGCTTGGTACTTGTCTAAGCGTCCAACAACATCATTGTTAGTATACTTGCACATATTTCATATAAATTCAACATTGATATACTTATTTTCTTGACATGTCACACTTGAGTTTAATAATTGTCTTTACTTACATAATTTCCTTGTATCAATATATCAAAAACAATCATATATGTACATGTCATGAAACATATCATTCTCTTACCGTTTTTTTTCATAAGTATATATATCAATCATTTTATTATATCAATATTTCATGCTCCATCATTTCCATATATTTTATGTATATTTATTCCGTAAAGTTTATATCAAACTTAACATAAATTATATTCCATGTACTTATTCTTATTTCGTCTATCTATCTTCATAATTATTTCATACAACTATTTTGTACATATATTTCCATATGACCAGTTCTTGTAAGCATTTCACACAACCATTTCATATAACCATTCGTCATCCGGTACATATTACCTGAAATCAATTGTTCAATAGATGTCATAGCGTCTCCCATCCACGGTTTTATTTATCTTTGTGTCTTTCAACTATGATCTTACTCATTTTCTGTCATGTTGCCACGGTATCTTTCAACCATGTTCTTATTCATTTTCCCGTCATGTTGCCACGGTATCCTTCAACCATGGTCTTATTCATTTCATGTCACGCTGCCATGGTATCTTTCAACCATAGTCTTATTCGTTTTCTATCATGTTGCCATGGTATCTTTCAACCATGGTCCTACACATTTCATATCATGTTGCTATGGTATCTTTCAACCATGGTCTTACACATTTCATATTAGGTTGCCATGGTATCTTTCAACCATATATCAGGTTGCCATGGTATCTTTCAACCATGGTCTTACACATTTCATATCAGGTTGCCATGGTATCTTTCAACCATGGTCTTACACATTTCATATCAGAGAGCACACTCCCGCGAACCTCATCCTTACAGTGGGATTACCAGTCCAGGCTAAATCCTTGGTAATATAAACTCATAGAGTATTGTCAGGATTACCAGTCCAGGCTAAATCCCCTGCAACGACAATTATTCTAATGAGCTTGGATCTGAATTACTAGTCCAGGCTATATTCAAACCCTAATTCGGATTACTCGTCTGGGCTAAATCCATTTCCACATATTCTTCGGGAGGGCTATATCAGGATAGGATCACCCGTCCAGGCTAGATCCTTTTTACCGTCAATTCTTTTTCAGAGATCTATCGAATTTTCCTTTCATTTAACCGAGATTTCTTTCTCTTTTATCAAATATGTCAATGTTTCATAAAATTTCATATAATGAACATTCAAATCATATTCATATAAAAAAACATGCATTTCAAGCATTTAAGAATATAATTCAAGTTACACGAACTTACCTAGCGAAATTACAAAAATATCAAGATTCAGGGGCATTTTGGTAATTTACCATTTTTTCGATTTTCACTCGATCTTAAATTGACAATTTCATTCAATTTATTAATTTGGATAATAAAAAAATTCATTCCCTTCAATTTGGTCATTTTTGACATTTTTACAAAATTGCCCCTAAAGTTTTATTTTTATTCAATTTAGTCCTTAAGACTAAAACATGCAAATTAGCCATGCTAGCTGGATATTAATATATATTTTCCTCCTCCTCCTCTCCATTCCACATCCTTAATGTATATAACACACTTGTAAGTAACATCATCTATAATTTTTATTATTTACTTTTATGAATATTCAAGCTGTCCATCTGTGTCTTAGTCACTAAATTATTTATATATGGAGCTATAGAACTCCAAATTAAGATACACAAATTTTCCATGAAACTATACTCATATATATTTTTATAATAAAATTTTCAGAATTTTTGGTTTAGCCAATAAGTACATTTTATTCTTTAAAGTTACCCATGTTCTGCATGTCGATGATTCGATTCTTCTTCTTTGAAAACTAATTATCTCCTTGTACAGAATTCGAATGATATTACCGTTTATTTCTATCAAAGTTTTGATGATTTTCCGAAGTCAGAACAGGGGAACTCAAATTCATTCGACTTTGTCTCACAAAATTCATTATATCTCATGATTTACAAATCTATTACTTACACCGTTTCTTCTATGAGAAACTAAACTAAATAATATTTAATTTCATATTTTTTTCATCTTCTAATTCGATTTATACAATTCATGGTGATTTTTCAAACTTACTCTACTGCTGCTGTCCAATATTGTTTTAGTGCAAGCTGTTTATTACCATTTTTTTCCCTTAAGCTTTAATAAATAAAAATTTCGTCCCTACTCAATTAGCCTCTCAATTGAGCTGATTTTTCTCAATTAACACTTTATTATATCACTTTAAACTACTTTACAACTTTTGGAAATCATAATTTTAGTACTAGACTTTAATTCCAAACATTTTCACAATTAGGTCCTAAAATCAATTTCCATTAATTTTACTTGATAAAATTATCATATATCAAAATTAAAGCTTCAATTCTATGTTTATTCATCATATGCTTCCAGCACTCATCCATAATAACTTTAAAAATTAGCCCTTCAACATAAAACTTATGAATTACCTTACAATTCAATCTTTATTTCATTTCTAACTTGAATTTGTATCAATTAAATCCTTATTTCATCATTTTACTCAACATGAACATTATCTAGAAATCTATTAACTTTCAAAATATCAACTTAATTTTATCAAAATCTTGTTCCAAAGCTTCTAAAACATCAAAATTAAGTAAAAAGGGCTAAATTGACTTACCTATTAAACTTCCAAGCATCACACCTTTAATTTTCCCCTTTTTTTCTTTCTTTTCTCTTTTTCTTTCTTTCTTCCCCTGCTCTCTGTTTCGTTTGCTTTGTTTTCTTCATTTCTATCCTTTTTTTTTCTTTCTTTTCCATATATATATATACACACATCTGTATTTATACTTAAATAATAAGTATTATTTATTTATTCATGTGTATATTATTAATACATTTATATTCATTTATAACCATACATTTGTCATTATTTAATATATTTATCATATAAAATCTTATAATATAATTATTTAATTAATAAATATCTTTTATAATATAATAAATATCTATTTAATATCTAATACATGTTTTACAAATGTATGTATTTTTATCCATACACATATATTTTATTTACTATACATTTGTCTTTGTACTAATTTATTTATCATATAAATATCTTATAATATAATTATAATAAATTAATTGAATATCATTTATTACTAATAAATATATATATATTATAATTTGAAATCTAAGTAAAAATCTTAGATTTTTACTTTATATCTTCGTCACTTATGCTAAATGGCATAATTTCCATTTTGGTCCTTTTATTTTCTTTTAATCTATAATTAAACTTTTACACTTTATTCAATTTAATCATTTTATCAATTATCCTTAATTAAGTTAAATTCACTTAATTAAACTCTAATTAACCACTCAATTAACTTTTTTAAAAAAAATTTATAATTATTTACGGATCCAATTTTCAGAACGGAGACTCAAAAATACACTTTTTCCGATAACCGTAAAATTTGAGTTATTACATGACCCTTTAATAACATTTTACAATATTTTCCTAAACTTTTACCTTTTATTCAATATAGTCCATAAAACTGAAACTTACATATCTTTATTATTTGAGCTTCATTTTTCATTCCATTATCAATTTCGTCCTTCAATAAATCTCTAGAATAAAAAATTACAAAATTTTTATATTAAATTTGACATCATTATGTTGTAGTCCTTAAACTTAAAACTATCAAAAACCACTTTACAAAACAATTCTATTCCATAACAAAGTTTTAAACTCTACCATTTAACATCCAAAAAGCTTCAAAAATCACAATGGTGTTTGTTACATCTCAAAAACTGGGTTAGTAGAAATTGGGTTAATGAACCGAGAGTGGTCACGCCTGAATTTATTTTAGATGATCTTTTGCTCATTTGATAATAAATAAGTATCAAGTATAGTGATTAAGTAGTGGTGGAACTATCCTTAATGATCTGTGTTTAAATTCCTTCCCTCACATTAGTTTCTATATGGTGCAATTTCGCTTCAAATCTTAGCAAATGTCACACCATATTTTTAAAATAAATATTGTAGTTTGTGAACAAGGAAGTAAGTTAGCTTAGTGGTTAGGAGCTTAAATAATTTCCTAAAGGTCTTAAGTTTAAGTCTCCACACTTTCTATATTTTATTTAATTTATTTGGCAACTTTTGCATGGGAAAAAACTTCCTTAATCGTCCACTCCTAGTTTCCATGCAAAGGAAGATTTCATTCTCATGATCTCTTTTTTGCTCCTTTACCCCCTCAACCTTCCTATTTTCTTCACCTTACCTTGTGTGACATACATTGATCTTGGACAAGGTGAATTACACATTTTGATGTTCATTTTTTTTCTTCCTCTCCATTTTTGCCACCCCCTCTTTTGCACCTCCTTTTCCTCTTCATTTTTCTTCCATTTCACCTCTTCAACAGAGCTTTTTTCCTTAATTCTTCCATATCTCCTCCATTCCTAACCAATTGCACCACTACCTTACCACCACATCTCCACCGTCGAACCTCCACGGTCACCACCGCCGTTATGCCGTCGCCATCGTCCACCACTGTTTTTCACCATTTTCTATTTTTCTCCTCCTCTCTTTCGTAATCAACTTTTTTATTATTCAACTTCATATATCAATTTTATTGAAAGGTTTTATTGTTAATCTTTTATAATCTATCATTTTTATTATTTCATTTTATTTGTTAGTTGAGAATTCTCCCTTTTAATCGAGTCACCGAAAGGATCGTTGAGTCTCCTTACCCTCGAGCTTACATAAGTATTGATAAATCCTCTGATTATATTATTTATTTCTTTATTCTCGTTTATGAAATATTCTAACAAGGGTATTTCTTGTTTGGGCATGAAGTGTTTATTTGAAACCCCGGATCCATACTCTATCCTTTAGAGGTGTTTGTCATTGGGACCATTGATTAAGTAAGTGATTAAACTTAATCATTCATTGAAAAATATTATTAAAAATTTTCAATATACTGACGCGGTATTAACATTTAACTAAGGATTCAAGGGTTGATCTCCTCTCTTAAAGTTGGGAAACAACATCATTATTATCGAGTCATACAAATTCAGGTATGGGTCTAAACCGATACAAGTTATATATATAACGTTAATAATGCCTAAACAAAATATTATTATTTTATTTGTGATTTATGTGAATACTTTAAGTATTCTAAAACAATAGATTAAATCCATCGAAACAGATTATACAAGTAAGTGATTTTGAACCAACTAATTTTGTGAAATCTATGTTGTGTGGTTATGATTTTCATTGTTTGAAATGTATGTTATTCTCATTCTCATGTTATGTGATATTATGGCATAATTGATTTTATATGACAAATAAATGGTGATATTTCGATATCTTGAAACAATACATGAAACGCATGTTAAACATGCCATACATGATATTATATGATTTGATTTGCATGTTTCAACATGTCCAATATGATAAATGATATTTTGAAATGAAATATTTATATGTTCATTGTGGCTATATCACATGCACGAGTGGGATATTATAAGGAGAAAGAATTGGTGGCTTCGTCCACAACCTACATGGTGGTTTATCCACAACCTACATATCTGCGAATATCAGTGGCTTCATCCACATATTGGAGTGTTTGGATGGATGAGTTATGGGGAACTCTTTTTGGAGTGTAACAGTGATTGGTAGGATATTTTATAAAAAATTGTATAATTGTTTTCTAAAAATTGCACTACCATGATCATATGCATAATATTGATGTGTTGTACGATATGTATGTGTTTATTATTATTTAACTTGTTATAAGACTTACACTGAGCTTTTTAGCTCACCCCATTTAGTTTTTTTGATTTTATAGATAAAACCGAGGTTAGGATGCGATGACGATATTTGGAGGAGTTTCTCGGAATTATTTTTAAATTAAATTAATTAAATTTTATTTTGATTTTTTTTTTATTTTGGGTTTGTAATAAGTTTGATTATGGATTGTGGAATGGGACTTTACTTTGGGGATTTTTCATTCTGATTTGCTTGAATTGCTTGCATGACATTAAGTTTAAAAAAAATTGCATGAATTAGTATTTGGTTAATATTATGCATGAAATGTGGTTTTTATTAAAACTTGACAAAATCACTCTTTCTCACTACGACAATGAAAACAAGTTTTAGACAAATATATGACTTGGTTTTTTTCTGAGGTTTTAAATTGCCTATTGATGTTTTATTGAATTTACATGAAATGCTGATTTTTAGCAAAATAGTTCATTGCGATTTTCGTAAAAACATATCAATATTACATTTTTCCGCTGCAAATATGATAAATAAGTTCTTAATAAAATTAGACTTAATTTAAAATTTATAATGTTTACAAATGAAATTTCTAAAGACATTTAATTTTATTAATTTAACATGTTTTTTAAACAAGTGACAAATAGTCAATTTCTTTAGTTTTGAATAAATGATTTTAAATATGATTGAAATTACGAAAGTTTTGAACAACGATCAAAATTTTACAAATAAAATACCGAAGTCATCGGTTTTTAAAATTTCTCGATTTCACTAGTTTGAAATGATTTACGCAAATGGTTTTAAAAAGTACGTTTGAAAACTTTGAAAGATTTTCTAGGCCATTTTAATGGCCAATGTAGCTTTTCAAATTCGGCCATAATCTCTAGGCCAGGTTTGGGGTGTTACAGTATCTTTTAAAATTTTTAACAATTTTACAATTTAATACCTGGGGTAGCTAGATTAAGCTACAACGATCTCAATAATATAAAATTTACGAAAAACGGGCTTGATTTGCATATCTTGCAAGAAGAAATAAGCTTGTTCGATTCTCTCCTACCCCAACAATGGTGTTTTCGATTCAAGGAAGAAAAAATGAAGAAGATGATGGCTTGGTTTTTTTCTTCTTTTTTTTATGTTTATTATTTACTTAATTACTAAACTACCCTTTAATTTAACTTAAAATTTCTTTAATATTCATACCACAACCATCCACTATAAACTAATATGGACTAATTGTCACTTAAAACCTTCCAATCATGATTTTATACTTATTTAGAATATATAATTTAATAGCGATTAACTTTTCCAATTTTTATAATTTAGTCTTTCTACCATAATTAGCTATTCAAATATCAAAATTTCTAGACCAAACCTTAGTATGACACTCTAATGACCTCGTAAATATTAAATAAATAATATTTACTGACTCACTTATCAAAATTCTAGTCCCAAAACCATTTTTTTATACTACTGGAAATGGGCTGTTACACTACATCTAAAACTTCCCATTCATTTACCTCTGAAAATATCAAACTCCAAAGAGGAGATCTAGGCTTCTTTATTAATGTAGTGTAACAACTTGATTTTTAATGGAGTCAAAAATAGTGGTTTCAAGATCATAATTCTAACGAAATACTTTGTAAATATTATTTAATTAATATATTTACGAGGTATATAAAGTCATATTAAATTTTGGTTGAGAAATTTTATTGTTTAGATAGTTCAATAGGTAAAAACGACTGAATTGTAAAAACTGCAAAGGTTGAGTAGTTAAATTAAAGGGACTAAATGGACAATTTAACTCATGGGAAATTAGTAAGTGGGATTTGACGAGGTTATGCTTAATTAAGTGGTTTAATTAGGCTTAATTAATGATTTATTAAAGCTTAATTAAGAAAGTTGAAATATTTACAAAAATGTCATAGTATATATAATAAATTAAACCTAAATTTAAAAAAATCATTTTCTTCTCATCTTCCCCATGGCAATAGAAAGAAGATGTTAGGGTTATCATGATTTGCTTTGAAGCTTTGATTTGGTAAGTGTATTAATGCTCGTTTTTAGTAATTTGTATGTTTTTGAGTTCATATTAGCTTGGTCTAGCTAAATCGAGGACCAAGTTGTGAAACTGTTAAATGTTATAAGATTTTCCATTAATGAATGAAGTTATTTCTTAATGCTTATAATGAAATATGAAGCTTTGTTAATAGATTAGATTATTTTGAAAAGTGATTTTTGATGATTTTAATGTTTAGAGGCTAAATTGATTAAATGATAAATTGCTTGTACTTGAGGTGAAATTATTGCAAATAGGGACTGATATGAAGTTATAGAACATTTGGTTATCAAGGGTGTTTAGGAAAAATGGGTAAATTGCATGATTAGGGACTAAGGACTGAATTGAATAAAAATGGAAAGTTAAGGGACTAATAGGTAATTTGTTAAAAAGGACCTAGTTGCATGAAATGATTAAATTGTGTTGTTATTCTAATTGATGGAATGAAATTATTATTTTTAGATCAAGAATGTGCTGATAATCATGGAAAAAGGAAAACTACGGAGTAGTCCTTACTTTGGAATCTCCTACAAATCAATCCAGTAAGTTCGTATGTTTATTTATACTTCTAAAATATTTACATTCTTGTTAACATGCTCTTAATGAATGTTATATCATATACTGAAAGTATGCTCTACTGAGCCATATCTATTGGTCCTACTGAATGAAGCTCAATCGGGTCAAATCTTACCGTTGTACTAAATAAAGCTCAATCGATCAGATCTTACTGTTTTACTGAATGAAGCTCAATCGAGAAAATCTTACTATTATACTAAGTGAAACTCAAACGAGGAGAAATCTACGGATATATTGATGAAAACTTAAATCGAGCAATGTTCACCGAGTATATTGAATTACTGAATTGGTTGTTAATTACTGTTATAAGCTGCGTATAATGAATTCTCTATGTTTAATACTGATTAAATATAAGTTTGACTTGAAAGGTTTATTAAATTCTAGACGAACTTACTAAGCTTTATTAAAGCTTATCCATATGTTGTTTATTTTGTAGATTACATTTTGAAGGCTAAGAAGATCGGGTCAATGCTAAGAATCAGACTATTCGAGAATCTTGGTAGACTTAATTTCTCAATTTTGGTATATGGCATGTACTAGGACCCTTATGTATAGTTATATTAAATACTTAGTTTTGTATAATATGTTGTGTCATGTTGTGCTCTTGAATAATTTGTGATCTCCTACTTGTTACCTAAATGCGTTTTAAAGGTCATGGTATGAAATGTTATGCTATGCATTAACTTTAAGCTTGTAATGAAATGAATATTATTTTGTAGAGATAAAATGTGATTGTGGTTGCAAAGTTTGAAGTGAATTATGGTGAGATACATTGGGTGTCCATGATGACAAATGTATGATATATAAAATGAATTTATGGTCATGTTTGAGTGTGTTTTGAAGTTGAATTTCACCTTTCAAATGTGTATTTGAAAGTGTATAGATACCTAAACAATAAGGGGTGAAATTGAGCTTGGAATTGGTCATTTTTGGGCTCAAACGGGTTGTCACACTGCCGTGTAAGGCACAAGATAATTCACATGGACGTGTCCTCAGGGTGTGTGTAAAATAGTATAGGTACAGTTTTCACACGGGCAGGCACACGGCCTGTGACACGACTGTGTATAGTTATTTTGAATGTTACACGGGTTGGCACATGGCCTACGACATGGTTGTGTGATTCAAATCAGTGAGTTACACGACCCATGCACACGGGCTTGTGAAGTCGCACACGGGTGTGTGGGTTATCCATACAGCCATGTTGGAGCCACACGGGCTGAACACTATCACACGGCCGTGTGACCTCTAACTTGAAAATTTCCAAATTTTTCCTGAAAGTTTTGATTTGTTCTGATTTAGTCCTTGAATGGTCATAACTTATCTTAGAGCTTTGGGAGCTCGATTTAAGACTCGATTCCGAATGATCTCTGTTATATTGAATATTACTTTCTATTATGGAATTGAATTGAATATTGAATGTAAATCATATTAACTATTTCAATTTGACTGGTAACATTCAATATCATATTCTGGCAACAGAAATGGGATATAGGTGTTACACGTAGAGATAGACAAAACGCTCTGCTGGTGAGCTTTTCGTTTGGAGCTCGAGTGACCCAATCTCTCTTGCCACCAATCAAGACATCTATAACTTCATGTATCGACCTCTTTCTTTTGTCTTCACATCAATTATCAAAGGTTTCTACTTCTTGATTGTGTACTCACTTTAGTAGGTAGGTGTCTCGGACCATATATTGCTATAGTTGACCCTTTCGGGTAGCATCTTCAATGGCATCTTTAAGTTGGACATATCTATTTTTAGTATGGCCTTCAATATTATGATAGCAACAATGAAAGGGAGAATCATCTCAGTTTGCATTGAAGGGTATAATGGGAGCATCTGGTAAGATTCCTTGCTACTCAACTTGGTCAAATATGATGACAGTGGAATAATTAAGTTAATGGTATGTGCGGTTACTATTATATGGAACCTACTCTCACTGATAATGGTTAGGACGACTGTCCCTTATAGGTCTTGAGTGACGAGGTGGCCCTACAATTTTAACCATCCATTTACCCCCTTGTTGTGGAGGGTTATGTTGTTGGAATCGCCCGTCACCTATTGGGGGTGAGTCCTTTACTTGGGATGGTATTGGCATGTTAAAGCTTGATTGTGACGCGGAAGGGAATATCATTTCGGAAAGTAGGATCCTTGGGTTGCTTACATCATAGGATTGACTTGATCTATGTCCATATTATCACATTTCATGAAACGATGAACCATTTTGTATAATTGAGATAACTTTTCCAAAGGGTTACCAATGAGGTGGAATTGGAGAAACTTATGAGTAGTTCTTGCAAAAAAGATTGAATGGCTAGAGCATCATAAACACCCTTTGTTATCATGGTTGCAACATTAAATCTCTTCATCAAATCATGGAGGGATTCATTCTCTTTCTGCCAAATGGACATAAGATAAGCCAAGGACTATTGTGAAGGGTTTTGTTGGCTAAAAATATGCTCATGAATAAGCTGACTAACTAATCAAAGTTGTCGATGGACCCCGAAGGGAGCGATAGGTACCATTGCCTAATAATGCTAGAAAGGGTCATGGAGAAAGCTTTGCATTTCACAACATCAGAGGCTCCAATAATATCCATGTGGTTGTTATAATGAGCTAAGTGGTCTTCTAAGTCACTCGCGCCGGTATAAGACAACTTAGGAAACTTTAAAGAAGTGAAAAGGTTGTGAGTAAGCATGGATGGGGCTAAGGGTTTTCTAGCATAGCTCTAACAAACTTAATTGGACTTAGAACCTTTAGCCTCTTGTGAGAGCTCTAACTTACGGGTTGTAATTTGTTCTTTAGTAGAAAAAAAAACCTTATTTTGGGGTTTTTGCTCCAAGGATTGATAGGCTGAAGATCTTGTACTACTTTATTATTGTCAAGATCCTTCTTATATTTTTGGATAGTAGATTATGTCATACCTTCTAGTTTCAATGGAACGGGAAAGTCACCACCCTTGACAACGTCTTTGGTTGCACGCAACTTCACGATTAATTGTTCATTGTGAGCATTTTGCTGATCCAGTAGTCATTGATGCTCTTATCATTCCTGGAATTGACTCTTTTGAGCCAAGAATTGTTTCTCCATGAGATACATATTTCCTGCATCTCCATAAGATGGTGTTGAGAACAAATGAGTTGATATTGCTGGGAGGCTTGATCTGGAGGAATGACCATAATAGTAGGTTGAGTTTGGGAACATGCCATAAATAGATGTGGAAAATTAAGCTTTTCTGATGCATTTAAGAAGCTTTTTCTCGAGCAAAATAGATTTTTTAGCATAGTTTTTCATTATTTTCATATTTTTGGGTAATAAGTAAAAATGTCTCGTTTTTGTCTATTTTTACCCAAATTGGTTGCTAGTGCCATTTGGAGACCTAACGTGTGTTTGAGTGTTGTAGGGATGTGTCGAAGTTGAAAATGAGCAAGAACGACACCTAAGGCAAGGGTATTGCGATATCCAACACTTGGAATCACGATACCTCTGATAGTATAGAAGACCAAAGATTCTTTTCAGTGGTATCGTAATATCTCCTTGGGGTATCGCGATATCCACCTTCCAATAAAGACCCCATGTAACACACCTTACCCGTATTCAACACTGAAACAGGGTACGAGGCATTACTGGACTTACAACACAAGCATTCACACAATTTCGAGTCATAAATTTGCGTCCAAATTAAAACCATTTGCATTCAACCAAACAGTCCTTAATACAAGCCTACAAGGCCCAAAACGTGTTTTGGAAGCGAGCAGGGACTAAACCGACGGCTTAGGAAAATTTTATGAAACTTAGAAAATTTTTCCACAAAACAGGGGTCCCATGCCCGTGTGGTTTGGGACACGCCCGTGTGGGCAGGCTGTGTGGCCACACACGCCCGTGTCCCTAACCCGTGTAACTCTCTGGTTTGCAATACATGAACAAATTGATGTCACACGGCCAAGTCACACGCTCGTGTGCTAGGCCATGTGGATAATTTAATTTTCATAAAATAGGTGCAGGCTTCACACATCCAGGGCACACACCCGTGCCTGAGGCTGTGTCATCCACACGGCTGAGACACACTCTTGTGTCTCTACTCGTGTGCTCAATTTTGAGCATTTTGTTTCTCAAAATTCAGGGTGCAGGTGTTTATTTCGATTAATTTTTATAATTTATTGAGTGATTAGATGCATGTGTTAGAATATCGATAGAAAATTTCATGAATTGCATGTCTAATTTGCCTATTAGGACTTAGTTGCAAAAGTTGATAAATATGAGTTTTAGATGTTAAAGGATTTAATTGAAGAGCATAATTGAAGTAGAGGTCCTTAAATGGTAATTATACCATTAGGTTTTCATGGACAAAAATGGACATACATAGTAGAAATAACCAAAGTTTTTAATGAAAGGTATTTTAGTCATTTGGTAATTAAAAGATTAAAAAAAGGAAAAAGATGGCAAAATATGTCCATCTTCTTAATTAGGACGAAATTTCAAGGGTTCTCCATAGCCAGGGTTTGTTTCAAGCTTCCAAGTTCCATAGTAAGTGATTCCAAGCCCCGTTTTTAATGTTCTTTACGTTTTGGAGTCCCGGTAACTTGATTTAGCTTATTCTAGCAATAATTTAACCTAGGGTTTATATTTGGAAAAATACCCATACATGAAATGTGTTTATTTTGATGTTTTATGGTATAATATGAAGCTTTAAATTGTGTTAAACAACTTTTACTAAACGATTTTACGTGAAAACGAGTAAAATGACATAATCGGTAAAAATACCTAATGTTTATAACTACATGTTAAAGTGAGAATTTGATGTTGCCATAGAAGGGAAAAATGATCAGCATGTCATAAAACATAATAATTTTGGAAAACAAATTAATTTTTGAGCTTTGAGGCAAAAGTGTAAATATGCAAAATTTTAGGGGCAAAATCATAATTTTTCCAAAGTTAGAGCTAAGGAATATTTTGATAAATGTGAGTATTAAATCAGTTAAATGTGTTATTTTAGACCAAGAAAGACGTGGAGTCGACCTTGATCGGGGAAAGGAAAAGATTGTGGACTAAATTGCAAAAATTTCTTTATTTTGTACCGAGGTAAGTTCATGTGTAAATGTAGTAACATAATTTTCATTTTAAGTAATTTAATGTTATTTATATGATATGATGATTAATATCATGAACTATTATGCTTTGTGGTTATTATTGAGTAATATGCAAATTATGTGTGCTACTTGTTAAATATGAATTGCTACTGAGTATCGGTTTCGATATTCCATGGAAGACGACAAAGATGTGTGATCGAGGAAAAAGCCCGTTTGAACATTGGGAATAGATTAGAATATAAGTGACATGTCACTAGGATATTTGAGTTCCGAGCTCGTTGAGTTGAGTCTGAGTTCACTTATGGATGCGAACACCCGAGCTCGTTGAGTTGAGTTCGAGTTCACTTATGGATGCGAACGCCCGAGCTCGTTGAGTTGAGTCCGAGTTCGCTTATGGGTGGGTTACATGGTAGCTTGGCTACATAATTTTCGCTGGCTATTGAGTTTGTCTAGCTGTAAGTATGGCACTTATGTGCATGAAATCCTTGTATTCGAATTATATTCCGATGTGTTCAACGGGTAAATCTTAAGTGAATAAGGTGAGTATCTAAAACAAAGGTGACATGTTGGTAAGTGTGGTGAATGAGAAAATTTGACAGGTATGTGCTTAAACCCTCGGGTTGAGAACTTGGTATGTCGAAATCGTGATAAGATAGTAAATGCAAGTGTAACATGAATGCCTTGGTGATATTTATGCAAATGATGTTTTATGTTAGATTGTATGATTATGGTACTTGCTATTTACATGTGAACTTACTAAGCATTTATGCTTATTCCCTCCGTTCCATTCCTTGTATTTTTGACAAGCCGGCTTGGAGATTGAGACTGTCAGAGGCACGTTCACATTATCAACGGACCATCTCGGTTTAGTGGTTTGCATATTTTGGGAATATGGCATGTATAGCATTATGATTCTTTTGTGTATATAATCTTATTATATTGTGAATGAGTGATATGGAAATGCTTGTTGATGATTAGCTATTGAAATGGCTAATCAAAATTTATATTTAGTGTTATGTATGCTTAATGAATTTCCTAATCCATGGAAAACCATAAAATGGTGAAATTGGCTATAAAATAGTGTCATACAACAACAGTGACGTGAATTTGAAAAAATCACTAAAAATTGTAGAGATAGAATTAAATGATGAATAGAATATGGAATTTAATATTAATGAATCTATTTTCATTTGGAAGAAACAAAATAAGTAAAAGAGTTGAATTTTATGAGATATTTACGTTTTGGTGAAACAAGGTCAGAGCGATTTCTGGATCCCCTGTTCTGACTTTAGAAGTTCACCATAAATTGTGTAAAAATAATTAGGACTCACACTTTATATGTACAGGTTCCTTATTTAGTCTATTTTTAATAGAAACAAACTACATGGTCATTGGATCTTTGTACAGAAAGAAATTTGATTCGTAGCGCACAGGGGTTAGAGTAGCCTAACCCTAAAATAGGGGAGACTTTAACTAATAAACTGTACTAATTGGCCCAGCCAAAAATTCTAGAAAAAAATTAGTAAGTATATATATGAGTTTAGTTTCAGGAACAATTTACGGAATTTGATTTTGAGTTTGGTAACTCGAGATATGATTTTTTTAGCGACTGTGATGCAGATGGACAGATTACCACGAGAATTGTTTGAACTTGTTTAAATGCTAAAATAAGTTTAGTAATGTCTCATGCTTGACTCCGACGACGGTCTTGGGTAAGGGGGCGTTACAGCAGGGGACACACGGCCATGACACATGCCCATGGGGCAGACTATATGTCACACACGCCCTTGTGTCTACCCGTGTGGACAAAGTAAAGGGTATTTTCCAAGCCATTTGTCACCCTCATTTACACCCACACACACAAGTTCAATGGCAAAAACTATGGCATGTTTAAGCAACCAAAACATCCATAATCAAAACTAAATCATGTCATTCATTACCAACACTTAACATATTTACTATAGCATGTTTTACGAAATCAATTCATACCAAACTCACATTCATAAGTGTCAACATGTATACTTCCATCATGCATAATTCTACTTAGATTTCCTAGCACACCAAAAGACCAATCTCATCCATTTCACAACAAATCATTTTACCATAATAAACATATAGCAACCCAATGGAAAACACATAAACAAAATGCATTAGCACATATACTTATATAAATGGGCTTACAACCATTTTAGCCAAAATAAGCCAATTACATGGCTAAATACTAAATCACCTTAAACAATTATAAGCCAATACATTTGGCCAAATCAAATGACACATATAACAAAAAGACCATGTAACAACCCAATTTCGATGAAATCGGAACAGTGGTCTCGGGACCACAAATCTGAGCCAAAAATAAAATTTATTTTTATTTTATTATATGATCCATATTATACTAGAAATGTCGTGTGAAAAATTTGAAAAGAAAATTTTACCGATTATGTGCTTAATTACGAGAAGGACCAAATTGCATAAAATGCAAAAGTTAGATTCTAGTAGCTAGAAGAATCAAATAGCTATGAAATTCAAAACTTAAGGTCCTTATATGATAGTAATTTTTCATGAAAACTTGATTTAGGGACTAAAATTAATAGTTGTAAAATTTGATGAAAAATTATGAAATTTTATGAATACATGTGCTATAAAATTTGTAATAGGGCTTTGGTTAGGCTTGGAATAGGGATTAATTTGCACAAGTTTCATTTTCCGAGCCTAGAGAAAAAAATGAAATTTATGGAAAAGTTAGGGGCAAAATAGTAATTTTGTCTAGGATGAAAATTTTGTCCATATGAATGTAAAATATGATAAATTGATGTTAAATTTACTTGTATAGATTCGGATAGACCAAATTCGGAATTAGAACGAAGAATGAGGAAAATATCGGATTAGTAGAGTTTACGTACACGAACCTTTGTCGAGGTAAATTCGTGTAACTAAATTGTATATGTTTTTATGCTTGATTTAAATCTTATGTTTGTGAGTTTTATTAATTTCATAAATATGTGAAATGATCACCTACTCGATATAGCCCGATAAATGAAAATGCCCAATAATATGGTAAATGAATAAAATGTTACTTGTGTGCTTGACATGAATGTGGAATGTGTTTTACTCGAATTACATAAATGATACGGAGGTATGAAATAATCAAACGCCTGATAATGCTTGAAAAGTGTTTAAACCCTGATTGAATAAATGGAAAATCGAGGGATATGTGATTTTTCGAAATGAAAGAGGTCCTGCATTTGTTGCGGATAGGATTTAGCTCAGATGAGTAATCCTTCGACCTCAATTTTGATAGGATTTAGCTTGGACGGGTAATCCTGACAGAAGTCCTATCGACCATATATTATGGATGGATTTAGCCCAGACGGGTAATCTAGATCGAGCTTTTTAGAGCATATGACATAAAAAGGATTTAGCCTGGACTGGTAATCCTGTTGTATACATGTGTAGCTCAAGAGCGTACTTTCTGAAAATTGTTCGTTAAGGGAACCATTGGACATGAAATGACGAATTTTGATTTGTACACCTTGGGTGTGCTACCTGTGTATCCATCGATATTTTGAATAAATTCAACAGGTAAAGTTTTGACAAGGGCAAAGATGAAATTAAAACAAATTGACATGGAACGATACATAGGATATGGAAATACGACATGAAAGAATATTACATGAAATACAAGAAAATAATATTTGTATATGCAAATTACTTGATGAGAATGTTCATCCTTGATCATAGACCCGAATACGTTGAATGTACTACTACTTGTATGACCTTAATACTCGAATAAAATGATTAAAGTTTTGGTATGGAATGATCTGAACTCGAAATGAATTATTATGAAATCATACTCAAAATAATGAGATGAATTATGCATGTTGAATGAATACATCATGTGGCAAGCATATGTGCTTGGAAACTTGGTTGTTGTTGAGCCTATATATGTTTTAATGTTAATATGAAATATATGACTAACGAGGGCAATGAGAATGTGTGTAGGGCTTGAGGGCAAATTGATTTATTATGCCTTACATAGTTACCTCAAATAGGATGAATGGTAAGTTAAGTACCGTGTTATACAAACTTGCTAAGATTTTATGCTTACTCTATTTATTTTCCCCTATTTTAGAGTAATTGGAAGCTCATTGGATTGGAAGCTTGGCGGAGATCACTCACACTATCCATCAGCCCATGTCAATATAGTATGGTAATTCAATTGTGGTTGTAATGGCATGTATAGGATATCTTGGCCATATTGGCATGTAAACGTAAACGATGCTTGTAAACTAGCCATTGGAATGGCTAGTAATGATTGTTTTGATACACATGTAATGTCATATTCTGTTAACCACATATATGTTAAGTAGTGATCAAATTATATCTAACTTGAGAGCATAACCAAGGTAAGATTGTAAACATGTATGCATAAAATGTTATGCCAGGATGATAGATGGAACATGCTTAATTAGAATTCTTGAAATGGTTAGTAATTGTATCCGATGATATATCATGTTAAATGATGGAATTAACCTGAATAAAATGCTTGGATTTGTTGGGTTATGAATGCGAGATGTGGTGTAGGATTATGGCAAAGATTGAGGTGAGAAATGAAACTAGGAATGGCTTTATTTTATCCACACAAGCAGACACACGGGTGTGTGTCTAGACCATGTGTGACATACGGCCTGGTAACACAGGCATGTGGTTAGGCTGTGTGTCTTCTGCACCTTAATTTTGAGAAACAGAATGCTCAGAATTGAGCACACGGGCAGAGACACGGGCGTGTGTCTCAGCTGTGTGTGCCACATGGCCTAGCACACGGGCGTGTGGCATGGCCGTGTGTGCAAGTCAGAGAGTTACATAGGGTCAAGCACGACCTTTAACATGGGCGTGTCCCTTTAACCACAGGGGCATGTGAGCCCTGCACCTTGGAAAAATTTTGAAAAGTAGTGAAAAATTCTCAGAGGTTCCGATTAAGTCCCAACTCATTTCTAAAGTTTGTATTAGGCTTCGAGGTCCATTTAAGGGATGTTAAGAAAGATTTTGGGATGTGAATAGTAACTTACATGATTTATCTATAAATGTTTTTACATGTTTCGGTAATGCTCTGAAACCTTGTTCCGGCTACGGGTACGGGTTAGGGGTGTTACAGACCAAGTCCCTATACATGCCATACTTTCAAAACACTAAGATCATCAATACCCAAAATGAAAGTTTGATAGTGTGATTCGATTCTCCGACGATCTCCGATCCAAGTTAGCTTGGCGACACTATAAAACATGGAAAATAAACGGAGTAAGCTATATAACTTAGTAAGCTCGTATGCAAGAAATAAATAACCTTACCATGCATATAACATTCAAATAATATAACATAATTAAATGTAAATTTACCATAATATCATAATTCATTCCATCACAAAACGTACCTCATTTTCATCATTTTAAGCATTTAATAAACATGAGCTTTACACACATACCTGAACCATCTCGAAATGAACTTACACATATTCTAATATTTGACGTACCCGTGAACCACTCGAAAAAATAATGCCGGATACTCGGGATTTTGCACACTAACTGCCACATACGTAGCCAATGCTACCTCAATCTCATATCACATAATCGCTCGCTCTCGAGCTATCGACGGGTTGTACACACAAGCTGTCAATCAAGACGTAGCTACGTGGTGCTGCTCACACAAGCTGTCAAGTATTCGTAACATATGCCGATATACTCAGCCACCAGTAGGACGTACAAGACTAGCACCCGGATCACATAATCACATACCACATAATGACCCTAGTGACATGTCACTTGTATCTTAATCTATTCCTAAGGTTCAACGAGACTTCTCACTTGCTGAATCGTCGCCGAACTCGTTCGTAGAATTATATTCATTCACATAATCAAACATACAATTCATGTAATATTAAAGCATATAAGTAGAATTATTCTAAAGCTTATTTTTAACATATGAACTTACCTCGGTACAAAATGGCTAATAGTTCGATTTAGTTTACAACCTTGTTCTTTCCCTTGTCTAGGTCAAAACCTCTTCTTTCTTGATCTATAATATCAAATTTAACTCATTCAATCATCACATTATTCAATTTAATCCCAAAAACACCTTATGACAAAAATTACATTTTCCCCTAACTTTTTAACTTTTTACATTTTAGTCCCTAGGCTCGTAAAATGATTTTCATTCAATTCACCATACCCAAGCCTAGTCGAATATATTCCTTGACCATAACAGCCCACATTTTTTATTTATTCACATTTTTACACACATTTTACAACTTTTACAAATAGGTCCCTATTTGACATTTTCATTAAAAATCACTTGGTAAATGTTGTTTTTCTAACACCAAACATACATTTTCTAGCATTAAACATCAAAGTACACAAATATTCAACATGGTTAAAATTTTAGACTTTAATTTTCTTTCAAATTAGTCCCTAGAATAGCTAAATCAAGTTACAACATTCACAAAAAACGTAAAAATCATTAAAAACGGGACAAAGACGGACTTACAATCGATCTTGGAAGCTTGGCCAAAAACCCTAGCTATGGTTTCTTGAGAAATTCGGCTATAGGGGACTAAATTGGAGAAGATGACATCTTTTTATTAGTTAATTTGTCTTTATTAACCAAATGACCAAAATACCCTTAATGCCAAACTTTGAAATTTCACCTAACCATGTCCATTTTTGTCAAACTTAACGTATAATGGTCTAATTACCATTTAAGGACCTTAAATTTAAAATTTTATAGCAATTAGACACCTCTAGCTTCTAGATCACACATTTTGCACATATTGAAATTTAGTCCTATTAGTCAAATTGGACACTTTATCGATAAAATTTCTTAACGAAATTTTCAAAAAAATCATTCAATCATACTTTAGACCTTAAAGAAATAATAAAAATAAATATTTCTACTTTGAATTTGTGGTCCCGAAACCACTATTTTGATTTGACTCTAAAACAGGTTGTTACACCCCAAGTTTCGACACTACCCAAGATATCACGATATCCTCTTTTGGGTATCACAATATCACCTTCGTTAAGGGGATAAACTTAGACAAAAAGGGAAATCTTTGACTACCCGACCCACCAATCACACAAGGCCCGTGTAAGGGCATTTTTGGTGTCGAAAAGTCATCAGAATAGACTTCAAAATAGCCAAAAATTCTGAGGAAGAGAGACACACACATTAGCTTAGTTTTAGGTTTAGTTTTCTCTAGGTTTTATTTAGTTTTTCTCTGCACTTTTCTAAGGTTTTTCTTTTTTTTTTCTTCTACCTTAGATTAGAGTTTTTTTTTCTGCATTTACTTATTGTTCCTATTGATCTTAGTGTTAGTTAAGTTAGTTAACACTGTAGCTAAGGTTTATTTACATTTCTAGTCCCTGTACCTTGCTTTCAAGACTCTTTAAGCTTTAGTTTAATGTATTTTAGTTTATTTTACTTTTAATCTGTTAAAGCGTGTTCCTTTTATGTTTCTTGCCTTAGATTTCCTGTTAAATGCTTTTTGGTTTCATGCTATTTAAGTTTTCTTGCATAAAAATCTTAACTTTTATATTTTTCTCAACATTTAAGGAGGTTGATTGATGGAGATGTGGGTAAACTAACAACCCTTAGATAAAGGATTAAATTGTAACAAATTGGACTAATTTGAATAAAACTAAGAACTTAGGTAGTAACACCCCTAAGGGAATATCAAGATAAAGTGAAACTGAAAGGTAATCTTGTCGTACACCTATTTATTAGTCCCAGATTAACTGGCAAGATCAGAAGATAAACCAAACCTAATTCATCTAAGTTGGTAAAATTAAGATCGAAAGACAAAATAGAGCCATTTGGTAATTTAAGCGATTTATGTCCCTAGTCTGAGATTTGGTGAACAACATCGAAATGAACCAACCCCCATTAGTTATCTACTAGATAGTCCCTCTATTTTTACATTCCTTACAATTTAATCCTTAGAGTAGAATATTAAATTTTCTTGCAAACTGTCGTACTATACAATTGTATTAGTAGCCATTTAGACTTGATCGTGTATGCTAGTTATTGTTCAATTGCCTTTTCCTTTGGGTTGACCCTTTGGAATATTTCGTATTCCATCAGAATTATAAATATTACAATTGATACTGTACACTTGAAGCAAAATCGGGCTGTAAAAGTAGTTTCATAAATTCAGTGTTTTAATGGGTACGCACGCAGTTGATCAAAAGCTATGCGAAAGAGGGGTTGCTTTATGAGGTCATCTTTGGGATCTTGTAGGGTGGCAGGAGATGATGGGGTGTTGGGAATTGAAGAGGAAGCCACAGTGACTAAATTAGCCGAGGGAGTGCTGAGGATGTTAAAGAGTTGGGTCAAGACTTTCTTTAGATATGGTTGGGCGAGTTGATGTCTTAGTTTGGGTTGAGGGAAGTTTAGTGTTGGTGGCATCATTGCCATTCATTGGAGCGGAGGGGTTGGTAGAGTTGTTGGTAGCATCATTCTAATTTTGAGATATTTTCGTCCGCGTTTATCGCACCAATTGTTGATACCAGATACAATAATGGAGGAGGATAATGAGGAGCAAAGAGGAGATCACAATGGTGCAAAGAAAGTCGGTTCACCAGAAAAGGCCAAGAGCCAGAGCAGAGACAATATGACAGGTTGATTGAGAAGATGCTTGTAACACCCCCTACCCGTATCTATTGCTAGAATAGGTACGAGGCATTACCGGAGTTTATTGAACATTTTCAGATAATTCTGAGTCATTTATTATTCATATTTTGGAAATAATCATAACGTCTCTCTATTGGGCCCTTGAAGCCCCAAACATACATTAAAAACCAACCAGAATTAAATCGGGGTCATAAAAAAATTTTGCAAAATCTTAAATATTTTCATCTAAGTACTTATCATTTCAATGCTACTTATAATTAAACATGTTACCATTCAATCAATAGCTTGACACTTACCTAAGCGTCAAACAACATCATTGTTAGTATACTTGCACATATTTCAATAAATTCAACATTGATATACTTATTTTCTCGACATGTCATGCTTGAGTTTAATAATTGTCTTTACTTACATAATTTCCTTGTATCAACATATCAAAGATAATCATATATGTAAATGTCATGAAACATATCATTCTCTTACCGTTTCTTCATAAGTATATATCAATCATTTCATTATATCAATATTTCATGCTCCATCATTTCCATTTATTTTATGTATATTTGTTCCGGTAAAGTTTATATCAAACTTAACATAAATTATATTCCATGTACTTATTCTTATTTCGTTTATCTATCTTCATAATTATTTCATACAACTATTTTATACATACATTTCCATATGACCAGTTCTTGTAAACATTTCACACAACCATTTCATATAACCATTTGTCATCTGATACATATTACCTGAATATCAATTGTTCAATAGATGTCATCGCGTCTCCCATCCACGGTCTTATTTATCTTTGACATGATGCCATAGTGTCTTTCAACTATGGTCTTACTCATTTTCTGTCATGTTGCCATGGTATCTTTCAACCATGGTCTTATTCATTTCATGTCACGCTGCCATGGTATCTTTCAACCATGGTCTTATTCATTTCCCATCATGTTGCCATGGTATCTTTCAACCATGGTCTTACACATTTTATATCCTGTTGCCATGGTATCTTTCAACCATGGTCTTACACATTTCATATCATGTTGCCATGGTATCTTTCAACCATGGTCTTACACATTTTATATCCTGTTGTCATGGTATCTTTCAACCATGGTCTTACACATTTCATATCATGTTGCCATGGTATCTTTCAACCATGGTCTTAAACATTTTATATCATGTTTCCATGGTGTCTTTCAACCATGGTCTTACACATTTCATTTCAGAAAGCACACTCCCGCGAACCTCATCCTTACAACGGGATTACTAGTCCAGGCTAAATCCCCTGTAATATAAACTCATAGAGTATTGTCGGGATTACGGTCCAAAGCTAAATCGCAACGACAATTACTCTAATGAGCTTGGATCCAATTACAGTCCAAGCTAAATTCAAACCCTAATTCGGATTACCCATCCGGGCTAAATCCATTTTACACGTATTCTTCGGGAGGGCTATATCAGAATAGGATCACCTGTCCGGGCTAGATCCTTTTTACCGTCAATTCTTTTTCCAATGATCCATCGAATTCCATTCCATTCAACCGGGATTTATTTTCAATTTATATCGAGTATTATCAATATTTCATCAATTATCATGAATTGAACATTCAAATCATATTTTCATCACATAACCACATATTTCAAGTATTTAAAAATACAATTCAAGTTACACAAACTTCCCTCATTGCTTGTTTGTGTTTATAATTTCATTAATCTGATATCTTTTCTTTTCCACGATCAAGTTTCCTATTTGAGTCGTCCAGATCTTTATAAATAAATTTGATCATCATTTTCATTCATTTCATATTCTAATGCATTTAATTAATGCTCTAGGCAAAATTACCATTTTGCCCCTAAACTTTTAATTAATGACGATTTCATCCTTAGGGTCAGGAAAATAAAATTCTTGCAATTTAATCCTTATTTCCAGCTATTATTCTCATACATATTGATAACAGTCCATGAATTCTATAAAATATCAGAATTTTCCATAATTTCAACTCTTTTCAATTTAATCCCTAAAACATGTTTTCCCTCGATCTTGAACTAAATTAATAATTTCATTCAATTTTATAATTTAAATAATAAAATAATCCATTTCATGCAATTTAGTCATTTCTGACATTTTTACAAAATTGCCCATAAAGTTTTACTTTTATTCAATTTAGTTCTTGAGCCTAAAATATGCAAATTAGCCATGCTAGATGAATATTCATATATATTTTTCCTCCTCCTCCTCTCCATTCCACATCCTTAATGTATACACACACTTGTAAGTAACATTATCTATAATTTTTATTATTTACTTTTATGAATATTCAAGCTGTCTATCTGCGTCATAATCACTAAATTATTTATATCTGGAGATATAGAACTTAAAATTAAGATCCCTAATTTTTCCTGAAACTAGACTCATACATCTTCTTTCCATAAAATTTTCAGAATTTTTGGTTTAGCCAATAAGTACAGTTTATTCTTTAAATTCACCCTTATTCTGCTGTCTAATAGTTGTGACCCTTCTTCACTAAAAATTAATTATTTCCTCATACAGAATTCGAATGATGTTCCCGTTTGTTTCTATTGAAAATAGACTCATTCAAGATTATAAATATACAAATTTAAGTCCATAATTATTTTTATCCAATTTTTTATGATTTTACAAAGTCAGAACAGGGGAACTCGAAATCATTCTGACCTTGTCTCACAAAATTCATCATATCTCATGATTTACAATTCCATTGCTTACAGCATTTCTTCTATAAGAAACTAGACTTAATAAGCTTTAATTTAATATTTTATTCATCCTATAATAAGATTTATACAATTTTTATGATTTTTCAAAGTTAGACTACTGCTGCTGTCTAAAACTATTTTAGTGCAAGATATTAATTATCATGTTATAACACCCTTAATTTCTTTTTCTACACCATTTCTCATAACTTTTTCTTATTTTCTCTTCACTAACATATCATGACTATAGGACCTTATGTAAGAAAACTCTACTATTACATTATTTCCATACTTTGTCAATAATAACAAACTTAAAAACATATTGAAATCTTGATGTACTTACCTTGTTCTATTGATACTAATCTTTAACTTCACTTTCTCTCTCCTCCAGCTTCTATTTGTTGAATCCAACTTGATATTCTAACTCCTTATGGTCTCCTTAACATTTTTCTCTCTTAGTAGCTATGGAAATTCTTTTGATTTCTAGGTGAAAATGGTAATTTTTTGGTGGAAGGTGTAACGCCCCGTACCCGAGACCGTTGCCGGAGTCGAACACGAGGTGTTAACGGACTTAATTCATTTTAAAATTTCCAGACAAGCTAGCTAACTGCATCACAGTCGCTTTAAAAATCATATCTCGAGTTCCAAAACTCGAAATCCAGTTCCGTAAATTTTTCCTGAAACTAGACTCATACATCTATCTACTAATTTTTTTCCAGAATTTTTGGTCAGGCCAATAAGTACAGTTTATTAGTTAAAGTCTCCCCTGTTTTAGGGTTCGACTACTCCGACCTCTGTGTATTACGAATCAGATATCTCCCTGTACAGAGCTTCAATGACTATGTCGTTTGTCTCAAATAAAACTAGACTCAATAATAAATCTTTACATATAAATCATGACTTATAATTATCTTTGTAAAATTTATGGTGAATTTCCAAAGTCATAACAGGGGATCCAGAAATCGCTCTGGCCCTGTTTCACAAAAATTTAAACATCTCATAAAATATAGCTTATATACCTGTTTTGCTTCTTCCATATGAAAATAGACTCATCAAGGTTCGATTCCATAACTTATTCATTATTTAATTCCATTTCTACTATTTTTAGTGATTTTTCAAATTCACGTCACTACTGCTATCTGAATCTATTTTGTGGTAAATTTTACCTATTTCATGGTTTCCATGGATTAGCTAGCAATTTGACATACATAGCACCGAATATGATCATGATTAGCCATTCCAATGGCTAATCATTACCAAGCATTTCCATACCACTCAATAACCATATCATAAGACCATATATACAAAATGATTATAATGCTATACTCAAAATATACAAGCCATTTTCGCATGGCTATACGAATATACATTACCAAAAGATACTTAATTAACAACAAAGGTCAGTCCTATACATGCCATTATCAAAGTTCAACTAAAAGAGTACCAAAAGGGCTTAGATAGTGTGGATGACTTGACTTTGACACTTCCGAGTCCGATAGGTGACAAACAAAATCTATAATGAGAGAATTTAAACAACGAGTAAGCGTTTGATGCTTAGTAAGCTTATAAGTAAGGAAATCATTTGAAACAGAAACACAAAAGAAATAGCATTCATAAGGATAAATAAATGTCTATGCACAAGATCACATATTCATTTTAATTTACACTTCTATCAATATGTTTACACATTCGAAGTCAAACTTAACTAAATTTCATTTGAATCAATTTCATGTAACTCGAGTGAGCTATAGACTTCATATAACCCTAAGGAATGGCCGGGAGAGCATTATTCGATTACATAATCACAACTTATACTATACAAAATTTTTCCAATGTATATACGATCCATACCTGGTCATATTAGGGATTATGAGCACATTAATCGGAATTATTACGACAGAATCGCACCTTTCCAAACATAAATACTTTCGGAATTTGGCTCGGATGTAACAACCAGCACGAGTGCCTTCGGGACTTAACCCGGTTATAATAACCTGCACGAATGCCTTCGGGACTTAACCCGGTTATAATAACCCGCACGAATGCCTTCAGGACTTAACCCGGTTATAATAACTCGCACGAATGCCTTCGGGACTTAACCCGGTTATAATAACCCGCACAAATGCTATGCACATATATATATCATAACCCATTAGCATTACTAGAAAAGAAGTTCAACATGCTTATCAACCCTTACTCTTATGGCTCAATAGCTACATACACGTAATACGATTTCATTTCGTTATTCCACATGAATTCTTTAACCATTCAGCTCCAAGTCATATAAAATAAAAATCATTTGTTTCACTATGTAATTTATATAGAACCATAAGATCACAACTTATCTACTATGCTTTTATATGATATCTATAAAATCATAAACTAAGTTCCGTTACTCAAAGACTTACCTCGGTATATTGGAACGGTTGTGGATTGATTACTCTATTGCTTTCTCTTTTCCCCGATCCAACTTTGATCCCCCTTGCCCTTAAGCTTAATGAATACAAGTAGAAGTATTCAATATTTTTACCAATAATGTTTACTTGTTAATCACATTCGGCAATCACATATCAAACTCATTTTATTATAATTTATCATTTCCACAATTTATTTTAAACTTACAAATTTCATAAATAATACAATTTTATACACCATGGCTACTTTTGCCGAATGTTCATATAATTTAAATAACAATTCATCATTCAACTTTCAAACCAAAACGCCATTATATGACCACATATACATACATCCATATACTTAAGCTCAATAATTATAATATAACATCAAGTACTCATTTTACTCATGTGGCCGATTATACTTGGTCATACATACACATAATCAAAAATAAATTCCAAAATTTTCACATCATTTATGTACTAAGCCGAATACACTTGCCAAGTTCACATACATTCTTCAACAATTCCTTCTTTAAACAAACACATATTCAGCTAAAACAATGAAAATTTTAGCAGCTTTTAATTTAACACCTAATCAATTATAACACATTTAAGCATTCTTTTCATATTATCAACTCCAACCACATACATTACTCAAGTATAACATTTTCATATTCAGCAATAGTATCAAACATAATACCCGATTCTTCTCACTTTGTATCTATGCATCTATTTGATCATTAGTTTAGTTCAAACACCCATACACACACAGCTTATAAGCAAATTCATCCTTACATAGCCTATAGTTCTCTCGGCCACTCATTCCCCAACCTAACAAAACTTCAATTCGAAATCATTAGCCGAATATCAATTGACTTAAGCTACCTTTTAACTTTTACTTATCACCTCATACCAAACTATCAAAATGAACTAATTATAATTATATAAGTACTACCAAAACCGAAACCTATGCATAATATTATTTCTTATGCCCAAACCAAAGACCACATTAAGCAACTTTCATCCACCATTTTACCAAGCACAACCGATTACCCATTCTCTTCTCAAATCTAAATTCGCACCTCCAAACAAAATAAGTTAAAATTTCAACTTTTATGCTAACATAACCAGCAACTTAACACATCCACATAACTAACATGCTAATAGCATCAAGGCATCAACTAAAATTTTAAGCTTCTTAGCGAATCCTAACTCTCCAACAACCCCAAATCCAACCATGAGATAGATAGAATTTAGACTAATCATCCAAAGGATGTATAAACTTCAAAAGTAACATTGAACATACCTTAATCTAGAGAACCACCTTGGCGAATTTTTCTTCTTCCTCTTCCTCTAGTTACTGCAATGGAGGAGCAACATAAGCTAACTTTGGTTTCTCCTCCCATTAACCACTATTATTTTATTATCCATATTCTTTATTTTATTTTTTAACACAAAATATTAACATAAAATATTTATAATATGTTTTAATCCATAACATGGCCGGCCACTATCTAAAATTTGGCTAATTTGACATGCAAGTACAAGCATTTTCTAACATGCATTAATAGGCCACTTTAACATTTGCCTAGCACATTTCTAAATTTTCTCACACAAGTCTTATTTAATAAATTTCACATACTATATACAAAATTTAAGCATGAAATTTTCACACATGCATATTCATATATAATAAGCATCAAATATGACTGTTAATTATTTTTTTTTTTATGACTCGGTTTCGTGGTCCCGAAACCACTTTCCGACTAGGGTCAATTTAGGGCTGTCACAGAAGGACCAAATTGTAAAGAAAGAAAACTTCTTTTCTTCTTTCTCTCTCTCACGTTGGTTTGCATGGGAAAGAAAAGATGATGATTCTTCATCTTTCTTTCCTTATATATACTAAATAAAATAATAATAAAATAATAAAATATCATTTAAAAATCAATTTAAAGTATTAATAAACTAATATTTATTTATTTAATTTATCTAAAATATCTCCAACATCATCATTGTCTCTAGATTTCTCTCTCTTCCAATTGACCATTTTGCCCTTAGTGATCTTTTAAACTTCTATTCTTGAGTCATCACTTAATTTGATAAAATTACAATTTAGTCCCTCATAATTCTTCACCTATTCAATTTGGTCCTAATTCATCAATTTTCCTTGGTTTCTAGATCATTCCACCCTTAAAATATTTGCACTATTAGTCCTTCAACTTTTCATATTTACATTTTAATCCCTCAAATTTTGAGTATTTACTCTTGGGCCACAAAACTTTTCTCACTTTTACAATTTAGTCCTTTCTTAAATCAGTATATCATAATTTACTCAAATTTTCCTCTTGTCACTTTATTTCCTTATTTTACTATATTAAGGATAATATCTTACTGTAGAAATTTTCAGGGTGTTACAATGCTTGTACAAAGTAACTTTAGGGTATCTAGAGTTTTATCCTTTCTCCATCTTTCTTAACAATATTTATGTGATAGGTCCTCTTATCTATTGACATGACGTGGCAGGATATACATTTAGCCCTACAAAATGAGGAAAGGATAATCATGCCTATATATTATGAGACTTTATCAATATGAGTTATTTATGCCTAAATAGACTCCTTAATGGTTTGGAAGTGTGTTCACACTAGGGCAGTGTTCTCACTTAAATCTGGGTGGATGGCTTCCTTGAGATAGAACTGATGGTTTTACTCAAAGGTACTAAGGTCAGGGTGGTTTGTTGGGATGCTATTTTAGAAGAAATCAACACAAAGGTCAAGATGGGTTTAATTTTGACATGTGTTTGAGTGATAGAAGGACATAACATAAATATTTATATGTTTTAAGTAACATTTTCATATTTTAAGTAATTTTTTAATATATTACGAAGCAGGGATTTAAATTGTGGTCGCGGTTGCGGACATAACGAATGCAATTGCGGTCACTGCGGGTATCGCGGTCGTGAATTTTTAAAAAAATTCACACAACTTATTGTAAAACAATAATAGCGGTTTAGAAGAGTGACTTTGGACCAGTGCCGCTACCGCTATATAATGGCCGCTGTAGCGATATCAAACCGCTAGTTAAATCCCTGTTACGAAGTATTTCTTTAATGTTTTAAATAATTTTTTCATGTTTTAGGATTTAGTTAATTTTCAGTAAGCTTTTCATATTTTAAGTAATATTTTAATGTATTACAAATTACTTATGAATTTCTTAGAGGTTTCTCATGTTTTAAATAATCACCAGATGTTCAGTAATTTTTATGTTTTAGGAATAACTTAATTAAAAAGAAGCGTTTTCATATTTTAAATAATATTTTGATGTATTAAAATTACTTAATTTTTTATATTTTAAATAATCATTCTATATTTAATTACTGAGAAACATTTCATGTTTTAAATAAAATTTTTATAGACTATGAATTATTTAGAGTTTTGTGTAATTATTTCATATTTTTATTTAGAATTAAATATTTGGCATTAGCTGTTTTTACTATTATGGTTTCAATGGCTCAAATTAATTATTACTTTTTATCCAAAGGGTGATATTTTCTAGAGGTTATGACAAGCTCATATTAGAGAGCTTGTTTTAGAATTTCCCCCAAATCTCGCTTTATAGCCCCCCGTCACACCCTTTTTAACCCAGGTGCGGAAAACTTTGCGTTTTAAAAAGATCCAACGCTCATCAACTCACCACACTCACTCCTATGAATTTGACCCGTCAGATTAATTCTTTCAACGTGAACTGTCGGATCCAAAACCCAAAGGCGAATCTCACCGTTCAATAAACGCCAAAAAAGAAAATTGAAATTTCAAAACTTAGCAAGAGAGAGGGAGGAGAACCGAAGGGGAGGAAGAGGAGGAAGAAGAACACCAACAAAAATTAAAAATAAGAGGTGCTTCAACTTTTGTTTCTCTTTTCCTTCTTTGTTTTACAATATCAATGCTTAAAAAACTCTAGCTTTTCTCTTTCTCTCTCTATGCATCGATCGGAATCAAAATCCTCTTGGTTTTTTGGAACTTCTTGGTGGAAATCTCGAGCTTGGTGGAATCGAAGTGCTTTTTCTTGGAATTTTAGGTTTTGGAGATTTTAGATTGGAATTTGGATCTAAAAGTGGTTCAATTCGAGTTTATTTAAGGCAATTTGTGAGATTATTTGGTGGATTTTCAGCTGTGGATATTGGAAAAAGATTGGAATTTGAAAAATTTTTTATTTTATTTTTGAATTTTGTGGGAGCTGGAATTGGATGGGGGAAGGAGAAGGAGGTGAGTTCCCGCCAAAAAAGGTGCAATCGGATACGGCAGGTCTTCCGGCCAAGAAGCTTGCGAGGCAGCTGGATTTCACGGCCGGTTTTGGCGGGGGTTCTTCTGGTGGTGTAGTTCTGCCGGAACACCCGCAGTCCACACAAGAGATGGCTGTGGCTTCGTCTTCGGCTGTGGCGGCTGCAGTTACTCAGCAACAGCAGCAGCAACAGATAAAGCCGCAGATGGTGGCGACCTCCCCTATAGCCGCTGCGCAACCTCCTCCTCTTACTACAGCATCGTCGAGGGTTATGTGAGTTTTTGCAATCAAAATTTGTGATTTTTTTTTTCTTTTAGTCTGTTATATTCTTTTGGTGTTTGCTTTGTGGATTAATTCTTTCAATAAAATTAACTCTCTTTTTACTTCTTTTCCTTTTTGGAGAGTAAGTACAGTAAGGACGTCTCGTAACGTTTTCCCCTCACGTTTTATTTTTACATGCTTCAAAATTAGCTCTTTAGTTTCAGTTATCTTTTGAATCGAACTCTGGTAAATTTTCTTGAGTTTTTGTATGTCATTGTTTTAAAGAAATTAGTGGAAGTTAGTTAGCTGTACTCGAACTCTATTCTTTATCATATTTCTTTCTTGCTTCAGAAAACCCGAATCCCCAAAAGTAAAACCAAGACCTACTGAACTAAAAGATGGTACTCCAAAGAAGCAGAAGCAGTGCAACTGTAAACATTCTCGGTGTCTGAAATTGTAAGTACATTGACTAATGTACGCTTTGGGTGTGTATGATTTCTTCCATGATTTAGTGATGCTTTGTGTGGAATTCTATGCAGCTAGAGGAGCTTTAGTTAGTTAGAAATGATTAGGTTTGAATCTTATCTTGTGACCATAATCTTAAGAATGTTTTTGTGCCTATATTTTTGTGCTACTTTAAGAATGTAGCTTATCTGATTAGTCTCAAAGTTTTTTAATCAATTTTTTCTTCTTTCAATTCATTTACAGAATGAAATGTCAAATGAGTTTGGAGGCCATTATGAGAAAAAAATTCTTGCAAAGTTGAGTTGGATAATAGACGGAAACATTGCCATAAATAGGGAAGTTTAGTATTTCCTATGTGGTGTAGTGTTGTTTCTATCTATTTTAATGGAAAGAATACTACAACAGAAACTATCAAGTAAATACCCTTTTTGCACTTTACCGATATTAATTAATGAGTAGCTCTTAGAAGCAGGTTGTACAACCTTATTTTTATATCATAGCCCCAAGGTCCAAGCTGAATCAACGTTATCTATTTTTCCAGGCTGAGAAGTTGTTCTTCCTAGCTTATAAGTTTGTTCTGCATTAGTTTCCAAACCCTTTCAATTTAGGTTGGTTTGCCTTGAGCAGCCTCAAAACGCAAATAGTGCAAGGTGTAGCAATATTTCCATCTGAACTAATTGCAGATCAGAAATAAGAGGAACTGTTGTAATTGCAGAAATAGGAGGAGCTTGCCTTCACTGTTTAAAAATACACTTCATTCTCTGTCCAACTGTGGTATGCTTCAGTAACGGATGGTTCTGGTGAAAAATTCCTTTAAGCTAGCCTTTCTTCCTACTTACATTGATCCTCTTCACCATATGCATCTAAATCTATTTTTTAGCTCTATGACAAATGTATAGATGTTTCCAACACACTGATTAGATTCAGATTTCATGTATGTTCTATTTGTTGAGAAGCATTCATGAGAAAGAATTGATAGAATTAGGGTTATGAGTTATGACTTCATGAGAAAGAATTGATAGAAATAGGGTTATGAGTTATGACTTTTATAGGTAGCATTTAGGCAGCTTGTCTTGGCATTTTAGATAGTACTCTTTTTTTTTTTTTTTTCCAATTATTCATTCTTGTGTATGATTTTTTCTGTAAATATGAGTAATTAAGCCATTTTTTAATGTTAAGTATAATCCACATGTTTGATGGTATAAGATATAGAAAGTTAATAATGTAATGCTTTGATCAGGTACTGTGAGTGCTTTGCATCTGGCGTATATTGTGATGGGTGCAACTGTGTTAATTGTTATAACAATGTTGAGAATGAAGCTGCGAGAAGAGATGCTATTGAAGCAACTTTGGAGCGTAATCCAAATGCATTCAGGCCAAAAATTGCTAGCAGCCCCCATGGTGCACGGGATAGCAGGGTATGCTGGCCATATTTTTTCATTTAATTTACATTTATGAAATGCGGACTTCCCCTCTTTCACTGTATTGATTCAGAAAAAAGCCAAAAAATAATTTAATTTTTACCATTGGGATTCTAATGTTAATATTGCTTCATTTACATGTCTAGGTAGGGCCACATTTTTCTTGCCTTGACTCATTGATGGCCTTCTAGAATATTTAGAATGATATTCTTCTGTTGATCGTGTGACCTCACTTTTGATTTTAGCACATAGATTGTATCCTCTTTTCTTAATAGTATATGGTTAGACTGCTAAAAGATTATCTTGTGGAAAAAGATCCGGGCAGGGTATTTGATAGCAAAATAGATAGAGCTTGCTACCCTTGACATTCTCATATGTACTAGTTTTGAAATATTTTTAGGAAGATGCCGGAGAAGTTTTAGTACTGGGAAAGCACAACAAAGGATGCCACTGTAAGAAATCTGGGTGCCTTAAAAAGTACTGTGAGTGTTTCCAAGCCAATATTCTCTGCTCTGAAAACTGCAAATGCATGGATTGCAAAAATTTTGAGGGTAGTGAAGAGAGACAGGCTCTATTCCATGGTGACCATGCCAACAATATGGCATATATTCAGCAGGCAGCAAATGCTGCCATAACAGGAGCTGTTGGGTCCTCTGGTTTTGCATCCATTCCAGTATCTAAGAAGAGAAAAGGACAGGAACTGTTCTTTGGGTCAACTGCCAAGGATCCATCTGTTCTCAGGCTTGGACACTTTCCACAGGTAAACACCGTCCATGCATATTTATTGACATTTTTCTTTGGAGAAACTTCCTGAATCATATTTTAGTTACACTTGAATCTATCTAATCATATTTTGTTCTAACAAGGAACAGATGTTTGCTCTAGCTTCATTCTCATTCTTCAGCTGCTGCTTAACATTTGATTAGTTTACTATAGAATCTTTCTCATCATTACTTTTAGTTTATGCTTCTTGAACTTACATTGTCAGCTTATTTTATTTGTGAATCAGGCAACTCATATCAGAACTTCTGCACCTTCTCCTTCTATGCCAGTATCCTGTGCAGCTACAACTGCTGCAGTGGGCATGTCAAAATTCACATATAGGTAAATGGAGTGTCTTGATGAAAAGATATCTAAGAACTGCATGTTCAGGAAACTAACTTATTCATTTTGGTGGAAGGTCTCTCTTAGCAGACATCATTCAGAAGCAGGACTTGAAGGAGCTTTGTTCTGTTTTGGTAGTTCTATCTGGAGAAGCTGCAAAGACACTTGCAGGTAAATGGGCATACGTGTAAAACAATTCAAATTATTGGTTTAAACTTGCAGTGTCTAATTCCTGACCTACTTTTTACTTTAACCTTTGATTGGATTCCAATTAGTAAAGGGAAAAAGGGTAGAGGTTCTCGAAGGAAAGGAAAGGAAATGATATTGTATTCTTTTGTTTGGCTAGCTAAAATGAGTAAGGGAAAGGAAAGGAAAGGAAAGGATAGGAGCTACCTCTGTTTGGTTAAGTGGTGGAAAGGAAAGGAAAGGAAAGGAAAATATATTATATTATTTCAATTGTACTCTTTTCAAAATAAAATTAGTTTTTTATGTATCACATGAATAATTTTGAAAATTAAAGAAAAATATTTAACGAAAAATATTAATTTATAATTAAAGCATATAATTAAAAATAAATTGGAATAAGTGTTTGCATTTTCCTGTAGTTATATGTGTTTCTTCATTTTCTCTTTTATTTTTAAAATTGTTTATAAATTTACAAAATAAAAATATTAATCTTTAGCATAAATTTAAAAATAATAGAAATTTATTTATTAATAGAGAAAATAAATTTTCATTTAGTTGTATACAATTTAAAGGCACTGGTTGTTAATTAAGTTAAATTATTAAAATAATTCTATAGAAAATAAAATATAATAAGGGCGCTGCAAGTAATAAGAGGTAAAATATAATAAGTTGTAATAAACTATTATTAAAGTACACCTTTCCTTTCCTCTCTGTTCCCTAATTTGGGGTAAGTAAAAATGAGAGTTTTGAATGAAAGGGAGGGGAGCTTACAATCCTTCCCTGATAAGAGTTTCCTTTCCCTCACATCTACTCAATCCAGATATAGTGTTAGTTCTTAATTTTTGTGTTTGCATGAGAATGCTTATTTTCACCCATGCTTATATATTGGAAAACAGTGTGAATTTGCATGTGTCATTTTCTGCATACTTTTTATTATTTTCTAATAGAAACAAATTTGTGTAATGCTGTTTATTTGAATCTTCTGCTTCATGAATAAAATAATGCTACAACTTTTTCTTTCAATTTAAGACATAATATTAGCATTTATAATTTGAGACTCTTTGTGATTGTCAACAAATATTGTGTTAAACTGTTCTGAATATTAATGTTGTTTCCCAAAACATTTTCTGTTACTTCAGATCAGTTTTGTCCTAGTGAAGTAAGAAATATTAGTTGGACACTTGATGCCAGTAGAAGAACCCCACATTTGTTAGCTTTGAATTTGCTTTAACAACCAACTTTTAGTCAGTTAATAGAAGTTACAATGTGCCTGTTTTTTCAGCTAATGGGTCTTCCCTCAATTTCTGTATGCATTCAGATCAGGGAAGTTTGACTGAAAAGCAGGCTGAAGATCAGACAGAAACTTCCTTTGTGTCATCCACTCAAGACAGGCTACAAAGCCAAAAAGATTTTGATGCTGAGAAAACAGTGGCTGATGATTGTTCAAGTGCAAACCAGGCTGATAAAGTTGTCCCTGAAGATTCCAGCTCAGATGGTGCTGATACACCAAAGGAAAGGCCTATGTCTCCGGGAACTTTGGCATTGATGTGTGATGAACAAGATACAATGTTCATGAAAGCTCCCTCTAATGGGCTCACGGACCATGGCTGTAGCACATCTTCTCAATTACCTTACGGACAGGGCATGACGGAGATCTATGCAGAGCAGGAAAGAATTGTTTTGACAAAGTTCCGGGATTGTCTCAATAGGCTTATCACTTTTGGAGAAATAAAAGGCAAGTTCCTGTTTCCATTTACTGAATATTCACATCTAATTATATTTTGCACATCAAAAGGGAAGAAAGTTTCAAATGATGAAACTATCCTTGACTTTATCAGTAACTAGGAGAGAACCAGTTTAGCAAAATTTTGAAAGACACTGATCGATATTCAATTAATGGATGTCTAGAGAAAGGGGATATGAAAATAAATAAAGTCCATATACTGACTTGGATCATTTTGTTTGACAGATATTTGAAATAAGTTTAATTACTTCTTTGGAATAGTAGGTATATGATGATATGATGGCATATGTAAAACATGGTTCACAATTGAATGGTTGTCTACAATGAGAAAGTTCTCATTGGTGCAATCAGCTACATATTCCATGTGGTTTCATGTATCTAATTGCTATACTTCTCTAGGATTTGTGCAAACATTCTGGACTGCTTAGGTAAATTGCTTTCTGTAGAGTGGCAGAGAGTGCATATTTTAAATGTATGTTATCTCTTTTACAGTGTGTTATCTTTTTCATGCATGAACTATTGGGAATTGACAACTGCTCTATTTCATTTTCAGAAACGCAATGTTCATCATTGGCTAGAATAGAGATAGGTAGTCAAAGAAGCCTCAGCAATGGAACTGAAGTTGTGAGAACCGAGAGTGGGAATCAACAAGGATCCTTTACCAATGGAGTTCCGAAAAATGTCAGTCCACCTACAATAAAGACATCTCAGACGGCTGCTGTGGTCATCACCACTGCTAACAATGATCTTCAACGGCCTCCATCCCTTCCTGAAAACGGGGATGCTAAACTGAAAAACGAAAAACAGATATA
This sequence comes from Gossypium arboreum, assembly GCF_025698485.1. Classification (NCBI taxonomy): domain Eukaryota; kingdom Viridiplantae; phylum Streptophyta; class Magnoliopsida; order Malvales; family Malvaceae; genus Gossypium; species Gossypium arboreum. The sequence continues at coordinate 127,338,819 of NC_069075.1, forward strand.
AAGATCCTAGATGCTGACAATTGGCACAAGGTATGATACCATAGTTATCTTCACTATACCACCCACTCCACCTTCAGCTTTGATGCGATATCAAGGTGACTGGGCTTCATTCTTAGAACTGACCAGTGCTCTGATCAATATATGCCGGTACTGATAAATTTATTGGTTTTCTGCCACAACAATCACTTCAACTCGTAACAGTATAAATTGCATGGTATTGTATACACTACATGCCAGTGGTTGTCAATAGCTTCTATTCATAGATGCTAGGAGTTTCATTAATCTATCTCTATATTTATCAAAAACAAAGACGGTTTTCTAATTCTTTTTGGAATATGTAGCTTAGAGTCCTTTCCAAGAGAAGTTCGATTAATGGTTAATCAGTGAATCATGATCGAAAAACACCTGTGGGAATTATTTCTTGTATTGGGTGCTATTTGCCCGTCAATTTTTTACAGGGATTCTTTTTATAGCCAGGAGTTGCCTCAACCATTAACGTTCTTTCTTTTTTGTTACGTTTTAGGTCATAGTTTAAGAATAAGGAAAAGGGTTTAGATGTTGGGTGGAATTTAAATCCAAACCCGTTGAATGCCAGTTTTTAAGAATGCTGCATGAACCAAGATAAACCCCTAGTTCATGTGTCTCATTGTTTATATGTATATTATTCTTCTGAAATGAAAATTCTCGACTTTGTTATTACTATGGCTCTTCATCTCAATGGCATACACCCGGTTTTCATTATCATTTTACCAATAATTAGATTTAGAACCATGTGATTGTTTTAAAGAATCGACTTATTTCAATTTGTTCAACATTTATTAAGAAAAAGAAGAAAAATCTAAAACCCTTACAGGGACTCGTCTGGTTTAATTACATATCAAAATACCACTTGAAAGATCAATATATTCATGAATTTTCTACATCGTGAAGAAATCACGAAAAAGAATTGAAAGCCTTTACCATGCAAGTGGGTTTTTTAAACCAATTTCTCCTTAAGCATAGTGAAGATTTTCAGAACATGAAACTGTTGTAAATTAAATAAAGCTTATAAAAAGTACAGGAGAAATTTTATGCATAGAAATTGAAACAACCCTTGGCTATATGTATCGCCTTACATACAATCCAAGTTAAAAATACATAACCTAAGTCAAGCATACCAGATATGATGAGATCAACGACAGATAATTGTATAGACTTGCATTACAATCTAAGTTAAAATTACATACATAACCTAAGTCAAACATACCAGATATAATGGGATTAATTACCCATAATTCCCGTGACAACAATGAATCCCAATAAAATAGGGATTTTTATTGACTAGAAAACAAAAACCTAAGAATTCTCCCCCTAAACCAAGTACGTACGGTTTATATCTGACTTTGAACGAACTCTAAAAGTTCTCACAGTCATCACATTAGCCAATTGCTCTTGTATTGCACAATGCACCAATTTCACAATACTAGCTTTCTTAAGCTATTCAGTGCATAGTTGGATTCTTTGCAAAGTTTGATTGTAGAACTATTATCATAATGGATAATAGTTGTCTTGCATTGTTTCGAATCTAGCTTTTGCAAGACCTGTTTCAACTAAACTACTTGACATGCATAAGAAGCATCAACAACAATAAATTTTGCCTCCGTGGTGATAGATTTTCTAGTTTTGTTTAAAGACCAAGACACTGCTACTAAGCTCAATAAAAACACATAGCCTCATGTGCTCTTTCTACTTCCAAATCTCCAGCAAATGATGTGTAAGAAACGAGCTTATCATCGCCTCCCTTCTTATAAAAATTCCAAACTAAGTTGTTTCCTTCAAGTATCTCAACACACTTTATTTTATGATGCTTGTAAATGAAGCTCCATAGGATTCTCCATATACCTACTAATAAGACTAACCATGAACCTCATAACTGGTATAGAGTTGCTATGGGATGCATGAGATTACCCACAACTTGTTTATAGTAAGTCTTGTCCTCCTTTAACTTCACCCTCATCCTTCGTAAGCGTAAAGCTAGGAACAATTAGATTATAGGCAATGACTTTTTATCTGTCCCAAGCTTCTAATCTTTGTAACACTTCCAAACCAAGGAAATATATCTTTCCGAAATCTCTCATGTTAAACTCATGGTTTATGAAATCTTTGAACTCTGCAAACATTAGTTCATCATTTCCAGTAAAAATAAGATCAACATACAAACTTATGATTAATACTTTGCCATTAGTCTGTCTTAAAAGAACAAAGTATGTTGGTGTTCATACTTTTCAAAAACTCTTATGTTACATTTGGTAGGATTATTATTTTTTACACATATTTTAGTATGTATTTTAGCAATAAACTAATTCAGTTGGTAATATTTTGCCACTCCCATGATTTATTTTTAACAAAGAGAAAGAAAAAAATCGCTTACTTTGAAGAGGTCTTACTTTTAGAGTTATTATTTATCTTTCTAATTTCAAGTTTAAATTTATATTAACTAATATTTATTTTATGTCTAACTATTGTAATATATACATAATAAAGAAAATTTTCCCTCATGTTATTGCACTTTTAACTGTTGAAAATTGGCCAACCATACTGCTGTGATATTTTTGGTTGAAGTGCATGCAGCTTGTAAACATGCTACAGTACATATGCTTGCTGTAATAGCAAGGTTTTTTTTTGTTTAGTTTCGTTGTAATTAAACTAGTTGAAAATGAACAAACTTGATGACAGCTTGATACATTAGGTGTTGAATTACTAGTTTAGGTGGCTTGTTTATGTGTACAAGCAATGTTTTAATAGTCCCAATGCTGATTAGTGGGATTAGTTGAGTATTTGGTGATGTATTTGGTTATAAATGTATTGTTTTTCTGATTGAAAAAATGAGCAAAATGAGCTAAAAAGCCATAAACTCCTTTGCTGAGCAAGTAAAAATATTTCTTGCATCTTCTTGCCTTATTCTGTTTCTTTGTTTTCTTCCTTTGTTCCTCCTCATCGCCAATAATTGGTATCAGAGCTTTTATGATCTTTGAAGGGCTGTTCAACAAATGGTATGTTTTTGTATTAATTTTTTGTTTCCGTTGCTTGTTAAAAAGAAAGAAGTTGTCAAAGCATGTCATTAAGGACTGCTTGTAGAGAAGACAACATCAACTCAACCTTAAGAGACTCCCAAATAAGCTTGGAATACGCTGAATGAGGAGTTTCAAGGAAAGTATGTGAGCTTATCAAGTGGTACGAGCTCAACGAGATGTGCGAGCTCAGCGAGATGTGTGAGCTGGGAGCTTAGCAAGTGGTGCGAGCTCAGCAAGATGTTGCGAGCTACAAGCTTAACAAGTGGTGCGAGCTATGAGCTCAATAAGGGGTGTGAGCTGCGAGCTCAGCAAGTGGTGTGATCCTTGTGTAGTTGCGAGCCTATTAAAGACACCTATTGCAGACAGTATGCAAAGATGCGAGTCTGTCAAAAGGTGCGAGCTCAACAACATGTGGAAGGTCAGTGCGAGTTGTAAAAGTGCGAGCCTTGTATAGTTGCAAGCGTGTTGAAGATATGTGAGTTTGTCAAAGGTGTGAGCGAGTTATAAAGGTGCGAGCCTTGTATAGTTGCGAGCCTATTGAAGACAGTATGCAAAGCTACGAGTTTGTCAAAGGTGCGAGCTCAGCAACATGTGGAAGCTCAGTGCGAGCTGTAAAGGTACAAGCCTATTGAAAACAATAAGCAAAGTGTGAGCCTATCAAAGTGTAAGCCTATTGAATTGCAAGACGAAGTGACGGACAGTCTAAATGCAAACCCGAGTGGGTGCAAGTCGAAGTGGTGGACAGTCTAAATGCAAGCTCAAGTAGGTGCAAGCCAAAATGGCAAACTGAAGGCAAACAAATTATACTCGTAAATTGTATATGTAAGAAGAAACATGATTGTAATGAACAAGGGAACAAGGCAAGATGTTTTGTCAACTAAGACTGTGAAGGAGGAGAATACTCCATTTGATGAACAAATCTTTGGCACAAAAGACTGGTATGGTCAATTGTGTGAGTCAAATTTGGTTGAAAATGAGGCCAAGTTTGAAAATGTACTGCTTGAGCAGGTTCAGCTTGAAACAAAGCATCTTTTGATTGCCAAGTTTAAAAATTGTTAAATGATTGGTATTCACAGCATGGAGTCCAAGGAGGAGTGTTGAAAATTGGCCAACCATGCTGTTGTGATATTTTTGGTTAAAGTGCATGCAACTTTGTAAACATGTTGCAGCACATATGCTTGCTATAACAACAAGGTTTTTTTTTTGTTTAGTTTCATTATAATTAAGCTAGTTGGAAATGAACAAGATTGATGATAGCTTGATACGTTAGGTGTTGAATGACTAGTTTAGGTGGCTTGTTTATGTGTACAAACAATGTTTTAATAGTCCCAATGTTGATTAATGGGATTAATTAAGTATTTTTTGATGTATTTGGTTATAAATGTATTATTTTTCTGGTTGAAAAAATGAGCAAAATAGGCTAAAAAGCCATAAGCTCCCTTGTTGCACATTTGTGAGCAAGTAAAAATATTTCTTGCATCTTATTACCTTGTTCTGTTTCTTTGTTTTTGTAACACCCCTAACCCGTATCCATCACCAAAATAAGGTCACGAGGCATTATCGGATAACACACCACATTCACATACATTTATACATTCATACTCAAAATCCATTCAAAATATTCATAATGTCTCTCGTAAGGCTCTACGAGACCTTAAAACACACTTAGAAGTGGTTCGAGAGTAAACCGAAAACATTTGCAAACTTTGAGAAACTTAGAAAATTTTCAAACATATAAGGGTCACACGCCCGTGTGAACAGGCTGTGTGCCTCACATGGTCACTAGACACGCCCGTATCACAGGCCGTGTGAAAACAGGGCATACATACTAACTTGTACCACACGACCAAGGACACGGTCACGTGCCATGGCCGTGGGAAAACTGGAGGGGTTACTGACTTGGGTCACATGGCTGACCACACGCCCATGTTCCAGCCCGTGTGCCACACACCACCAGTAGACATGCCTGTGTGTCTAGGCCGTGCTAAACCTGTAGGGTATACTGACTTTAATTTGAAAGGTTACACCAGGGGACTCACAGCCGTGTAGCATGATTGTGTGTCGCACACGGCTGAGACACACGCCCGTGTCTCTGGCTGTGTAGACAAAAATAAGCCATTCGTAAAGCCAATTTGCCACCCTATTTTCATGCACACAAAGCAACCCATATGGTACCATTTCAATACATATTTTAGCAACCAAAATATGCTATTCTATTCACATATCATGCCATCTATCCACAACCATTTCCACTACTCAATTCCATATTCATAAACATACCAAATTAATATGCCCAAATCATCAAGACTTACTTAAGTTCTAAATGCATTTCCTCATCAAATTATTATCTATAACATGACACAAATTGCACCATCTCATCATCTCAAAATTAAACCACAATATGCCAATCTTCCAAGCATTAATACATCATCTAATAATAAACCAAATGAACAACCATTTAGCTATATCAACAACTATGGAAAACATACCAAAACAAACCAACATATAAGGCATTATATACATCACCTATATCACTTATCAAACATATAATTCAAGCCAAATTAATGGCCATACATACCAACATTTATAAGACAAATCTCTTGGTTATTATCATAACTAAAAACATACCAAGATGACACTAGCCTATACATGCCATATACCATATATACAAAGCTCCCAAAAGTACTAACGAGATGATCGATAGTGTGATGATATTTCCCGACGATCCCTGAGTCTGAGTTAGCTTCGATTATCTATAAAACAGTGAAAAATAAACACAGTAAGCTTTAAAAGCTTAGTAAGCCATACACAAATAAATCATCTTATGAAGCAATATCATTTCCATCAATTTAGCAAGATATGAATAAGCACATTTAAATACACATTCAAGTTCAGAAACCTTTCTCATTATACACATATTCAATATCATACTTGAATTCATCAAATACTTCCCTTTTCAATACTTGTATGAATCTTGTATGTACCTGAGTCACTTAATTGATTCACATATTCTTTCTTAACTTGATTTTTCCCATTGAACTGTTCGGAATCGTTAAGGATACTCGAAAAATCACATAAGCTCGTACAAAGCCATATCCCAGATATGGTCTTACATGTTATCACATATCGGTGCCACTGTCCCAGACAAGGTCTTACACGAAATCGATTAATGATGCCAATGTTGCAGACATGGTCTTACATTTAATCACATCTTGATAACCTAATGTCATGAAATTCGTATCCTATTCTATTCCTAAGGTCCGTACGGGACTTTCAGATGTCGTAACTCTATCGATTCTTACTCGTAATTGCTCATTCAAAATTCATAACATTTCAATGACAAATAAACACATATAATTCAATTTAAAAACATTTATTTGCATATGAACTTACCTCGTAGTCGGAATAAAGGGACTGAATCGACTATTCATCAACTTTTGATTTTCCCCAATCTAAATCTGTTTTCTTTTGTTCTTGATCTATATACATTCAAAATTAACTCTTTTATTCATCAAAACATTCAATTTAATCCAAAAATACATATTTGGGCATTTTTACACTTTAGCCCTTAAAGTTACACATTTATTCAATTTAGTCCCAATTTCATAAGTACACAAAATTCAACAATTTCAATTACACCCAAGCTAGCCGAATTTTTATAGACTCTATTTGTCAATATTTCACACATTTAACCACACATTTTACACTTTTCACAATTTAATCCCTAATTGACATTTTTGTCAAAAATCACTTAACAAAAACTTGTATATCATCATTAAACCTTCATAATCTATCATTAAACATCACAAAGCTCATAAATTCAACAATGTAACTTCAAAAAATTATCAAAAATTTTAGAAATTAGGGTACGGGCTAGCTAGTATTCAGAGCAACGGTCACAAAAACATAGAAATCATAAAAAATCGAGCTAAAAACACTTACCAATTAAGCTCCCAATTGACCGAACCCTAAAACACATCCATAGCTTTTCTTTTCATCAATATTCGACCAAGAAAGAAAGAAAATGAAGCTTATTTTGTCTTTTTTTTAATTAATATAACTTAATTAACCAATTTACAATTTTAACCTTAATAATAAACATTTAATAAACATCAAATACATACACATTTATGTCCATTCCCACTATCAATGGTCTATTTACAACATAAGGACTTCATATTTAATAAGCCATAGCAAATAGACGCTTTTAACAAATAGAATGCAACTTTTGCATTTTACGCGATTAAGTCATTTTTCTCAAATTGAGCTATTATACGATAAAATTAGCTCACAAAATTTTCACACATACATATTCGCATTCTATAAACACCAAAAATAATATTAAAATAATTTTACAACCTTAGATTTGTGGTTCTGAAACTACTATTCCTATTTAGCTAAAACTGGGCCGTTACAACTCTCCCCCTCTCAGGGATTTTCGTCCCCAAAAATCTTTCCAGCGAATAGGTTTGGATATTGCTTTCTCATAGCATCCTCAGGTTCCCACATAGCTTCTTCAACCCCGTGTCGATGCCATAATACTTGTACTAATGCTATTCTTTTATTTCTTAGCTCTTTGATCTCACGAGCTAGAATTCGAATCGATTATTCACTATACGATAAATCTGATTGAATCTCAATTTCGGTTGGGGAAATAACATGCGAAGGATCAGATTTGTATCTTCTTAGCATCGATACATGGAATACATTGTGAATCTTTTCTAACTCAGATGGCAATGCTAGCCGATATGCAACTGGTCCGACTCGCTCGATAATCTCGTACGGTTCGATGAATCGCGGACTCAATTTGCCTTTACGACCAAATCGAAGTATTTTCTTCTACGGAGATACTTTCTGAAACACTCTATCCCCGATCTGAAACTCAATATCTTTTCATTTCAAGTCTACATATAATTTCTGACGATCTAACGATGCTTTTAAACTATCACCGATCACTTTCACATTTTCTTCTGTTTCTCTAATCAGATCGACCCCGTGAATCTTATTTTTGCTAAGTTCAGTCCAGTACAACGATGTTCTACATTTACGACCGTATAAAGCTTTTTATGGTGCCATCTTTATACTCGATTGAAAGCTATTGTTATACGCAAATTCAATCAACGACAAATATTTTCCCACGTACCTTCGAACTCAAGAATACAACATCTTAACATATCCTTGAGTATCTGTATAACTCGCTCAGATTGACCATCTGTCTGCGAGTGAAATGCAGTACTAAAATGTAGTTTTGTACCCAGTGCATCTGTAACACCCCGTACCCGAGACCATTTCCGGAGTCGAACACGAGGTGTTAACGGACTTAATTCATTAATTAAACAGCTCATGCAATTCATTTTAAAATTTCCAGACAAGCTGGCTAACTGCATCACAGTCGCTTTAAAATCATATCTCGAGTTACGAAACTCAAATCCAATTCGTAAATTTTTCCTGAAACTAGACTCATATATATATCTACTAATTTTTTCTAGAAGTTTTGGTTGGGCCAATTAGTACAGTTTATTAGTTAAAATCTCCCTGTTTCAGGGTTCAACTACTCTGACCTCTGTGTATTACGAATCAGATATCTCCTATACAGACCTTCAATGACTATGCCGTTTGTCTCTAATAAAACTAGACTCAATAAGGAATCTGTACATATAAAGCGTGACTTCTAATTATCTTTGTAAAATTTATGGTGAATTTCCAAAGTCAGAACAGGGATCCAGAAATCGCTCTGGCCCTGTTTCACAAAAATTTAAACATCTCATAAAATATAGCTCATATACCTGTTTCGCTTATTCCATATGAAAATAGACTCATCAAGCTTCGATTCCATAACTTATTCATTATTTAATTCCATTTCTACTATTTTTAGTGATTTTTAAACTCATGTCACTGCTGCTGTCTGAATCTATTTTATGGTAAATTTTACCTATTTCATGGTTTCCATGGATTAGCTAGCAATTTGACATACATAATACCAAATATGATCATGATTAGCCATTCCAATGGCTAATCATTACCAAGCATTTCTATTTCCATACCAACTCAATAACCATATCATAAGACCATACATATAAAATGATTATAATGCTATACATGCCATACTCAAAATATACAAGCCATTATGCCAAGATGGTATACGGATAGTGTGGCGTGCCTCCGACCGCTTCCGATTTCCGAGCTGGCTTGTCAACACTACAAGGAATGAAAAGGAGGAGTAAGCATAAATGCTTAGTAAGCTCACATGCAAATAGCAAGTAACATAACCATATAAGCAAACATAAAACATCATTTGCATAATCATCACCAAGACATTCATATCACCTTTTCATTTATCATCTTACCATATTGTTGTTATATCGAGTTTTCAACCCGAGGGTTAGGTACATACTTGTTCAAATTATCCATTTCACAACACTTACCAATACGTCCCTTTCATCTTGAGTTTTCCTCCATTTGAGTAGAACTTTACCCGTTGAACACATCGGAATATAATTCGGATACGTGGAAAGTTTGCACATAAGTGCCACATATGTAGCCAAGCTACCATGTAACCCGCCCATAAGTGAACTCGGACTCAACTCAACGAGCTCGGGCGTTCGCATCCATAAGTGAACTCGGACTCAACTCAACGAGTTCGGATGCCTAGTTACATCTCACGAACTCGGACTCAACTCAACGAGTTCGAACATTCGCATCCATAAGTGAACTCGGACTCAACTCAACGAGTTCGGATGCCCAAATATCCCAGTGACATGTCACTTGTATCCTAATCCATTCCTAAGGTTCAACGGACCTTTTCCCAATCATGTGTCTCAACCATCTTCTACGGAATGCCGATACCGATACTCGGTAGTATTTCATATTTTCCAAGTATATCACATAATTTGACATATTATCAAACAATTATCACAAGTATAATATTTCATAATAATTATCATATCATTTAAAAACATTAAAACATTTAAAATAATAACTATGTTACCAACATTTACATATGAACTTACCTCGTATGCGAAAATGGCTATTTTACCATTTCGTCCACAACTTGGTATTTTCCCCATTTTAGCCCAATTTCAGTTTTCCTTGCTCTATCATTTAAAATATAGTCTAATTAGGACTCACATTATTCAAATTGACCCAAAATCATATTTTGGAAAAATTACAATTTGCCCTAAACTTTTGCATATTTACACTTTTGCCCCAAAGCTCGTAAATTAAAATTCAGCCTATTTTCTTATGTTTTATGACATGCTGATCATTTTTCCCTTCTATGGCAACATCAAATTCTCACTCTAACATGTACTTATGACTATTAGGTATTTTTACCGATTAAGCCCTTTTGCTTGTTTTCACTTAAAACCGAGTAGTACAAGTTGTCTAACATAATTTAAAACCTCATATTCTATCATAAAACACCAAAATACACAAATTTCACCTATGGGTATTTTTCCAAATATAAACCCTAGGTTAAATTATTGCTAGCATAAGCTAAATCGAGCTAAGGGACTCCAAAATGTAAAATCATTAAAAACGAGGCTAGAACGGACTTACAATCGAGCTTGGAAGCTTGAAAAACCCTAGCCATGGTTTCTCCTTGCTATATTCGGCCATGGGGTTGAAGATGAGCAAAATTGGCTTTTAATTTTGTATTTTAATTCATTTTACCCCTAAATGACCAAAATGCCCTTACTACTAAACTTTCCAAAAATTCCTTCCATGTCCTAATTTTTGTCCATAGACTTAGAAATTGGTAAAATTACTCTTTAAGGACCTCTAATTAATAATCTAATTCAATTTTATGCAAAATACTTCTAGAACACAAGTTTTGCAATTTATTCAATTTAGTCCCAAATTTCAAATTAAGCACTTTATGCATAAAATTTCTTCACGAAATTTTCACACAATCATGCAATCATATCATAGACCTTAAAATAATCATAAAATAATTATTTCTATCTCGGATTTTGTGGTCACGAAACCACTATTCTGACTAGGCCCAAAATCAGGATATTACAGCATCTTGCAGTTTCTTCCAAAACCTCGATGTGAACCTCGGATCTCTGTCCGAAACAATAGAAATAGGTACTCTGTGAATCTCACAACCTCGGAGATATACAACGCAACTAACATTTCAAGAGAATAGTTTGTTCGTACAAAAAAAAATGAGCTGATTTTGTCAACCAGTCAATAATAACCAAGATTGCATCTTTCTTACTCAGAGATAGGGGCAAACCTGAAACAAAATCCATAGTTACTCTATCCTATTTCCATTCGGGAATCATAATCGGCTATAATAAACCAGACGGTACCTGATGCTCAGCTTTAACTTGCTAACAAATTAAACATTTAGAAACGAATTCTGAAATTTCGCGTTTCATGCCATACCACCAATAAAGCTGTTTCAAGTCATTATACATTTTCGTGCTTCCTGGATGAATAGATAAATGACTACTATGTGCTTCATTCAAAATCGTCTGAATCAACTCTGAAGTTCTTAGAACACATATTCAACCTCTGAATCTTAAACAATCATCGGAATCAAATTGAAATTCTAAATCAGGGTTCGAATCACATTGAGCTTTTTTTGCTAACATTTCATTATCAACCTTCTGAGCTTCACAAATTTGTTGTACAAACAACGATCTCGCTTTCAATTCAACTACAATCGAACCGTCATCAGATAGAGCCAACTGAGTATTCATTACACGTAGAGCAAACAAAGATTTCCGGCTTAATGCATCAGCAACTACATTTGCCTTTCCCGGATGATAGTCAATCACTAGCTTGTAATCTTTTAGCAATTCTAGCAACCTCCGTTGTCGCAAATTCAAATCTTTCTGAGTCATAAGATTTTTCAAACTCTTATGATCTGAATAAACATTTCATTTCTCACCAAACAAATAATGGCACCAAATCTTCAATGCAAACATAATGACTGCTAACTTTAAATCATGCGTCGGGTAATTCTTTTCATGTGTCTTCAACTGTCTCGAGGCATAAGCTATAACTTTGCCTTCCTGCATCAAAACGCAGCCCAAACCATTTAACGATGCATTGCTATAAATGAAAAATTATTTACCTGATTCTGGCTGTACTAACACTAGACCTTCGGTCAATAAAGCTTTCAACTGATCAAAACGTTTTTGGCACTTGTCTGACCACTCAAACTTAACATCTTTCTGAAGTAATCTCGTCAATGGAGTTGCAATCATTGAGAAACCTTTTACGAATGTAATAACCGGTGAGTCCCAAAAAACTTTGGACTTCGGATACATTTCTTGAGGCTTCCAATCCAATATTTCCAAAATCTTACTCGGATCTACTCGAATACTTGATGCTGACTCAATATGCCCTAGAAAATCGACTTCACGCAACCAAAATTCACATTTACTGAACTTTGCATATAACTTCTTATCATGCAGAGTCTGCAACACAATACTCAAATGCTCGGCATGCTCAGTTTCATCTCGTGAATATATCAAAATATCATCTATGAACACAACAACAAATCAATTTAGGTACGGTCTGAAAATCCGATTCATTAAGTCCATAAAGATAGCAGGTGCATTCGTTAGTCCGAAAGGCATAACTAAGAATTCATAATGACCATACCTCGTTCTGAATGCAGCCTTCGGCACATCAAATTCTCTAACTCGCAACTAGTAATAGCTCGATCTCAAATCTATCTTTGAAAACACTGTAGCCCCTTTCAATTGGTCAAACAAATAATCAATTCACGGTAGAGGGTATTTGTTCTTGATTGTCACTTTATTCAATTGTCTGTAGTCAATACACATTCTCATCGTGCCATATTTCTTTTTCACAAACAACACAGGAATATCCCAAGGCGAGAAATTCGGTCTTGCAAAACCTCGATTCGTCAGTTCTTGCAACTGAGATTTCAATTCTTTTAACTCTGTCAGAGCCATTCTGTACGGAGCTATCGATATTGGCGTTGTACTCGGCATTAACTCAATGCCAAACTCAACCTATCGGATCAGTGGCAAACCCGGTAACTCTTTAGGAAACACATCTGAATACTCACACACAACTGGTACTGATTCAATATTCTTTTCAGTCACTTTCGTATCTAGAACATAAGCAAAGTAAGCTTCATAACCATTTCTTACATATTTCTGAGCTAACATCAATGAAATCATTGTTGGCAAGCCATTCAAATCATCTGATTCAATCTAGATAATCTCATTATTCTGACATCTCAGATCAATCATTTTTCATTTGCAATTCACAACAGCATCATGCCGCATTAACTAATCCATACCCAGAATTATATCAAATTCATCAAATGGTAACAACACCAGATCAGCCAGAAGAAAAATATCTTGAATCATCAATGAACAGTTCTTGCACATTTTATCAACCAATACACACTTGCCTAAGGGGTTTGATAGTTTAATTACAAATTCAGTAGACTCTACAGGCAAAGTCTTACTGGAAACTAAATTCACACATATATACGAATGAGTTGATCTTGGATCTATCAATGCAATAACTTTAGTATCATAGAAAGTAAAAGTAAGAGTAATGATGTCTGGAGATGACGCTTGTTTACGAGCGCAAATAGCATAGGCTCATGCAGGTGCTCTCGCATCTGACCTCACAACAGAGTCTTTAGTTGCTTTCTGGCTACCACTCACATTTCCCATGTTTTTAGGTGGTCTACCTCTGATTGAAGTGCTACTCGGCCTCATCTTCTGTACTATATCTTGCTCAGCCAACTCTAGACAATCATTGATAAAATGACCTAGTGATCCACATTTAAAACAAGCTTTATCATTCAACCTACAATCACCAGGATGCCGTTTACCATAATGTTTACATTCAGGTCGATTAGGTCTCGCACTCCCAACACTAGCTATCGAAGTAGCTAGAGCTTTGAAGCTCGACTGTTGTCTTACTCGATCTCTGTTTGAATGTCCCACTGGTGTATTAGAACGATTAAATGAGTCTCAAAACTTCTTCGATGCAGACTGATAAGATTTACTAGTTCTCTTTCTTGAATCTCTTGCTTCAAAATCAACTTTTCTCTTTTCTTTGCTGAAATCCTCGGCTTTACAAGCCCTCTCAACTAGAACAACAAATTCTTTCAATTCAAGTATCCCGACTAATAGTTTTATATCCTCATTCAACCTGTCTATGAATCGTTTACACATGATCTCTTCACTAGACACATATTCTCGAGCATATTTGCTCAATCGTACAAATTCTTTTTTACTCAGTAGCAGTCATTCAACCTTATTTGAACTCTAAAAATTGTTTATGTTTCTGATCGAGAAATCACTGACTTATGTATTTCTTTTGGAATTTAGATTGGAAGAATTCCCAAGTAACTCATTCCTTAAGAACCACCGATGTCAACATTTTCCACCAATGGCATGCATTATCTTTAAATAAAGATACCACATATTTTATACATTCATCTGGAGTACAGGACAATTCATCAAATACTCTGATCGTGTTATCGAGCTAGAACTCAGCTCTCTCAGCATCATTATCAACTTTATCCAGGAACTCTTCAGCCCCGTGTTTTCGAATCTTATCAACAGGTGGCTTACTTAATCGAATTGGATTTATCACTTGTGGCACAATAGGGACTTGTTGAGGAACATGTGGGGGTGGAGGTTGTTGAGTAGTCGGAATCATTCGAATAAACTCCGTGAACCACTCACTCATCATTGGAAGAAGGTTTGCTTAGCCTCTCCCCTTTGGATACTAGTTACGAGTCTAGAATTAGACTGCACTACCTCTTGAGCGGGAGCGGGTGCATTACTTTCAACATCATCAGCTACGGCTCAATTGGGATCCATTTTCTATACAAAAACACATTTTAACTATCAGGAATCATCACAATATCGCAATTTTTATATATGACATGTATAGTTAGACTCTCAAACGCTACGTTAGTCCTAAAATAGACTAAACCGTAGCTCTGATACCAATTAAATGTAATATCCCTAACCCGTATCTGTCACCAAAATAGGGTTACAAGGAATTACCGGATAACACACGTCATTCACATACATTTATACATTCATACTCAAAACCATTCAAAACATTCACAATATCCCTTGTAAGGCTCTACGAAACCTTAAAACATACTTAGAAGTGGTTCGAGGCTAAACCGATAACATTTGCAAAATTTGAGAAACTTAGAAAATTTTTAAACATATAAGGGTCACACGCCCGTGTGAACAGGCTGTGTGCCTCACACGGTCACCAGACACGCCCGTGTCACAGGCCGTGTGAAAACAGGGCATACATACTAACTTGTACCACACGACCGAGGACACGCCCATATGCTATGGTCGTGGGAAAACTGGAGGGGTTACTGACTTGGGTCACACAGTCAACCACATGCCCATGTGCCAGCTCGTGTGCCACACACAACCAGTAGACACGTCCGTGTGTCTAGGCCGTGCCAAACATGTATGGTATACTGACTTTAATTCGAAGGGTTACCCCAGGGGGCACACGGCCCTATAGTGTAACACCCCGTACCCGAGATCGTTGCCAGAGTCGAACACGAGGTGCTAACAGACCTAATTCATTTATTTGCACAGTCCGTTTTAAAATTTCTAGACAAGCTGGCTAACTGCGTCACTGTCACCTTAAAAATCATATCTCGAGTTCCAAAACTCGAAAACTAGTTCCGTAAATTTTTCCTGAAACTAGACTCATATTCCCATCTACAAATTGTTTTCTAGAATTTTTGGTCAAGCCAATTAGTACAGTTTATTAGTTAAAGTCTCCCCTGTTTCAGGGTTTGACTACTATGACCTTCATGCATTACGACTTAGATATCTCCCTGTACAGGGCTTCAATACTTATGCCGTTTGTTTCTAAAGAAACTAGACTCGAAAAGGAATCTGTACATATAGGGAATGACTTCTAATTATCTCTGGTTAATTTGTAGTGAATTTCCAAAATAGGAACAGGGGATCCAGAAATCGCTCTGGCCCTGTTTCACGAAAACTTAAACATCTCATAAAATACGGCTCATATGATCGTTTCGTTACTTTCATATGAAAATAGATTCATCAAGGTTCGATTAAATAATTTATTCACTATTTAATTCCATTCCTACTATTTTTAGTGATGTTTCAAATCCACATCACTGCTGCTGTCAGCATCTATTTTTAAGGTAAACTTTACCTATTTCATGGTTTTCCATGGATCAACTAAAATTTTGTCATACATAGCACCAAAATGATCGTGATTAACCATTCCAATGGCTAATCGTTACCAACATTTCCATAACACTCCATGAACAACATACAAAATGATTATAACGCTATGCTCAAAATATATATAAGCCATTTTCGCATGGCTATCCAAATATATACATTACCGAAAGGTACATGACCAACAACAAAAGGGTAGTCCTATACATGCCATTTTCAGAGTTCAACTAAAAGAGTACCAAAAGGGCTTTGATAGTGTGGATGACTTTGACTTTGACACTCCCAAATCCGATAGCTGACGAACCAAAATCTATAAAACAAAGAATCAAAGAAACGGAATAAGCATTTAATGCTTAGTAAGTTTTGAGTAATGAAATCATGCACAATCAAGTATAGCATTCATATGACTAAACGAATAATTTCATATACACATATTCTCACAATCATACCTACTTCACATTTCCAACCCTTATATTCATACATAAGGAATCAACTTGACTAAAGGCGGAAGCTTGTTAATCGATTGAGCGAATACTATTTAAAAGGAATCAATTATTCCAATGCATATACAAAACATACCTCATCGTTGGGGTTTTACGGCGTATTAATTGAAATTATTACAGCAAGATTGCTCATTCCCAAACCAAGTACCTTGAGATTTAGCGGATATAGCTACTCGCTCAAATGCCTTGAGACTTAGCCCGGTTATAGTAACTTCGCACAAATGCCTTGGGACTTAGCCGGATATGGTAACTATCACAAATGCCTTCGGGACTTAGCGGGATATAGTAACTCGCTTTAAATGCCTTGTGGCTTAGCAGGAATTAGTCACTAGCACAAATGCCTTGGGCTTAGCCCGGTTATCATCCGAATATTCATGTACATATCAATAAATCATGACACATCTATATTTCATTTTCATAACTAGAATTCAAACACAAGTCACTTATCAAGCATTATCATTTTCGGCTCAATAGCTACATACAAAGAGCATGATTTTGATTTGCTTATAACAGGATCTAATCGAATCATAATCTAAGTTCCATTACTCGAAAACTTACCTCGGATGCTGTTGAACAATTTCAACGGCTATTCGATCACCTTTTCCTTTCCTTTATCGGATTTAGTTCCCCTTTGCTCTTGAGCTTAATATTAACAAATAAATTGATTTAATCATTTTGAACACCAAAGAGGAATTCAAGGTACTTAGCCCATATATATTAGGCATTAGAGTCATATATGTATGAAGTCATGAATCAAATTCAACATATTAGCCAATATTCTCCTTTAGCCGATTTTCTAAGTCAAGATTAAGCCACCAATAAGCTTACTTATAGCCGAATACATGCAACACCAATCTATGTATTCATTCATGTGGTCGAGTATACATATTCCAATATGATATCATTTCCATTTCGTTTAACACTTAACATTTACCACATATCAATTAACCCAACATACATCCGGCAATAGTCTATAGCTCTCTCGGCCACTCATTTCACAACTTAACAAAGCTTCAATTCGAAATCATTAGTGAGCATCAATTAACTTAAGCTACCTTTAAACTTTTATTTATCACCTCATGCCAAACCATCAAAATGAACTAATTATAATTACATAGGTACTACCAAAGCCGAAACCTATGCATACTATTATTCCTTATGCCCAAACCAAAGACCACATTCGGCACTTTCATCCACCATTCTACCAAGCATGTAATATTCAAACACAACCAAACTCACATTCGCCCTAGTTCATAACAAGGTAGCCGATTCTTTCCCCTAGTATCTAATGCTCACCTATGATTCTTTTTATAGTTCAAACACTCATCTATCATCATTCACCTAACTTTAACATGAAACAACAAAACTCACCATTATTAACTACCATAGTCGAAAACCTTACTCATTCCAAAATCAAAATTTCATCATGGGTTACAAAAATAACTTGATATCTCACTCAAGATCAACTAAAATTTCAAGAACTAATATGAACACCTTACCTTAATATTAACCTAAGATGACCGAATGCTTTCCTCCCTTCTTCCTCCTTTCATTTCGGCCAAGAAGAACCAAAGAATACAACTTGTTTTCATCACCGAATGCTCTTGTTCTTTCCTTTCTTTAGAATCGGCTAGGAAGAAACATGGATGAAGACTTTGTTTCTTTCACCCATTTCCTTCCTTTAATTATCATTTCTTTATTTTATTACATCCTCCATACTAATATGGCATCTAGCTAATTAAAGTTAATATAAAATTCACATTTGATTACATAATTTGTAGGCCACTACCTATAGTTTGGCTAATTTGACATGCAAGTACAAGCACTTTCCCACATATATTAATAGGCCACTTTAGCACTTGCCTAGCACATTTCTAAATTGTCTCACATAAGTCCCTACTAATAAATTTCACATACACTGACCAAATTAAAGTATGAAACTTTCACACATGCATTTACTCACATCATAAACACAGAATATAACTTTTAATTATTTATAAGACTCGGTTTCGTGGTCCCGAAACCACTTTTCGACTAGGGTCAATTTAGGGCTGTCACATATAGCATGACTGTGTGTCGCCCACGGTTGAGACACATGCTCGTGTCTCTGCCCCTGTGGACAAAAATAGGCCATTTGTAAAGTCAATTTGCCACCCTACTTTCATGTACACAAAGCAACCCATATGGTACCATTTCAATGCATATTTTAGCAACCAAAACATGCTATTCTATTCACATATCATGCCATCTATCAACAACCATTTCAACTACTCAATTCCATATTAAAAAACATACCAAATTAATATGCCAAAATCATCAAGACTTACTTAAGTTCTAAATGCATTTCCTCATCAAATTATCATCTATAACATGACACAAATTGCATCATATTATCATCTCAAAATCAAACCACAATATGCCAATCTTCCAATCATTAACATATCATCTAATAATTAACTAAACGAACAACCATTTAGCTATATCAACAACTATGGCGAACATACCAAAACAAGCCAACATAAAACGCATTATATACATCACATATATCACTTACCAAACATATAATTCAGGCCAACTTAAATGGCCATACATACCAACATTTACAAGCCAAATCTTATGCCTATAATCATAACTCAAAACATACCAAGATGACACTAGCCTATACATGCCATATACCATATATACAAAGCTCCCAAAAGTACCAACGAGATGATCGATAGTGTGATGATGTTTCCCGACGATCCCCGAGTCCGAGTTAGCTTCGATTATGTATAAAATAGTGAAAAATAAACACAGTAAGCTTTAAAAGCTTAGTAAGCCATACAAAAATAAATTATCTTATGAAACAATATCATTTCCATCAATTTAGCAAGATATGAATAAGCATATTTAAATACACATTCAAGTTCACAAACTTTTCTCATTATACACATATTAAATATCATACTTGAATTCATCAAATCCTTCCCTTTTCAATACTCATATGAATCTCGTACGTACCTGAGTCACTTAATTCATTCACATATTCTTTCTTGACTTGAATTTTCCCATTGAACTGATCAAAATCGTTAAGGATACTTGAAAAATCGCATAAGCTCATACAAAGCCTATAACACCCCGTACCCGAGACAGTTGCCGGAGTCGGACACGAGGGGTTAACGGGCTTAATCCACTTATTTTCACAATCCATTTGAAAATTTTCCAGACAACTGGCTAACTGCGTCACTGTCACCTTAAAAATCATAACTTGAGTTCCATAACTCAAAAATCAGTTTCGTAATTTTTCCCTGAAACTAGACTCATATATCCATCCACAAATTTTTTTCTAGAATTTTTGGTTGAGCCAATTAGTACAGTTTATTAGTTAAAGTCTCCCCTGTTACAGGGTTCGACTACTCTGACCTTACTGCAATACGACTTGGATAACTCCTTGTACAGGGCTTCAATACTTATGCCATTTGTTTCTAATGAAACTAGACTCAAAAAGGAATCTATACATATATGGTATGACTTCTAATTATCTCTAGTTAATTTATAGAGGATTTCCAAAGTCAAATCAAGGGATCCAGAAACCGTTCTGGCCCTGTCTCACGAAAACTTTAACATTATACTGTTCATATGAACGTTTCGTTACTTTCCTATGAAAATAGATTCATCAAGGTTCGATTACATAATTTATTCACTATTTAATTCCATTCCTTCTATTTTTAGTGATTTTTCACATCCACATCATCTTCTTTGCTGCCAACATCTATTTTTAAGGTAAACTTTACCTATTTCATGATCCTCCATGGATCAACTAGAGTTTGTCATACATATACCAAAAGTGATCATGAATAACCATTCCCATGGCTAATCGTTACCAACATTTCTATACCTCTCGACGGACAACATACAAAACGATTATAATGCTATGATCAAAGTATATTTAAGCCATTTTCGCATGGCTATCCAAATTTACACAAAACCGAAGGGTACATGACCAACAACAAAAGGGTAGTCCTATACATGCCATTTCAAAGTTCAACCAAAAGTATACCAAAAGGGACTTTGATAGTGTGGGCGACTTCGACTTCAAAATTCCCGAGTTCAATAGCTGAAGAACCAAAATCTATAAAACAGAGAATTAAATAAGCGGAGTAAGCATTAAATGCTTAGTAAGTTTTGAGCAAAGAATTTAAGCACATCCAAGTATAGCATTCATATAACTAAAGCGGATAATTCCAAATATACATATTCTCAAATCATTCCTACTTCACATTCCAACCCCTATATTCATACATAAGGGATCATCTTAGCCAAATCTGGAAGCTCATTACTCGATCGGCGAATATTATTCGAAGGAATAAACTATTCCAATGCACATCTGAAACATACCTCATTGTTGGGATTTTACAAGCGTATTAACTGAAATTTTTACAGCAAGATCGCTCATTCCCGAATCACGTACCTTCAAATTTAACCGGATATAGCTACTCGTTCAAATGCCTTGGGACATAGCCCGATTATAGTAACTCGCACAAATGCCTTCGGACTTAACCCGGATTTAGTAACTTCGCACCAATGCCTTGGGCTTAGCCCGAATTAGTAACTTCGCACAAATGCCTTCGGGACTTAACCGGATTTAGTAACTCGCACCAATGCCTTGGGCTTAGCAAAATTAGTAACTCGCACAAATGCCTTCGGATCTTAGTCCGGATATAATCACTTAGCACAAAGCCTTCGGGACTTAGCCGGACATCATTGAATAACCATGCACATTTATCAATAAATCATGACACATCCGTATTTCATTTTCATTACCAAAGCTCAAACACAAGACACTTATCACACTTGCAATTTCGGCTCAATAGCCACATACAAAGAGCATGATTTTGATTTGCTTAAAACATGATCTAATCAAATCATAATCTAAGTTCCATTACTCAAAACTTACCTCGGATGTTGTCGAAGCGGCTTCAACGGCTATTCAATCACTTTTTCCTTCCCTTTATCCAACTTTGTTCCTCTAGGCTCTTGAGCTAGTTCACACAAGTTTAACTTATTAAAGTCTCATTATGCTAGCTTATGGTCGAATATGACAAGAAATTTAATAGGTCATATGGCCACCCTTTAGCTCAAATACACAATGGTCATAAGCATTTTTAATAACCTTAAGCAATTTAATACAATTCATTCGAACATCAAAAGAGAAGCTCAAGGTACTTAGCCTATATATACATTAGAAATTAAAGTCCCATATGTACGAAATCACGAATCGAATTCAACATATTAGCTAATATTCCCCTTAGCCGAATTTTCTAAGTCAAGATAAAGCCATCAATATGCTTACCTATGGCGAACATACACATCAACTTATGTACTCATTCATGTGGCGAACATACACATCTATGCTAAGGTGATTGCAACACTTAATACATTCTACAAGTATGGTCACTTGTATTGACTAAACACCATTTTGTTTCAAGTTCAAAACTTGACTAATACACATATATACACTATTAAAGCATCCTCTCCTTTCCATCAATTCAACACATGCATTACTCATTAATATACAAAATTATATTCGCCTTGGCACACAACTTGCTAGCCGATTCTTCTCCATCTAGCAACTAATGCACATATGTGCTCATTTGTTAGACTCTACTTCATCTAACAACAACCATATTTCCTTCTACTTCCTACCATGGCCGAATGCATCACAACACCATACCATTTCAATTTTGGTCATGGTTAAACAAAGAACTTAATGTCTCACTCAAAAATGCTAAAAAGAAGATTCAAGAGTCATCAATCCACCATCACATGCATCATTACAAAGCTTCACTTTTAGCATGCAAATGACATCAACACAAATCCACCTTAGCCGAATATCATCTCCATGACATAATAAAGATTTGAACCATGGGCTAGTTAGAACTCAAACTAACAACTAAAAACATGCATGAATCTCATGGACAACATCAAACATACCTTAGTCCAGCAAACCACCATAGCCGATTTTCTCAAGCTCTTCCCCCTTCTTCTCTTTCTTCTATTAGGCCAAGAACAACCAAATAATGAAGCCCTTTTTTCTTTTTTTTTTCTTTCTTCCATTCACGGCAAAGGGGGGGTATGGATGAGACCATTTTTTTTTTCATCACTCCTCCCTTTCATTATTTAATTACCATGCTCCTTATTTTATTTTTCCTAACATACATCACTAACATAACATGTTTGTAACATGTTTCCACCCATAGCATGGCCGGCCACTATGCTTTAATTTGGCTAATTTGACATGCAAGGACAAGCAGTTTCCCACATATATTAATAGGCCACTTGAAGACTTGCCTAGCATATTTCTAAATTGTCTCACATAAGTCCCTACTAATAAATTTCACATACACTGACCAAATTAAAGTATGGAACTATCACACAAGCATTTACGCACATCATAAACACAGAATATAACCTTTAATTATTCATAAGACTCGGTTTCGTGGTCCCGAAACCACTTTTCGACTAGGGTCAATTTAGGGCTGTCACAAAGGCATATCTCAGATATGGTCTTACATATTATAACATATCGATGCCACTGTCCCAGACAGTGTCTTACACGAAATCGATTAACGATGCCAATGTCCCAGACATGGTCTTACACGTAAGCTCAATACAATGCAAATGTCCCAGACATGGTCTTACATGTAATCACATCTCGATAACCTAATGTCATGAAATTCGTATCCTATTCTATTCCTAAGGTCCGTACGGGACTGTCGGATGTCGTAACTCTATCGATTCTTACTCGTAATTGCTCATTTAAAATTCATAACATTTCAATGACAAATAAACACATATAATTCAATTTAAAAACATTTATTTTCATATGAACTTACCTCGTAGTCGGAATAAAGGGACTGAATCGACTATTCGTCAACTTTTGATTTTCCCCAATCTAAATCCGTTTTCTTTCATTCTTGATCTATATACATTCAAAATTAACTATTTTATTCATCAACACATTCAATTTAATCCAAAAATACATATTTGGGAATTTTTGCACTTTAGCCCCTAAAGTTACACATTTATTCAATTTAGTCCCTATTTCATAAATACACAAAATTAAAAAATATCAATTACACCCAAGCTAGCCGAATGTTTATAGACTCTATAACAGCCCATATTATTCAATATTTAACACATTTAACCACACATTTTACACTTTTCACAATTTAATCCCTAATTGACATTTTTGTCAAAAATCACTTAACAAAACTTGTATATCATCATTAAACCTTCATAATCTATCATTAAACATCACAAAGCTCATAAATTCAACAATGGCACTTCACAAAATTATCAACAATTTCATAAATTAGGGTACGGGCTAGTTAGTATTCAAAGTAACTATCACAAAACATAGAAATCATCAAAAACCGAGCTAAAAACACTTACCAATTAAGCTCCCAATTGACCGAACCCTAAAACACATCCATAGCTTTTATTGTCATCAATATTCGGCCAAGAAAGAAAGAAAATGAAGCTTAGTTTGGCTTTTGTTTTAATTAATATAACTTAATTAACCAATTTACAATTTTAACTTTAATAATAAACATTTAATAAACATCAAATACATACACATTTATATCCATTCCCACTATCAATGGTATATTTAAAATATAAGGAATTCACATTTAATAAGCCATAGGAAATAGACACTTTTAACAAATAGAATGCAACTTTTGCATTTTACGCGATTAAGTCCTTTTTCTCAAATTGAGCTATTAAACGATAAAATTAGCACACAAAATTTTCACACATACATATTCACATGCTATAAAGACCAAAAATAATATTAAAATAATTTTACGACCTAAGATTTATGGTTTCGAAACCACTATTCTCATTTAGCTAAAACCGGGCTGTTACAGTTTCCTTCCTCTGCTCCTCCTCATCACCAACAGTAACCGAATGAGACATTAATGAACTGAGCTTGTATGCACTTTTACCAAGCTCATGAAACTTTCTTAAGCTTGTAAAGGGCCTTTTTTAACTTGTAATCCTTTTGCTCACCTCCCTTTTACACATAACCATAAGATTGTTCCACAAAATATTTCATGCAACTCACCTTATAAAAAATGCTGACTTGTCTAGTTAGTATATGGGCCATCCTTTTTGAGACGCAAGTGCTATCACTAATTGTATTGTCTATATACATGTCATAGGTGTAAAAAAATCTATGTCATCCACCCCATGTTGTTATGCATACCCTTCACTACAAGCTTGGCCTTGTGTTCATTCTCTTTTTCATTTTCATCAAATATAATCTTATAAACTTACTTGTAATCTTTTTGCTCACCTCCCTTTTACACATAACCACAAGGTTGTTCCAAAAAAACTTTTCATGTAGCTCACCATGTAAAAAATGCTGACTTGTCTGGTTAGTATATGGACTATACCTTTTGAGTTGCAAGTGCTATCACTCATTGAATTGTCTATTTACATGTCACAAGTAAAAACTTCTATGTCATCCACCCCATGTTGTTATGCATACTCCTTCACTACAAGCTTGGCCTTGTGTTTATTCACTTTTTCATTTTCTTCAAATTTAATCTAATAAACTCAGTTAACTCCAATCTTTTATCCTTCTTCAAGCAAATCTATTAATTCCAATGTACCTTGTTTATTGCTTCTATTTTTTCATCCATCGCTCGCCTCCAATTTTTACTTTTCATAGTGTCTTGAAAGTGAATAAGACTAATTTAAGTAGCTACAAACTTAACCTTATCAATTTCTTCTTTAGAAAATCCTTCCCTTGTTTCATAGTCTTTCATCCAAACTTGTAGTGCTCTCTATTCCTTGATTCACAGTAAAAGCATGGTTTTTAGATAGAGTTAGAGGATAAATTTTCCTCTTCATCATCAAGGTCAAAACCAATCTCCTTTTCAATCTTGACAATAGGAACTACTTCTTCACCCCACTTCAAATTACACAAAATGGTTTCCTCATGCGTATTATCCTAATCCCAATTCTTGTCTTTTTCAAACATGACATCCTCGTTTATGATAATGGTTTGTGAAATTGGACCACAAAGTCTATTAGATTTTATTCTTCATTAAATCTCAGCAAATTACACCACAAGCTCCTATCACCTAGTTTAGTTAGTATTGTTGACCACACCCCAGTGTGAGTGCGTCGGGGCATAAGAAAATTAAATTAAATATGAAAGTGAAGTGCGGTGTCTGCAAGTGTACAGGTCAAATTTTAATATAGTTTATATCCACAACAAAGTATTTTTGAGGACCGTACCCAAAGGATTGCTAAGTTGGAGAAAGTTATTACTACTACTAAGATTAAAATAAAGTTAATTAAATTAAAACTACTACTAAGATTAAAACTATTGAACTTCCTATTCCTTGCTTAAATGATGTGAGATACTTAGCCTAAAGTTGATTAAATCCCTAATTGTTAATCAAACCAATATCTACTTAAATTGAGCTATTTACCATCCTTAACTAAGAATACCTTCTTAGTCTCATTTTCACTAGGAGTTACTAGCCAAGGTACCTTTTTGGCCTCACTGCTCAGCACAAGTCTACTAAATACTTACACAACAGGATACCCTTTCGGCCTCACCTGTCTAATTATTCCACTAGGATTGTCAATCCTAGTATACTACAAACTTTAGCAAACTTGAATAAATAGCCAATTTCAGATAAATAAAAACTCGATTAAATAACTAGTTAAGTAATTAATCATGCAAGATATTTATGAAGCACAAATTTTATTTTGATGTTTATACAAACATTCAGTTAATTAAATTAATGAATGAGATATAAATTAGAGAATAAAGAAGAGAATGCTTATTGATAAATCAATATAACACATGTTTGGAACATTCTCCGCTCACAAATTCTAGACTTGGAATAGAAGGATTCTGATTAAGCAAATATAATGAAAACCTAATTTCGAGAACTAAAAATTGAATAATGGTTGAAAATTATGAAAAGTCGTCCTTAATATGTGGTTTTGAGTTGATATTTATAGTTTCCATGTATTATGATCTAATTAGGTCAATTACAAGTTGGTTAATAAGTTAAAAGTGATTGTGCGAACAAAAACAACCTTGTAGAATTGTTGAGTCCGTCAAACTGATGTGGCGACTTTGCTTGCAGAATGCTTGGCCTTTCGGGACTTAGGTGGAATGTCACTACTTTGCCTTTGTGATGTTGCGACATTGACTCCAATAGCTTGCCTCGTGGATTTGAGTTGGAAAATCGTCTAAGTGCTGAGACTTGCTTTAATGTCGCAAATTTCTCTTTGAATGTTGTGATATCCATGGTAGTTCATTGTCTCCTTGACTTAATTTGTTATCCTGTACACTCAATCAAATTGTTAGTTTTTTCTTAGGCCTAAACCGGCCTAAAAGGTCATAAAAAAACACAAAACCTCAATTTATTCAATTTAAACTTCAAACTAATAATTCTAAAGTTAAACATAAAAAGTCGTAAAATCACTTGAATACAAGCTCATTAAGTAATGAAAAGAGCTTAATTTGCCGCAATAGATTGTGGCAGATCAATTTCCAGGCAAATGAACATGAGAAATGTAGCAAAAAAAGCCTAACGTATTCAACTGAATTTATAATTCCACTCTATGCTTCCTTTGTGGTTATATTTTTCACTACCAATGAAAGACTTCAATTCGAAACATGTACTATTCTATTGATTGCTTTAGGCCAGAAATTTTTGGGTATTTTATTTTCTAAAAGCATGTTGCGAACCATATTGATGATAGTTCTATTCTTCCACCATGCAACCCCATTTTGTTGTGGTATGAAAGTAGCTATAAAATTTTTTATGCCATTTTAGTTCACAAAAAAAATATTGAATTCTTGTGATGTAAACTCTCTTCCTTAATCTATAAGCAAGTATCTAAGGAAAAAACTCATCTCTTTCTTAACACGAGTTTTAAATATTTGAAAAACAACAAAAGCTTTTAAATTTCTCTCGGTCCGAGATTAGATTCTTACTAGCCAAACCATTTTTACAATTGTTGATATGATTGATTTGTTACTTTACATCTCTTCAAACCAATTCTAAGTCGAAGTAGAATCTCTATGCTAGCAATATATAAAACTAGCTATCAAGATCATAATCGAAGAGGAAAAGGAAAAGGAAAAGGATCTTGGCCTTATTACATTTATTGTAACAAAAGTGGTCATGCACATGATACTTGTTGGGATTTACATAGATGGCCTTCTCACAAAACCGAACCCACTACTTATGTGACCCAAGTTCAAAGAGATGGACTTCTTCCGCTTCCAACTGCCTATCTAAAAGAGTCAAATCCGTTACATTGTTTGGATATGCTTTATTTTTTGGGTGATGTTCTTATTGTTTGTTATCTTATTAATCGAAGTCCTTCCTCTATTTTGGAGAACTAAAGTCCCCATTCTATTATTTTTCCATGTCAATCTTCGTATCCTCTTTCTACTCGCATATTTGGTTATACCTATTTTGTTTATAATCATACAATGGGAAAAGAAAAACTTCTTCCAAAATCTATTAAATACATATTCTTGGGGTATTCCCGACATTAAAAAGGGTACAAATGTTATGATTCTACTACTAATAAATACTTTGCTTTTGCATGTCACATTCTTTGAAGCATTTCCCTATTTTTCCTCTAAAAACCTTGATTTAAAAGAAGTAGAAGAAACTCTTCCAATTTCTATTCTTCATATTCTTAATTTCATACTTCCTTTAAAACTGTTTCAGGTATGCTCTAGATGATCTTCTATACATCGTTCTAACAATCCTCCTATAGGTATGTTTTCTAGCTCTGGTAATGCCTCAAGTAGACAATCCTATTGCACTTTGAAAAAGCATATGCTCTTTTTGTAATCCTCATCTTATTTGCAATGTTTTGACTTATCATCGTATCACCTTCATATTATGCATTCACCTCATTTTTATCTAATCTGTCAACTCTTAATACTATTTGTAAAACAAAGGAAAATCTTAGATGGCAACAAGATATGTGGAAGAAATGAATGATTTTCATGGTAATCATACATGGGATTTGGTTCCATTACTATAACACCCCTTCCCCAGCTCGATTTTTAGACTCGAGTAACGAAGTGCCACAGAAGAATAAATCTATTTTTAAATTCATTAGAATTATTATTCTACTTATACATCTATATATACATTAGAGGTATAAACATTTATGAGACTAAGGAAGTTTAAGCAACATTATTAGTTTCAGTGTAACAACCTGATTTAGGGCCTAGTCGGAATAATGGTCTCGGGACCACAAATTTGGAGTCAAGTAAATTATTTTATAATTATTTAGATGTTATAGCATGTTTTTAAGAGTGCATGAAAAAATTGGTGAGTTAATTGTGACGTTTGTAAGCCCAACTGTGAAAAATGACTAAATCGCATAAAATGCAAAAGTCCTAAATTGATAGCTAAAAGTGTCAAATAGCTATAGAATAAAAATTGGAGGTCTTCAAATTGAAATTAGACCCTATTGGGATAACTTGGCCGGCCATGGGAGGTAAAAGTGTTGAAAAGTCAACATTAGGTATGTTGATGACTTAAGGTGTGATATAATAATACCCTAAGTGCCTGGCCTTCATCTTTTTCACCTATTATTTCTTCTCAACCAAAATTTTTAGCAAGAAATGGGGTTTTAAGAGCTTGAAATTTCAGCAACTTTAAGCCTTCACAAGTAAGTGATTTTTACGGCTTTTCTTAAATATTTTTGTACTTTTTAGACCTTTGAAGCATAAGCTGTAACACCCCGTACCCGAGTCCGTTACCGGAGTCGAACACAAGGTGCACACAGACTTAACTTAATTATTTTCACAGTCCATAAAAAAATTTCCAGACAAGCTAGTTACTGTATCATTGTCGCCTTAAAAATCATATCCTGAGTTTCAAAACTCGAAAATCAGTTTCGTAATTTTTCCCTAAAACTAGACTCATATGTCCATCTACAGATTTTTTTCTAGAATTTTTGGTCGAGCCAATTAGTACAGTTTATTAGTTAAAGTCTCCCCTATTCCAGGGTTCGACTACACTGACCTTCATGCATTACGAATTGGATATCTCCCTGTACAGGGCTTCAATACTGATGCTGTTTGTTTCTATAGAAACTAGACTCAAAGAGGAATCTATACATATATGGAATGACTCCTAATTATCTCTGGTTAATTTATAGTGAATTTACAAAGTCGGAACAGTGATTCCAGAAACCGTTCTGGCCCTGTTTCACGAAAACCTAAACATCTCTTAATATACAACTCATATGACCGTTTTGTTTCTTCCATATGAAAGTAGATTCATCAAGGTTCATTTACATAATTTATTCACTATTTAATTCCATTCCTGCTATTTTTAGTGATTTTTCACATCCACACCACTGCTGCTGTCAGCATCTGTTTTCAAGGTAACTTTACCTATTTCGTGGTTTCCATGGACCAACTAGAGTTTTGTCATACATAGGTCCACATATGATCATATTTAGCCATTCCAAGGGCTGATCATTGCCCAACACTTCCATTCCAGTCCATAGTCACATCATGAAACCATATATATATACATAAACACAAATGGTCTAATGCCATACTCCACTTCTACGAGCCATTTTCGCATGGCTGTACACACATACATCACAAAAGTACTTGAAAAACAACGAAGGGTAGTCCTATACATGCCATTTCAAATCTCAACCAAAATTGTACCAAAGGGGCTTTGATAGTGTGGGAGACTTGACTTCCAAAAATCCCGAGTCCGATAGGTGACGAGCCAAAATCTATAAAGCAGAGAACAAAGAAAGCGGAGTAAGCAATTTATGCTTAGTAAGTTTTGAGCAAGGGATTCCAGCACAACAAAAGCATAGCATTCATATAGCTAAGCGGATAATTTCATATGCACACATTCTCAATATCATACTTACTTCACATTACCAACCCTTATGTTCATACACAAAAGATCAACTTAGCCAAAGGCGGTAGCTCGTTTATCAAGCGGCGAATACTTATTTGTAAGGGCTCAACTAATTCAAAGCACATACTGAAACATACGTCATTGCTGGAATTTTGCAAGCGTATTAACTGAAATTTTACAGCAAGATTGCTCATTCCCGAATCACGTACCTTGGATTTTATCCGGATATAGCGACTTCGCTCAAAAGCCTTGGGACATAGCTCGGTTATAATAGCTCGCACAAATGCCTTGGGACTTAACCGATTTGGGAACTCGCACAAATGCCTTGGATCTTAGTCGAATATGGTCACTTAGCACAAAGCCTTGGGACTTAGCCGGACATCATTCGAATAACCATGCACATTTAACACTAAATCATGACACATTCGCATTTCATTTTCATTAGCAAAACTCAAACACAATACACTTATCACTCTTGCAAATTTGGCTCAATATCCACACACAAAGAGCATGATTTGATTTGCTTAAAACATGATCTAATCCAATCATAATTTAAGCTCTATTACTCAAGAACTTACCTCGGATGTTGTCGAGCGATTTCGATGGCTATTCGACCACTTTTTCCTTCCCTTTATCGGATTTGGATCCCCTTTGCTCTTGAGCTTAATTAAATAAATAAATCGATTTAATCATTTGAGCATCGAAAAGAGGAACACAAGGCACTTAGCCCACACTTATACATTAGACATTAAAGTCACATACATGTGAAATCATGCATCAAACTCAACACATTAGTTAGTACTCTCCTTAGCGAATTTTCTAGGTCGAGATAAAGCCTTCAACATGCTTACTTATGGCGAACAACACATCAACCTATGTACTCATTCATGTGGCCGATTATGCATGTTGATGTTGAGGCCAATTACATGTTTAATACCACACATGAACGGCATACATTTTACTAACTAATGCATTACATATTGTAGTTCAATACACATCTATCATTTACTTCATAACCGAAACATCATCATAAGTAAATATATACCTTGAGATAGTATATATGTCATACCAATACATCATGTGCAAACATATATACATATAGGTGCAAGGGCCGAATCTCAAGTTGATCATAACCAAATATAAACATATATCCAAAAACACAAATCTTACCTACCATGCAATAAGCATAAATCATTCTTATGGATATACCATGGCCGAATACTTCACAACACCATACCATTTCAATTTTGGTCATGGTGAAACAAAGAACTTAATGTCTCACTCAAAAATGCTAAAAAGAAAATCCAAAAGTTATCAACCCACCATCACATATATCATCAACAAGCTTCATATTTAGCATGCAATGGCATTAACACAAAATCCACCTTGGCCGAACATCATTCCCATGACATAGAAAAGATTTGAACCATGGGCTAATTAGAACTCAAGATAGCAACTAAAAACATGCATGAATCTCATGGCACAACCTCAACATACCTTAATCTAGATACAAGTATGGCCAAACCTCCTCCTAATCCTCTTCCAAACCAAGCATGAAGCAAAAACTCCTCCCTTCTTCCTTAGAATTTTCAGCTCAAAGAAATGAAAAAGGATGAACAAAATTTTCTTTTCTTTTTCTTCAACTCACGGCAATGGGGGTAACACTCACACATTCCCCCCTTTTTTTTTTCTTTTCCATTTCTTTATTACCCATAACCATTAATTTATTTTTTTCCTCCCATGATGCACCAACATAACATGTCTATGACATGTTTTGCCCATAATCCTTGTCATGGCGGCCACTAGCTATTAGGGGAGATTTGACATGCAAGTCCTCCTTTTGATTACATGCACTATTAGGTCCTTATAGATTAGCCTATCACATTTCAAAAGTGTCACACAAGTCCTAATAACTGAATTCACATGCAATCGACTAAATCGAAGCTTGAAATTTTCACACATTCATAAATGCATATTCTAGACAATAAATATTACGTTCAAATATTTTGGTGACTCGGTTTAGCGGTCCCGAAACCACTTCCCGACTAGGGTCAATTTTGGGTTGTCACATAAGCTATCAAATGAGGGTACTATTTTGCAAAATGATTCAGATTTTAGGGTTTTTACATGAAAGTATTTGTAATGTTTGCTGAGTTTTTATGGAAGAAAATAAGTCTTGGGTGTGTTATGAACAACTTTTGTGAAATGTGTTAGCATGAAAACACCTAAAAGGACTATATTGTATAAGTTGTAAAATAGATGCTAAGTATGTGAAATAGTGGAAATTTGGAGTTGCTATAAGAGTAAAAAGGGTCCAGCTAAGCTTAAGATGTGAAGAAATTCGATAAAAATCAATTTTCGGACATAAAGGTAAAATAGTCATTTTGCAAAAGTGTAGGGGCAAAATGGTCATTTTGCCCAAATATAGGTCATTGAATACCTATATAGATGAAGTGGTTAAATTTGTGACTTTTTGTTTTTATAGATCAAGAAATACCAAATCCGAACCTAGACCGGGGGAAAACCTAGCAAATCGACTAAATCGACTTGTTGCCATATTTTGTAATCCGAGGTAAGTTGTATGTAAATAATACAACTACATTGCTAATGTATGTATTGAATTGTACTTGAATTTAATATAGCATGAATTGCTTGATTGTGGAATTGAGAAAGCATGATGGTAATAGAGATAGCAGAGTTCCCGTTTGAACCTAGGAAATAAATTAGATATTCATGCCATGACATATGGGTTATTGTGAGCTAGTGTAAGACATGTCTAGGACATGAATCGACCACACTATGAGAGCCAGTGTAAGACCAGTGTAAGACATGTCTGGGACATGCATCGACTACGAGATGTGTCAGTGTAAGACCATGTCCGGGACATGGCATTGGCACAGATATTCTATAGCTTGTGGAAGACCATGTCCGGGACATGGCATCAGCACCTTACTCACGTTTGAGCCTTAATGAATATCCGATAGTGTTCTGAATGGTTTGACGACAAAAGTTATGAACTTAAGTTAATGAGAAAAGTATAATTGTGTTGTGAGTGGTACAGATACCTAATTGGTATGTATAAAATGTGAGCTCAAGGTATGTGCTATGTGATTTGTATGGATAGTGATGAGTAAGTTATGCTTATGCCCTCTTTTGTATCATGAGCTTGTTGATAAATGGTAAAGTTGTTGTTGGATACTTATTTATGTGCAACTTACTAACCTATATGCTTACTCTGTTTTCTTTCCATTTTCCTATAGTGCCGCCTACCTAGCTCAAGGATCATTAGAAGTCAGAGATATCGATCACACTATCAATCGAAGCATTCGGTATAGTTTGATTTATATTTTTGAATATGGCATGTATAGGGAACTAGACTTGTGTTTTGTGTCATTATCAATTTGGCCAAATGTGTTGGCTTGGGATAAATCTCTCATTTTGTATTAAGCCTCGAATGATGGTTAATATTCATTTTGATTTATGTACAAAGATGTTATCTTCATAGATGAGTAAAATGCACTCATGAAACGTTGTTTATTGTGGCTGATTTGGTTGCATGAGATAGCCTCGTATTGGCTTTGGTTGTTAATGTGTAGGTTGTGTAAGTAAGGGTGGCAAAGAGGCTTGGTAAATAGCCTTATATTTTCCAGACGGGTAGACACACGGGCGTGTTTCTAGGCCGTATGTGACACACGGTCTACCCTATGGGCATGTGGTTCGGCCGTGTGTCCCCTGTATGTATAGATTTCAAGTCAGTATGCATGATAGTAAACACACGAGCATAAAACGGCCGTGTGTCTCAGCCGTGTGATGGACACAGCCTAGCACATTGGCGTGTGCCTTGGCTGTGTGGCATTTTGGGGATGCTAACGTCAAAAATAGAATGTCCATGTTTTTGCACACGGGCTAGGACACGGGCGTGTCATGGCCGTGTGAAGGACTCGGGCAGGGACACAGGCATGTGCCAGGCCGTGTGAAAACCCCTGTAGGTGTGCATTTAGAATAAATTCCACACGAGTGGAGGACACGGGTGTGTCCCTACATTGCTTAGGCTGTGTGAGCCACACAGGCCATCACATGGCCATGTCGAAATAGCCACACAGGCGTGTTACCCTTCCACACGGGCGTGTGCCTTGTTTCAATGACAAATTTTCTATAGATGGTTTAAGGGCTTGGGCTGATCCTGAATAGTTTTCAATGGTCGATTTAGGGCTTGTAAGCTCATAATAAAAATTTTGAAGTACAAATTGAAAAATTTTCAATTTGAGCAAATTTTTAGTGACTCAGCAATGTTTGCAAGCATGAGTTTAAAGTTACGTAATGCCTTGTATTCCGTCCCGGCGAAGGGTATGGGTGTGGGGTGTTACATTCAGTATTTTATAATTCTGTATGAATACTTTTAAACAAAATGTGCCAAGGTGATCAGTCAAAAAAGTGACCACTCGAGCTTATTCACCAAATGACTATCCACTGCACATTTTATTATATTATTATTCGCCCGAATAATCCACTTTTATAAGTCCGCCAATTAATCAAATGAATTAACATTTCTAATACACACAATTATTTCTATTTTAAGTGTATTAATAGTCTACGCCAGCATTGAACAATTATCACAAAAGTGCATATATATATATATATACACAATGTTCAAAACATCATCATTTATTTCATATGCATTGTCACCAAATAAACCATAAATACATGCCACTTGACCTGGTGCAAAGTTAAAATAATTCTACTGAAGCATAAGCTAGATAGTGTGAGTTGTGGACCAATCTACCTGCTAAGTTTCGCCAAAATCTCAACAGGGAAAGGAAAAGATAAATGGAGTAAGCATTAGATATGCTTAATAAGTACATAGGTTTAAAAAAATTAAACTCACCTCGAAGAAAATTCATACATTTATAACACTTAATTAATTTTTTATCTCACCAACACATTTTACATGTAAAATATGAGTGCATTGCATTAAAACATATAGCGCATCTCAAACTATTCATCACCCAATTATACCTTATTTCAATTCGAATAAATCATTAAGTCAACACATTCTAATTTAGAAACATTCAGCCATACGGCTCCACATGAACAGTAAGGAATACGCCAGTAATCATCCGATAACATGCCAGATTGCTCATAAGAGCTTTCCAATCAATAACATGCTAGATGCATATAGTGAAAACCTTGTAGTCTAAGTATTCTCCCCCGATAAGACATTAGTTTACTCATAAGAGCTTTCCAACCAATAACACGCCAGATGCACATAGTGCAAAGCCTGTAGGCTATGATAGCACACCAAAATCTACAAAGAGATTAAATTGGAAATTTGCAACAAATGCAGAATCCTAAAAACCTTTAGTAAGCTTTCTTCATCTTCACTCCATCACCTTTTTTTCCCATACGGTGCACAAATACCCCTATTGACATGCCAATTGTATCCTTTGTTCATTTAGGCTCCATATACATAACAAAAATTTCTTTTTACTGATTACTACCATTCTCACCTTATCAATACAAGTTTACTAACATTTTACCATATACATTCATATACAAACATTTCATAAATAAACATAACAATACCATATGAACTTGTAACGCCCTGAATTATTTATTTTTGTTTTTGTAAAATCTGTTACAATTAAGTATTTGCTTCAGTGGTTAAGTGAATTGAGTGTGTGTTTGAGGTCTTGGGTTCAAGTCTCATTTTTCAAAAATATGTTATTTTTATCCTAGCCTTAACCTTGGTGGTTTAGCTTATATCTTATTTTTCATAAATTCATATCAGTATGACCTGCTGGTTCAAGTGGTAAGGTGTTAGCTTGTCCTAGGGTCCCGTATTTGAATTTCTGTGTAAGTGTGAATGATGATTTTTGCTTCGGTTGTGTGATAGAGGTTCGGTCAAAATGAAATTCTGAAATAGTTGAGAGTTAATGGGATAATGGGGGGGTTGAGATATTGTGGGTTTTTAATTGTTAACTATTTTATTTTATTTTTCTTTTCTCAAATTTTTTCTTTCTCTGACATTAGTTTCCTCTCCCTTTTCCTTTCTTGTGTCTTCTTTTGTTCGTTCCCCTACTCTATTCTTCAATCATTTATTTGTATATTTGCTTTTGGTATTTCAATGCTCCTCGTTCGGTTAAGGTAAGAAAGGCTTCGTTTGTTGTAGTTTTAGACTTCTGTAAGATTGTGTAACAGCCCGGTTTAGACCCTAGTCGGAATAGTAGTTTCGAGACCACAAATTTGAGTCAAAAAAATATTTTAATAATATTTTTTTCATTATTATTATATGTGAATTGATATCTGTGAAAGTTTCATTTGAAAATTTGATCATTTGTGTGTTTAATTTGATAAAAAGGACCTAATCGAGTAAAATGTAAAAGTTGCATGTTATATGTTAAAAGTGCCTATTTGCTATGGCTTTTTAATTTTAAGGTCCTTATGTTGCTATTATGCCATTGAAAAGATTAATTGACATAAATGGCCTTATGTTTAATGATTAAATGGTTTTATAACAAATGGTAAATTTGGTATTTGGTTAATATGATAATTAAAATAAAACAAAAGCATGATATTAGTCATTTTTTGTGTTCATCCTTGCCGAAAATCAAAGGAAAAGAAAAGATAAAAGCTTGTTTAGTGTTCGGCCTTGGTCCTCTTTGATTTAGGTATGTGTTTTGCTCGGTTTTTGATAATTTCTACATTTTTGTGGTCGTTGCTTCGTAATCTTTCAAGCCCATGCCTCAATTTCTGAATTTGATTATGATTTTGAGTTATGCCATTGTTGATTTGGAGAGTTTTGTAATGTTAGTTGATGAAATATGGAAGCTTGATGATAGATACATATGTTTTGTATTGAGATTTTTGATGAATTTGAGTAATTTGGGCTAAATTGTGAAAATAAGATTTTGAGGGACTAAAATGTGAAATAAATGAAATATATGCGCGTATATGATCTACATGAATATTCGGCCTAACTTGTGTATAAAGAAATTTTGTGTATTTTGTAATTTTATGAATTAGGGACTAAAGTGTTAAAAAGTGAAAATATGAGGGCTAATTTGTAAAATGACCTAAATATGTGTATATGGATTGAATTGAACAATTTGTTGAATAAAAGAGTTCAATTTGAATAGATCAAGAACCAAAGAAAACTGAATTAGATCGAGGAAAGTCAAAAGCCGTCAAGTAGTCGATTCCATCCGTTCGAATCCATACGAGGTAAGTCGATATATAAATAAATGTGTTAAAATGAATTATATTGCTTATATGATATATGAATTATGGTGAATGGATATGAGAACTGAATATATGAAATCCGAGAAAGTTCCAATAATGTGACGGCATCCGAAAAGTCCCATACGAACCATAGGAATAGCTAGGATACATATGTCATGACATAGGATTTTCGATATGTGATTTCGTGTAAGACCATGTATGGGACATTGGCATTGTAACACCCCTAACCCCTAACCAGCATCGAATTAGGGTTACAAGGCATTACAGACAGACAGAACATTTCAGACCAATTCAGAATTACAAATATTATTTAACATCATTTCATAAGCAATCATCTCTTAAGATGGTCTACAAAACCTAAAACATACGTTTAAGAATGGTTAGAGCTAAACGGAACACATTCATAAAATTCAGAACATAGAAAATTTTTCAATTCTGTTGAGGTCAAACGCCCATGCGTCCAGGCTGTGTGCGTCACACGGGCATCAGACACACCCTTGTGAACTAGCTGTGCGAAAACAGAGCATGCATACTGACTTTCACCCACGGCCAACAAACACGCCCGTGTGCTGCAGCCGTGTGATACTTAGCTAGCTACTGACTTTAGCCCACGGCCACATGACACGTCCGTGGCCCCTGACTGTATGGCATGATGCAGGCTTGATTTAAGCCAAATTGTCACCCTTTTTAAAGGTCATCCCTACAAGCCATAATAAACAACATTTGTACCTAAAATGTTCCACCAATTCCATACAAAAACATATTGGCTCATAAACACTACAACCATACACCATTTGGCACCATCAACCAAATACCAAAACTATATACAACATTTCATTTGTTAGCCAACTCTCATGGCATAATATATATACATCAAACTTATATACAAAGACCTTCTAGCTTATACATGCCATACTTTAAAATATTTACACTTTCAAAAGTACCAAAATGAGATCGATAGTGTGGTGACAATCCTCAACTATCCCCGAGCCTTTAGTAGCTACGATAACTGTAAAACAGACAGTAAACACATAGAGTAAGCTACAAAGATCTTACTAAGCCAAATACAATTGGTCTAACTACTAAAGCATATGGTACAATTCAACCATATAGATTCATAACCATTTCATAGAATAATTCATAAACTTAACCATGCTCCTTTGTTTGCATATATGTCATGCTTCATTTCCATACATATTTCACAAAGACAAAGTTTTTCATATTTAGAAATTTAGTACGATACAAACGTACCTCCATAAGTAATACATTTCATATTCAATCTCAGATTTTGTACGCTATCATCAGACGGGTCAGAAACAACACAGATGCTCATAAACAAGTACAATGCCAATGTCCCGGACTTGGTCTTACATGTAATTCAATATCAATGCCTCTGTCCCAGACAGGGTCTTACACAAAATCAGATACGATGCTGATGTCCTAGACATGGTCTTATAGTAAATCTCAATCGAGGCCTGTGTCCCAGACACGGTCTTACACAATGTCTCAGACAGATGTCAACTTTTCTTAGAAACATATAGAGCTTTTCAGATATTAACATATTATCATACTGTACTCCAAAGATATTCATCAGGCACTCAAGGCCATCCAATACAGAATACAGTTTATATGTGTAAATTTTATTTCAATTAACACGTAACTGTAATTTGACTTACCTCAGATGGATTTCGGATAAAACGAGTCGTCTATTCAACTATTTTGGACTTCCCCGATCTAAGTCCGATTTTCTTTGTTCTTGATCTAATACAATACAAATTCAACCATTCAACCATTCATTTCATTCAATATAACCCATGAACAAATATTTAGGGAACTTTACATTTTAGCCCTTACATTTTTACACTTTGACAATTTAGTCCATTTTTCACAAAATCACCAGTATTTCTTTGCAAAAAGGGCTAGCTGAATTTTAGTGGCTTCTATATAAGCCCATACAACATGTTCAATTTGCAATTTAGTCCTTCTAAACCTTATTTTCAAAATTTAACCCAAATAGCTCAATTTTATCAAAAATCCAAAGATAAAACATGATAATCTCAACTATATCTTTCATAATCCATATAAAAACATTACAAAGCTCATATAATCATCAATGGCACATTTTATAATCTTCAAAAAAATCAGAAATTCAAACATGGGTTTTGAAGAACACGAAGCAACGATCACAGAAACGTAGAAATTATAAAAAAACCGAGTTAAAACCGTACCTTAATCAAGCAATCAAAGGGCTGAAACATAAAATGGCTTTCTCCTTTTTATTTTTCTTTTTCTTTGATTTTCAGCTATATGCATGATAATATGGCCAATTTCATGTTTTCATTTTATTATTATAACATTATAATCACCTTTTACCATTTTACCCTTAATGACATAACATTAATTTCTACCAACTCATGTCCATATTTTTCCATGCATTAGTAAAATGGTCCAATTGACATGCAAGGACCTTTATTTTAAAAGCCAAGCCAAATAGATGCTTTAGCATCTAGCACTCAACTTTTACACTTTACGCGATTTAATCCTTTTTCATAATTAAGCATAGAAACAGACAAATTAAATCACATAAATTTTCACAGATGTAAATTCACATAACACAGACACAGAAAATAATATTAAAATATTTTTTGGACTCGAATTTGTGGTCCCGAAACCACTATTTCGACTAGGGTCAATGTAACACCCCGTATCCGAGACCGTCGCTGGAGTCGGACACGAGGGGTTAACGGGCTTAATCCACTTACTTGCACAGTTCATTTTAAAAATTTCCAGACAGCTGGCTAACTGTGTCACTGTCACCTTAAAAATCATATTTTGAGTTCCACAACTCGAAAATCAGTTTCGTGATTTTTCCCTGAAACTAGGCTCATATATGCATCTACTATTTTTTTTCTAGAATTTTTGGTCAGGCCAATTAGTACAGTTTATTAGTTAAAGTCTCCCATGTTACAGGGATCGACTACACTGACCTTTGCGCATTACGACTTGGATATCTCCCTGTACAGGGCTTCAATACTTATGCTGTTTGTTTCTACAGAAACTAGACTCGAAAAGGAATCTGTACATATATGGCATGACTTCTAATTATCTCTGGTAAATTTATAATGAATTTCTAAAGTCGGAACAGGGACTCCAAAAACCGTTCTGGCCCTGTCTCACGAAAACTTAAATATCTCTTAACATACTGTTCATATGATCTTTTCATTTCTTTCCTATGAACATAGATTCATCAAGGTTCGTTTACATAATTTATTCACTATTTAATTCCATTCCTACTATTTTTAGTAATTTTTCAAATCTACATCACTGCTGCTGTCAGCATCTGCCTTTAAGGTAGACTTTACCTACTTCATAGCTTCCATGATTCAACTAGCCCTTTTAGCATAAATAGCACAAGTTATGATAGTGACTAACCATTCCAATGGCCATTCCTTGCCAAGCATATCCACACCTCTCAATAACCATATCCATACCATATGATTATAACATTATGCTCAAAACATATATAAGCCATTTTCGCATGGCTATCCAAAATTATACAAATCCAAAGGGGTCCATGACCCACAACAAAAAGGGGTAGTCCTATACATGCCATTTCAAAGTTCAGCCAAAAGTATACCAAAAGGAGCTTTGATAGTGTGGACGACTTCGACTTCAAAATCCGAGTCCGATGGTGACGAACCAAAATCTATAAAACAGAGAATCAAGAAACGGAGTAAGCATTTAATGCTTAGTAAGTTTGAGTCATGAATTTAGTCACAACCAAAGTATAGCATTCATGTAGCTAAACAGATAATTTCATATGTACAAATTCTCAATATCATACTTACTTCACATTACCAACCCTTATATTCATACACAAAGATCAACTTAGCCAAAGGCCGGTAGCTCATTTATCAACTGAGCGAATATTATTCGAAGGGAATCAACTATTCCAAAGCACATACGAAACATACCTCATTGTTGAGATTTTACAAGCGTAATAACTGAAATTTTTACAGCAAGATCATTCATTCCCGAATCACGTACCTTCGGAATTTAACCAGATATAGCTACTCGTTCAAATGCCTTAGGGACATAGCCCGGTTATAGTAACTCGCACAAATGCCTTCGGGACTTAACCCGGATTTGGTAACTCACACCAATGCCTTCGGGCTTAGCCCGGGATTAGTAACTCGCACAAATGCCTTCGGATCTTAGTCCGGATATAGTCAC
Source organism: Gossypium arboreum (assembly GCF_025698485.1). Classification (NCBI taxonomy): domain Eukaryota; kingdom Viridiplantae; phylum Streptophyta; class Magnoliopsida; order Malvales; family Malvaceae; genus Gossypium; species Gossypium arboreum. The sequence goes on from NC_069075.1 coordinate 127,380,992, forward strand.
TTAGCACAAAGCCTTCGGGACTTAGCCCGGTCATCCTTCGAATATCCATGCACATTTATCAATAAATCATGACACATTCATATTTCATTTTCATTATCAAAGCTCAAACACAAGACACTTATCACACTTACAAATTTCAGCTTAATAGCCACATACAAAGAGCATGATTTTGATTTGCTTAAAACATGATCTAATCAAATCATAATCTAAGTTCCATTACTCGAAAACTTACCTCGGATGTGGTCGAACGTTTTCGGCGGCTATTCGATAACTTTTTCCTTTCCCTTATCCAACTGTGGCCCTCTAAGCTCTTGAGCTAATTCAAACAAATTTAACTTATTAAAGTCTCATTATGCTAGCTTATGGCCGAATATGACAAGGAGTTTGATAGGTCATATGGCCACCTTCTAGCTCAACTACACAATGGTCATATGCATTTTTAATCACATCAAGCAATTTAATATGATTCATTCGACATCAAAAAGGAAACCTCAAGGTACTTAGCCCATATATACTTTAGGCATTAGAGTCACATATATATATGGAATCCCGAATCAAACTCAACATTTTAGCTAATATTCCCCCTTGGCCGAATTTTTTTAAGCCAAGATAAAAGCATCAATATGCTTGCCTCTAACCGAATACATGCAACCCCAATCTTCTTCCTATGGCCGAATATGCATGTCTATGTTGAGGCCGATTATATACTTAATACCACACATAAATGGCATACATTTTACTAACTAATGCATTACATATTATAACTCAATACGCATCCATCATTTACTCCATAACCGAAACACCATCATATGTAAATATATACCTTGAGATAATATATAGGTCATACCAATACATCGTGTGCAATCACATATATATATATATATGTGCAAGAGCCGAATCACAAAGTTGATTATAACCAAATATAAACATATATCTAAAACATGAATCTTACCTACCATGCAATAAGCATAAGTCATACTTATGGATATACCATGGCCGATACTTCCAACAACACCAAATAAAAATATACTTTATGGATATAAGGTAGAACCAAGAAAGGAACTCATAATCATCAAGATGTAAGCAAACTACCATTGTTCATCTAGATTTAGCATGAAACACGACCATCACCCTTATTAATCTCTCTAGCCGAAAACCTTACTTATTCCAAAATCACAATTTCAACATGGGTTTTCAAAAATCACTTGATATCAACTAAAGTTTCAAGAGCTAGTACAATCTTCCTTACCTTAATAGTGACCTAAGATGACCGATTGCTTCACTCCCTTCTTCTTCCTTTCAATTCGCCAAGAAAACCAAAGAACACAACTTGTTTTTCTCTTCCTTAGAACATTCGGCCAAGAGCTATGAAGAAAGATGGACATTTTTTTTTTTTTTCTTACCTTCACGGCAATGGGGAGGGGGAGAAACAATCTCTCCTTTCTTTTCCTTTTTCCATTTCTTTATTACCCATACACATTATTTTATTGTTCCTAACATACATCACTACATAACATGTTTGTGACATGTTTCCACTCATAGCATGGCCGGCCATTAGCTCAAATATTGGGCAATTTGACATGCAAACCCACCATTTTTATAACATGCATTATTAGGCCACTTTACATTTGCCTAGCACATTTCTAATTTTTCTCACATAAGTCCTATGTACTCCATTCACATGCAATTAACTAAATCGAAGCTTAAAAATTTTCGCACATTCACATTCACATATTTTAGACAATAAATATCACATTCAAATAATTTGGTGACTCGGTTTAGCGGTCCCGAAACCGCTTTCCGACTAGGGTCACTTTAGGGCTGTCACAGTCAAAATCGGACTGTTACAGGCATCGACTTTAGAGTTACGTGTAAGACCATGTCTGGGACATCGGCATCTTATTTGATTTCATGTAAGATCCTGTCTGGGAAAGTGCCATCGATATTTGATTACATGTAAGACCAGTCTGGGAGTTGGCATTGTATGAGCTTTCCGAGCTATCCGCGTATCCTATTTGATTTCAAACTATTCAACGGGCATTCCGAGAAAATAAATGATTATATGAACTTGTATCCGATTCAGGTACGTTTGAAATGTATATTAAGATTGAGAATGAAAGGTAAGCATATGTATATATGTAGACATATGAAATATGTATGAGTTATTTGAGAATGAGATATGCATATGTATTTGAATTATGAACAATTGAGCTATATAAGAATGATAGATATGTGGTTATATTTTTCCATGAACTACATAAAAGAAATGGTTTAGAAATGTGTTATGTGATGAGTTTATTTGTGTGTGTTTTCAACTGTTTTATAGATTATCGAAGCTACTGGGAGCTCGGGGATCATCGAGGATTATCATCACCCTATCGAACTCTATTTTGGTACCTTTTGAAAATGTAAATTGAAGTATGAAATTATAGGCTTGAAGTATTTCATTATGTTTTTGAGTTGTGAATATTAGCCATGTAATATGGCTTGGATTTGGTTGTGATTATGAATGAGCTTTGAGTATAAGCTATGAGATGCAATATGTTCAATATAATGATTTCATGAATGGTTAATAGAATTGGTCAATTTGGTAAGATTTTGGCATGTGAATGTATGAAGTAAATTGAGATTATGAATCATATGATTTGGTATGTTTTGGTTTGAATGTAAGCATGAAATTGGTTGAATTTGTGATGCAATTGTTACCTATTTGTTGTTTGTAGGGAGGACCCTTAATGGGTGGCAAATTTGGCTTTGCAAATAGGCTATTTTTGTCCACACGGGCAGACACATGGGCGTGTGTTTCAACTGTGTGCGACACACGGTTATGTTACATAGCCGTGTGTTCCCTAGGGTACCCTACGATTTAAAGTCAGTATACCCTACAATTTTGACACGGCCTAGACACACGAGCATGTCTATCGGTCGTGTGTGGCACACGGGTAGGCATATGGGCGTGTGGTCAGCTGTGTGATCCAAGTTAGTGGCCTCCCTAATTTTCACATGGCCTGGCACACGGGCGTGTCATGTGGCCGTATGGACAAGTCAGTATGTATGCTCTGTTTTTCCACGGCCTAGACACACGGGCGTGTCTAATGTCGTGTGAGGCACACGGCCTATTCATACGGACGTGTGATCTTTGTAACTCAGAAAAATGTTTAAGTTTTGAAAAATTTTGTATCTGCTCGGTTTAGTCCCGACCTTTTTCTAAATCATGTTTAAGGTCTCGTTGACCTAAGAAAATGGACTTTATGTTGATTTTTTACTGTGATGCTATGATGTTTTTGAAATGAATGCGAAATCTGGTAATGTCTTTTAACCCTAGTCCGGCGTCGAATACGGGTTAGGGGTGTTGCATTTGGTTGGTATCAGAGCTATAATGTAGTCGATTCTAGGACTAACGTAGCATATGTGAGTCTAGCTATACACGCCACATATATGAACTGCGATGTGTGATGAATGCTGACAGTGAAAATGTGTTTTTATATAGTAAATGGATCCCAAACGAGCCATAGCTGACAATGTTGAAAGTAACACGCCTGCTCCCGCTCAAGGGACAACACCATCTGACTCTATAACTGCTACTAATAGCCACGAGGGAGAGGCTAAGCATGCCTTTTACCAAATGATGAACGATTAGTTCACTCAATATATGAGAACTAATCCGGCTGTTCCAAAACCTTCACCCCTGCTCAATCCTCTGCAAGTCTAATCCAATTCAGTTGAGTAAGCCTCTTGTCGATAAAATTAGAAAATATAGGGCAGACGAGTGCTGTGCTACTACTAATGATGATGCTAAGAGAGCTAAGTTTTGGCTTGAGAATACAATACGGGTGTTTGATGAAATGTCATGTCCTCTCGACGAATGCCTTAAGTGTGTCGTTTCGCTTCTGAGAGATACGGCGTATCATTGGTGGAAGACATTGATATCTGTGGTTCTGAAAGATCGAGTCACCTGAGATTTCTTCCAAGCTGAATTCTAGAAGAAATACATCAGTCAAAGATTCATCAATCAAAAATGCAAAGAGTTTCTTGAGTTAAAACAGGCCCGTATGTCTGTTATAGAATACGAGCAAGAATTTTTGAAATTGAGCCAGTATGCACGAGAATGTGTCTCGACTGAAGTAATTATGTGCAAGATATTTGTGGATGGTTTGAATGAAGACGTCAAATTGTTAGACGGGATTCTGGAAATAAAAGATTTTTTTGTGCTTGTTGAACGAGTGTGTAAAGCTGAAGAGCTCAAGAAAAAGAAAAGAAAAGCCAACTCAGAAGCTAGAGATGTGAGAAAGAGATCCGCAAGTAAATCATTTTAGTCTATGTCAAAGAAATTCTGAGACGATTATAGCCGTTTAAAGACTAATGTTAGACTTTCGAGTAGAGACCGTGCTAGATCTCATTCGAGTTTCAGAGCTCCATCTACTTCTGTTGCAAATGTTGGAAATGTCCAATCTGATCAAACGGAGTGTGGACATGGTGGTAAAAGATATTTTAATAATTGTAAACTGTATGATCGGGCTTGTTTCAAATGTGGATATTTAGATCATTTTATCCGAGATTGATCCAAGTCTGTTGAACAAGAAGTTGTGCAAAATCAGAGGTCAAGTGGAAATATAGCTCGAGGTAGACCGCCCTGAAATACGGGTAATGTGAGTGGCAGTCAGAGGGGAACTAAAGATACGACTGTTAGATCTGAGGCTTGCGCACCTGCCAGAGCCTACGCCATCCGAGCTCGTGAGGAAGCTTCATCTCCAGATGTGATTACGGGTACATTTACTCTTTATGATACTTCTGTGATTGCATTGATAGATCCTGGATCAACGCATTCTTATATATACATGAACTTAGTGAGCAGTAAAACTTTGCTTGTAGAGCCTACTGAATTTTTAATTAAAGTATCGAACCCCTTAGGCTGATGTGTTTTGGTTAACAAGGTGTGCAAGAATTGTCCGTTAATGTTTCGAGAAATTTGTTTTCCGGTTGATCTGATGTTATTACCTTTTGATGAGTTTGATATAATTCTGGGTATGGATTGGTTAACTTTTCATGATGCTATTGTATATTGCAAACAGAAAACCATTGATTTGAGATGCATGAATGATGAAATAATCTGAATTGAATCTAGTGATTTGAATGGATTACCGGCTGTGATTTCGTAGATGAAAGCTCAGAATTATGTGAAAAAGGGTTGTGAAGCCTATTTTGCTTATGTGACTGATTCGAGAGTAATAGAAAAGAAAGTTGAATCAATGCCTATTGTCTGTGAATTCCCTGATGTGTTTCTTGAAGAATTTTCAGGATTACCTCCGATTCGAGAAGTTGAATTTGGTATTGAGTTAGTACCGGAGACTACTCCGATTTCAATAGCTCCGTATATAATGGCTTTGACCGAGTTAAAAGAATTAAAGTCTCAGTTGCAAGAGTTGACTGATAGAGGCTTTGTAAGACCGAGTTTCTCACCTTGGGGTGCTCTTATTCTGTTTGTGAAAAAGAAAGATGGCATGATGAGAATTTGCATTGATTATCTCCAGTTGAACAAAGTGACTATCAAGAACAAATATCCTCTGCCCAGAATTGACGATTTGTTTGATCAATTGAAAGGGGCTACACTGTTTTCAAAGATAGATCTGAGATCGGGATATTATCAGTTGAGTGTAAAAGATTTAGACATTCTAAAAATTGGTTTTCGAATGAGGTATTAACATTATGAGTTTTTAATTTTGCCTTTCGAATTAACTAATGCACCTGCTATCTTTATGGATTTGATGAGCCAGATATTTAAATCGTATTTAGATCGATTTGTTTTCGTATTCATTGATGACATTTTGATTTATTTTCATGATGAAACTGAACATGCTGAGCATTTGAAAATAGTGTTACAGACTTTGCGTTATAAGTAGTTATTTATGAAGTTCAGTAAATGTGAGTTTTGGTTATGCAAAGTTGGTTTTTGGGACATATTGTGTCAGTATCAGGTATCTGAGTTGATCCGAGCAAAATTTCAACTATCTTAGATTGGAAGCCTCCGAGAAATGTTTCTGAAGTCCGCAGTTTTCTGGAACTTGTCGATTATTATAGAAAATTTGTGAAAGGCTTCTCTATGATTTCTAGTCCGTTGATCAAATTGCTTTTGAAAGATGTGAAATTTGAATAGACTAAAAAGTGCCAGAAAAGCTTTGATGAATTGAAAGCTCTATTGACTGAAGCTCCAGTGTTAGTACAGCCAGAATCGGGTAAAAATTTTGTAATTTACAGTGATGCATCGTTGAACGGTCTGGGATGTGTTTTGATGCAGGAAGGCAAATTCATAGCTTATGCCTTGAGACAGTTAAAGCCACATGAAAAGAATTATCCGAATCACAATCTGAAATTGGCAGCTATTGTGTTTGCTTTGAAGATTTGGCGCCACTATTTGTTCGGTGAGAAATGTCATGTTTACTCTGATCACAAAAGCTTAAAATACTTGATGACTTAGAAAGATCTGAATCTGTGACAGAGAAGACGGTTAGAGTTGTTGAAATACTACGAGCTTGTTATTGATTATCATCTAGGAAAAGCAAATGTTGTTGCTAATGCTTTGAGTCAAAAATCATTATTTGCATTATGTGTTATGAATGTTCAGTTGTGTATATCTGATGATGGTTCGATTTTAGCCGAATTAAATGCGAGATCGTTGTTTTTACAACAGATTATTGATGGTCAGAAAGTTGATAATGAGATAATAGCAAACCGAGCTCAGTGTAATTTGGATTTTGAAACAGAATATAGAATTGACAATGACGATTGTCTGAGATTTTGAGATCGAATTTATGTTCCAAGAAATCCAGATTTGATTTAGATGATTTTGAATGAAGCTCATAATAGTCGTTTATCTGTTCATCCGGGAAGTATGAAAATGTATAATGACTTCAAACAGCATTACTGGTGGTTTGGAATGAAAAGAGAAATCTCTGACTTTGTTTCAAAATGTTTGATCTATCAGCAAGTTAAAGCTGAACATCAGGTACTGTCTGGTTTATTACAGCCAATTATGATTCCTGGGTGGAGATGAGATAGAGTGACAATGGATTTTGTTTCAGGTTTACCCCTATCTCTAAGAAAGAAAGATGCGATCTGGGTTGTGGTTGATAGATTGACAAAATCAGCTCATTTTATTCTGGTGCGATCTGACTACTCGCTTGATAAATTAGCTGTGTTATACATTTCTTATATTGTGAGATTGCACAAGGTACCTTTGTCTATTGTGTCAAATAGAGATCTGAGATTCAGTTCTCGATTTTGGAAGAAACTACAATAGGCTTTAGGTATGAAATTATACTTCAGTACTACTTTTCACCCACAGAAGGATGGTCAATCTGAACGGATTATTCAGATTCTCGAGGATATGTTGAGATGTTGCATTCTTGAGTTTGAAGGTACGTGGGAACAGTATTTACAGGATAGTTTTCAATCGAGCATCAAAATGGCATCGTAGGAAGCCTTATATGGTAGAAAATGTCGTACACCTTTGTATTGGTAAGAGCTTAGTGAAAATAAGATACACGGGGTTGACTTGATAAAAGAGACTGAACAAAAAGTAAAAGTGATTCGAGATAGTGTGAAAGCAGCTTCTGATCGTCAGAAATCATATGTAGATTTGAAACGAAAAGATATTGAATTTATGATCGGCGACAAAGTGTTTCTGAAAGTATCTTCGTGGAAGAAAGTACTCCGATTCGGTAGAAAAGGCAAATTGAGTCCGAGGTTCATCGGACCGTATGAAATCATAACGCGTATCTGGCCGATTGCTTATAGATTGTTGTTGCCACCGAATTGGAAAAGATTTACAATGTATTTCACGTATCAATGCTTCGAAGATACAAATCTGATCCTTCGCATGTGATTTCTCTATCTAAGATCAAAATTCAGTTTGATATAACTTACGAAGAAAAACTGATCTGTATTTTAGCTTGCGAGGTTAAATAATTGAAAAATAAGAAAATTCCGTTAGTAAAAGTAATGTGCCATTGACATGGTGTTGAAGAGGCTACGTGGGAGCCCGAAGATGCTATGAGGCAGCAATATCCGAATTTGTTCAACGGTAAAATTTTCGGGGACGAAAATCCCTAAGGGGGGAGAGTTGTAACGGCCCGATTTAGACCCTAGTTGGAATAGTGGTTTTGGGACCACAAATCTGAGTTAAAAAATATTTTAGTAATATTTTCCATGCTTATTATATGTGAATTGATATCTGTGAAAGTTTCGTATGAAAATTTGATCATTTGTGTGTTTAATTTGATAAAAAGGACCTACTCGCATAAAATGTAAAAGATGCATGTTATATGTTAAAAGTTCCTATTTGCTATGGCTTTTTAATTGTAAGGTCCTTATGTTGCTATTATGCCATTGAAAAGATTAATTGACATAAATGGCCTTATGTTTAATGATTAAATGGTTTTATAATAAAGGGTAAAATTAGTATTTGGTTAATATGATAATTAAAATAAAACAAAAGCATGATATTAGTCATTTTTTGTGTTCATCCTTGCCGAAAATCAAAGGAAAAGAAAATATAAAAGCTTGTTTAGGGTTCGGCCTTGGTCCTCTTTGATTTAGGTATGTATTTTGCTCGATTTTTGATAATTTCTACGTTTTTGTGATCGTTGCTTTGTAATCTTTCAAGCCCATTCCTCAATTTCTAAATTTGATTATGATTTTGAGTTATGCCATTGTAGATTTGGAGAGTTTTGTAATGTTAGTTGATGAAATATGGAAGCTTGATGATAGATACATATGTTTTGATTGGGATTTTTAATGAATTTGAGTAATTTGGGCTAAATTGTGAAAATAAGATTTTGAGGGACTAAAATATGAAATAAATGAAATATATGGGCTTATATGAACTACATGAATATTCGGCTTAACATGTGTATAAATAAATTTTATGTATTTTGTAATTTTATGAATTAGGGACTAAAGTGTTAAAATGTGAGGGCAAATTTGTAAAATGCCCTAAATATGTGTATATGGATTGAATTGAATAATTTGTTTAATAAAAGAGTTCAATTTGAATTTATATAGATCAAGAACCAAAGAAAACGAAATTAGATCGAGGAAAGTCGAAAGTCGTCGAGTAGTCGATTCCATCCATTCGAATCCGTACGAGGTAAGTCGATATACAAATAAATGTGTTAAATTGAATTATTATTGCTTATACAATATTTGAATTATGGTGAATGGATATGAGAACTGAATATATGAAATTCGAGAAAGTTCCAATAATGTGACGACATTCGAAAAGTCCCTTACAAACCATAGGAATAGCTAGGATACATATGTCATGACATAAGATTTTCGATATGTGATTTCATGTAAAACCACGTCTGGGACGTTGGCATCGATTTGAGATTTACGTGCAAGACCAATTCTGGGACATCTGCATCGTATTTGATTTCATGTAAGACCCTATCTGGGATAGTGCCATCGATATTTGATTACATATAAGACCACGTCTGGGAGTTGGCACTGTATGAGCTTTCTGAGCTATCCGCGTATCCTATTTGATTCAGAATGGTTTAACGGGAATTCCGAGAAAATGAATGATTATGTGAACTTGTATCCGATTCAGGTACGTTTGAAATGTATATTAAGATTGAGAATGAAAGGTAAGCATATGTATATATGTAGACATATGAAATATGTATAAGTTATTTGAGAATGAGATATGCATATGTAGTTGAATTATGAACAATTGAGCTATATAAGAATTATAGATATGTGGTTATATTTTGCCATGAACTACATGAATGAAATGGTTTAGAAATGTGTTGATGAGTTTATTTGTATATGGCTTACTAAGCTTTTGAAAGCTTACTTTGTGTGTGTTTTCAACTGTTTTATAGATTATCGAAGCTACCGGGAGCTCGAGGATCATTGAGAATTATCACCACACTATCAAACTCTATTTTGGTACCTTTTGAAAATGTAAATTTAAGTATCGCATGTATAGGCTTGAAGTATTTCATTATATTTTTGAGTTGTGAATATTAGCCATGTGATATAGCTTGAATTTGGTTGTGATTATGAATGAGTTTTGAGTATAAGCTATGAGATGCAATATGGTCAATATAATGTGTTCATGAATGGTTAATAGAATTGGTCAATTTGGTAAGATTTTGGCATGTGAATGTATGAAGTAAATTGAGATTATGAATCAAATGATTTGCTATGTTTTGGTTTGGATGTTAGCATGAAATTGGTATAATTTGTGATACAATTGTTTCCTATTTGTTGTTTGTAGGGAGGACCCTTAATGGGTGGCAAATTTGGCTTTGCAAATAGGCTATTTTTGTCAACACGGGCAGAGACACGGGCATGTGTCTCAGTCGTGTGCGACACATCGTTATGTTACACGGCCGTGTGTTCCCTGGGGTACCCTACGATTTAAAGTCAGTATACCCTACAGTTTTGACATGGCCTAGACACATGATAAACCGTAATTTATACATATTTTTATCCCTCGCTTAACACATTTATGAATGATTTCTCCCTAGATTTGGTGAATTTGATGCTCCTAATCCTTTAATTTCATGTTTTATACTTAGGTGAGCATAGGCGGACGAAAAGAATGAGAAAAAGCCAAAAACGGAGAAAATGGGCCGATAAGGGAAAATAACACGGCTTAGACTTCCTCACACGAGTATCACACACGCCCGTGCCAATCTAATAGCCTCGACCATGGCCTGAAGTACTCGTACACGGGCGTGTCACACGGGCGTGTCACACGGGCGTGTCACACGGGCGTGTCCCTGCCGAGCCCAAGTTGAGTCCAATTTGAAAAAGGCCAATTTTGAGGGCTTCTAGGCATTCTAAAGCCTATAAATACACCCTAGAGGAGGAAAGGAGGGAGAGGCACGGAGAGGAAGGAAGGAATTACTCGAAGAAAACGATTGATCCATCTCAGAAGCCGGTTTCATCATCAAGATTGAAGATCTCCCCTCAACTTCCCTTCAGGAGTTTTGGGTTTTCTTTATGTTTTGTATTCGTTATTCCTCTAAGATGTTTTCCTTTTTAGTTATGAACTAAATCCCCTAAATACCTAAGGGGAATGAAACCTAAGACGAATCTTGTTATTATTTTCTGAATTGTATGATAAATATTTAACTTATTCTTAATTATGTGTTCTTAATTATGTGTTCTTAATTCTTGTTTTGATATCCCAGGATACTGATTCAAGATAAGCTCTTATTTAGAGAAGGAATAGACCCTGTCTAAGAGTACATTTGTCATAATTAAGCGGAGTTGTTTGCGCGCCTAGACATAGGGTGACAAGATTTTGCCGGATTAGGGTGAAACATAATAAGGGGATCCATAGATCGAGTTAATGCAACCCTAGGGTGTTAATTAGAGAAAAGTCTCAATTATTCAATCTAGGGATTAGACGTTATTAGTCTTGAATAGGGATAATAACATAGCCTAGGGATCTCTACGGAACAAGTTAAATGAATAAATCATCTGATTCGGAGCTAGAATAACAAGTAAAGTCTAGGTGGATTTTTCTTAGGTATTGTCTTAATTCAATCGTTTTCCAAAAGTAATCCCCCAATTCTACTTTCTGTGAATTCTTAGATTAGTTAATTAGTTAGTTAAAACAAAACCACCTTATTCTTAGGCTAGATAATAAAAAGACACTCATTGCTAGTACTTTTAGTTCCTTTGGGTTTGACAATCCGGTCTTGCTAAAACTATACTACTGTTCGATAGGTACACTTTCCTACATCGCGCTAATAATTAGTTTCAAGAACGATTAATTATAAATATTTAAAACCTATCACGAAATCACGCGATCAAGTTTTTGGCGCCGTTGCCGGGGAACTAAGATATTAGGAACGCTAAATTTTTATTACTTTAGCCATTTATTTTTCTTGCAATTTAATTTAATTTAATTTTTTATTATTTATTACTTTACTTTTTCTTTCTCTTGGCAGGTTTTTATAATTTATGACTAGAAGAAACCCCTCAGGACCACTACTCTTTGACGAAGAAATCGATCGCACAGTTCATAGAAACCAAAGAGAAATAAGGCGAAGCTTAAGATACACAGAGAACAAGCAAGAGGACGATACTTAACCCCCTACCGAAGAGATGGCTGAAAACCAAGACAATCAGCTACCTCCTGTAATTGCGGTTAATCAAAATTCTGCTCCACGCACTATGTATGATTATGCTAAACCTTCTTTAACAGGAACTGAATCAAGCATAGTTAGACCTACTATAGCTGCAAATACTTTTGAACTAAAACCTAACACTATTCAAATGATACAGCAATTTGTTCAGTTTGATGGTTTGCAGGATGAGGATCCCAATGCTCATTTAGCAAACTTTTTGGAATTATGCGATACATTTAAAATTAATGGTGTTTCTGATGATGCCATTCGTCTTCGGTTATTCCTTTTTTCATTGAGGAACAAAGCTAAACAGTGGTTGAACTCGTTATCACGAGGGTCAATTACTACTTGGGAGCAAATGACTGAAAAATTTCTATTAAAATATTTTCCGTCGGCTAAAACGGCCAAATTAGGTAATGATATCTCTTCGTTTGTGCAGATGGACTTAGAAACACTCTATGATGCATGGGAGAGATACAAGGACCTTTTGAGGAGCTGCCCTCACCATGGGTTACCATTTTGGCTTCAAGTTTAAACATTCCATAATGGCCTGAATCCTTTAACTCGACAAATGGTTGGCGCAGCTGCTGGCGGAACCATCAATAACAAAACACCTGAAGATGCTTATGAGTTTATAGAGGAGATGTCACTGAATAACTATCAGTGGCAAGTTATGAGGACTAAGCCAACTAAAACAGAAGGCGTTTATAATGTCGATTCGGTTACTATACTATCAAACTAGGTAAAACTTCTAAATAAAAAGATTGATAGTTTTCTTAGTTCTTCACAGGTTCACCTAGTAATACAGTGTGAAGCAAGTGGAGGTGGAACAAGCCATTCGGAATACCAACCTTATTGCCACAAAATTGATAACGAGCAGTTAAATTACATGGGTAATAATCCTCGATCTCAAAATAATCCATAAGTAATACTTACAATGCAGGTTAGAGGAACCACCCAAATTTCTCGTGGGACGGTCAAGGAAATCAGATACCACCTCCAGGCTACCAACAACCACCCTACCAATAGGAAAAGAAGCTGAACCTTGAAGAGATGCTCTTAAAGTTTATATCAGTGTTAGAAACTCATTTTTAGAATACCAAGACAGTACTTAAGAATCAACAAGCATTGATTCAAGGGCTCGAAACTTAGATAGGCCAGCTGTCCAAACTAATCTCCGAACAATCACAAGGTAGCTTGCCAAGTAATACTAAACCCAACCCAAGGGAACAACTCAACGCAATTAATATTCAAGATGAAAAAGGAGTCGTTGAGCCTGAGCCAGAACCGAGACAAGAAACTGTGGTAAGAAGAGGTCAAGGTGAGGTAGGTCATAATAAAAAAAAACTAATGAATGTCGAATATAAACCTCGTGTGCCATACCCCAACGCGACAAGGAAAGACCGCTCAGATGAACAATTTGGTAAATTCCTTAAACCCTTGAAAAAATTACATATTAACTTACCGTTTATTGAAGCTCTATCGCAGATGCCAAACGCAATGTGATTTTTAAAGAAGCTTTTAGCAAATAAACGGAAGTTGGACGAGGCGTCGCATGTGGAGCTAAACGCAGTTTGCTCAGCTATTCTCCAAAATAAACTACCCAACAAACTAAAAGATCCAGGGGCTAGTATTAACGTCATGCCCTACAAAATGTTCAAACAATTAGGTTTCGAAAAACCCAAACAGAATAGGATGAGCATTCAATTAGCAGAAAAAACTATAAGATTTCCTAGGGGTATTATTGAAGATGTGCTAATTAAAATCAATAAATTTATATTTCCCCTTAACTTCATTGTTTTAAACATAGAGGAAGACAACAACACTCCTTTGATCTTAGGAAGGCCCTTTTTAGCAACTGCTAAAATGATTATCGATGTTGGCACAGGTTAACTCACACTCCGTGTGGGAGACGAAACAATCACTCTTCAAGCTCGCAATTCTGGCAACACATCGAAAATTGAAGGTGATCATTTAACCCATTCTACTAAAACTGACAATATGGTACAACCTACTTTGCAGGAAATAAGTCTGAAGGAAGCACATGAGTCATTCTCAAGGAATAGTAAAGGACCTGTTCATGAAGATCGAAGGTTACAAATCGAGGAGCTAGATGAATGGCGGATGCATAAACCGAGAACACACGATAAACTAAAACTACGCCAGGACGAGCTCAGTACCTTTCCAAATCAACTTAAGGTTGGAGATAGAGTCTTATTGGATGCCGCAGATCCCCACATTGTCACTGCCATACCGAATGAAGAAATCCCTCTTACGGTACTTAGCATTTTCCCATTCGATACAGTCGAGGTGAGTCATCCCAAGTTCGGCACTTTTAAGGTAAACAACACTCGTCTAAAACCTTATTTTGATGAGAATGATAGTAGGAATGAGGAGTATAAACTCCTCAAACCACCACGATCATTCAATGGAGAGGTAAATCGAGCTTAGACTTTAAATAAGCACTTCTTGGGAGGCAACCCGAGCACTAACTGTATTAACTTCCTTAAAATTTAGTCTTCAACACCTAACTTACTAACGGAGCTCTTGAATACAGGTTTTCCATAGAGACACAGCTAAGAGCAGGGGCGTGCTTAGGGCCATGTGAAAATAGGGCAACGATTTTCCCAAACACATGCTACGATAAAACGCCACGGCTATGCGACATAGCCGTGGTCAAACCTTCCAAAACAACACGGGCGTGCGAAATGCTCGTGTGGAAGAATCGTGAGTGAACCTGTTAAAACAGCACGGGCGTGCGACACACCCGTCTCTAGCACCTGTGGTCAAACCTGTTAGATTGACACGGGCGTGGGTCTACATACACGGGCGTGGGAGAAGCGAACAATGCCAGACACGACCGCGCGACACGACCGTGTGCACCCACACGCCCAAGGAACACGGGCGTGTACTAAATGTCAGATGTGCCCAAACTCAAAATTCACGAATCACACAGGCTGAAATTGGGGAACACAAGCGTGTTACCTGGCCGTGTGCCCCAAAATCTATAAATAGGCTGCACTATTCATTGTCTTCTTCACCCAAAAAAACCCTACCCCTAACCGCTGCAAGTCCACACGCCCTCCCTACCACGCCCGTGCGCTGCTCTCAACTCATCTGAGTAGATCTGTCAGCACTTCCACATCTCATCGCCACCACCACCTCGAGAACCATCCGGCGATGATGATGCTTAATTTAATTTTATCTTTATTTTTATTTTTCTTTCTACTTTTCTTTTTATTTTTTTAAGTTTTTATTAATTTCACTTTTAACATTTAATATTATTTCCTTTTTGTTATTATCTTATATATTAGGTTTTATTAATTACTTTTAATCTCGGCTATTTTTTTATGAGTAATTATTCTTCCTAATATCCCTTAAACAGTTCATGTTTTTATCACAGTTATAAAGAGCTCCAACGCTCACAATCACTTAGGAACTTCAAAATCCATTGGAAAAGGTTCTCCACGATTGCCATGCCCTGCTCAATAATGAGATATAATATCTTTTGGCGCAGCACTTGTGGTACCCAACCTCCACCACCACCGGAGTATCTTCCTCCACCTCCATAACTCCAAACTAGGGAATTCATTCATTAAAACATTCAAGAAGTTTCAATTCTATCCCTATCTTATGATCTTATATTTTTTTATATATATCTATCTTTGTACATTGAGGGCAATGTACATCTTAAGTGTGGGGGGTAATCATTTCATTATCCGAAAAATCCCTGAATATTACTTTGTTCTCTTGTAAATCTCTCATATTATGTTTAGAATGAATTTTGATTGACTTATGATTTTTATTGATATATCTTGAATTAAAACATAGGCATTCATGCATTGATTATTTAAACTTTAAGACATTAGAAAATTAAGCATGATAAGTTGATTTTTAAGAATTTAAAATTTTATGTTGTTTCCCCAAGTTTAGGTATTATCTTGAATTGAATTCCACAGGTTTTAAACATCAAAAAGCCATAATTTTTGTGAGATTTTTGAGCCTTTTGAGCATCTATTAATTCTTTCATGCTCACTTTTATTATTTCTTTGAGTGCATCAGTGTTGAACTGCTATTCTAGAACTTGCTTGATTATGCATGTCAAGACCACACCATTTGATTTGATATGTCAAAATGATTAAGGCACTTAGGATTAACCCACTCATGCCATGAAAAGCCTACCTCCACGATTAACCCCTTGTAAACCCCCTTGAGCCTAACAAGCCACTCATTGTATTGCCCTAAATATTAACCATTAACCCATTATTGTTGAAATCCCCTAAATTAATTTGATCCCTATTTTTGTCGAGATTTGAGTTGAATAAATTGCTTAGCTATGTCTTGTTCTTAATAGTTAGTCTATGTTATTTGACATGTTATATTAGTAGTGATCTTTTGTTTGTAAGCTTCAGTATTCAAATTCCATAGTCAGAGAAGGAGTTATGTTGTACGTAAGTGATGATTAAATATTTTTCTAATTAAGTAATTTTTCAACTCAATCTCGATTCTAACCCTTTCTTTCAGCTTGTGACCACACCCCCTAACCAAGCCTCATTACAACCCTCTAAAGACCTTTTGATTGATGTATCATCTCAATTTAAAGTGGTGGAGATTTGATTTTCATGCAAGCCTATGGTAATAACTTTTCATATTGACTAATGAGTGTTGATTTCATTGTCCTTAAACACTGCAAGTGATTTGAGTGAATCTTTAGTGAGGATGTTAAACTCTGTGAGAATTCGAATCGGTGGTAACTACTTAGATGAAGGGAGATGCCTATGTTTTTCATGATTAAATACTCAACTTGGAATGTTTGAAGCTTTAATGTACTTTTAGCTGGATTCTCAATGTATGATTACTTATGAGTTAGTTTGAGATATTATTGATAGGAATTATAAGTTGAGAAAAAGGAATTTTTAATTATGATTTGAAGATTTTGCTTGAGGACAAGCAAATGCTTAAGTGTGGGGGTATTTGATAAACCGTAATTTATACATATTTTTATCCCTCGCTTAACACGTTTATGAATGATTTCTCCCTAGATTTGGAGAATTTGATGCTCCTAATCCTTTAATTTCATGTTTTATACTTAGGTGAGCATAGGAGGACGAAAAGAACGAGAAATGGGCCAAAAACGGAGAAAATGGACCGACAAGGGAAAATAACACTGCCCGGACTTCCTCACACGGGCATCACACATGCCCGTTCCAATCTAACAGCCTCGACTACGGCTTGAAGTAATCGCACACGGGCGTGTCCTTACCGAGCGCAAGTTGAGTCCAATTCGAAAAAGGCCAATTTTGAGGGCTTCTAGGCATTCTAAAGCCTATAAATACACCCTAGAGGAGCAAATGAGGGAGAAGCACGGAGAGGAAGGAAGGAATTACTCGAAGAAAGCTGATTGATCCATCTCAGAAGCCGGTTTCATCATCAAGACTGAAGATCTCCCCTCAACTTCCCTTCAGGAGTTTTGGGTTTTCTTTATGTTTTGTATTCGTTATTCTTCTAAGATGTTTTCCTTTTTAGTTATGAACTAAATCCCCTAAATACATAAGGGGAATGAAACCTAAGATGAATCTTGTTATTATTTTCTGAATTGTATGATAAATATTTAACTTGTTCTTAATTATGTGTTCTTAATTCTTATTTTGATATCCCAGGATACTGATTCAAGATAAGCTCTTATTCAGAGGAGGAATAGACCCTGTCTAAGAGTACATTTTTCATAATTAAGCGGAGTTGTTTGCGCGCCTAGACATAGGGTGACAAGATTTTGCCGGATTAGGGTGAAACCTAATAAGGGGATCCATAGACTGAGTTAATACAACCCTAGGGTGTTAATTAGAGAAAAGTCTCAATTATTCAATCTAAGGATTAGACGTTATTAGTCTTAAATATGGATAATAACATAACTTAGGGATATCTACGGAACAAGTTAAATGAATAAATCGTCCGACTCGGAGCCAAAATAAGAAGTAAAGTATAGGTGGATTTTTCCTTAGGTATTGTCTTAATTCAATCGTTTTCCAAAAGTAATCCCCCAATTCTACTTTCTGTGAATTCTTAGATTAGTTAATTAGTTAGTTAAAACAAAACCACCTTATTCTTAGGCTAGATAATAAAAAGACAATCATTACTGGTACTTTTAGTTCCTTTGGGTTTGACAATCCGGTCTTGCTAAAACTATACTACTGTTCGATAGGTACACTTGCCTACATCACGCTAATAGTTAGTTTCAAGAACTATTAATTATAAATATGTAAAACCTATCACGAAATCACGCTATCAATACACGGGCGTGTTTATCGGTCGTGTGTGGCACACGGGCAGGCATATGGGCGTGTGGTCGGCCGTATGATCCAAGTCAGTAGCCTCCCTAATTTTCACACGGCCTGGCACACGGGCATGTCATGTGACCATGTGGACAAGTCAGTATGTATGCTCTGTTTTGCCACGGCCTAGACACACAAGCATGTCTAATGCCGTGTAAGGCACACGGCCTGTTCACATGGGCGTGTGACCTTTGTAACTTAGAAAAATGTTTAAGTTTTGAAAATTTTGTATCTCCTCGGTTTAGTCTCGACCTTTTTCTAAAGCATGTTTAAGGTCTAGTTGACCTAAGAAAGGGACTTTATGTTGATGTTTGACTATGATGCTATGAAGTTTATGAAATGAATGCAAAATGTTCTGATATGTTCGGTAGTGCCTTTTAACCCTAGTCTGGCATCGAATGCGGATTAAGGGTGTTACAGGTTGTTTCATCCTCTTTGTTTTAGCTTAATGGTATAGTCGGGGATCTAATTTTTTTGCAACCGTTGTTGTGTAGGAAAAGGCTGTGAATAGTGAGTTTCACTTCAATTGTCTAAACGGTGTTAGCAGAAGTTTTCATCAGTAGTAAGTTGGGTGCATTATAGATTTCTATTGATGAATTCATAAATTAAGTTGCTAAAATGATGTTTGGTATACTATTTTAAGGTTTCGAAAGTCTCGGGATTACTATAGCATAAAAAATGAACCAGATGTGTAATGCAAACACAAGAAAACAAAGTTTGGTGAAAGTAAAAAAATTGGCCTGTTGACGCCAACGGGCGTGTGCCCGACCGTGTAATGGGAGTATGTGTGGCCATGTGGATCATACGGGCTAGGCCGATTTGGGTGTGTGGGCCCATATGGGGATGTGGGCCTACATGGGCAAGTCATACAGGTATATGGGCACAAATTTTAAATTTTTCCCTAAAGTCACGTAAGTCTTTCCAATAGACTGTGGGCCTTCCGTAAGGTCGGTAAGGGCAAACAAACCCTAATGCAAGATACCTTCCTAATCTGATAGACTTATTCGAGTTTAAGAAATTGATATGTATGATATGTCTGTTATGTAAAAGCATGTATGATATATGTTTGTGAGCATGCAAGACATGTTGGCGCTGTATATCTGCATCTGTTATCTGTATCTGTTATCTGTATCTATAAATGGGGTGGGATTGGTTTATGTGGAGGAAGTGATTTGTAAGGCGGCATTGTGTCGATTTACTAGCGGCTTGGCTGCAAATTATTCTGATAATTGTCGTAAAGGCACTAAGTGGTGTGTAGGATTGGGTGAGTGTTTTATACCCCACATGGTGTGTTGGGATGGTCGGATATGGTGCGTAGGTGATGGGGTGTAGGACTTTGCATATCTAAATGTATCTAATAATCTGATTCTGATAAGAACTCATGTCCGTTTCTGTTTTGAAATACTAAAATTTTGAATTTTATGCATGTATGTCTTTGTTAAGTTAAACACTGAGTTATGGAACTCATATTTGTTTGTCTATTCTGTTCAGGTAATCCTCAGACATAGGCGAGTCGATGCAACGGAGTCTCTACAGTGACCACAAGCTCATGAACTGTCTTAAATAATGTTTTTTATTTAAATTATGGATTATTTTTGAGTGTTTTATAATTATTAGACTTTCCAGACTGTTTTTTTTTTAATTTGCTTTTGGATGTGTTTTTGAATTTTATACTGCGATGTTTGACTAAAACCACAATTTACGAAAAGAAATGTTTTTTTGAAAACACCAAATTTAGTTTTTCCATTATGACAACTTGCAAGCTTCTGCAGTAAATTTATGTTTTACTTAAAATGGCAATAAATGACAGATTCATTTAAAGAATATAATTAGTTTTTCTGAAAATATGAACTCCTTTAGTAACAATTAATACCAGAAATTTTTAATGTGAAAATTGGTTTCAAAACCCTTCTTCGTAACATTTCCAGATTCGACCATAACGTGTAGGCCGAGTTTGGGCCGTTACAAAATTTACCTGGTACAAAAGCAAGAATTGAATGTTAATGATCAATTCGTATCTTTCCTTTTCCTCTATTATCTACTGGGTGATTTGGTTCTTGATCTATACATTAATACATTTAGTTTATCAATGACAACACCTTGGACTTTAACAGGTTTGAGACTAGACATGTAACGCCCCCACACCCGAAACCGTCACCGGAATCGAGCTTGAGGGGTTACCGAACATAATTTATCAAATTAAGAACTTCAAATCATTTCTTTCTACATTCACAGCTTTCTAGCTACCCGCGTCACAGTTACAAGAAAAATTATATCTTGAGTTACGAAACTCAAAATCATGATCCGTAAATTTTCCCTAAATATAGACTCATATATATATTTACCAATTTTTTTTTAGAATTTTTGGTCGGGCCAATTAGTACATTTTATTAGTTAAAGTATCCCATGTTTCAGGGTTCAACTACTCTGCCATCTGTGTATTACGAATCATATATCTCTCTATACAGAATTTCAATGACTACGAGGTTTATTTCTCTTAAAACTAGACTAAATAAGGAATATGTACATATAAATAATGACTTATAATTATTTTTTTAAAATTTATTATGAATTTTTAAAGTAAGAACAGAGGATCCAGAAATCACTCTGGCACTGTTTCACAAGGTTTCAAATATCTCATAAAGTATAACTTATATGCCTGTTTCTTTTTTATCCATATGAAAATAGACTCATTAAGCTTCAATTTCATAACTTGCTCATCATTTAATTCCATTTAAACTATTTTTAGTGATTTTTCAAATTCATGTCATTGCTGTAGCAATATTCTGTTTTAAGGCAAATTTCATCTTTTCATGAGTTGTTATGAACTAGATAACCTATTAAACTTCCATGATATCAAACATGATCTAAATTTAACCATCACCATGACTTATCAATATCAAACATTTTCTCAACCAATCATGGCCATATCATAAAATTATTTACACAAAATAAGTATATTGCTATACATGCCATACTTAAGTTTTACAAGCCATTTACCCGGATGAAAGTCCTTTGGATAGTGTGATCGAACCTTGACCGATCCGATTCTCGAAATGGCTTGTTCAAAACTATAGTAAATAAAGAGGAGGAGTAAGCATAAATGCTTAGTAAGTTCATATGTAAATAACAAGTAACATAACAATACAAATATACCAAACAACTTTAGCATGGTATCACCAAAACATATATCACATTTCTAAACATCATTCATCATCTTACCACCTTTTCGTTGTTGTATCTATTTTCAACCCGAGGGTTAAGAACATACCTGTCCAAAGTGTCCATTTCACAACACTTACCAAAACGTTGCTTGCACCTTAAGTGTTCTTCCATTTCACTAGAATTGAACACATCGGAATACAACTCGGATACACGGATAATTTGCACATAAGTGCCTCATATGTAATCAAGAAATCATGTAACCCGCCCCTAAGTGAACTCAGACTCAACTCAACGAGCTCGGGCGTTCGCATCCAAAAGTGAACTCCGAATCAACTCAACGAGTTCGGATGCCTAGTTACATTTCACGAACTCGGACTCAACTCAACGAGTTCGGACATTCGCATCCATAAGTGAACTCGGACTCAAGTCAACGAGCTCGGATGCTCAACCATCCTAGTGACATGTCACTTGTATCCTAATCTATTCCTAAGGTTCAAACGGGATTTTCCTCGAACACATATCCTTGCCATCTTTCGTAAAATACCAAAACCAATACTCGATAGTACTATATATTTAACAATTAATACACATAATTTGCATTTTATTCGAAAATAACCACAAAGCATATATTTCATAATAAAAATCAGCATATCATATAATTAACATCAATAACTTAAAATAACAATTATGCTACATTATTTACACATGAACTTACCTTGGTACCAAAATATAAAGATTTTGCAATTTAGTCCTAATCTTTTCTTTTCCTCGATCGCGACTTGAATCTCGTTTCTCTTGATCTATAATGCCAAATTAATCTTATTTAATACATACATTCATCAAAACAGCATTTAATACGAACTTTGGAAAAATTACACTTTTGCCCTAAACTTTTGCATAATTACACTTTTGCCCTAGGTCAGAATTAAACTTTATTCCTTATTCTTATGTTTTATAACATGCTGATCATTTTTCCTTGTATGGCAACATCAAATTCTTACTCTAACATATACTTGTGACTATTAGGTATTTTTGTCGATTAAGCCCTTTTACTCGTTTTCACTCAAAACCGAGTAGCACAAGTTGTGTAACATAATTTAAAACCCCATATTCTATCATAAAACATCAAAATACACAAATTTCACCTATGGGTATTTTTCCAAATATAAACCCTAGGTTGAATTATTGCTAACATAAGCTTAATCGAGCTACGGATTCCAAAACGTAAAGAACATTAAAAACGGGGCTTGGAATCACTTACTATGGAGCTTGGAAGCTTGAAACAAACCCTAACTATGGAGAACCCTTGAAGTTTCGGCCTAATGAAGAAGATGGACAAAAATTTGTTTTTAATTCATTTTAATAATTAAATGACCAAAATGCCCTTACTACTAAACTTTCCAAAAATTCCATCCATGTCCAATTTTTGTCCATAGACTTAGAAATTGGTCAAATTGTTATTTAAGACCTCCTAATTAATATTTCAATGCAATTTCATACTAAAAACTTCTAGAATGCAAATTTTGCAACTTATTCGATTTAGTCCCTACTTTCAATTTAAGCACTTTAGGCATAGAATTTCATCACGAAATTTTCACACAATCATGCAATCATATCATATTCATCAAAATAATTATAAAATAATTATTTTTATCTCGGATTTATGGTCACGAAACCACTATTCCAATTAAGCCCTAATTCAGGATATTACAAGACATGTAGGTTACCTAAATCGAGATACAAGGATCTCAAAAACATGAAACTCATGAAGAACAAACTTTGGGAACACTTACATGCAAAATCAATTAATCAAGATAGCCTAGAGCTTTTCTTTCCTTTACAAAGAACAATATTTTCAGTAAAAGAAAATGATAATGAGACTTTCTTTCCCACCACTTCAATCTATACACTTAACCTCTTAATTTCATCATTAAATGAAAATTAACAAGTGTTTCCATTAAATGTTGACACAATTGTACTACCATGCAATAGTGGTTATTTACCACTTTTAACCTTGAACAATTTTTTTTTATTAAGCTCATTTGACCAACTTGTTATTAATTCTTATGATTTAGTCCATACACTTTCATTTCTACCCTGCTAACCAAATTCACCAATTCAAACATCAATAAAAAACTATAATGGATTGATAAATATAAATAAATAACATTTATTGACTCTATCATCAGAATTGTGATCCTTAAACCATTGTTTTTGACACCATTGTAAATAGAGCTATTATAATTATCGCTGGGTAAAACTGTTGCTAGTTATAGATGGGTATACAGAATTAAAGCCAGTTCTGATGGAATGATAGACCGATTGAAGTTTCATGTTTAGTTGCCTAAGAATTTACATAGGTTTCTAACCTTTATTATGGAGAAACATTTTCCCTAGTTTTCAAGATCACTTCAGTTCGACTCTTGATCTCCCTTATTGCAATGAATTACTAAACCATTCACTTAATTGCTGAAGAGAAGTCTAGATTAGCACATTGATTGTGAAATTTTCATTATGGTTTAAATCAGTCCCGGAGAGCTTGGTTTAGGCAGTTCAGTGTTGTTATCCAACCATTTGGGATGAAAATGAGTGAAGTAGATAACTTAGTCTCCTACCATCAAAACACTTATCGCAAGTTTATCTATCTAGTAGTATATATGTAGATCATATTCCTATCATAGGTGATGATCGTGAAGGGATAGTGTAATTCAACCAACATCTCTTGAACCACTTTTATTTTAAAGGCTTGGGAAAGTTGAAAACTTTTTTTTGGGCACTAAGGTGGCACAATCAAACACATTAATTGCTATTTCTTAAAGGAAGTATGCATTGCATATAATGGAAAAACTGGGATGTTGGGTTGTAAACCTATTGATATACCAACAGACCCTAATGTTAAACTTGTTATGAGATAAGGGAAGCCACTAAAAGATCATAGCCAATATTGAAAGATGATTGAGAAATTGAACTATCTTACTATTACATGTCAGGATATTTCTTTTCAAGTAAGTGTGGTAAGTCAATTTCTTCAAGCTTCATGATAAGCTGTAAAAGTAACATATTTTAATATCATTCTTAATACGTTTTTAGATGATTAATTATGCAAATTAGTGATTTTAATGCTTCTAATCCTTAAATTCATGTTTCTATACTTAAGAGAGCATTTGAGAGTGAAAGGAGCAAAAAACGAGCCAACATCGGACAAATAGAGTTGTTTTCAAGATCCACACGGGTAGCCCACACGCCCATGTGAGCCACACGGGCTGGCCACACACCCATGTGCCAGCCCGTGTCGCTTTCACACCCTACTTCCCAAATACACGAAAAAACCCAATTTTTAAGCTTTATGAGTATTCTAAAGTCTATAAATACCAATTAGAAGAGGAATTAAGGGGGCAACCAGAGAAGATAAAAGAAAACACTCGAAGAACACCATCGAAATCAACTCAGAAGTAGATTTCCATCAAGATCGAAGATCTCCTTTTAATTTTTTTCGAAGTTTTATTGAGTTTCTTTATGTCTTGTTGTTATCCTAACTTTGAGATGTTTCTATTCAGGATTATAAACTAAATTCCCTAGGTACCTAGGGAAGATGAAACCTATAATGAATTTTATTGTTTAATTTCTGATTTACATGATAAATACTTAATTCTTGTTCTCAAGTATGTATGTTTATTTCTTGTTTTAATATTATCGAATATTAATTCTTGTTTAATGTACTTATTTCAGTAGAGCAAAAGTCCCTGTTTAAGAGTAGATCTAGCATAATTGAGTGGAGTTGCATGCAATCCTAGAAATAGGACGACATAAATTTACCGAATTAGAGTCAAATCTAATAGGGGAATCCATAGATCGAGTTAATGCGACAATATGGGTTTTAATTAGAAAGAGATTTCAATTAATCAACCTAGAGTCAGTTGTTCTTACTCTTGAAGGAGATATTAACATAATTTAGGGATTTTACGGATCAAGACACAAGTGAATAAATCATTTAATTCAGATTCATAATAATAGGTGAAGTCTGGGTGGATTCTTTCCTGGGTATTGTCTATCTCATTGGTTATCTTCGATTATTTTCCTATTTCACTATCTGTTGCATTCTTAGTCATATTAGTTTAGTAAATTTAGATAAAAAACAATCACTCCAATTTGTTGGCTAAATAATAGAAAATTGGTAATTACTAGTACTTTTGGACTTCGTAGATACGATATCCCCTACTCACTATAACTATACTATTGTTCGATAGGTGTGCTTGTCTTAGTCATATTTATAAATAGTTTAGTGACCATCAAGTTTTTGGCGTCATTGCTATGGATTAAAATATTAGGAAAACTCAATTTTTATTAATTTAGCCATTTTTATTTTTATTATATTTTTGTTTTAGTTTAATTTTTGCATTCTAATTTTTCTTTTCTTTTATTTGCTTCTGGCAAGTTCTTTTAGTTTATGACTAGAAGAAATTCGTATGGACCGTTATTATTCGACAGTGAAATTGAAAGTATAGCTCATAGAAACCATAGAGAAGCAAGGCAGAGTCGAGAATATCTAGTAGATGAACAAAAGGAAGTTATTATTATTACTAAGGAGATGGGTGATAATCAGAATAATCAACTAGTTGTTGCAAATCCTACAAATCCAGATCCTATTCCTCGTACTATGTACGATTATGCCAAGCCCATTTTAACTGGGGCTGAATCGAGCATTATGAGACCCATTATTGCTGCAAATAATTTTGAAATGAAACCAAACACTATTCAAATGATACAACAATTTGTTCAGTTCGATGGTTTGCAAGACGAATATCCAAATACTCATTTGGCTAATTTTCTGGAAATCTGCGATACTTTCAAGATAAATGACATTTCTGACAATGCCATTTGCCTACGATTATTCCAATTTTCATTGAGGAACAAAGCTAAACAGTGGTTAAATTCTTTACCACGAGGTTCTATCACTACATGAGATCAAATGGCCGAAAATTTCCTACTAAGTACTTCCCATCGGCTAAGACAGCCAAGTTGAGGAATGATATCTCTTCCTTCGTTTAGATTGACTTAGAAACCTTGTATTATGCATGGGAGAGATATAAGGACTTATTGAGATGGTGCCCTCACCATGGGTTACCTCTTGGAAACACGAAAATATACACACTTTTTCATGCCATTTTTAACTCAAATTCATGTCAGTTCGGTAAATTTCTTGTCGAAAAATATATAATTATTATAAAATAATCATTTGTACTTAAATTATTAACATAATGAATTTTAATTAATTTTGATTATTTTTGATAGATTTGCACAAAGGGCAAAAAACGGCTCGATGGACACTGCTAGAAGCGCAAAACCGAGAAATAATTTTGAAGCATCAAGGCGAATTAATTTTTCAACCTAAAACGGTCCAAATTATATGTATTAATTCATAATATAATTAATTTTAATTTATATCCAATTGAATTTGGGTTAAATAAATTATTATTAATTAATTATGAAAAATGGCCCAGTTAAACTGAACCGAGAAAACTGAACCCACTGAGTACTAGGAAGCCCAAAAACCGTCCCACATGCTGACCCAATCAGCTTACTTGGCTGATTAATTAGCTTGCAAAATGGCCCTTGAAGACTTTTTCAAATTACAAACAAACCCCTCCACTATTTGTGCCTTTCTAGATTTGCCCCTAACTTAATATAACAAGTTTGAAAACTTCAAAATTGCCACATGTGTAACACCCCTTACCCATACCCAAGACCAGGGCAAGGTATGGGGCATTATCGAAAAATACGGGCTATAAAATTTCATTTCAATTTAAAACCGATCAAACAGAATCGTATTTTCCAAATTATGGACCTTCGAGGTCCAAAACATGTATTAAAAGTGATCCGGGACTAAACTGAGAACTTTAGAAAACTTTAAGGAATTTCTAGGTTTAAACCTCACACGCCAGTGTGGAGGCAATGTACACGCTTGTGTGCATTGGGACACGCCCATGTCCCTTACCCATGTTGAATTATTGGAATTTATTTTTCATTTCGAACCTATAGGGGTTTTCACACGGCCGAGCACACGCCCATGTCACAGCCCGTGTGCAAAAACTTGGAAATTTTGTTTATGATGTCATCATTCATTTAGGGGCACATGGCCAAGGCACACGCCCGTGTGCTATACCGTGTCCTCTACACGGTCGTGTCTCTACCCGTGTGTTTACTACCATGCATACTGACCTAAAAATTCAAGATACAGGGGACACACGGCCGTACAACACGCCCATGGGGACTGACCTTGTGTCACACACGGCCTAGACACATGCCCGTGTCTCTACCCGTGTGGACCTTTTTGTAGGCTATATTCCAAGCCTTTAGTCACCCTCAAACATCTATACACACTAATATGTTCCTTAGACATCTATCATGGTATAAATGTACCTTTAAAACCTTCTTAGCCAAGCCTCATGTCTCTTCTTAACCTATATTGATAGTACCCTCTTTGTTTTAGGGTTACCATTTTACAAACCATATTATATACTTAGCTCATTTCATAAATCATGCCAAGTATGACCTAAACCATCTTCAAGTGATTTGGCCACATTACACATATTCATTCATGGTATACCACATTTAACCATCTCATGAAACATTTAAGCATAACAAGCACAATTAGTAGGTTTACAATCTACATAAAAATAAGCCATATCCCATGGCCATATACAAAATGAATAAGCATATCATTTAAGCCCTTACATTGGCTAGCCAAAAGACACATATAACAAAATGACCAAGAATCCTATATATGCCATTATAACAAAATAAAAGTTTCTATATACCAAAGAAAGAAAAATTGATAGTGTTGACAATGCTCCAACCGTCTTCCAATCTTCACAAGTCCGCGAGCTCTGTAAGACAAGGGAGATGAAAGGGGGTAAGCATTTACATGCTTAGTAAGTTCAGATAATGGGAAAGTAAACTTACCGGTTATTTAACATACAATCATAATAGATATTCATACCAACATGTATAATATAATTTCCCTATCACATACATTCGACCGTCAAGTTAGTCTCAGGAAAATACATTATAACATTAGTCTTAGATGAGCTCATCAAGTCAAGCATTTCTATTCTCATTTTTCATTTTAGACCCGTTGAATTTCTCGGGATCTTGATGGATATCTCATTTACCATCAAATCATGCAAGTGATCATTTTAAATACCCACTAGCATGAACCTCGTTCTTACGGTGGGATTACTAGTCCAGGATAAATCCCCCGTAATATAAACTCACAGAGCAATGTCGAGATTACCAGTTCAGGCTAAATTCAGATCCTAATCAGATTACCCGTCCGGGCTAAATCCATTTCAGCACACATATTCTTCGGGAGGCTAGATCACTATAGGATCATCCGTCCGGGCTAGATCCTTTCTACCATTAATTTATTTTCGAGAAATCCATCAGGTATCTTTTTTATTCAACTGGGATATTTCATTGTAACATCAATTTTTCATGAATTATCTTATTTTGCATATCAATATTATAATTTATACATGAACTTACATCTTTAAGTATTTAAAATAGTTTTCATTCGAGTTACGTGAACTTACCTGGTAATGGTGTCGGGTTCGAATTTTGATTACTCCAAAACTTTTCGTTTTTCACGGTCGACCTCCGGAATTGGTTCCTCAGGGCCTATATCAGTAAAAATAAATTATTAATACCTCACATTGTTCAATTTAGGCCTAAATTTTACCTCTAGAAAAAATGACCATTTTGCCCCTAACTTTTCACACTTTCACAATTTAGTCCCTAGGCTCGTATAATGAAATGCATGAAATTTATAGGTTATCCAAGCCTAGCCAAATATTTTTCTTGCTTATAGCAGCCCACATTTTCTTCTATTTCACATTTCTACCACACATTTTATACCTTTTACAAATAGGTCCCTTAAGTCATTTCCATGGAAATCTGCTTAGTAAAAGTTGTTTACTATACTTTAAACTCTCATATTCCTCCATAAATAATCAAAACAAAGCATCTCATGCATGGGTAAATTTCTAAACATGAGCCCTAGCTTGAAATATGGGTAGAAATAGAGAGAGCATGTTACAAGGATCTCAAAAATACGAAGAACGTTAAAAACGGGGCTAGGGAGCACTTACTATAGAGCTTGAAAATGTTGAAAACCCTAACTATGGAGACCCTTCAATTTTCGACAGCATGGAGAAGAAAAATGGCTGATTTTTTCTTTCATTTTACCTTTTTATTTAGTTTATTACCAATTGACCAAAATGCTCTTCCTTAATAACCTTTCAAAATTTTCCATGCATGTCCATTTTTGTCCAAAAACTTAGAAATTGGGAAAATTACTCTTTAAGACCTTAAATTACTAATTCAAAGCAATTTCATACAAATTGCTTCTAGAACCAAAATTTTACAACTTATTCAATTTGGTCCCTAATTATCAATTGGGCACCCTATACTTAGAACTTCTTCATGAAACTTTAACACATGCTTATTTTCATATTCCTAGACCTCATAATAATCATAAAAAAATATTTTAATGTCAGATTTGTAGTCCCAAAATCACTATTTCGACTAGGCCCAATTTTGGGATGTTACAACATAGGTGGCCGGCCATGGGAGGGCTCTTTGGCTACTGATTTTGGCTATTTTTAGCAGCCTTCTCAACCTATAAAAACCACCCTTGGCTGCTCATTTGAAACACACCTCAACTTTCTCATCTCTTCACTTCTCTCTTAATTTTCTCTCTTTATTTCCCATCTATTTTTCTTTATCCTCTTGCCGATTTCACTTCTTGAAAAAGAGTCATTCATCCACCATTTGGAGCAGCATTAAAGTATTCGTAGCAGCCTCAGTTCGACAAGAACAAGCGGAGAAGGAATATTGGAGCAAATCAGTCAAGCCACAGAGAAGCATTGAATTTGATTCTTATTCCCTATCCTTTTAATTTTTGTTGTTGTTATAATGAACATGTCTATGAATATTTGTGATGTTGAAATATTTAATTTAATTGATATGGCTTGAATTTAATTCATGTTAGGTTGATTGCATTTCGTCTACTTAATTTATTAAAATTGTGTTTGTGTTGTTATAGGCCTCGGTAAGATGTTTGATTAAGTAAAACCATGACTAAGTTATTCTTGCACTACAATTGTAAGGTAACTAATGAATTAACTATTTAAACGGATTGAAATTGTAATTAGTTGACACGATAATTTATCAGTGCATGTTTAATCATCTAAGGTAGCTAAGGGTTAAATTAGCAATGGTATCTAACGATACATTTGCCTTGCATAACTTGCAAGATTATTGTGATTAAACTGTTTGAAGGTAGAAATACATTTCCCGTAATCTTTTATGTGCTTATGAGATTGAATTAATTGTTTGAATTGGCATATAGATATGTACAAGAGATTATTTTGATTTCATAAGTATGTATGTGCATTAACACATTTGCTTATTAAAATCTATTTAATCGGTTGAATAGATATAGAGACATAGTCAAGAGATAAATGGATTTTGGTAGGTAACTATGTTCATAAGTTACCAAACTACCGAGTTGCCGTGAATTTATTCGTAACAACATAAACATGAGTTTAATAATTCTAAGTTAGGAAATGTAATTAATCTAGCACAATTATGTCATCTTGATTAAAATCATCTTTTGAAATCTTGCATTAGAACTGTTGTTTTAACTTTATTTATTTTACTTAGTTAAAATCCTAGTTTTTAATCACCTCCTCAAATCAAAATATTTTTCTTCACGAAAGTGTTTTAAATTAATTTCATAAATAATTCTTTTCATAGTCCCTGTGGGTACGATAAGTCGACATTTACTTGTCACTTTATTACTTGTTGCAATTGTGTACACTTGCTCATTTCTGTCGTTCCACCTCTATGGCTACAAGTTCAAACTTTCTACAATGGTTTGAACCCTTTAACTAGGCAGTTGATAGATTAAACCGTCAGTAGAACTCTGAATAATAAAACACCCGAAGCAGCTTATGAATTTATTGAGGAGATGGCACTGAATAATTATCAGTGCCAAGTTATGAGGACAAAGTCGAAGAAAGCAGCCGATGTCTTTAATTTAGATGCAGTCACCATGTTATTAAATCAGGTAGAACAATTAAATAAGAAAATTGATAGTTTATATGTTTCTACGCATGTACATCTGGTGGTGCAGTGTGACACAAATGGAAGTGGAATGAACAATCCAGAATGTTTACCCTATGGTCCTAGCACAGGGAACGAACAAATCAATTATATGGATAATAATTCTAGGCCTCAAAATAACCCTTATAGTAATACCTATAATGCAAGTTGGAGGAACCATCCCAATTTCTCTTAGTGTGGTCAAGGAAATCACATAACACAACCCCCTCCAGGTTTCCAACAACAACCTTACCAGCAAGAGAAGAAGCCGAACGTTGAGAAGATGTTGACGAAAGTTATCTCGGTGTCAGAAACCCGTTTTCAAAACACTGAAGCAGTGCTTAAAAATCAACAAGCATCGATTCAAGGGCTCGAGAACCAAATAGGCCAACTTCCTAGGTTAATTTCAAAACGACCATAAGGTAGTTTGCCTAGCAATACTAAAACTAACCTAAGGGAACAACTTGATGCAATTACTGTGCAAGATGAAGAAAGGTTAGTTAAATCTGAACCAGAATCAAGGCAAGATATTGTGGTAAGTAACGGTAAGGTTAATGTAAGCCAAAATGAGTAAAAACCAGTTGGTAAAGAATATAAACCTCGAGTGTCATATCCTAACGAGATGAAGAGAGAGACACTAACGAAAAATTTAGTAAATTTCTTAAACATCTGAAAAATTATATATTAACTTACCATTTATTGAAGCTCTTTCACGGATGTCCAATTCCGTTAATTTTTAAAAGAGCTTTTGGCGAACAAAAGGAAGTTAGATGATTCGTCGTATGTGCAACTAAATGCAGTTTGCTCGGCCATATTGCACAATAAACTACCCAACAAATTGAAAGATCCAGGGAGTTTTACTGTTCCTTGTTTAATTGGTAGTTTGAATATTAATAATGTTTTGGCTAATTTAGGAGCTAGTATTAATGTCATGCCCTATAAAATGTTTAAACCATTAGGTCTTGGGAAACCCAAACAAACTAGGATGAGTATTCAATTAGTAGATAGAATCAATAGATTTCCTAGGGGTATTATTGAAGATGTCCTCATAAAACTTGATAAATTCATATTCCCATTTGATTTTGTTGTTTTAGACATGGATGAGGATAGTAATGTACCTTTAATTTTAGGGCGGCCCTTTTTAGCAATTACTAGAACTATAATTGATGTTGGTACAGGTGAATTAGAACTTCGTGTAGGTGAAGAAACGATTACTCTCCAAGCTCGTGATTCTATTAAGACATCTAGTGATCGAGATGATTTTATAAGTTCTGTTCATATTAGTAACCATGTGGCTCAACCTTCTTTGCAGGAAACCCTTTGGAAAAACATAATGAAGCCATGTTTCAATCCATACAACAGAAACAGGACGAATAGTGAAGAATGAATGTTACAAATAAATGAACTAGATGAATGG
The DNA here is from genome assembly GCF_025698485.1 of Gossypium arboreum. NCBI lineage: Eukaryota > Viridiplantae > Streptophyta > Magnoliopsida > Malvales > Malvaceae > Gossypium > Gossypium arboreum. Next base: position 127,414,216 of record NC_069075.1, read on the forward strand.
CAGACACATGTCAAGGAGAAACAAAAAAAGCACGATGAAGGGCGACAACTTCGCCATGATGAGCATGTGGATAGGATGAACCAATTTAAGGTTAGGGACAAGGTACTGCTAGATAAAATGGATCCTCGAATTGCCACTTCGGAGCGATGCAAATGGATCAAATCCTTTAACAGTATTAAATGTCTTCCCATATAGTACAATTGAGGTAATGCATTCTGAATTTGGCACATTTAAGGTAAATAGTACTCGACTTAAACCTTATTTTGATAATAGAATTGATAAGGAGAAAGAGGAGTTTCGACTTTGTGAACCATCGTGACCGTGCGAATACGAGGTAAGTCAAGCTTAGATGTTAAATAAGCAATTTTCAGGAGGCAACCTAAGTGTTAACACTGTTAATTCTCTTAATTTTATTTCATTTTATTTAAAAAAACTAATTAATTTTGAAAAAATTCTTGTGCACATAAAAGGGTTCAATAGTGAGTTACACGGCCTAAAATAGCCTACACGGTCGTGAGACACGGCAGTGTGAACCCTGGAGCTAATTTTTTTATTATTTTAATTGAAGTTAGAAAGTTAAACGGGTAAGAGACACGACCATGTACGACACATGGCCGAGCCATATGAGCGTGTGGGCTCTCACACGGGCGTGTCCAAGGCCTTGTCAAGACTGGGTTAAAAATTTTATCGCACACGGGTTGAGAAGGCACTATACGGGGGTGTGACATAGCGTGTGGCCTAACATGGGCCCTTATACGACTGTGTCCCCCTTTTAACCCCCAAAACCTAAATTATTTTTTTACATTCATTTTCTTCCTCTTTCACAAACAAACCCTAGCCGCCGCTCCTTAACACCCTAATACCACCAACCATCGTTCACTTCACCATCTCCGGCCATTATCGCACCCTCACCTTAATCGACTTGTCTCCCTCGTCGACCCACATTCGACCAAAGCCCCCACTCCCCTCGCACGCATTTCTTATCCCCTCGTCAAATCCTTCCCCCTTTCTCTTCCCCTATCGACAGTCCACCACCACTCACACCCCATGCCCTAGTTCTAGGCCCCTCTCACTATGCAACCCTCCCCTCACCAGACTAGCCACCTTTACTATGACCTACACAACCTAACCCCCTTTCCCTTCCCTTCCTCGTTACACACACACACAATGCCTCTCTTACTCCCTTTCATCTGTACTGCTCCCATCGCAACAACTTTCACCCTACCGCACCCTCGTCGACCACCTGTCCCATGACCAGCGCGAATCTCTAGTCACCGCCAAGCCCCCATTGTCAACCGATGTTGTACACCCTTTCCCTTTCCATTTTATTATTATTATTATTATTATTATTATTATTATTATTATTATTATTATTTCTTTCTTTATTTTTATTATTATTTTTAAAAGTATTATTTTTCTTGTTATTTATTTATTTATTTTTGTTTATTTAGTTTCTTTAATTTGATTGTATGTTTATTTTTAATTTAATTCGGACATTTTATTATTTTATTTTATTTTTCTTGTTTTTCTATTGCCTTTAGTGTTATTCATTTATTATTTTTAGTCTTAGGTTTATTACTTTCATCTTCACTATCGTATTATTTAGGTTTATGTTTGATTATCACTTAGTTCTATTTTTGGTAATTATTATATTTTATTTTGGTATTTTTGAAATTATATTAGGATTTGATAATTCATTATTATTACATTTTTCTTGCTACTACTTGTATGTGACGGTTGGATTCAACTATTTTCTTTTTCGCTTAGTGTTCGATCTCATGATTTCTGATTTTAAGTTGAATTTGCGTTTCGTTTTGTGCTTAGTTAAATTAATCCATTATGTCGATTCGTACTCTTGCTTTGACTACTGAAATAATTATTTGGTCATTTTTCTTGTAGGGCCTCCATGACAAACACACGTAGCAAGGCTAAAGTCGTCGTCCCCGCTTCGAAAAAGAGTAAGACCCTTGGCGTGACCTCCTCCTCAAGCGCTTCCGTCGAGGCCCGCCACCCCTATATCCAATTTTCAAAAGGTCCCTAGGAGGATATCAGCTACTTCGACTATGACCACTAGACTTAGGCTGATGTATTAATTGGGCAGTTTTGGAGCAAGTCTAGTTAACTGATCATGTTTGAGCCTTTATTGCTACAGCCCCGTGGGACTAGTTTTTCTCTATTATTGAGCTCACATACATGGAGCTGACTTTAGAGTTTTGCTCTACATTTACTCTACAGCATGTGATGACAACTCATGACGAGCTAGGCACCACCACTTTCAGACTTGGTGGCCTGGCATGACATATGAGTGTCCCTAAGTTCGTTGTTGCCTTAGTATTGTACACTGAAGAGTTTATGAGTGCCAAGAACTTTTTACGATCCACTACTTGCCATCTCATTGTTGGGTTGATCTTACGGTGAGCACAACACCTTATGACGCGAGTCCCTTGAAGGCGACTTCTCTCCCTCCAAGTTTACAATATATTCATGCCCTTTTAGTTCACACATTGATCGGTAGGAAGGAGACCACTGGAGTCGTCAGTACCACCGATGCCTATTTTTTATGAAGCATGGCCACAGGGCATATTTTTTATTTAGCCTACTTCATCGCCCTCGTCTTCCGCCATGAGATAGACCGCAACATGAAGGATCCTATCCATTTAAGCCCTTATGTGACTCGACTAGCTCAACACTTTGGTCTCCTTGACACACTGGAACAGTCCGCTATGCTTAGACTCACCAACCAAATGTCTCTATAGGGGATATCGAGCATGACCCATATGAGGATGATCGAGCGACTTCATGGAGTGGATCATCCTCAGTACCGACTATTTCGTTTTGACTCTCAAAATGAACTTGATGACTTCACTGATGATGTCCCTTTCCACCACGAGGACCCACCTCATTCTCCACCGTCGAGTCATCGTCCTATTTCTTCTGCTGCTACATTAGAGGACCTTTCCGAGTGGTTCACTCACTTCGAGCAACACAGCTTTCAGAGGTTCAATAATATTGATGCGACACTGTAGCAGATCTGTCAACACCTCTACATCTTTTCTTCGGCACCGACGACTCACCCTAATGATGCCTCCGACGATGAGTATTATTGATTTTATTTGTTTTCTTTTTAATTTTATTTTATTTTTTTATGATTATCTTTATTTCTATTTTTAGTTGTTTTGTTTTATTTTTATTCTCTTGTACTTCTTTTAATTATTATCTTTTCAACTATATTTTTATAGTTGTTTCTACTCGAGTTATAACCCCTTAATCTTCTTCACTATTTGTGTTTATTTTCTTATTAGTTTGCTCAGAATCATGCACTATATCTAGATTTGTCTACAATTCTACATTTCACCATTTGGGCAATTTCATCCAATATTCAGGGAAGTTTTAGTTTTCTCCCTCTCTTATGATGTTTTGTTTATACTATGATTATATCTATTTGTACATTGAGGACAATGTACATCTTAAGTGTGGGAAGGTTATTTATATAATTATTAGAAAATCCTTGAATTATGTCTTGTATTTAAGTAATTTTCTCATACTTTCATTAGAATGAATTTTTGTCAATTTGGAACTTTTGTTGATGTGTTTTAGATTAATTTTTCAATAATTGTGTATTGATTGATTTAAACTTGAAGACATGAGAGAATCAAGCATGATAAGCTATTTTTTAGAAATTAAAAAATTTAGGTTGTTTTCCTAAATTGAAGTATTACCTTGAAGTTTGAGATTTGCAAATTTGACATCAAAAACCATAAATTTTTGTGAGATTTTGAGCTTTTAGAGCATATATTTATCTTGCTCATTTTATTATTGGTTATTAGTGTGTCAATTTGATTTGTTGTTCTAGAACTTACTTCGATTATACATGTCAATACCACACATTTGATTTGATATACTAAGATGATAAAGGCACTTAGGTTTTAACCCGCTTACCCCATAAAAAGCCTATCTTTTTAATTAACCCTCAGTGAACCCCGTTGAGCCTAACACACCGTTTCTTAATTTACTCATTAATGTTAACCCATAACTCATTTTTATTCGTTGAGAATTTTTTCCCGTTTTGACTCCCTTTTGTCGAGATTTGATTTGGTTAGTTGCCTAATTATGCTATTTTGTTTAATTTTCTGAATTATTTCTTATTGTTAAAAAAATCGAAAAAAATATATACATATGTAATATCCCGAATTAGGGCCTAATCGGAATAGTGGTTTCGTGACCACAAATCTGAGATATAAATAATTATTTTATGATTATTTTGAGGTCTATGATATGATTGCATGATTGTGTGAAAACTTCGTGAAGAAATTCTATGCATAAAGTGCTTAATTTGAAGTTAGGGACTAAATTGAATAAGTTGCAAAACTTTCATTCTAGAAGTTTCTACTATGAAATTGCTTTGAAATATTAATTAGGAGGTCTTAAATAGCAATTTGACCAATTTCAAAGTTTATGGACAAATATTGGACATGAATGGAATTTTTGGAAAGTTTAGTAGTAAGGGCATTTTGGTCATTTAGGGGTAAAATGAATTAAAATACAAAATTAAAAGCCAATTTTGCTCATCTTCTTCACCATGGACGTGTATACCAAGGGAGACTCCATGGCTAGGGTTTCCAAGCTTCCAAGCTCGATTGTAAGTCCGTTCTAACCTCGTTTTTAATGATTTTTACATTTTTGGAGTCCCGGTAACTTGATTTAGCTTATGCTAGCAATAATTCAACCTAGGGTTCATATTTGGAAAAATACCCATAGGTGAAATTTGTGTATTTTGGTGTTTTATGATAGAATATGAGGTTTTAAATTATGTTAGACAACTTGTGCTACTCGGTTTTAAGTGAAAACGAGCAAAAGGGCTTAATCGGTAAAAATACCTAATAGTCATAAGTACATGTTAGAGTGAGAATTTGATGTTGCCATAGAAGGGAAAAATGATCAGAATGTCATAAAACATAAGAAAATAGGATGAAGTTTAATTTCCGAACCTTGGGGCAAAAGTGCAAATATGCAAAAGTTTAGGGGTCAAAATGAAAATTTTTAAAAATATGATTTTTGGACCTGTATGAATAGTGTGACTAATTATTAGGCTAAATGTGATATTATAGATGAAGGAAATCAAGATTTGGGCTTAAATCTGGAAAATACAAGGTTATGGACTAAAATGGTAAATTGCTGTTTCTGGATCGAGGTAAGTTCGTATGATAATAGTAATGCAATGTTATGTTTGAATTATATTTCTTACTATTATTGCATATATTCTATGATTTAATATATTGGAAAAGTTGATGGAATGGTGTTTATGATGTGAAAATATGTCATGAAAGAATGTTACATGAAATGCAAGAAAATGAAGATACATGACAAGTGATATATGAAATATGTGATATATGTTATGTAAATTCTTAAAAGCTGATTTGATATTTGAGTTGTGTCTTATTATACTATGAATGGACAATTGGTACTATGGATAGTGAGATCGACACTTCGAGTAAATTCATACATAAATAATCTATCGATTCTTTTTATGTTATTAAATTTTGATATCATATGAAATGTGGCTGCCTATCAAATAACCATGTAAATTATGAATTTAAATTGATTACGGACAATTTAGTAAAATGTTGAAAAGTGAGGAATTTCCCGATTGAACCTTCGGAATAAAAACGATACGAGTGATCTATTGTGAGGTCGCATGTAGTACTAAGTGCGAGGCTACTATGCGCACCCAAAAGCTGTGATCACGTGTGTAGTACTAAGTGCGAGCTACTACGTAATGCGGATAATTGGTCGCATGTGTAGTACTATGTGCGAGCTACTATGCGTACCAAATAGCTTGGGCTACAAGTGTGAAAATATGTGCGAGCAATTGAGTATCGCTTATTATTCGAAGAGTTCAACGGAAAATCGATTAAGTAAAAATACAATTGAACTTGATTATATGATGAATAAGTGTAGGTATATGTTTATGAAAAATTATGAGCAATGTGCTCGATAATTGAGTGAATTTCGATAAGACAAAATGGATTAAGTGGAATTATGTAAGAATGAATTTTTAGTGGTAAAACAGTTGTTGACAAATGAGATTGCATGAATTTGAAAATTCACTAAAAATTGCGGAAGTTGAATAAAAAATGCAAATGATATATGAAAATAAAGCTTAATGAGTCTATTTTCACATGAAAGAAACAGGGGAAGCAGAAGAATTCTATATTGTGTGATATTTGAATCCTTGTGAAACAGGGTCTGAATGAATTCGAGATCCCCTGTTCTGATTTTATAAATTCACCATAAATTATAAAAAAATTATTGAGAGCCATACCTTAATGAGTCTATTTTTAAGGGAAACAAACTTCATGGTCTTTGGAATTCTGTACAGGGAGAAATTTGGTTCGTAGTGCACAGAGGTCAGAGTAGTCGTACTCTAAAATAGGGGAGACTTTAACTAATAAACTGTACTAATTGGATAAACCAAAAATTCCAGAAATTTTATGGGAGAAATATATATGAATCTAGTTTCAAGTAAAATTAACAAAACTAAATTTTGAGTTTTGTAGCTTCACATATGAATGATTTAGTAACTGTAACTCGATAACACATCTTAACCTGAATATGTGTAATTGTACAATTATAGTGTTTTATCTTGAAAAGCATGGTAGTAATTGCTTATTATTTTCATATGAACTTACTAAGCGTAAAGCTTACCCATCCTCTCCATTTCTTTAGTATTGACAGGTCTGCTCGGGGTTGGAGATCGTCGGAGGCAAAATCACACTATCAAACTATCATTTTTGGGAAAATTAATTCAAATATTAGAAATATCAAGTGAGTGGCGTGTATAGGAAGTTGGTTTGTGATATGTATTTTATTATGATTTTGACCTTACGATCGACCGCATTGAGTTATCGTATATGATCATGAGATGTGGTCCTTATCCATTATGGTTTATAATTTTAATTAATCGTGCCATGTCCTACATTTTGATGTGATGATATAGTTAGCTTTATTTGTTATGCATGTGTTCGAAAAGTTTTGAATTAAATGAAATTTTATGGCCCCATTTTCGTCTATGTGTATTGTTAAGTCTGGTAATGCCTCGTACTCTGTTCCGACCTTGGATACGTGTAAGGGGTGTTACAACATATATATATAATGATTATTATTTTAGTTCTATGATTGAGCTTAAACAGTTAAATTCATATTTTGAGAAGAAACTCGTTTTCTTATTCTTAAATAGTTCTTGATTTATGCACTTGTTTTTAATTCAGTATTTGTGATTTTATAGTTTGGTAATTTATCAATTCAATCTCGATTTTAACCATATTTTTTGGCACTTCTCCACACCCTTAACCTAAGCCTCATTACAACCTCTTAAAGACCTTTTGATTTGTGTATCATCTCATTTTATAGTGGTGGAGATTTGATTTTCATACAAGCCTATGGTAATGACTTTTCTTGTTTGACTATTGAGTGCTTATTTGTGAACCTTAAATACTTTGAGTGATTAGAGTGAATCTTTAGTGAGAATGCCGATTCTTGTAGATTTTGAATTAAAGCTAACTACTTAAATAAGGGGAGGCACCTATGTTTTCGTATTTAAAAATGCTAGCTTGGATTGTTTGAGACTTCAGTGTTCTTTTGGTTGAATTGTCAATGCATGGCTATTTGTGAATTATTTTGAGACATTATTGACGGGAATTTCAAGTTGAAAAATATGAATTTTAACGAGAGTTGAGGATTTTTCTTGAGGACAAGCAAACACTTAAGTATGGAGATATTTGATAAGTTGTAAAACTAACATATTTTAATCCCATTCTTAATGCATTTTTGGATGATTAATTATGCAAATTAGTGAATTTGATGCTCCTAATCCTTTAAATTCATGTTCTATACTTAGGAGAGCATTTGAGAGCGAAATGAACGAAAAACGAGCCAAAATTGAACAAATAGAGCTATTTTCAAGATCCACACGAGCAGGCTACATGCCCATGTAAGCCACACGGACTGGCTATATACCTATGTGCCAGTCCGTGTCGATTTCGCACCCTATTTCCCAAATAAGCGGAAAAACCCAATTTTTAGGCTTTCTGAGTAGTCTAAAGTCTATAAATACCAATTAGAAGATGACCTAAGGGGGAAATTAGAGAAGATGAAAGAAAACACTTGAAGAACACCATCGGAATCAACTTGGAAGTGGATCTCCATCAAGATCGAATATCTCCTTTTAATTTATTTCAAAGTTTTATTGAGTTTCTTTATGTCTTGTGATTATCTTAACTTTGAGATGTTTCTATTCAGGATTATGAACTAACTTCCCTAGGTACCTAGGGAAGATGAATTAATGATGAATCTTATTGTTTGATTTCTGATTTAGATGATAAATACTTGATTCTTGTTATCAATTATGTATGCTTATTTCTTATTTTAATATTCCAGAATATTAATTCATGTTTAATGTGCTTATTTCAGTGGAGCAAAAGTCTTTGTTTAAGAGTAGATCTAATATAATTGAGTGGAGTTGCATGCAATCCTAGAAATAGGACGACATAAATCTACCAGATTAGAATTAAATCTAAGAAGGGAATCCATAGATCGAGTTAATGCAACAATATGGGTTTTAATTAGAAAGAGATTTCAATTAATCAATCTAGAGTCAGTTGTTCTTACTCTCGAAAGAGATATTAAAATAATTTAGGGGTTTCTACGGATCAAGACACAAGTGAATAAATCGTTTAATTTAGATTCATAATAATAGGTAAAGTCTAGGTGGATTCTTTCCTGGGTATTGTCTATCTCATTGGTTATCTTCAGTTATTTTCCTATGTCATTTTTTGTTGCGTTCTTAATTAGATTAGTTTAGTAAATTTAGATTAAAAACAATCACTCCAATTTGTCTGCTAAATAATAGAAAAACGGCAATTACTAGTACTTTTAGTCCTCGTGGATACAATATTCCCTACTCACCATAACTATACTATTGTTCGATAGGTGAACTTGCCTTAGTCATATTTATAGTTAGTTTAGTGATCATCACTGCATATAATAGTCATTGAAATACAATAATTCACATCCTTCAATACCTCAAAGGTGTTCATGGACATGGTTTGTTATACAAAGATAAGGGAAATACATAGGTCATTGGGTATTTAAATGTTGATAGGGTAGGATCTCCTTATATAGAATGCCTACTTCATGATATTATGTCTTCACGATATTATGTCTTCATTGGAAAGAACCTAATATCATGGAAAAGTAAAAATGCAAGATGTTATGGTAAGGTTAAGTGTAGAAATAGAGCATTGAGCCATAGCCTTAGTCACTTGTGAATTTATTTTGTTGAAATAACTTCTTCAGAAATCACGATGTGAAATTGCCAGCCTAATAAAGTTGATATAATAATCAAGTAGAACTACATATGACTATAAATAGGTGGTCCATGAAATGACAAAACACATAAAGATAGATTGTCACTCTGTGAGGCAATGTATTGCCTTTAGTTGTCAATTCTATTGATTAGTTAGCGCATATTCTTATTAAAGTTATTAGGAAATCTCGTATTGAGTATATATTTAACAAATTAGGACCATATGATATATATATATGCTCCAACTTGAAATGTTGTAATTTAAAGATTGTAATATTTAAAATTTTGTATTTTAGGTTGTCAATCCGAGATTGTGCTCTTTCTTTTGTATATTCTTAGATAGTATAAATAGCACTGTAAGCTTGAGGGATAATTAAGCAAAATTTTCAAAATATAAACTCTCTTATTTTCTTTTTCTTTTTTTTTCTTCTCTACTTTTCTTTCTTCCCCTTATTTTCTCATGGCTGCAATAGTTCAATAGCAACCTCTTTTCTCTCTCTTCCCTTCAATCTCTTCTAAATTTACATCATTGAAAATTCCAAAGCTAGTGACAATTATAATACTCCACGATGGCTTTGTCAAGACCTTGTCTGCCTCGTCTCCTTCCATATCTTCCTCTTCCATTACCTAGACCCTTTCTTCCAAATTGACCTCCATGAGAAATCTCTAAAGCATGTTTTTCAACATGAAAGCTTATGTATTGTTCATTTACAAGCAAACTGCTTTGCAGCTTATCAATGATTAACATGCTTATATCCTTAGACTTCTTTATGGAGTACACAACATTATCAAACTTAAAAGAGTCATGAAAAGTCTCTTCAACATCTCCTTTGTCTTCACCATTTGCTTTCATCTTGTTAACAATTGTAAGAGTTTTGAGCATTGTACTCATTCACATTTTCTTCTATCTTCATGTGAAGTACCTCAAACTCTCTTATGCACACTCAACACACGTGAAACCTACATATTTCTACTTCCTAGAATCCCATATGTCATTTGTTGTATCTTTTCTGAGAATCATCTCTAGGACCAAACTATTCCAGGCTTGAAAAAAAATATTCTTTCATTTTAAGTGTTTTAGCTTCTGATCATTGATGTTCTTTTGTGCTTTTATCATAACCACACCTTTTGTTGCTACAGGAATTTCATTCTCCACCGTGAGCATCACCTAATGCTAATGTCCATCAAATTTCAACAAGCAAAAGAACCCTCTGTTTTGACTACAAATCACTAGAATCATTGTTATTGTCATATTTTGGTATAGCATTTGGAATAAAAGAAAGCAAAACAACCCTCTTCATACCAAAATGCTTTAAATAAAAGAAAGCTTATAAAAACTGAAGTATGGGAAAATTTTGATGCCTAGAAATTGAAACATTCTTAGCTATATATATAGCCTTACATAATAAAGCTAAAATTAAGTAACCTATGTAAAACAAATTAAAGATAAGACTGACAACCAATAATTCCTCTAACAATCATGAATCCCAATAAAATGGGAGTTTTTATTCAATCCCCATAAAATGGAATTTTTGATTCAATCCCAATAAAATAGGAGTTTTACTGAATAAAAATTAACTGAATCCTAACAGAAACTAGGACAAACACCGATTTCTTTTTCCTTTTTTAAGTTTTGCGTGCAATAAGTAGACATATGTATTACACTGCTTTTCATCCAACCATCGCCATTATTTTGTCGGACTACAACTTTGAGTTCGATTTTAGAGATGATTTTGCTTCTACTGCAACACTCTGAAAAAGAAAAAGAAGAGTAGGAATGTAGATATCACATTAGTATAAAACTAATTTAATTTGATGCTTTTGTACTTTTTTCTTCACGATTTGTGTATTTAATCTGACAGTTATATTCCATACTCTATTTATGCAAATCATGCAGATCGATCCATATTTTTTATCAATATGATATAAACATTGGATTGAGTTGAAACTTAATGTGCATTATTAAAGCAATTACATTGTTGAACCATTCAAACAAGCTTTAAAATAAGGATAAGAGTTCTTAGTTCTTACCAGTGGCATGCCTTTCATGGCTCTTTCTTCCAAATAACTCGATGGTTTAAAGTAGCTACCGTACATTTCTGACAATTTCTTGAGGCTCAAATAGATATGCTTCGACCCAACTGTATCTGCCCAGAACATGATACCACCACTGCAACCGAAGCGATTGTTTTATAAGACATGGTGAAAATAAGAGATCAAGTAACCAACCATTACATAGAGAGTGCAAGAAACCAAATTCATTTTCTTATAGCAAATAGTGACTGAATTTGGCAGGCAAACTATTAGCAAATACTGATTCTTAATAGCAGATCCTATAGCAGTTAACAATGGAACCATTAAATTCTCCAAACTTTAAAGACTATTCTTGAGTTCATGTTGCAGAGACTAAAAATTGGTGGCGAAGTAGTTACCGGTAGGATGGGAAGCTCATTCCGAGTACAGATGCAACATCAAGGTCTGATGCTCGAGCAACGACACCCTCATCCAAAACACGACATGCCTCGTTAATCGTTGGAAACAATACCATCTCGGTAATTTCTTCATCTGTAACTGATATAGGCTGTTGAATGAGACCCAACAAAAATAAATCAGAAAAACAACGGAAGATATAGAGTGGCTTTTTTGTTCTTAACGCATTGGCACACAGAATGCTTCCAGCAGAGGAATGAACCCCCAAAATGTATAAAATTTCATGTCATACAACTTTTTCTTAAAGAAATATAAAAGGCTAAATACCTTTCCACCAGGCATAATATTCATAAACTTTCTAGATTCATCAACAATAGGTAGCACTGATGGATCAGGTTTTGGCTTGCTTCCTTTTTCATGAACATAAAATCCTTTCCCGTTGCTTTTGCCTAAAACACCAAGAAAAAAAAACCAATGATTCGAAATGCTAGACAATAAAAAATTATTAAAAACATGAACAGAAAGAAAAACCAAAAACTCTTTTTACCATTTCGTCCATTTTTCAACAAAAGTTCAGTCAATGGAGACCTGAATGTTCGATCAGGGAATGCATTTTCATATTCTTTCCCAGAAGCCTTGACTAGTCTAAATCCACCCAAGTCTTGAAGCCTGCAAGTATTGCAATTGAAAACAATAAATTATCACTATTCATTCAGAAGGCATTTCTACATGCATTAATTTGAAATAGAGCTTCCCAAGTAATTATGCATGGCACAAGTAACATAAACCATGCATGTGGGAGCAACTGGATTTGCACAAGTTAATGTTGCTATTATTATGCCAAAATCATCATTACCATTTCTATTTGGACCTATATGTAGTTTGTACTTGTATTTCACCCATTTTCTATCTCATAAAAGAGATTATCCATGAACCAATATACACATTAAACTCAAAAGTCGCAAAAACTACTTTGGGAATGGGAAGAAACATACTGGAATGGACCTAAAGGAAAGCCGAAGTTCCTGATCGCTCTGTCAATTCTGAACAAGTCCACACCAAGATGGACCAAAAGATGTGGGATTTGCGTATAGGGGAAGAATGTTCGATTAACAGCAAAGCCAGTGCAATTAAGAACCACAATAGGAACTTTCTTCATTATTTTCCCAACTGTTAGGAGATCAAGAATAACTTGCGGAGAAGTTTTCTCTGTTCGTATAATCTCCAGGAGAGGCATTATATGAGCAGGACTGTTCATCAGAGAATCATACAAAAAAGCCATTCAGATAACAAAGTAGTCAAGTTTTTGATAATACAAAAACATTTTAGTGTCAGTCCAACAAAATATAATTCATTTCAGTTAATAGCAGCACATGCTTCCACTAAACCAGATGACGGTGGAGGTGATGAGGCAAACCTAACAGAAATTCATGTTAAAACAATTCATTTTATGTAATACGTAAGTCAGATTATTATGATGGTAATAAAAATACATTAGCATACAACTAAAACAAGTTTAACAACCTAAAAAAATGAGCCCCAATGATACGATCTTGTGATTTGGTCTTTTCTCCAATTACATTAAGGTCAATGGAGGATGCATTTGTAGCCAAAATGCAGCGAGAAGAGCAGACCTTCTCGAGCTCGCTAAATATTTCTTGTTTCAATGGACTGTCCTCAATAACCGCCTGCAAAAGGAATAAATAATGAAGTAAACAACTTCAGCCAGTAAAGATAGTTAGGCATATATGCGTCTTATATTTTCTAAATCCTCTGATATCATAAAAAACCGAAGTTACTAAGTAAAATTTGATAAACAAAAAATTCAGAGGTAAAACTTCGATTAGATCATTTTTATTCTGCCTCAAATTTCTGGACAGATCATGTCCTGCAAAAAAGATTGATGGTGCCAGGTTGCATATGCTTTTTCTGAAGCTAAATCCTGTGTGGACTGGGTTGCTGGAAATGCTAGAGGAGATCACTTATGTTTTCTTATTCACAATCTTCTTCCTGATAGCTTGAAGGCTTTGGTCAACGATGGCTGCTTGGGAAAGCAAACGCCTAGTTCTAAATTGGATTGATCATACACACTTCTATAGACTCGAGTAAGAATAGAAAATTCCTATGTTCCTTGGACTCCAGTCCAAGTATTGGGAATGAATATTTGGCTAGTCATGAGCACTTCCAATTTTCCTGACCAGATATACATTGGAAAATGAAGAGCTGGATCAATATAGGAAAATTCTGTTTGGCCAACTTGAGATTATCTTCTGATATACCAAATTAGCAAAGAGAAAAGCAATCCAAGATTTTGAGCTGCTGAAGACAAAATATCCCACCTCTATGACCATATCCATTTCCTTAAATTCTGAATAGTCAGAAACTCCTTCGAGCATAGAAAGGGCTTTTCTCGCCTTATCCAGTGTCACTTTTCCTCTAGCTACCAGGCTTTGGATATTTGCTGCCACCAAAAGGAAAACATGTAATACTTGTGTTTGACACACATTGAAGCATAAGTATTGGGTATGATTCTACAATTATATGATAAAATTTTTGGGGGGTTCGTGTGATAATGTACTATATGTCAGTAATCCAACCCTCCAACAGGCCTTCTGTAAAGATTAACATCCAAATATTATAATATCCTTAAAACTATAATATTCACAAATGTAGCACATAATGTATCAATGTAATAGCCACCTTCAACTGTTTTCATTCCTTTTAGAAGATATTCAGAGTTGATTTCCCTGAGGAAAACAGTTACGCTGCTAAGGATAAGAGATGTAGCAATTCCAGAGCCCATTATGCCTCCACCAATGATACCAACTTTCTTGACATGATTTGGTTTGAGGCCGACGTCAGTAATGTTTGGCACCTGAAGAAGCAAAAATTCATGGAAAATTTTGAACTGCTGAAACATTACAATTTCTCACTACCAACCAATCAACTTTCGTAACAAAAGCAATGGATTCCCTAATTGCAAAAGGATGGCAATGCATCAAGAACAGTTTTTAGAACTCAATCCATCATTTAACTCAAAATCACTGCAAGAGGGAATCAAAGAGATAACAAATTCTAGGAATCATTAGTTACCTTTGCTGTAGCACGTTGGGCGAAAAAAAGATGAGTAAGAGCTTTCGTAGTGTTTGACTGAACTAATTCTTTGGACACTGCTGCCTCCTGTTACAATAAGAATGTATATATATTACAATCCAGATGTTGCAAGGCAAATTAACTAGAAGATTGTACGAGATGAAATAATGAAAATTGAAAGGTTAGAATCCAATCAAAGTTGTCTCCGAACATAACATACTGTGGTGGAAATAAATGGTTCTTCCTGAGATAGTCAGCTTGATGTTACTAGCATTAGGAAACAGCATAAACGTTGATGTTTAATGTCTAGTAAATGCAAGGCCTCCAAACCAAAATACCTTTAGAAGCCCTTTATATCCTCCATGGAGAAGGCCCTCCTCAACGGCATCGAGGCATGCAAGGTGTTGAGGCATATTTGGAGCTGTCCTTTTGGCTTGTTCTCTAGCAGTTCTTAACAACTCCTGTGCTTCAGACAGGGATCCGATTTTGTCTGTCCTGTGGAGAGAACGCACCCATGGTTTACATCCGTCAGAAATTTCCAAAGCGTGTAGTCGAGACACTCTAACTAACTCTTCAGAGGTTGCTATTTCATCAATAAGACCAAGCAACTTTCCTTCCTCAGACATTATTGACTTAGAAAACTGTTAAGAGTAAGTTTAAACCGAATTAGATTTAATGACAAAAAAATTGCCTAGATAAATCATTTAACCATGCAAAATTAGTTCCAGGAAAGAAGCATGGATGTCAAAAGGAAGTAACCATGGTTGGGGTCTCGTATTAAGAAGGAAAAGATGGTGGTTTTGTACTTCCAAAGCTTACTTGCACCAGTGAGTTCTATAATCATTCTATCAGAACCATTGAGCAAAATTAAATCCAGTGGGAAATGAATGATAGTTCAAAGATTTTATCACCAACCAGAAACAGGACTGCATGATGCCTCTAACCAAGCAAAAGAAACTAATGACACAAAATTAAGGAATCAAGACCACATATTTTAATATGATGATCAGTCACCATGATATGTCTCTGCTCTACCCATAACAATCTTACCAGCATCATTTCAATAGCCTTTGATACCCCAACAAGCCTTGGAAGACTTTGAGTACCTTAAAAAACAACCATATTACAGAACAAGTCAATGTTTGTAAACCTCACCTCAACGAAAGCACTATTTCACCAGAAGAACAAAGCTATGTTTGAAGTTCCACATAAGAAAGCAGCCATACCTCCGAGTCCAGGAATCACCCCAAGTGTCAACTCTGGCAACCCTAATTGAGTTTTTGAAGCAGCAATACGAGCATGGCAACCCTGTATGAGGTTGGAATAGAATGAAAGAATTCAGCTATGATTTGACAATCAAAGTGGCTACAATAGAAGTGAATCACCAGTGTTCCTCAGCAGATAATACAAACCATTGCCAATTCTAAGCCACCACCAAGAGCCAATCCTTCAATAGCTGCAACAACTGGCTTCTTGCAATCTAGATTATGGAAGACCAACATTAGCATTTTCAAGATTACAGAAGATCATTTTTGGATAATTACAAATAATGAATTTAACCTGTTTCCTGAGAATGTCTTGTCCCTAAACCCTAAACTAGGTATTACCAAGGATATTATGAAATCAAGTTAGTTGTTTAAACCCTGGCAGGGTCTATACGTGTATTCCATATTCTTGAGATGTTTTAGGAAGTTTTGGAGTAGTGGAGTCAATTATGATCAGATATCTGAAAGAATTAGTGTCATCAAATATGTTATTCTTGACATATGGCTATTACCACCAGTGATATAATAATTTTAAACTAGAAAGTATTTCCCTAGCGTGAACTGCAGCCTTCTTTAGTACAGAAGCTGACATGATACTGGATGCACTGAACTTTATTCACTTCTTCATGTCAACAAGGGATTTGGTGAATCCGAAGTATTAAGTTCAAGAAAATCATAAAGGCCAAGGACAGGTACGCACCCTCTATAGTGTTGAGAACAAGATCAATTGATTCAATTGCTCGATCCGAAGTATCACCTGTCATGCCAACATTTATTGATGCATACTTCAGTACTTCCAGAAAACGTATAAAACATGCAAACAAGTACAACCTTGATTGAAAAGGTGACAACCAACAATGAAGAACTCATACCGCTGGGATTCTGAAAAGCATTGATATCAAAACCCCCTGAAAACCTTCCACCCTTGCCTTCAATTACCATGAGAACGAAAGAATCAGCAAAAAATCTCCAGTATTAAAATCAACTTTTTAACATGACCACCTTTCCCGTGCTTGCACTATGCTATGGTTCATTTTCACAACAAACAACTAAAAACTATAATTAGAAAGAATCAGTCTCGTAACTTAAATGCAAACTCCAGATCCTTTTATGTATGGGTTTTAATATAATTTCTTCTTTTTTTCAAGGAAAAGGCATCCAATAAAATGAGCAAGGAACTCCAAAGCTCACCAGTCAAAACAATAGCTTTGACATCTCTTCTCCTAGTAGCCTCACCGAACTTCTCCTTCAGTGCGGCCAGCACTGTGTACCATCAGAAATTTGACAAAAAGCATAAATAAATATATTTCTAAACGAATAAAACATCAAAACAGAGAGAGAGAATCATAGTATAGATAAGTGAAAGGATCAAAGGAGTGATAAGTTAAAGCATACTTGCAGCGTTGATGATATTCAAGGGAGGATTAGAGATGGAAATGACAGCGACACCATCGTTTCCAACCTCCATCGTCACTGCCATTGCCATTGCTTTTTCTTCTGCCCTTTACTTTGCTTTTAATCTGGACAAGGACAAGGGAGTTTAAATAAAGAGGCTTGAATTTTAGACATGATTGAGTAGGCCACACAGAGACCTGTAGCTAGAGAGCCGACGAGCCACCGCTATTATTTTGTCGTCTCGGTTGAATTCAATCTTTCTGATTTGGAATTGTTCAAATTTAATATTTTGTTGATATAAATGATATCATAACAACAACATTTCAGTATATGACCAAAAATAAACAATATTGCAGTAACATTTTCAGGAAGTGAAATTTGCGGCACGTTTCGTAAAATAAAAATAGCCATTACATTTAAAATATTTAGATCTGAGCCATTTAAAAAAAGAGAAAAATAAATAAGTAAACCACTGTTTATAGGACTTATGGTATTTTCTCTTTTCTTTTTTTATTTAACTTCAGAATTTTTGTATGTTTTTCATAATTTTTTTGGCACTTTTTCATGTTTTTTATTCTCTCATTTACCTTTTTCAAATTTTTTATATTTTTTCTCTTTTTATTCCCTTATACACGCCTCATATTTTTTACTCCTCCTTTTTGTATCTTCTCTTAATTTTGATAAATTCTCGTAATCTTTTATACATCTTCGAAATTATCCAAAATATTTAATTTTAATAAAATATTATTTTGCATATTGTGAATTTTAATGGAATTTTTTGAGGGAGAAACATTATATATAAGGATAATTTTATAAGATTAACCAATATTTGGTAATTCATCGTAATTTTGGGTACTTCTTTATTTATTTTGGTATTTTCTCTTTTTTTATATATTTTCTCACAATTTTTGGTACCCTTATGTTTTTGTTTTTACCCTTTATTTGAGTTTTTGATATTCACTCACGTTTTTTTAGTACTTAGTATTTTTATATTTCCCCATAAAATTTGATACTCCTTCATGTTTTTCGGTACTCCTTTAATTTTATTTTGTGTTCCTCTTCATTTTTATACTCTCTTGTGTTTTTTTTTTTATTAGCTCAAAATTTTTATATTCCCATGTAAGTTTTGGTACTACCAAAAATTAGTTCATCTTATTAAACTTGTTTTATTTTTGCTTTTCAATATTTTTAAAACTATAATTATATATGATTTTTTACCAAATGTTAGAATGAAAAATTAATAATTTAAAAG
This sequence comes from Gossypium arboreum, assembly GCF_025698485.1. NCBI lineage: Eukaryota > Viridiplantae > Streptophyta > Magnoliopsida > Malvales > Malvaceae > Gossypium > Gossypium arboreum. Next base: position 127,433,015 of record NC_069075.1, read on the forward strand.
TTGTCAATTTTTCCACCTACAAAATCCATTGAAATTTCTTAATATGAAATTCAAAATCCTCTACAAACTATACCAAAAATTTTAAGGGTATACCAAATATTATGAGGTGATACAAAAAAAATGTGAGGAATACCAAAAAATGGAGTGCCGAAATTTATTATGGAATACCAAAAAATAAAAAATAGGAAGTACAGTACAAAAATTATGAGGAACTATCAAATATTTGAGCTTATGAAATTTACTGTATTTATTTAATTTTTCAATATTTTTAAAAGTGCTATTATATATAATTTTGTGTACCAAATATTAGCATGAAAATTTAACAATTTAAAAGTTACCAATTTTTTGTCTACAAAATCTCATTGAAATTTTGAAAAATATTTTTTACTCCAAAATTATATTTCTTATTTCAAATTCTCATTTCAAAACAATACCAAAATTCTAAAATCATACCAAAACTATGAAAAAATACCTACAAATATGAGGGAGTGTCAAAATTATGAAAATATCAAAATTATAAAGGAATACTAAATACAAGGAATATAAAAAAATATGAGGAGTACCAAATATTATGAGGGAATACTAAATATTATAAGGAAATAAAAATAAAAATAAAAATCATGCAAAAATACTAAAAATTATGAGGTAATACCAAAAAATAAGGAAATGCAAAAATGATGAGAGACTAAAAAAACATAAGAGACTACAAAAAATTACAGGAGAATATTAAAAGTTCTAGGAGGATACCAAAAATGATTAGTCTTATTAAATTTAATTTATTTATTTTAATTTTTCAGTTTTTTAAAATTATCATTATATCTCATTTTTCAATACTAAATATTATCATGAAAAATAATAATTTAAAAGTTATCAATTTTTTCGTTTATAATATTTCATTGAAATTTCTTAATATGTAGAATAATATTGTTATTTAGCCCAAAATTATATTTCTCATTCCAAATCTTTATTCGAAAGCATATAAAATTATGAGAAAATACAAAAAAATAAGAAAGTATCAAAAAAATATTAGAGATAATCAAAAATATGAAGGAATATTAAAAGATAGGAGTATCCAAAAATATAAGAGAGTACAAAATTATATGAGAATACCAATCAAACATGAGGGATTATAAAAAAATTACGAGGGACTAATAGAAATTTTATTTCGAGAGAATACAAAAATTTCGAAAGTATACTAAAAATGTTTAGGGTATACAAAAATTACGAGGATATACAAAACAATGAGAAAGTGCCAAAAAAATATTAGAGATTATCAAAAAAAATGTCAGGGAATACTAGAAAATACAAGAACCAAAAAATATACGAGAGTACAAAAATTATATAGAAATACCAAAAAAAAAAAAACATGAGGGATTATAAAAAATTACGAGGGAGTACTAGAAATTTTATTTTGAGAGACTACAAAAAATTTCGAAAGTATACCAAAAATTCTTAGAGCATACAAAAAATTACGAGAGAGTACCAAAATATTAAAATATGCATAAAAAATTATAAAGGATACAAAAAGTTATAAAGATATGTTTTATTAAATATTTTGGTATTAACTTGTAACTCGTTGAACAAGTATCTACTTTTTTTTACACAATGCTTAAAATTAGGTATAGTCTCTCTCTAACCCATAAATAAGAGGATAATGCACTTCAATATAATCAAACCTATATCCTCTTGTATTGGCAACAATACTCATGCCAATCGAAATAAGACTCAATCAACAACTTTTTATAAATGGTAAAAACTAAAAAAAAAAAAACTAACTAGGAATTTGTAATAATTGAATCTAATTTTTTTAAATATATAAAATATGTACAGTATGCGATAATTTATTTAATTGAGTAATGCTTTGTGTTGTTTCAATCAAAGATAAATTTGGCTATCAGTCCTTGTAGTTTGTGAAAGTTGTGGATTTAATATTTTTTACTTCAATTTTGATGTTTTAAGTTCTTTATTTTAAATTTTAAAATTTCAGTACTCACAAAATGATAATTGTTAAATTCATTTAATTAAGTTATGCTATTTTTGAAATTTGATTCATCAAACATATTATTATATATGTAATATCATGTTAGTTTCTTATTTTCACATATTACATACTAAAAATTCAGTTAATGAATCAACGACAATCATTTGTGTCAAGATTGAATTTTCAAAATTTGAAAAGTATAGGACTTAGAATGCTCCAATTGGAGAATATAGACTATATCTACAAGTATACACACAATACATGACTAATAATTGGATTTAACCAAACTTATTTAATTGCTATTGTTTAGGTCATGACTAAAATTTCAAAATCCCAAAAGTACAAGACTAAAATTGACCAATTTGAAAAGTGCAATGACTAAAAATAACCAAATTAAAGTATAGAGTTAAATCCACAACTTTGCAAAGTATAAGGTCTAATAGCAGAATTTAACCAAAAAAATGTTTTGTGTTGTTGAAATTGATGGAACACTTAGGTTGTTTGATAAACCATTGAAAAAATTAAATCAATTGAAAATTAATATTTTTAGTGGTTTAATTTTTAATCGCATTTGATAATTCATAACAAAATGTAAATGATAATTTTTTTAAAAATGGAAAAAAGTGTAGAAAATGATAAGTAGATAATGAACAATTTATTACTTAATGTAAAATTTTTAAATTCTTTTATTTTATTTCTTTTAAAATTATCATTTAAATACTTTATCTTTAAATTTTGAAAATTAAATTTATCAAATACTTTTAACTTCATGAAATATACCAAGCAAATTTTATAACTTAAATACAATACTTAACTTTTCAACACTTAATTTTTCAAATTCTCAACTTGCAATTAAAAATTTTAGCAATGTATATTTTGTTTTATTTTACTTGAAAATTTTCAAACATTTTAGTTAAATATTTTAGGAATAATGTAATTTAGATACAACAATGTTTTTTAACTCATAAATTAAAATTAATAAATAAAACTATATTTATTTACGTACAAGATGTAGTAGGAGGCAAGTGCCATGGGTTGTGTAAAGGAGCTCGCAACCATGACACATGTGAATGATATTTCTTGTTCGTAAGGGGTCACATGACCCAATAGGACTGGCCCATTACTTGGAGAGATTGAAGGCCCATCTACAAAGCATGGCAAATATGGGAAGTAATCTTCGAAAATATGCAATCTTAGAGAATTTGTAATCTTAGAATATTTGATTCTGTGAATCTTAAAGATTTGATTTTGTATATTGCTTTTAATCTTGGTCATTGATGTACTTTAATCTGTACTGTTGAATTTAGGGAGACTCAACTATAAATAGAGGCATCTCCCCCTCATTGTAATCATTTCATTCTTGAGTAACAGAATTCCTTGAGAGCATTCACTCAAACTCTTGTGCTTTTACTTTTCAGTGGCTCTTCTCTTCTTTCGAGTTCTTTTTTTTAGTTGCTTCCGCATTGCATTGGTGCCTCAGAGGAATTCTGTGAAAATCTTCACTTTATGAGAGTTAGGCTGATTTAGGTGTATTTGAAGTGAAAGAATCGCCTAAGGCCGCACAGATTGTGAGATTGAAAGTCTAGTCTTATGACGGTATTTGAACTAAGGTTGCGAAGGCACCGTTCAATATGTCGAAAGAAGTTATCGACCAGATTAAGCCAATGGAAACCCATGGTAGGGCCAGGAAAGCAAGTTGATCAAGGGACATGCTATCGACTTTGGAAAATCGGGTATTCAATCCCAAGGAGTCCATGGTAGACATGAGGGAGATGCTCGAGGTGGTTAAGGGATACACAGATGAGTTGGATTCAATTAGGGATCTATTGAGAAATGTACCCATATTGTAGTAAACACGTAACTGTTTTCTATTTATTTGAATGATGAATAAATAAATAAAGTTAATTTCACATTTCACTATTATATCTTTTGTATTTATGTCTTTTATATTTTGCATGCATAGTGAAATTTTGGCAAACAAATATTAACTCATTAATTGTCTAAAGTTCAAACTAAATATAAGTGGCATTGTAAAGAACGTTTACATTGCGAGAAAGACAACTTACTTCAGTCAATAAGTCAAATAAGTCCGTAATCCCTTAAAAAAAATCAAAGTGAGCATTTGATTTAAATACTAAGAGTGATTATTATGTCATCTTACAATTCCAATTGGGGAGATGGCTGGTCTTAGCAATCAGAGCAGTTAACTCCACAAGTAGAGACATAGATGTATTTATTGGTAGAATGATACATTGGACTAGACCCAAGATGAATTAATCCTAAATCCGTTTGTGAATTAATTTACTTGTGACGTTCATGGTGTGATTTACCTAAATCCTGAGTTAGTTACTGACCATGAGTGTGCAACTCATGTGCTTTGATATAAGTGGAGACTTATTGTAACACCCCAAACCTGGCCTAGACATTATGGTCGAATCTGGCGATGTCACATGGAATGGAAATTAAATCGCATTTATCAAGTTAAAATATATTCGTTGATTAGCTACTAATTATCTCGTCCATTTCAAATTTATTTCTTTGTTACTAAATCGTTCAAAAATATTTTCTATAGTGGAAGCTTTTAAAACCGTGACATTTGAGGAAAACTATTTACATTTAGTAAAGTGGTTATTTTTAATAAAACTGAGTTTATGTTGAGTTTGGCAGTTTAAAAACCCATGAAAACAGTCTAAATCTGAAATAAAAGCAAACAGTCCAAAAGTCCCAAATTTACAACCAAATACCTCAATAGAAATAGAAAATAAACTATAAAGGAATGTAAAGCAATTTCAAAATAACCCATGTGGTCACCGTTGAGTCCTCTGCCCCACCGATCCGTCTAAGTTTAGGGATTACCTGTACACATTAAATAGAAGGGGTGAGTTTACATAAACTCAGTGTGTAATCCCTACAGAAAATATGCATATAGTTAATTAGCAGTAAAAAGTCAAATGCAGTATGGGGCCTAAGCCCATTATAGTTTCAGTAGCAGTTCAGGCCTTAACCCATTTCAGTTTCAGTATCAGATATGCATTAGGGTCTAAGCCCATCACAGTCACAGTATCAGATATATAGTCTACCTAACCAGCCTCTACATACCATCTCCGTCCATCCTTACACTCCAAGTAGTACTGAATGCGGCACGTAATCAGTATATTGCAGCTGAACTGCCAGATAATAGGCTTAAAGCCTTTCAGTACACTTCCTCTAATATATCATCATCCCAACCTAATGCAATGCAACATACAATATGTCATGTTGTTATGCAACCATTAGTCATACGTAAACAAACACACACACACACACACACACACACACACACACACACACACACAGATCATACATTCAGGGGTCTAGGTAATGCTTACCGACCCTATAGTAGGTTCATAATTGACTTGGGCGACCCGTGCAACCCTAGGAATCATTTCAGATAAATGGGCTCACACGCCCATGTGGCTTGTCTGTGTGGACCCACACACCCGTTTAGCCCACATGCCTAGATTTGTCTTAGCCCATATGGATCACAGATCTGGCCCAAATTCCCATATGCCCATGTGGCCTACACAGCCCAAATCAGTCTAGCCCGTGGGTTGGACATGGCCTACCTGGCCATCGCACGACTGTGTCTTGTGCACACAGCCTGGCTTTCTCGATCACACGCCCGTGTTATGGCACACAGCCTACCACACGGGCGACCATTGCCCATATAGCGTAGATAGTGAGGTTTTCGGCTTTCGTAGAAACCTCATTTTCTAGGTTTTTGGGTACACACCTAGTACGATTTCGATGTAGAAACAATTCCGAGCACCTCAAAACCTATAATCAAACAATAAAGCATTGAATTAAACACTTAGAAATCGAACTAAAACTGAACCCAAATCGAGGTACTCATCCTTAAAGCGACGAAACTTACCCCAACCACCTCGAATCAGTCAATCACGAAACAACACGAGGAGAACCTTGGTCCTCACAATATGCTGTTGCCAAAGACACAATAACCCCAATAAAAAACTTAATATTCACAACTTACAAACTGCAAGAACCCACTTACGAAACATGTGACGAAAATCGAACTAGCGAAGGTGATGGTGGAAGTAAACAAAAAGAAACAAAATCAAAGAGAAGATAGAAGAAAGAAGAGCAAAAGCCGAATATGGGAGAAAGAAGGAAAGGAAGAAAACGTCTTTTCCCCAAGAGTCACCGAAATTTTGAAAAAGAAAGAAAAATTATCAAGAACTAACATTTTGACCACAAATCCCTAAATTCTCTCCTAGTTTCACTCCCACAATCCCCGCTACTCACAACCACCTCAGTATTTTGGCTAAACTGAAACTCCTACAGTCCACTAAGAAAAAATCAACCCCTTGCTCATGCAAGGATTCGAACACAAGTCCTCCAACATCCCAACACTCAACTTAACCACCAGACCAGTAGACCCATTCTGTTATATACTTACAAACAATTAATTAAAAGCCTACTGACCAGAGATAGGGCTTGATTTAGAAAAATACCAAAATTTAGCCAAAGTCATGGCTTGAACTTGGGACCTTCCACACACACCCAGAATACATAACAATTGAAGCAGATATATATTTATGTCAAATTTACAAAAAGCTGAAATTAACAAATTTTGGGGCGTTACACTTATGCTCTAAAGATGATCGAGCCCATAGTCGGCATGTTGGGTACATGACTTGTGTATGGCATGGCTTTACTAGCAACAGTGAAATTCATAGCTCAATTAAAGAGTTAATGGTATCATCTAATTGGTATTGTGTGGATTGATAAATATGAAATGTTGTCAATTATTTTTTCTTGAACGAGCAATTTATCATAGTCATTTGTGCTTAAGTTTAATCATATAGCTGTAGTTTAGACATTTTACGAGTTTGAGGGAAGAAAGCCTGATAATCATGAGTCCTCTTTTCCCAAATTCAAGCCTAAGGGTAATGGTGGGAGAGACAAAAACAAGCCAACAGTTTAATTCCTGAATTCTTTGTAAAGGCAACAGTCTAATTTTCAAATCAGTTAATACAGAACCATTATTATAATCAATATTTTTCTTTCCACATGCAGGTTGGATCAATATAAAACTTCCATCAGTAAGACTTTCAGCTGGTCATAACTTTTAGAGGCATTTTCAGAGTTCCCAAATAAAAATGGAAAAGAGTTTACTTGGATATATACGAATCCCATTTTTCAAATTTACATAACCATGAAAACCAACTTCGCTGAACCAAAACTCACATTTACTAACCTTTACATAATTTGTTTCTTAATAAAAATCTATAATAAAATTTTCAAATGCTGAACATGCTCAGATTCTGTTTTAGAATAGGTCATAATATCATTAATAAACACAACTACAACTATATATATCCAGATGAGACTGAAAAACCCGATTCATCAAATTCATATATTAACAGAGACATTGATTAGTCCAAGCAACATTATTAGAATTCATATAGCCACATCAAGTTTGAAAGTAGTTTCAATATACCACAATCTTTAACTTGCAACTGATAATAACTGGATTTCTATTTATCTTCGTTAACACTATTATACCTTTTAAGCGATCAAACAGGTTGTCTATACAAGATAAAATATATTTATTCTTTGTCTTGAATTTATTAAATTTTCACATTCAAATAAAAATCCCAATTTTTTTTTATAAATCTTTGATCCTATTTCTTGAGTATCAATTAGATAGATATATAATATACTAAAATATTTTACAATCGTCCAAATCATTTTTAGTATAGAGATAACTAAAATAACTCAGGTTGTACTATGTGATTTACCAGACTCACTATGATCATTTCACTATTCTGACATTTCAAATCAATTCATTCCGGTCTACAGTCTACTATAGTATCATATAACCTTTAGCCAACCTATTTCCTGAATAATGTCAAATTCATGAAATGGTAGTAACATCAGATAAATAGGAAAGTCACAATCATAGATTTTCAGTAGATAGTTTTGACATACCAAAATAACCATTACACACTGACCTACTGGATTATGACTCGAATCTCAAACTCAGTTGATTCAAGAAATTAATCATTATTTGTTACTAATGTAGTGCAAATATGCGAGTAAGTTGATCTAGTATCACCCAGGGCATATACAATAAATAATATTGAAGAGATAGAACGTACTAGAAATAATATGAGATACGGTAGCTCTAGATCTAACAACTATGTATTCGATCCCACTACATTTAATTCATGTGTTATTACTCGAACTAGAGTGATCATGGTTTGGATGCCTGACCAACCAAGGCCTTAGAAAAATGGGAGGGTTTGGGTAAAAATATAGGCCGAAAAATGGGCTTGGGCAAAAAACGAGGCTGTTTAAAAAACGGGCAGGCCTCGAGTAAGAGTTTTTGGCGGGCCGATTGACCAACCAATTATATATTAATATATAATTTTTTATTTTATTTTAATTATTTTAAATTTTTAATATAACTATTTTATTATATTGTTAATTTGTGTATTGTTTTAAAAATTGTTTTAGTATTATTTTTATTTATTTTAATATTTATTTTAATATTTTTAAATATATTTGATTTATTATATTTTAAATTTTTTATTTAATGAAATAAGAAAAAAATTAATATGGGCCGGGCAGGTCGGGCTCGGGCTTAGTAATTTTATTTGGTAGGGCTTGGGCAAAATTTTAGGCCCATATTTGGTAGGGCAGGCCGAGCCTAGTAGACAGGCCTAAAATTTTATTTGGGCCGGCCGAACTCGGCCGGCTCGGCCCATGATCACCTCTACTCTGAACAGGGCGTTTTTCTTTTTGAGACATAGATACTGTTTAACACTATTCATAAACACAATTTGTTTTTTTTCTCCATTATATTCATTGACCTGTACAAATTCCTGTCTAGATGACATTTGATAATATTGCTCTTTTTGAATTCAAATCTAAATAAATCTCAGTTAATCCCGTCTCTAAGTACAATCGTTGTTAATGTTGACCACCACTTATAAACCTTACCATCTATCAAAGACATGATACATTTGAGGTAATCATTAAGGAAACAAGCCATATCCTCAAAATTCCTTGGATATATTTTCAACCCAGTACCCAGTCCTAATCAAATCATCACCTGTTTTACCACTAAATTCTTTAGTATCATACCTTCTAATTAATTAATCGAAACCCATTGAACCATTTTAGTCTATTGAGGACTTAAGAATGCCATAAGGAACATATTAAGGGTAGAAGTTGTAAAGCCACTAAATTAACTCTCACTAATTCTGTAAGCCATTAATTCATTAAATCAAAAGACATTTCATGTTCACTAGACATTCACAAACAGATAATCTATAACTTACCTCCTGTTAAAAAGTCAGAATATCACCTTTACCCTTTTTCCTCATCAAGGTCAATATGATCAAATTCTATTAACATTTATTAAATTTGTAAGAAATATTCTTACCCTTATTTTTCAAATAGTTGTAGAACCGATATACTATGACTTGCACCAGGATTAGTAGTTGAAATGTTACTGTTAACTTCATTCGTTTAATCATGTTCATAATTAGATGACATCATTAAATTCTACAATGAAACATGGGTTAGATCGGACCAATCAGTATCACACTATCACAGGCTTATATGGCATGTACTTTCTAATCTTTAAACACATTGCATTCAGTCCAAGAATTGACTAAACCGTAGCTTTGATACCACTAAGTGTAACACCCTTATACCTTTTTCGTTGCCGGAATAGGATACAAGATGTTACCAGTCAAGTTGGAACAGTTAATAACAGTTTATAATCAATAATCAATTCAATTCCATAATTACAAGTAATATTCAATATGAAAGAAACCATTCAGTTCGGGTCTTAAATCGAGCTTTCGAAGCTCTAAAAATAAATTACGGGCACTTAAGGACCAATTTGAAACAAATCAGAACATTTAGGAAGAAATTGAAAAATTTCAAGTCAGATGTCACACGGCTGTGTGTCTAGGCTGTGTGACAGAGCCCAGTTCATGTGGCTCTAACATGGTCGTGTGTCTATCCCACATGCCCGTGTGCATAGACCGTATAACTTTCTGATTTGGATCACACGTTCGTGTCGCAGGCTGTGTGTCAGCTCGTGTAACAATCGAAATACCCTCACACGGTTGTGTCGCGAGCCGTGTGTCTGCCCGTGTGAAAACTGCACCTATACTACTTTTACACACGCTCTGGGCACATGCCCGTATGGGTTTCCTGTGTGCTTCACACGACCGTGTGACAGCTTGTGTCCCAGACTGTGTGTCCCTAAAAATGTCCAATTTCAAGCTCAGTTTTCACCCATATGCTTCAGTACCTAAAACACAATCAATCACACAATTACGTAGACCAAAACCAACTTCAATCACACTCAAAATGTCAATAAACTCAATCAATATGTCAACCAAAATGTTATCATTAACATCTCAATACATTTCATCTCATTCCACTTCCAATTTGCAACTCAAGTACATTATATATACATACCATAACAAACATTGCATTACAAACTTTGATTTATCACATAACTTAGCATTTCACACTTTTAACTATTAGTCCTATTTAATAACATGTAGATTCTCACAAGTCATTCAAAACACATCATAGCATAGTATCTTACTCAAACTAAGTAATTGACATAAGTTATACATAGGGTCCTAATACATGCCATATACCAAAATCGAGAATTAAAATCAACCAAGATTCCCAAATAGTGTGATTTTTAACGTTGACCCGATCTTCTTAGTCTTCAAAACGTAATCTACAAAATGAACCAAATACAAGTAAGCTCAACTGAAACTTAGTAAGCTCGTTTTATAATTTAATAAAACTTTTCGATCAAACATAGCATCAACCAATATTAACATAGAGATTCCCAATATACACAACCTATAATAGTCATTACAACCAATTTAGTAGTTCAGTATGCTCAGTGGACTTTGTTTAGTTGAACTTTATTTCAGTGTATATGTAGATTTTGCTTATTTGAGCTCCATTCAGTATAACAGTAGAATTTTCTCATTTGAGCTTCACATCAGTATAACAGTAAAATTTTCTCGTTTGAGCTACTTTTAGTAGAATCATTAGGTATGGCTCGATAAAGCATACTTTCAGTAGAATCAATAGTTAAGGCTCGATAGCACATACATTTCAGTGGGATTAGTAGGTATGACTCGAAAGCACATATGTTTCAATAGGTATGACTTGAAAGCATATATGTTTCAGTAGATTCAATAGATATCACTCGTTTGAGCACCAGCCAGTATATCAGTGGATAAAGCTCATTTGAGCTTCATTCAATATATCGGTGGATATCGCTCGTTGAACTTCATTCGGTATATTAAATAACATTCAATAATAGTATATTAACCAAGAATCTAAGAATTATTAGCAGCATAAATAAATGCACAAACTTATAAGATTGATTTGTAATAACGACTCATAGTATCTCAATTAGTGATCGATGTCATTTCAATTCATTATTTCCATTTTCAATTACACACATCAATATAATCCAACATTATGCAACTAAGTTCATATAATACATATGCAAATGTACTAAAATTAAACTGAACAAACTTACCTGACTAAATTGCAGCAGTGACAAAGGTACGGGGACTATTTGATACTTTTCTCTTTTCCTCAGTTTTCAACTCGTTCTTGATCTAAAAATATTATTTTCATTCAATTAACTAATTCCAACAGTAAAATTAACTCATTTTATGCAATTAAGTCCTTTTAGCATTTTTATGAAATTACCCTAAATATTTCACTTTTATGCAATTTAGTCCCTAGCTCAAAACATGCAATTTAACCATTATTATTCAAATTTCAACTTAGCTGAATATTCCAGTGCCATTCTACAGCCCATTTTGTAATTATTTTGCATCAAGTCCTTGTACTTTTACTATTTTCACGTTTTAGTTATTGAACATTAAAATCAACAAAAACTACTTTACAAAATAGTCTTATTGAGCAACCAAACTTAATATTTTACCATAAAACTTCAAGAACAACTCAAATTCATCAATGGAACAATCCATAACATTTAACAGTTTTACAAATTAATCCCCGAGTTAGCTAGATTAAGCTAATATGCGTTCAAAAACATAAAAAATACTAAAAAAAGACGGAATTTACTTACCCAAATAGAGAATCAAAGTTAGTCGAAGCTCCTTCCCATGGTTTCTTAGGGTTCGATTCAATTAGTGAAGAAGAAGATGAAAGTAAAATGATTTTTAACTGATTTTATCTATTATATTTAACTTAATTCCTAATTTACCAAATTGCTCTTTTAATTACTAATTAATTTTGACATTTTAAATATATTTACCATTCAATGAGGGTTTAATTGCACAATCGGTCTTTCAATTTTATTAAATTTTAACTAAACAAACTTATTTTCAATTTAATCCTAAACTAATTAGGACTAAAAGAGCAAATAGCCCAAAAGTTAGTGGATTTAATCATATCCACCACCACTTGGAATTTTTTATCATGGTTTAATTACCATTTTGGTCCCTTTACTATTTAAAATCTATAGAAATTAACGTTTACATCTTGTACAATTTAATCCTTTTTACCTTAATTTAGCAGTAAATCATCAAAATTATTGAACCAAGCTTCAATTCACATATAATACAACTTTATAAATATTTAATAGAAATATTTATGGCTTTAAATACTGGAAACGAGGTCCTAATACCTCGTTTTCAATAACCACTTGACTTTTGAACCGAACCATTTATACTAACTTCTAATTCAATTGGTTAAATTCATCAAATCAAAATTCAATATCAAAATTAGTATTGACTTGTATAATTTAAATGCTAATTATACAAATTCACTCATAGGATTTGTGGTCCTGAAACTACTATTTTCGACAGCACTATAAAACGGGCTGTTACAACTCTCCCCATTTAAGAAATTTAGTCCTCGAAATTTTACCTAGCAGTACTTGTTTATTCTGAAACTTGCCTTATGAACTTTATCTTTTGTTTTACTACTCAATTCTGTCTCACTATTTAATTTTTGCTTAATTTAATCAGTATAACAAGGTCTGTCATTTCCTAATTATCTTTAAACTTGAATATGTAACATCGTAACATGTTTTCTGGAACCCGTATTACCACTTTGCTTGCCCATCTGCTTACGGATAAAATACTGTACTAAAATTAAATTAATGCTCAAAGCCTCACAAAATTTAACCCAAAAATTTATAAGTAAATCTTAGATCAGTATAAAAAAAATAAACGTTGCCACTCCATGAAATATGACAATCTCTGGCACATATATGACTCAGTTCCTTTTGTGATGTAATGTATGTTGAGTTGCCCAAGAAACTACCACTGAAGAAGGCAGTGGATCAAAGGATTGAATTTGTGCCTAACATGGAGCCGTCGGTTAGGGCCCCATATCATATGTCTCTATCAAAATTAGAAGAGTTGCGGAAATAGTTGAATGAGCTTTTAGATGCTGGGCTTAATAGGCCATCTAAATCTCTATTTGGTGCACTAGTATTGTTTTAAAAGAAGCACGATGGGTCATTGAGAATGTGCATCGATTATTGAGTATTGAATAAGATCACTGTGAAGAACAGGTACCTAATTCCACTCATTGCGGATTTGTTTGATCAACTTGGTAGCGTGAGATGGTTTACCAAGTTGGATTTGCGGTCGGGGAACCATCAAGTTAGAATATTTAAAGGGAACGAGTCAAAAAAAACCTGTATAAGTTTCTTGTAATGCCTTTCGAATTGATGAATTCTCTAGCTACATTTTGCACCCCAATGAATAAGGTGTTGGAAAAAAACCCAACTTGAAAACGATTTTCTTACACAGCAGAAATTTAAAATTTTGAAAATCAACCCGGTTTGTGATATTTATAACAATAAACCCTAATTGTATACACACTTGTGTTTTCTGATAAGTGGATCCTTGGTGTTTTTCAGCTTTCAACCAAATGAACTTCCTTTCTATTCTTGTACCTCTTTTCTATTCCCGTACCACAAACTGGGCTTGAACCAATTGAACCAAAACACAGAACTAGAAAAAAGTTTTCTTTTTGGGGAGAAAACGAAAATTCTCTCTTCTTTAAAAGAATATGGTAAAATTATTTTTTGGAAAAATGCGTTCAAAAGTTGAGAATAAATTCTCTCTCAACAGAATAACAATCTCTCAAAAGTTGTGTTAATAACTTTACTGGTGGCATCTATTTATAGGAAGAAAAGGTAGAACCCTTATAAAGTTATAGAGATTTATTTTAACCAAAAAAATAGCATCCTACTTAGAGTAGGAGAGGGGTGCATGAATCACCCTTGTATTTATACTAGGGTTGCCACCCCCTTCATGTTATATAGGGGATTTTGGGCCTCTCTCACATCGGGTCCAATTACGAGTACTTTTTGAGCCTTTTTGACTCAATACTCTGTAATTTGACCCAACCTAACTCAGTCTTTTTGTATTCCAAAATAAAATTTAATATTTACATATTAAATAAATTTCTCATATCAATTTACTCCAATAAAATTTTGATGATTTTACCCCTCGATGAAATTTTGACCATTTTACTCCCGGTAAAATTCAATATATCACAACTCAGCATGTTCACTATAACTGAATAATTTATATTCATTTTTGGGCTTCAAAATAGTTCAAAAATATAAACTCATTCTTCCATCATTTTTTAAGTAATCCTATATAGGATTGTAAATTTCCATTTTCATTTTTGGAAACCTACATTCATTTTCAGATTATTGCATTTCTCCATTTTAGAGAAAACCATAATCATTCTTAAATGTTTCTCATTTATATTTTTCTATCCATTTCGTTCATTTTTATTCAAACACACAATTCATTATGGTTTCTAAGAGTTAATAGAGGGACCGATTGGACATATTTAGTTGAGGCTCAAATGATTTATAATTAAGTTTCAAATTTTCGCCTATTAAATTTAAACTCATTTAGTCATGAAGTCATTCCATTATAGTATCGTGACTAAGCTATCCCCAATGACATACCATTACAATAGCAACTACTCAATGCTCGTCCAATGACCTTGTCATAAGTGTGTTACCTTCATAGGATATCATTAATCTCTTTGGGATGATATCCGTTCTCACAACATGATCATATTTTATCTCATAGTAACCATTACATCTTTTTTCATGAAAAGTCAATCACTATCAAATAGTGATCAAGTCATCCATCACAAAGATGGACGACTCATAGCCACATTTACTTTTCATCAACCATGTAATGCCAACGAGAGGATCTCATTTACCCATATTTTGGGATATGAATTCTACTGTTTTGAATGACGCTACATACTGCAGAAGTTGTACCCCAACGCACCAGTTTTTTGTTTATTATCCTTTTTAACTCAAGCTTTTACTTACATTAAAGTGTACGAGTCACGTATACATAGTCTGCCATCCACTCAGGATTTAGTAATGCCACACTGTGAACATCACAAGTGAATAAATCCATAAATAGATTCAGGATCTATTCTACTTGGGTCATATCTGATGTACTGTTAGTCCAGTCAACCACATCTATGTCTCTATCTTCTAGGAGTCATTCACTCCGATGCCCAAAACAAAGCATCTCTCCAATTGGACTTGATAGACAACATATTAATCTTTCAATCGGTTTGCTCATTTTCAATTAGACTAAGTACATGTTTAGGTTCATCTAGTGATACAAGTTATCTTTTCGTATTACGATTTGACCACGTAATACTACTTAGTATTAGTTAAAAATTAGACAACCAATGAGCAATATTTGCTTTTATTTTGCTTTGCATGCAAAAACCATGTGAGAAAAATTATACAAAGTATATTAAATTAATTAATTTAATTTGTTTTATTAACCAATCTGTTTGAAAAAATTACAAGTGTGTATTGATGAAAATACTACACTTAGGGCACTAGATCCAACATAAGGTACTTTAACCATTCCTAAATCGTTTTGTGGTTGTTTATCTTGATAATATTATGGTTTAGAGTAAGTCACTTGAGAACATGGGAAACATTTGAGGGAGGTGTTCCAAACTTTACGGGAAAATGAACTGTATGTTAAAGAGGAGAAATGCTAATTTATCCAATGCAAGGTACCATTTTTAGGCCACGTTGTGTGTAACACCCCTAACCTATCTCCATCATTAAATTAGGGTTACAAAGCATTTAACATCAATTAAATAAATCTCATTAAAAACCTATCAAACATATGCATTTGGGACCTAACTCGAGCCTTCAAGGCCCTAAAAATAGTTTAAAAACAATTTGGGACTAATTTGAAACAATTCAGAAGATTTGGAAAAAAATGCAAAAATTGAAAACAGGGGTCACACGGCCGTGTGACATAACCCAAGCTGTGTAATAATCAAACAAAGGGACACACGGTCGTGTCCCAGCCTGTGTCTCTACCTGTGTAACTCTCTAACTTGCTACACACGGCTGTGTCGTAGGCCATGTGTTAGGCCGTGTAACTCACTAACTTAAAATACTAAGAATTTACATATGGTACACAGCCGTGTGACAGCCCATGTCCCAGGTCGTGTGCTCCATAATTTGACCCTAATTCAAGCCATTCCAAGACTAAAACACACCTAACCATCCATCCCATTTGTGCACACATTCAATTGACCTAAGCGTCATTCAAACATTTATAAACATACTGCTTCAAGCATCTTATTTCATCTAACCAATATGCCATTCAAAGACACCACATTCATACCAAAACGTCAATGATCAAATCAAAGCAATATAGCCACATTTCAAGCATAGAACCTAGTTCATTTATCTACAAAATGATATCATATATGACCATTTACATGCCATTACAAACATACCAAAAAGGACCATATATTCTAAGTACCTAAAAATGGTCAAGATAACCATTCTAAAACATGCCATTATACCATATACTATCTAGATCTTATGGAGTACGCAGGATGATTCATTCACCCATATTTGCAACTATTATTCATACCAACATTTACCTTATTAACCACAACAAGCTTGATGCAACTCAAGACAAGCAAATTTCACTTGAATAATCTTTCAACCCTATTACATGCCATTTATAACCATTAACCAAAATAACCATAAATACCAATATATCGAATAGATAGCGAAATGATACTCTAACGAGATTCTAGCCGGCTGAGCTTCCCAATAATCTACAAGACAGAGAAAATGATTACGTAAGCATTTAATGCTTAATAAATTTGTATAGGCGAGACTTAATTTACCAATCATATTAAATTAAACAACCAAACCTACTCTCATCAAGTCGTATGCAAAACTTCATTTCCTATACACATCACCTCATAAGGTTAGTAAATATATCATTATATATAAATCCCAAGTAACTCATGGCATATGTATGATAAACATTTAGGCTTCATCCATAATCCATCACCTATACGTATGTCCTTTATACATACTTTCCATTGAAATTATATGGTTTATAGATAGTAAGTAAACAATAAATCTATAAAATAAAACATATATTAAAAATAGAGTCCATGCATATTTCATCCATCACTCAATAAATTATCAACCATTCTCATATTGTATATGCATATTCACTTTTTCCTAACATATAAACATTAGTAACATTAAATTTTCATACATTCCTTTCCATTAACCTTTACTTCCCCGTTGAACCATATAGAATAACATTAGATAGTCAGGAATGCTCACAAATAGTTTGCCTTTTCATGTAACTGTAACCGTAACCTTTCCTTTCCATTAGTGCTCACATGAGCTGTGGGTCAGAATGTTAGCTACACAATGTTGCTCACATAAGTTGTGGAGTATCTGCAAAAAAAAATGTAGGACGTCAACCATCGGTAGGACATTCAAGACCAGTACCCGAAATCGTATAACCCTAATAACATGTCATTCATATCCTAAGTATTCACAAGGTTCAAACAAGACTTTTACATCTCAAATCATTTATTTCAGTTGCATTATAACTTTTCTGTATACCATCACGAATTTCACATTTATAAATTACAACTTTAAATAAACTAACCTTTTAACAACATTCATAATATCAATTATCAAATCAAAATCATAATTCACATAATTATACATAGTAACTCATTTAAAACATCATATAAAAACAATTTAAATCTATACGAACTTACCTGTGCCAAAACGATGCCCTGACGTGGTCCAATGACTAATCCGCTATTTTGGTTTTCCCGCGATTAGTGTCCATTTGAGTCGTTTTTTGATCTAGATAAATATTTTTATTCAATTAATTTCATTCCAACATTTAAAATAATTAATTTAAAATTTAACCCTTCATAATGAAAATTTACAAAATTTCCCTCAAAATTTACCTTTTATGCAATTTAGTCCCTAAACCCGAAACTTGAATTTTCACCATTGTTAACAATAAATCATTCTAGCTGATTTTTACCTAATCTTATAACAGCCAATATTTATCCACAATTTACAACATTTTCCTTAAATTTTACCATTTTTATAAATCAGTCCCTAAACTTGAAAATCATCAAAAATTACTTAACAAAATACTTATATTTAACAACCAAGCTTAATAATCTATCATAAAATTTCAAGAACATCACAAATTTATCCATGGTAAAATTCTAAACATTTAACAATTTAACAAATTGATCCCCAAGTTAGGTAGATTAAGCTAATACGAGCGCAAAAACATAAAAAATTACTAGAAATGGGAAAAAATTTCACTTTCATTCACCCTAATATAGCTTGGCAAAATGTTCTTTATGCTTCACCATGGCTATATAGTTTAAAAAAAAAAGGAAGAAGATGATAGTTATATATATTGTCATCTTTTATTTTAATTACTAATTTATCAAATTACAAAATTAAACATTAAAAATAATTAAAATTTCACTAAAAATCATACCACATCCGTCCACTATGTTTAAGCTTGGAAATTTTACCAATTTAAACCCTTAATCCATGTGTTAAATCAATTTAATGCAAATAAACCTATAGTGATTAGCTTTTGCACATTTTTCAATTCAGTCCTTTTCACTTAATTAACTATTTAAACATTAAAATTTATTAACCAAATTTTAATATGACCTTAATAACACTCCATAATATTTAATAAAATATTATGGCTCGATTTATAGAAACGATATCCACGATACTTCATTTTCTAAAACCACTCAACTTAAGAACATACCACTTAAACCTAATTAATCTTTTATTTAATATAAATCATTAAATCAATTTTTATTATTTCACTATATTTGACTCGTAAATATTAAGTAATAATATTTATAGACTTACTTGTCGGATTTGTGGCCTGGAAACCACTGTTTTTGACACCATTAAAAAGCGGGCTGTTACATTATAGGAGGTGGCAAATTTTGGATGGGTGAAAGCAAAATTTGGGCCATTATTGATTGAAAACCACCAATCAAGGTAATGTAGTTGTAGTCTTTCCTTAGGTTGGCAAATTATTACTGACTCTTCATTAAAGACTACTCCAAAATTAGCGTGCCCTTGACAAACTTGTTGAAGAAGGGTAAGGTATGGGATTGGGATCCTCAGTGTGAGAATGCCTTTAATCAAGTGAAGCAAGCTATGATGACGGAGCTCGTACTTGCTTGCCGGATTACTCGAAATCGTACGAGGTACACACAGATGCATCAGACTATGCAATTAGGGGAGTATTGATGTAAGATGGGCATCTGATTACTTCCGAAAGTTGAAAGCTTAACGAGATAGAGCGACGATATACGATCCAAGAGAAAGACATGGCGACTATGGCGACCTGTTTGTGCATATTGAGGCACTATATGTCGAGTTATAGGTTCGTGGTATTTATGGATAATGTTGTAAATAGTTATTTTCTTACCCAGGAAATGTTGTCTCCTAAGCAGGCTCGTTGGCAGGTTTTCCTAGTAGAGTTTGATTTCAGCATGGGATATAAGTCGGGGAGAGTTTACACTGTAGCTAATGCATTCAATCGAAAGAGGGAGTTTGCAACAATCAGCCAGCTTGATAGCTCCCTATTGGAGAGCATTCAAGAAGAAATATCCCAGGATTCCATAGCCAAAAATTTGATTAAGCTTTCCAATGAGGGAAAAACGAGGCTATTTTGGCTTAAGGGAGGATTGTTGTACACGCTGGGGCATCATTTTTATATGCTTCAATATGGGAACTTGCGCAAGGAAGTCATGAAAGAGTGTCATGACTCGAGATGGGTTGGTCATCCAAGTATGCACAACAGTGTGAATCTTTTGGAGGACTGCTTTTATTAGCCTCACATGGGTGATGATGTTGAGACCTATGTGAAAACTTGTCTGGTGTGCCAACAAGACAAGGTAGAGTTAAAGACTTCAGCTTGATTATTACAACCTTTTCCCATTTTGGAACGCCCATAGGATAGTGAATTAATGGAATTTAATGTGGGTTTGCCTAAATCTGATGGGTTTGCAAGTATTTTTGTTGTGGTGGACAAGTTTCCAAGTATAGAACTTTTATTCCAGCGACCAAGAAGTGCCTCACTGAGGAAATGACTCGTTTGTTCCTTAGACATGTGGTGAAGTATTGGGGAATACCATAGTTTATTATTAGTGATTGAGACAGGGTTTTATAGGCCAATTTTGGACAAAGTTGTTCAAGTTGATGGGCTCAGACTTGAACTTTTCCATAGTATGCATCTAGAAACTAATGGGCAGACCAAATGCTTTGTTGGAGACATACCTTCAGCATTATGTGAGTACCACAAAGAGGGACTGGATAAAGTGGTTGGATGTGGCCTAATTTTCTTATAACTTGCAGCGAAGTGGAGCCACGAATCAGAGTCCATTCGAGATAGTGACGTGACAAAAACCACTCACACCCAACGTGGTTGTGACCCGTTATGTAGAACCAAATCCACCAGGTTATCGATTTGCAAAGGATTAGCAAGAGCAGGATGACTTATCCAAAGCTTACCGACAAAAGTAGGTAAGCGCAATAAGAAATGGGCTGATTAGAATTACAAGAATGTGCAATTTCAGGTTGATGATTCAGTTTCTGTAAAATTAAATTGGATTTTGCGCGACAGTGGCTTGCAAAAGAGGCTTGTGCGACGGTATGAGGGACTTTTCTGAGTTGTGAAGAGAGTAGGCAAGGTAGCTTACAAACTTGAGTTTCTAGCAAAACTCATGCTTCATCCGATGTTCCATGTCAGTATGCTTAAGCCATTCTATGATGATTAGGAGGATCCTGATCGAAGCAAGTCCAAACGAGTGCTAGTGAAGGTAAAGTTCACCTATGATCGTGAAGATGAATGCATCTTGGAAAACCGAGTAATTAGATAAAAGTACTATAGGTCGCAACATCAATACTTAGATCAATGGAAGAGACTTCCTGATAGTGAAGCAAGTTGGGAACTTGACAAGGCCTTATGGCAATTCCAAGACAAGATAGACCAGTTCCATTTAGAGGATGTGATGAGGTGATGCATCACCAAAATAGGTGGGAGAGAATGTCATGGGTTGTATAAGGGAGCCCACAACCATGACACATTTGAATGGTTAATCTTGTTCACGAGGGGTCACATGGCCCAACAGGATTGGCCTATTGCTTGGAGAGATTGGAGACCCATCTACAAAGCATTGCAAGTATGGGAAGTAATCTTCGAAGATATGCAATCTTAGAGGATTTGTAATCTTAAAAGATTTGATTCTGTGAAACCTATTTATACTAGTTTAATGTATCTGTATTATATTGATTTTTATTAACTTATCTATACTATATTAAAATGATTGACGAATTCGATTTCACAAAATCAATGAAATATAAACTCGACTAATAATTTATTGGGATAATGTCAAATTTTACCCGTCTACGTTAATGAAATTGGCAATGTAGTACTTATATTTTTTAGTTGTTCATTTTAATACATGTACTTTCTATTCGTTTGGTATTTTGGTACCCCACCCTAACGACGTTAATTTCTAACATGTTTGGCACGTGGACGTATAATGAAGTGACAAGTGGACATATAAAAAAGTGACATGTGGCGACGTGAATCACATAAAAATTGTAAACAGCAACCAAAGGACTTCTTAGAAAATTTTCCTTTTACTTTTTAAATGTGAAAATCAATTTAAAATAAAAGAAATATATTTAACATATAAGGCTTTGAAACTTAATTAAAATAAATTTAAATTTTTTTTCTTTTTGTCTTCTAAATTTAAATTAAATATTTATTAATTTCCTTTTTTTATAAATTTTAATTAAAAACTTACTAACTTCTTTTTTGTTTTCTTTTTTCTTTTAAATTTAAATTAAATACTTAATTTTTTCATTATTAAAATAAATAAATACTTAAATTAAATTTGAAATAAATCATTAAGTACTTGAAATAAATCAAAGATAATTTGTTATTTTAGCTAGAAAAAAAATTCAAATCACTCATTGCTAGTGTTATTTCATCAAATCAAACCTAACCCCTTGAAATAATTAGACTCAATTATTTTTGAAACTTAAATCTAAGTAAAACCAATACTTTTAGAAAATTGATTGGCTTATTCATAATTGCCTTCCAATACTGATTGGTGGCTAAATAAAAGAATAATGACTCAATACAGCTATACAAATAAGCCATATAGCATCGTTTCATTAAAGTTCATTAAAATTCAGGTTTAAAACTTAAACAAAAATTAACATTAGTTAACAAAAATTTAAAAAGAATTGACCGTTGTTTTGACTTCTGATTTGTTCTATAATAATTGCTCCCCTCTCGAATTAGATCATTGTCCTCAATGATCAAAAGATGAAAATTTGTGTTGAAGCTCTTGCAAATCCTCTCAAATCGAATCTTCGGGAAAGGTTTTAGCCCACTCAACTAACACCTTGGTAGCATCATGATCCTTATTTTTAACCATCATTCGATCAAAAACCCTCACTGGCTCCTTGCTGAGAGCACCATTAGCGCCAACCAAAGGTAGAGTAGAAGGAGTAGGAGCCTGACCAATATGCTTTTTGAGTTGAGACACATGGAAACTGTGATGAATTCGAGACCCTGCTGGCAGAGCTAGCTTGTAGATAATAGAACCAGTCTTTACTTCTATTAGAAAAAGTCAAAAATATTTTAAGGAGAACTTTAGGTTCCTTAGTTTCCTCACAGTATGTTTTAGATAAGGCTACAATCTTTGGTACACCAAATCCCCAACTATAAATGCTCTATTAGACCTCTTCCTATCAGCCATTTGTTTTATCCTCTCTTGAAACATTTTGAGATAGAACTAAAGAAGCTTTCTAGTGGCTTATCAATTCTGAAGGTTACGATCAACAACAACTACTAAAGAGGAACCAGCAAGATAAGGTAGGTGAAGTGAAGGGTGCCATGTAGATGGTGGTTTGAATGGCAAAGTGATAGATGGTGTTGTACCACCACTCTGCCAGAGGTAACCATAACAGTTATTCAGTAGGAGTCTCACCACTCATACACCTCAAATAACTTTCTATATATCGATTTAAAACCTTTTTTTGGCCATCTGTTTGCGAATGGTAAGCAATTGACAAATGCAATTGAGTTCCCAGTTGTTTGAACAACTCCTGCCAAAAGTTACTCACAAAAATTTTATCTTGGTCAGAGGCTATGGATTCAGGGACTCCATATAGCTTGTAGATCTACACCATATACTCATGAGCTACAGTCAATGCTGTAAAAGGATGGGAAAGGGCCAAAAGTGTCTATATTTGGTTAACTTGTCCACTACCACCATGATCACATTTTTCCCCTTTGAGTTTGGTAACCCCTCCATAGAATCCATGCTAATGGATTCTCACACTCTAATAGGTATAGGAAGGGGTTGTAGAAGTCTTGAAGAAGCAGATAAATTAGCCTTGCATTTCTGAGAGTAGGACACTCTCGAGTCCATAGTTTCACATCTTTAGATAAGCCTTTCCAATACACTATCCCTAAAAATTTTTGTCTGATTTTATGTGCACCTGAGTATCCCCCAATTGAACCACTATGGAAATACTCAAACAATTCCTTTCTTAAAAAAGGATCACTTTCTACCACTATTTCCATTTTCTCGTAAGCACCTTTCCATCTCAAGTATATTTGGGATGTGTTTGAGGATCTTGCTAGAGTTCCTGACAAAGGAGATGAAGCTTTGGATTGGATAAGCAGGATTCTCTCACCCGATGCCATGTCTAATTTAATAAAAGATCAAATTGAATAAAATGCAAAAGTTAAGTTCTAGTAGCTATAAGTATCAAATAGCTATGGAATTCAAAATTTGAGGTCCTTATATGGAAATTAGATCATTAAGTGGAGTTAGTGATAAGTATGATAATTCATCCATGAAAATTTAATTAAAGAAAAGGATGAAATTGGAAAGTAAAATATGAAAAGATGATAAATTAATAAAATAAGAAAATATCATCATTTTCATCATCTTTCTTAAATAGAAAAACATGGAAACCTTAGCTAAGAGAAAAGAGTTCAAGCAAGCTTACTTAAGCTTAATTAGGTAAGTGATCTTGTTCCATTTTTAGTAATTTTCATATTTCCAAGATCGTAATAACTTGATCTAACTATTTTGGGATTAATTTACAAAGTTATCAAAGTATTAAAGTTTTTTCATGGATGAATATGCATGAATTATGAAGTTTTATGGTAGAAATGGAAAGGTTGTTGATAGATAAACAACTTTTGCAAAGGAAATTTTCATGAAATTGTGATTTAGGGACTAAATTGAAAAGATGTAAAATTCATGGAAAAATTTTGATTTTTGTGAAATATATGGGATGTAAATGTAATATGTAAAAATCAGCTAGGCTTGGAATAAGGATTAAATTGCATGAATTTCATTTTTCAAGCTTAGGAACGAAATCGTAAATAATTAAAAGTATAGGGGCAAAATGATAATTTTGCCTAAGATGTGAATTGGATGGCATTGAATGTGAATTTTATTAAATTGAGTTAAATTTACTCGTATAGATCCGGATAGACCTAGTTTAGAATTGGATCGGGAAAAACAAATAGTATCGGAATAATAGTCTACGAACACAAACATTGTCAAGGTAAGTTCGTGTAACTAAATTGTGTATATTTATATGTTTGAATTGAATATTATATATATATATATATATATGAATTGTGTAATTGTTATTTATATGAAATTGATTACATATCCGGCAAAGACTGATAAATGTCAAGTCTCGTTTGAATAAATGAAATTCGATGGATACAGGATTTCCCATATTGGTTGTAATCCTACCTATGTTGCGAACACACCATAGCTCAAAAGAGCATCCCGTTATAAGCCTTCTCAAGCTTTCTGTTATATAGTTCTTGCAAGATTCCCGTTAATAGCTCTTCAGAGCATCCCGATTAGTTGTGATCCTGCATGTGTTATGGACACATCACATCTCTTATGAGCGTCCCGTTATATGGCTCTTCATGAGCTTCCCAATTAAAGGCTCTTTATGAGCTTCCCAATATAGCTCGCTTGAACTTTTTGATATATGGCTATCTAGAGCTTCTCGATTAATAGCTCTTCGGAGCGACCCGTTATTGGCTAGCATAAGCTTCTTGATTATGGTTCTTATAAGCTTCCTATTATAAGACTCAGATAAGCCTCCTATTACATGGCTCACATGAGCATCCCGTTATATGGCTTGAGAGAGTGCTTTTCGTTTATGTACTTTTATGAGTATTCCCGAAAATAAATTGGCGGATTATAATTTTGTACACTTAGTGTGTACTATCCGTGTATCCATCGATATTTTAAATAATTCAACGGGCAAAAATCCTGACATGAGAACATATGGATCCAAATTGAATCGTTACCCGTATATATGTATGAAATACATGGAACTTGACTTTTGATGAGCTCATCCTTATTCTTGATATTCATATGAAATAAATAACTAACATGTTTGGTGATATTATGTGCTTAGGCTTTTGGCCAAGTTGTTAGGAATGTGTTTGTATGCTTACCGTAAATGTAAATGAATGGTAAGATAATTTCTGTTATACGAACTTACTAAGTATTATTTGCTTACTCTATTTTATTTCCTCTATTTTATAGTATTTAGAGGCTCGTAAAGGTTGGAAGTTGGTCGGTGCTACATCACACTTTCCTACAACTCGTTTCGATATAAATAGCAAAAATTTCTTTTGAGTATAATGGCATGTATAGGCTAAAGTGGTCAAGGATGGCATATATGTGTTTGGTTGGGATTAGCCACTGGTATGGCTTGTAAATGGTATGTTTTGATATATAAAATGGTCTTAATATGCTTAATGTGTGTTTGAAATGGATGATTAATGAAAATCATATAAGTATATTGATTATGATAGTAAAATTGATAGAACATACCTATATGTACATATGGTATTTTGGTAAGTATAGATACTTGAACATATGTGTTGATATGTCATGCATACAATTCTTTTTGGCTTAAGTTGAATGAATTATATTGGACTGGGAATGTGTTTAAATGTTTATGTAGGTGAAAGACAAGTTTGGGTGAGAAATAAGCCTTGGAAATGGCCTTATTTTGTCTACACAGATAGAGACACGAACGTGTATCTCAGCCGTGTATGACACATAGCCAGAGGTTTATAGACCAGAAAAGGAAAGAATTTTTAGAATTGAAGCAAGGCCGTAGGACGGTGACGAAGTATGAGCGTGAGTTTGTGAGACTCAGCAAATATGCACAGGAGTGCGTATCTATAGAAGCCATCATGTACAAGAGGTTTGAAGATGGTCTAAATGAAGATATCCGTCTATTAGTTGGCAACTTAGAATTGAGGAAATTTTTGGTGCTCGTGGAGAGAGCATGTAAGGCTGAGGAATTAGCCAAAGAGAAGAGAAAAGTTGACATCGAGTCCCGAGACTCAAGGAAAAGATAGATGGGGAAATCACAGCAAGCCTCATCTAATAGATTGAGAGTTTCCTACCTGATCAAACGTTTCAGTGGGGTTCTCGAGCAAGAGCAAGACCAAACAACACACCATGTCTAAAGCTCAAACCACTTCTATCGCTAATGTTGGTAGTGCTCGGCCAAATAGGCCAGACTATTCACAATGTGGTAGGCGTCATTTCAGCGAGTGCCGAGGGGATGAGAAGGCTTGCTTCAAACGTGAATCACTAGACCACTTCATCCGGAACTGTCCGGAATTAGACGACAAAGAGAAAAAGCAAGATATGAGGGCGTATAGTGCTCCTTCAAGATATAGACCACATAAGAACCCGGGTAGTGGGGCTACCAGTAGAGGTGCTCCTAGAGATTCAGCTGTGAGGTCAGAGGGCTGAGGGCCAAGCGCCTGTAAGGGATTATGCCATTCGCGCTCACGAAGAGGCATCTTCACCAGATATGATTACGGGTACTTTTTCTCTTCACAATATTTCTGTAGTTGCTTTAATTGATCCGGGGTCTACCCATTCTTATGTTTACATGAAATTAGTACCAATATGAATATGCCAATAGAGTCTAAAGAATTTTTAGTAAAGGTGTCAAACCCATTAGGCAAGCATGTGTTAGTTGACAAAATATGTAGAAACTATCCTTTGCTGGTTAGAGGTCATTGTTTTCGGCTAACCTCATGCTGCTACCATTTGATGAGTTCGACTTAATCCTTGATATGGATTGGTTGACTTTTCATGGTGTCATAGTGGATTGTGGATGAAAAGTTATCGAGTTGAAATGTGAAGATAGGAATGTTCTTCGGGTTGAACTAGATGAATCGAATAACTCACCTGTAGTGATATCATCTATGACTTCGGAGAGATATTTGAGAAAAGGATGTGAAGCTTATCTCGCTTTTGTAGTGAACACTCAAGCATCTAAATTGAAGATCGAATCAGTGCGGATGGTATGTGAGTATCTGGATGTGTTTCCGGAAGAGTTGCCTGAATTGCCTCCAACTAAAGAAGTTGAGTTTGGTATCGAATTGGTCCCTGGTATGGCACCTATCTCGATTGCTCCGTATAGGATGGCTCCTAAGGAGTTAAAGGAGTTAAAGGTTCAACTACAAGAGTTAACTGACAAGGAATTTTCGAGACTAAGTTTTTCTCCGTGGGGTGCCCTAGTGCTATTTGTGAAGAAAAAGGATGGATCGATAAGATTGTGCATAGACTACCGACAGCTCAACAAAGTGACTGTGAAGAACAAGCATCCCTTGCCAAGGATCAATGATTTGTTCGATCAGTTGAAGGGAGCCACTGTGTTTTCTAAGATCGACTTAAGGTCTGACTACTATCAGCTAAGGGTTAAGGAACAAGATGTACCGAAAACCGCATTTAGGGCAAGGTATGGGCACTACGAGTTTCTTGTTATGCCTTTCGGTTTAACGAATGCCCCTACGGTGTTTATGGATTTAATGAACCATATTTTTTTACCGTACTTAGATAAGTTCATCGTCGTTTTTATTGACGACATATTGATTTATTCGCGTGATAAGAGCGAGCACGCGGAGCATTTGAGGATGGTTCTACAAACCTTGAGAGGTAAGTAGTTATACGCCAAGTTCAATAAGAGCAAATTTTGGCTACAAGAGGTCGGATTCTTGGGACACATTGTGTCGGGTGATGGGATCAGATTTGACCCAAGTAAGTTCTTGACTATCGTTGAGTGGAAACTGCCGAGGAATACGTCAGAGGTTCGAAGCTTTCTTGGCTTAGCCGGGTACTACACACGATTTGTTAAAGGATTCTCGATGATAGCTACCCCGATGACTAGACTGCTACAAAAGGAGGTAAAGTTAGAATGGAATGATAAGTGCCAACAGAATTTCGAGAAACTAAAAGCTTTGTTGACCGAAGCCCCAGTTTTAGTGAAACCGGAATCAGTAAAAGAGTTTGTGGTGTTTAGTGATGCATCCTTGAATGGGTTAGGGTGTATGCTTATGTAAGAAGGCAAGGTAATAGCCTATGCCTCAAGACAACTAAAGCCACACGAGAAGAATTACCCGACCCACGATTTGGAGTTAGCAACCATCGTGTTTGTATTAAAATTTTAGAGACACCATTTGTATGGCGAGAAATGCCGAGTGTTCACCGACCACAAAAGCCTCAAGTATTTGATGACTCAGAAAGAGTTGAATCTACGGCAACGAAGGTGGCTAGAGCTGATAAAAGATTACGAGTTGGTGATTGACTACTACCCCGGAAAGGATAATGTAGTAGTCGATGCATTGAGTAGGAAATCATTGTTTGCCTTGAGGGCTATGAATATTTAATTGACCGTGATTGATGATGGCTCGATTCTAGCTGAGATGAGAGCTAGACCTACGTTCCTTCAAGAAATTTGTGAGGCTCAAAAAGGCGATAGGGACTTGCAAGCTAAAATGGCTCAGTGTGAGACGAGAAATGAATCAGAGTTTAATATTGGTACCAATGGTTGTATGATGTACCGAGATAGAATTTGTGTTCCCAAGGAAAATGAGCTCATCCAGAAGATTTTACAAGAGGCATGTAGTGGTTGTTTGTCTATCCACCCGGGTAGAGAAAATATACTAGTGGTCGGGAATGAAAAGAGACATTTCAGATTTCATTTCTAAGTGTCTAATTTGTCAACAAGTGAAAGTCGAACACCAAGTACCTTCGGGTTTACTTCAGCCTATCATGGTTCCCGAGTAGAAGTGGGATCGGATTACTATGGACTTTGTGACAAGTTTACTGGTAACCCTGAGGAAGAAAGACGCCGTGTGGGTTGTGGTTGATGGACTGACGAAGTCGGCTCACTTTATCCTGATACGTACAAATTTCTCACTCGATAAGCTAGCCGACTTATACATTTCCAAAATTGTGAGACTTCATGGAGTGCCCTTGTCGATTATTTCAGATAGAGACCCGAGGTTTACCTCGAGGTTTTGGAAGAAGTTGCAAGAGGTTTTGGGAACAAAGTTGAACTTTAGCATAGCTTTCCACCCACAAACCTACGGTCAGTCGGAAAGAGTAATTCAGACATTAAAAGACATGTTACTGTGTTGTGTTCTTGAGTTTCAAGGTAGTTGGGAAAGGTATTTACCGCTGGTCGAATTCGCCTACAACAACAGTTATCAGTCAAGTCTAAAAATGGTGCCTTATGAGGCTTTGTATGGACGCAAGTGTCGAACACCCTTGTATTGGACCGAGCTGAGAGAGAATCAGATACACAAGGTTGATTTAGTTAAAAAGACCAAAGAGAAAGTTAAGGTGAATTTGAAATGGAAAGAGATAAAGTTTCAAGTCAGAGATAAGGTGTTTTTAAAGGTATCCCCGCGGAGGAAAATCCTCAGATTAGGTAGAAAGGGCAAGCTGAGTCCTCGTTTCATAGGACCCTATGTGATTACAGAGAGAGTAGGACCTGTTGCCTACCGATTGGCTTTGCCCTCAAAATTGGAAAAGATTCATGACATGTTTCATATGTCCATGTTACGTCGATATGGATCAGATCATTCGCATGTGATCGCACCAACAGAGGTTGAGATTAGCTTAGACACGACTAATGGAGAAGAGCCGGTTAAGATTTTGGCTCGGGAGGTCAAACAATTGAAGAATAAAAGTATAGCACTCGTGAAAGTTTTGTGGCATAGACATGGGGTCGAGGAAGCCACATGGAAACTCGAGGAGACCATGAGAGACCAATACCCAAATTTATTCACCGGTAAGATTTTCGGGGACAAAAATCCCTAAGGGGGAGAATTGTAACAACCCAATTTTGGGCTCAGTCGGAATGGTGGTTTCGAGACCACCAATACAAAGTCAAAAAAATTATTTTATTATTATTTTAGAGTTATAGCATGTTTATATTAGTGCATAAAAATTTTGGTGAAGTAATTTTAGCGATTTCATGCATAATTACAAAAAAGGACTAGATCGCATATAGTGCAAAAGTCTTGATTTGATAGCTAAGGGTGTTAAATTGCCATTAAACTTAAATTTGGGGTCTTTAAAGGGAAATTAGACCCTTTAGAGAGGCTTGGCCGGCCATAAGACAAAGAAAATAAAATAGTCAAAGTGTTAGGTATTTGATGACCTAATGTGTGATAAAATAATACCCTAAAGCCTAGCCTTCATCTTTTTCATTCATCCTTTCTTCTTGACCAAAAATATCAGCCATAGGTGGGTTTTGGAAGCTTGAAAATTTTCACCCACTTAATCTCCTTACAAGTAAGTGGTTTTGATGACTTTTCTTGATAATTTTTGTATTTTTAGAACCCTTGTAGCATGAGCTTTCAAATGAGGGGACTATTTTGAAAAATGGTTGAAAGTCTAGGGTTTTACCATGAGTGTGTTCATGTTGTTTTCTGAAATTTTATGGAAGAAAATGAATCATGGTTGTGAAATAAATAACTTTTGTGAAATAGTTTTCATGGAAACCCTAACTAGGGACCATTTTGTATAAATTAAAAATTAGATGATAAATGTGAGAAATAATGGAAATTTTGGGTTTTTATAAGAGTAAAAAGGGTTTAGCTAGGCTTAAGATATGAAGAGATTCGATAAAAATCGATTTTCGGGTCTAGGGGTAAAATGGTCATTTTGTGGAAGTATAGGGGCAAAATGGTCATTTTGCCCAATTATAAATTTTTGAATACCTAGACCGATAAAGTGATTTAAACTTGTGAATTTTTATCATTTTAGATCAAGATTTACAAAATCTGGGCTTAGACTGGGGAAAAGCAAAGCTAGTAGACTAAGCCGAAATAGTCGCCATATTTTGAATACCGAGGTAAGTTGTATGTAAATAATACAACTACATTGTTATTATGCATGTTTGAATTGATATAGTATAAATTGCTTGTTTATGGAAATGATTATGTATGATGAATATTGAGATAGTAGAACTCCTGTTTGAACCTTAGGAAATAAATCGGATATTCATGCCACGACATTCAAGTTATTTGTGTGCTAGTGTAAGACATGTCTGGGACATGCATCGGCCACATTATGAGAGCTAGTGTAAGGCCATGCATCGACATTGAGATTAGAGCTAGTGTAGGACATGTCTGGGACATGCATCGGCATTGAGATGTAAGCCAGTGTAAGACATGTCTGGGACATGCATCGGCAACGAGATGTGTCAGTGTAAGACCATGTTTAGGACATGGCTTCAGCACGTATAGAGGTGTCAGTGTAAGACCATGTCTGGGACATGGCATCGGTACAAATATCTAAGAGCTAGTGTAAGACCATGTCTGGGACATGGCGTCGGTCTCGATTTCGATAGTTAGTGTAAAACCATGTCTAGGACATGGCATCGACTTGATGGATAGCCAGTGTAAGACCATGTCTGGGACATGGCATTGTCATTATACCCTATGTTTTAGGCTTAATGAATATCCGATAGCATTCCAAATGGTTCAACGGTGAGAGTTACAGTTTAAGTTAAACGAGAAAAGTATAACCATGTTGTGAGTGGTACAGATACCTATTTGAAATGTATAAGATGTAAGCTCAATATATACAATGTGAATTGTATTGGATAGTGATGAGTAAGTTGTGCTTATGCCTACTTTTTTATTATGACCATGATGATGAATGGTAAAGTTGTTGTTATATTTATTTGCATGCAATTTACTAATCTTTATGCTTACTCCCTCTCCTTTCCATTTTCTTATAGAGTCACCTAATTAACTCGAGGATCATCAGACGTCGGAGGCATCGATCACACTATCAACCAAAGCACTTGGTATAGTTAGATCTTTTATTTTGATTATGGCATGTATAGGACACTGACTTTTGAGTTTTGTGTCATTGTTAATTGGCCAAATGTGTTCGCTTACTTTAGCAAGTGGTTCATTTTGTATAAGGCCATGGAAAATGGATAATATTGAAAGTTATTATATGAATGCAAGATAGTCTTTCATGAATGCGAAATTATTGGCATGGTTGAATATATGTTATGTATTTAGGTATTAACTATGGTCGTTTGGTTGAGAAATCATATTAAGT
The DNA here is from genome assembly GCF_025698485.1 of Gossypium arboreum. NCBI lineage: Eukaryota > Viridiplantae > Streptophyta > Magnoliopsida > Malvales > Malvaceae > Gossypium > Gossypium arboreum. The sequence goes on from NC_069075.1 coordinate 127,465,923, forward strand.
TAAACTTTGATATGTTGGTTGATGTTAGATTGTGTTTCAGGGTGGCAAAGGCTTGGTAGATAGCCTTATATTGTCCACACAGGGGAGTATGTCTAGGCCGTGTGTGACACACGGTCAGCCCCATGGGCGTGTTGTTCAGCTGTATGTCCCCTGCACGTAAAATTTGCAAGTTAGAATGCATGGTAGTAAACACATGGCAGAGGCACGACCGTGTGTCTCAGTTGTGTGGAGGACACGGCGTCTGGCCATGGGCATGTGGCTTGGCTGTGTGCCCCTTATTGGATGTTGACGTCAGAAATAGAATGTTAAGGTTTTTATACATGGGCTAGGACACGGGCGTGTGGCAGGCCGTGTGAAAACCCCTGTAGGTATGAATTTAGTACTTAATTTACACTGGCATAGGACACGGGCATGTCCCTAGATGCTTAGGCCGTCTGTGTCACATGGGCCATCAGCACGGCCATGTTATAATGACCATACAGGCGTGTAGCTTGTTTCAAGTGTTATTTTTCTAAAGTTAGTTAGAGTACCCAGGTTGGTCTCGAAGGGTTTCCAATGGATGTTTGGGGCCTCGTAGGTCCATATTAAGGAGCTTAAACAAAGTTTGAAAGAGTTTTAAATTTGATCAAGTCTTGGTGACTCAGAAACGTTTGAATGCATGTGTTTAAGTTTAGTAACGCCTTATATTCCGTCCCAACATAGGGCACGGGTGTGGGGTGTTACACTGGCACACGACTGTGTGTCCCTATTTCAAATATCCACACGGCCAAAGACACGGGCGTGTCTCTCGACCGTGTAAGACACACGGCCTGGCCCCACGGCCTGGCCACACGAGCGTGTGCCCCTTACACCTTGGAAAATTTTTGAGATTTTGCGAAGAATTCTCTGAGTTCCCGGTTCGGTCCCGACTTGTTTTAAATGAATATTTTGGGCCTCGAGGGCCCAGTTAAGGGACAATATGATTTATTTCAGATATGAATAGTAAATGATATAAATTAATTGTATTTGTTCTGTAGACTCCGGTAATACTCCGTAACCTTGTTTTGGCAACAGATATGGGTTAGGGGTGTTATATTTATTGTTATCAGAGCTATGGTTTAGTCGATTGTCAGACTAACGTAACAAATATGAGTCTAACTATACATGCCATTATATAATCTGTGATAGTGTAATATCTCCTGACCATTTTAAATATGTTTTTCATATTGTAATGCCATCTAATCGAGCTGAATCCGAAGAAGCTGAGAGCAATGCTCAAGCTTCAATACAAAGAGCAGTATCTAGTAGTAGATGACCCATATCTGAGGGCCGAGGAGGAGAGGCAAAAGAATCTTTCTTCCAAATGATGAACGAATGGTTTATAAAATTTGTAAGAACAAATCCAACTGTACAACAATCTCCCCTTCTTGTCTCTCAACCAGTTCTTGATATGCCATAAGGTATAGAGCTTGTTAGAATCGGTAAGCCTTTAGTAGATAAAATTCGTAAATATGAGATAGAATATTTAGAGCTACCACCAATGATGATCCTAAAATGGCTGAATTTTGGCTAGAAAACACTATCATGGTTTCTAGATGAATTATCTTGTACACTAGTCGAATGTCTAAATGTGTTGTATCCTTGTTAAAATATTAGGCTTACCAATTGTGGAATACATTGATTTCCGTTATGCCAAAAGAATAGGTTACGTGGGAATTTTTCCAAATTGAATTTAGAAAGAAATATATCAGCCAGAGGTTCCTTGATCAGATAAGAAAAGAATTTCTAGAACTTAAATAAGGCCGTATGACTGTATCTGAGTATGGACGAGAATATGTCAGATTGAGTAAACATTCCAGAGAATGTATCCCGACCGAAGTTGCAATGTGTAAGTGATTTGAAGAAGGCCTGAATAAAGACATAAAACTGTTAGTTGAGATTCTAGAATTTAAAGAATTTGTCATACTGGTCGATCGAGCTCAAAAAGCTAAAAAGCTGAGTAAAGAAAAGAGACAAGCCAAGATGGAAATTAGAACTTCAAGTAAAAGATTTACAGGAAAGTCATATCAGTAGGCCTCAAAGAAGTCAAAGAAAGATTATGACCGTTTTGTTACCTCTGCAGGATATTTTAGGAGAAGTAAAAGTGTTCGATATTCCAATCCAAGATCCCAGGCTACATCTGTAGCAAGTGCAAGTAGTGTTAGAATCATTAAACCTAAATGTAAGCACTGTAATAAATTTCATTTTGGAAAGTGCCAGATGAAAAGTGATGCTTGCTTTAGATGTGGCTCTTTTGACCACTATCTCAGAGATTGCCCGAAAAAGTATGAGAAAGATATTGTACAGACTTCAAAGCTGAGCAACCCTGCCTCGAAAGGTAGACCACCCCGTAACCCTGGTAATATGAGTGATAACTAAGGTACAAGAAAGGATTCAACTGCCAAATCTGAAGTACGAGCACCAGCAAGGACATATGCTATTCGTGCACGAGAGGATGCCTCTGCACCAGACATCATTACTGGTACTTTTTCTCTAATTGATACTAATATTACTACTTTTATTAATCCTGGTTCAATGCATTCATATATTTGTACAAATTTAGTGTATAATAAAAAAATTTCTGCCGAGTCTACTGAATTTATGATTAAAGTTTCAAACCCTCTGGGCCAGTATATGATGGTTGATAAAATCTGCAAGAATTGTCTATTAATGATACGGGGTTTCTGTTTTCTGGTTGACTTAATGTTATTACCATTTGATGAATTTGATGTGATTCTGGGTATGAACGGGTTAACTCAGCATGATGTCATGGTAAATTATAAACAGAAGCATATTATGTTGAAATGCTAGAATGGTGAAATGATCTATATTGAATCTGATAAATTGGATGGTTTGTCTATGTGATATTAGCCATGTCAGCACAGAAATATGTCAGAAAAGGGTATGATGCTTATGTTGTCTATGTATTGGATACTAAGGTGTCTGAATCAAAGATTAAATCAGTGTTAGTAGTCTGTGAGTATTCTACTGTGTTTCCAGAGGAATTACCCGGATTACCACTGATTAAAGAAGTGGAATTTTCTATAGGTCTTGTTTCCGAGACGATAGCGATATCTATAGCACCCTACCGAATGGCTCCTATAGAGCTAAAAGAGTTGAAAGCACAGTTTCAAGAATTGACTAACAGAGGTTTTGCTCGACCTAGTTTTTCACCTTAGGGTACACTAGTTCTGTTTGTCAAGAAAAAGGATGGATCATTGAGACTATTTATTGATTACAAGTAGCTCAACAAAGTCACAATTAAGAATAAGTATCCATTGCCTCGTATTGATGATCCGTTTGATCAGCTGAAAGGTGCTACAGTGTTTTCAAAGATAGATCTCTGTTCTGGCTACTATCAGTTACAGATAAAAGAGTCAGATGTGCCAAAGACAATCTTCAGAACCAGGTACGAGCATTATGAGTTTCTTGTGATGCCATTTGGCTTGACTAATGCACCTGCGGTATTTATGGATTTAATGAATAAAATTTTCAGACTGTATCTAGATAGATTTTTTGTGGTGTTTATTGATGATATTCTAGTATACTCCCGAGATGAAAATGAACATGCTAACCATTTGAAAATTGTGCTGCAAACTCTACATGAGAAACAACTGTATGCTAAGTTCAGGAAATGTGAATTTTGGCTTCGGGAAGTTGGTTTTCTTGGGATATAGTATCTGCTGAAGGCATTAGAGTGGACTCGAATAAAATTTCAGCAATTGTTAGTTGAAAACCACCAAAAAATGTGTCCAAAGTCAGAATTTTTCTGGGATTAGCTGGTTACTATTAGAGGTTTGTAAAAAGGTTTTCGATGATAGCTTCTTCGATGACACAGATGTTGCAGAAAGATGTGTGAAGTTTAAATGGACTGATAAATGTCAGCAGAGTTTTGATAGATTGAAAGCCTTGTTGACCGAAGCACCAATATTAGTTCAGCCTGAATCAGGTAAAGAAGTTGTAATTTACAGTGATGCATCATTGAATGGTTTAGGCTGTGTCTTGATGAAAGAAGGAAAAGTAATAGCCTATGCTTCTAAACAATTAAAACCACATGAAAAAAATTACCTGACACATGATTTAGAATTGGAAGCCATTGTTTTTGCACTGAAAATTTGGCGACATTACTTGTTCGGTGAAAAATTTCATATATTCACTGATCATAAGGATTTAAAGTATTTGATGTCGCAAAAGGATTTGAATTTGAGACAGTACAGGTGGCTTGAACTGTTAAAAGATTATGACCTGGTTATTGACTATTATCCTGGAAAAATAAATGTGGTTGCATATGCTTTGAGTAGAAAATCTCTGTTTGCCTTGCGAGTAATGAATACCCGATTATCATTTTCTGATTATGGCTCCATTTTAGCCAAGCTAAAAGCTAAACCAACATTTCTGCTATAGATCTGCAAAGCTCAGAAAAATGATGATGAATTACAAGCCAAATGGGTACAATATGAGTCAATTTTTGATTCAAAATTTTAGAGTAGTCTGATAATTGTCTATTATTCAGAGGCAGAGTATGCGTACTGAAGAATTCAAAAATTGTACAAAAGATTTTGTATAAAGCTCATAATGATACTATGTTGATTCATCCGAAGAGTAATAAAATGTATAATGATTTGAAAATGATGTATTGATGGTCGAGAATGAAACGTGATATTTCTAAATTTGTATCTAGATGTTTGGTATGGCAGCAAGTTAAAGTTGAACATCAAATGTAGCGCCCCCGTACCCAAGACCATCGTCGGAGTCGAGCACGAGGTGTTAATGGCCTTAATTCATTAATTAAACAGCTCAAACAATTTATTTTTAAAATTTTCAGACAAGCTGGCTAACTGCGTCACAATCACTTAAAAATTCATATCTCGAGTTTCAAAACTCAAAATTAAGATCCGTAAATGTTTTCTCAAACTAGACTCATATATCTATCTAATATATTTTTTCAAGAATTTTTGGTCAGGCCAATTAGTACAGTTTATTATTTAAAGTCTCCCCTGTTTCAGGGTTTAGCTACTCTGACCCCTGTGCACTGCGAATCAAATTTGTTTCTATACAGAAATCCAATAACTATGTAGTTTGTTTAAATTAAAAATAGACTCAATAAGGAATCCATACAGTAAAGTTTGAGTCCTAATTATTTTTACACAAATTATGGTGAATTTCTAAATTCAGAACAGGGAATCCAAAAATTGCTCTGACTCTGTTTCACCAAAACATAAATATCTCATAAAATACAACTCTGTTGCCTATTTTGTTTCTTCCACATGAAAATAGATTCATTAATATTCAATTCCATATTTTATTCATCATCTAATTCTATCTCTACTATTTTTAGTGATTTTTCAAACTCATGTCACTGCTGCTGTGTGATTCTGTTTTATAGCCAAATTCACCATTTTATGGATTTCCATAGATTAGTTAGCACATAAAGAATACGTGTTATTAAATATAATCTCGATTAGCCACTCCAATAGCTAATCATTTTCAAACATTTCCATGTCATCCATGAGCTATATCATAAGATTATATACACAAAAGGATTATAATGCTATACATGCCATATTCCCAAAATATGCAAGCCACCATACCGAGATGGTCCATTGATAGTGTGAGCGTGCCTCCGACCATCCTGATCTCCAAACCGGCTTGTCAAAACTACAAGGAATGGAAGGGAAGGAGTAAGCATAAATGCTTAGTAAGTTCACATGCAAATAACAAATAACTTAACAAAGCAATTATACCAACCAACATTAGCATAATATCACCAAAACATATATCACATTTCTATTCATCATTCATCGTCTTACTACATTATTGTTGTCGTATCAAGTCTCAACCCGAGGGTTAAGTACATACCTGTCCAAAGTGCCCATTCCACAACATTTACCAATACGTCACTTGAATCTTGAGTATTCTTCCATTTCACTAGAATTTTACCCGTTGAACACATCGGAATATAACTCGGATACATGGAAAGTTTGCACATAAGTGTCACATATGTAGCCAATCTACCATGTAACCCGCCCATAAGCGAACTCGGACTCAACTCAACAAGCTCGGGCGTTCGCATCCATAAGTGAACTCAGAATCAACTCAACGAGCTCGGATGCCTAGTTACATCTCATGAACTCAGACTCAACTCAACGAGTTCAGACGTTCGCATCCATAAGTGAACTCGGACTCAACTCAACGAGCTCGGATGCCTAGTTACATCTCACGAACTCGGACTCAACTCAACGAGTTTGGACGTTCGCATCCATAAGTGAACTCGGACTCAACTCAATGAGTTCAGATGCCCAAATATTCGAATCTATTCCTAAGGTTCAATGGGACTTTCCTCGTTCGTACTCCTTTACCATTCTCCTTGGAATACCCATGAATATACTTCGTTAGTCTTTCACATTTTTCACATAATTCATAAAATTTTTGCATGTTGTCCAACAATGACCACAAAGCATAGAATTGCATGATAACAATCATAATATTGTATAAATAGCATTAAATGATTTAAAATAACGGTTATATTACAATATTTACATTTGAACTTACCTCGTATGCGAAAATGGTCATTTTTACCATTTTGTCCACAACTTGGTATTTTGCCGATTTTAGCCCGAATTTCGATTTTCCTTGCTCTATAATTTCAAATATAGCCTAATTAGGACTCATATTATTCAAATCAACCCAAAATCATATTTTAGAAAAATTACAATTTTACCCCTAAACTTTCACATATTTACACTTTTGCCCCAAATCTCGTAAATTAAACTTCATCCTATTTTCTTATGTTTTATGATATGCTGATCATTTTTCCCTTTTACAGAAACATCCAATTCTCACTCTAACATGTACTTATGAACATTTGGTATTTTTACCCATTATGTCATTTTAGTCGTTTTTACGTAAAATCACTTAGCAAAAGTTGTTTAATTTCATATTCTACCATAAAACATCAAAATTCATGCATATCATTCATGGGTAAATTTTTAAATATAAACCCTAGCTCAAAATATTGGTAGAAACAGGTAAACCGAGCTACGAAGATTTCAAAAATGTAAAGAACATTAAAAACAGGCATAGAAATCACTTACAATCAAGGCTTAAAAGTGTTAAAACCCTAGCTATGGTGGAGAGAAAAATTTGGCAGAAAATTATGGAGAATATGATCATTTTTGTGTTATTTTCCCATTTTATTTCATTTAATATCAAAATGACCAAAATACCCTTCCTTATTAAACTTTCAAAAATTCCATCCATGTCCAATTTTTGTCCATAAACTTAGAAATTGGTTAAATTTCTATTTAAGACCTCCTAATTAATATTTCAAAGCAATTTCATACTAGAAACTTCTAGAATGCAAAGTTTGTAACTTATTCAATTTAGTCCCTAACTTCAAATTAAGCAATTTATGCATAGAATTTCTTCACGAAATTTTCACACAATCATGCAATCATATCATAGACTTCAAAATAATCATAAAATAATTATTTCTATCTCAGATTTGTGGTCCCAAAACCACTATTCTGATTAGGCCCTAATTCGGGATATCACATCAGATGCTTTCGGGATTACTACAACCAGCGCCAATACCGAAATGGAAATGGGAAAGAATTACTATGGACTTTATATAAGGATTGCCCCTATCTCTGAAAAAGAAGGATGTTATTTGGGTAATCGTTGACCATTTAACAAAGTCTGCACACTTTATTTCAGTACGTATGAATTTCTCTCCGGACAGATTGGCTGAGCTATATGTTTCTGAGATTGTCAGATTACATGGTGTGCCAGTTTCTATTTTTTTTATAGAGATCATCGGTTTACGTCCTGATTCTGTAGCAAGTTATAAGAAGCTTTGGGTACATGGTTGCATTTTAGTACCGCATTTCATCTGCAGGCAGATGGTCAATCTAAACTCATAATTTAAATTCTTGAATATATGCTTTGGTGCAGTGTACTAGAATTCGAACGCAGTTGGAAAAAATATTTTCCATTAGTTGAATTCGCATATAATAACAGTTATTAGTCAAGTATTAAATGGCATTGTATGAAGCTTTGTATGGTCATAAATGTAGAACTCCATTGTATTGGATTGAGCTCAGTGAGAAAAAAGATACATGGAGTTGATTTAATCCGTGAGACTAAAGAAAAAGTGAAAGTGATCTGAGATAGTTTGAAAGCAACTTCTGACCGTCAAAAATCCTATGTGGATTTAAAACGTAAAGAGATAGAGTTCCAAGTTGGTGACAAAGAATTTCTAAAAATTTCACCTTGGAAGAAAGTTCTTCGGTTTGGCTATAAAAGAAAATTGAGTCCGTGATTTTTCGAGCCATATAAGATCATTGAAAGAATTGGACCTGTTGTGTACCGATTGGCATTACCACCAGAACTAGAAAGAATTTACAATACCGTTCACGTGTCTATGTTGCGATGGTATTGGTCAGACCCCTCACATGTTATCTCTCTGATTGAGGTCGAGATTCAGCCTGACAAGACTTATAGTGAGGAACCAGTCAGAATTCTGGCATGTAAAGTGAAAGAATTGAGAAATAAAAAGGTAACTCTAGGGAAAGTTCTTTGGCAGTGGCATGGTATAGAAGAAGCTACCTCGAAACCGGAAGAAACAATGAGAAACCAATATCCGAATCTCCTTACTAGTAAGATTTTCGAGGACGAAAATTCTTAAAATGGGAGAGTTGTAACAGCGGGAGAGTTGTAACAGTCTGTTTTCAATGAAATCAGAACAATGGTTTCAGGATCACAAATCTTAGTCAGAAAGAAAATTATTTTAATATTAGTGCATGGTTTGCATTATGATAGGAATAACGTATGAAAATTTCATTAAGAAAATTTTATCGATTACATGTCTAATTTAATAAAAGATCAAATTGAATAAAATGCAAAAGTTAAGTTCTAGTAGCTATAAGTATCAAATAGCTATGGAATTCAAAATTTGAGGTCCTTATATGGAAATTAGATCATTAAGTGGAGTTAGTAGATAAGTCTGATGATTCATCCATGAAAATTTAATTAAAGAAAAGGATGAAATTGGAAAGTAAAATATGAAAAGATGATAAATTAATAAAATAAGAAAATATCATCATTTTCACCATCTTTCCTAAATAGAAAAACATGGAAACCTTAGCTAAGAGAAAAGAGTTCAAGCAAGCTTACTTAGCTTAATTAGGTAAGTGATCTTGTTCCATTTTTAGTAATTTTCATATTTCCAAGATCGTAATAACTTAATCTAACTATTTTGGGATTAATTTACAAAGTTATCAAAGTATTAAAGTTTTTTCATGGATGAATATGCATGAATTATGAAGTTTTATGGTAGAAATGGAAAGGTTGTTGATAGATAAACAACTTTTGTAAAGGAAATTTTCATGAAATTGTGATTTAGGGGCTAAATTGAAAAGATGTAAAATTCATGGAAAAATTCTGATTTTTGTGAAATATATAGGATTTAAATGTAATATGTAAAAATTGGCTAGCCTTGGAATAATGATTAAATTGCATGAATTTCATTTTTCGAGCTTAGGAACGAAATCGTAAATAATTAAAAGTACAGGGGAAAAATGATAATTTTGCCTAAGATGTGAATTGGATGGAATTGAATGTGAATTTTATTAAATTGAGTTAAATTTACTCGTATAGATCCGGATAGACTTAGTTCAGAATTGGATCAGGAAAAACAAATAGTATCAGAATAATAGTCTACGAACACAAACATTGTCGAGGTAAGTTCGTGTAACTAAATTGTGTATATTTATATGTTTGAATTGAATATTATATATATGAATTGTGTAATTGTTATTTATATGAAATTGATTACATATTCGGTAAAAACTAATAAAAGTCAAGTCTCGTTTGAATAAATGAAATTCGATGGATATAGGATTTCCCATATTGGTTGTAGTCCTGCATATGTTGCGGACACACCATAGCTCAAAAGAGCAGCCCGTTATAAGCCCTCTCAATCTTCCTGTTATATAGTTCTTGCAAGCTTCCCGTTAATAGCTCTTCGGAGCATCCCGATTGGTTGTGATTCTACATGTGTTATGGACACACCACAGCTCTTATGAGCATCCTGTTATATGGCTCTTCATGAGCTTCCCAATTAAAGGCTCTTTATGAGCTTCCCAATATCGCTCGCTTGAACTTTTTGATATATGGCTATCTAGAGCTTCTCGATTAATGGCTCTTCGGAGCTACCCATTATTGGCTCGCATAAGCTTCTTGATTATGGTTCTTATAAGCTTCCTGTTATAAGGCTCAAATAAGCCTCCTATTACATGGCTCACATGAGCATCCCGTTATATGGCTTGAGAGAGTGCTTTCCATTTATGTACTCTTATGAGTATCCCCGAACATGAATTGACGGATTACAATTTTGTACAGTTAGTGTGTACTACCTGTGTATCCATCAATATTTTAAATAATTCAACAGGCAAAAATCCTGAAATGAGGACATATGAATCCAAATTGAATTGTTACCCGTATATATGTATGAAATACATGGAACTTGACTTTTGATGAGCTCATCCTTATTCTTGATATTCACATAAAATAAATAACTAACATGTTTGGTGAGATTATGTGCTTAGGCTTTTGGCCAAGTTGTTTAGAATGTGTTTGTATGCTTACCATAAATGTAAACGAATGGTAAGATAATTTCCGTTATACGAACATACTAAGTATTAATTGCTTACTCTATTTTATTTCCTCTGTTTTATAGTACTTAGAGGCTCGTAAAGGTTGGAAGTTGGTCAGAGCTAAATCACACTATCCTACAGCTCATTTCAGTATAAATAGCAAAAATTCCTTTTGAGTATAATGGCATGTATAGGCTAAAGTGGTCAAGGATGGCATATATGTGTTCGGTTGGGATTAGCAATTGGTATGGCTTGTAAATGGTATGTTTTGATATATAAAATGGTCTTAATATGCTTAATGTGTGTTTGAAATGGATGATTAATGAAAATCATATAGGCATATTGATTATGATAGTAAAATTGATAGAACATGCCTATATGTACATATGGTATTTTGGTATGTATAGATACTTGAACATATGTGTTGATATGTCTTACATAAAAATTATTTTGGTTTGATTTGAATGATTTATATTGGATTGGAAATTTGTTTAAATGTTAATGTAGGTGAAAGACAAGTTTCGGTGAGAAATAAGGCTTGGAAATGGCCTTATTTGGTCCACAAGGGCAGAGATACGGGCGTGCGTCTCAAGTGTGTGTGACACATGGCTATGCGCACAGGCATGTGGTTCGGCCTGTGTCCCCTGCATCTTTAAAATTACAAAACAGAATGCTCAAGTATTTTCACATGGGGCACAAACACGGGCGTGTGTCTCAGCCGTGTATGGCTCATAGCCTGGCACACGGGCGTATGACTTGGCTGTGTGGCCCCTGCACCTAATTAATGTAAATTAAAATGTTCACACCACCTAGCACACGGGCGTATGGCTTGGCCGTGTGACCCAAGTCTGTAACCTCCCTAATTTGGACACAGGCTGGGACACGGCCGCGTGTCCCTATTTCAAATGTACACACTGTGACACCCCTAAAGTGACCCTAGTCGGAAAGTGGTTTTGGGACCGCTAAACCGAGTCACTGAAGCATTTGAATGTGATATTTATTGTCTAGAATATGTGAATATGAATGTGTGAAAGTTTTAAGCTTCGATTTAGTCGATTGCATGTGAATTTAGATAATAGGACTTATGTGAGAAAATTCAGAAATGTGCTAGGCAAATGTAAGTGGCCTATTAATGCATGTTATAAGAATGAAGGGTTTGCATGTCAAATATCCATTTATTTTGAGTAGTGGCCGGCCATGGATGGGTCATAGATGATAATATGAATTTCCTATTAGCATTATGGGTTTAGAAAATAAAATAGTGAATTAAGAATGATAAAACATGAGGTGAGTGGGAGGAGAAACCAAAGTTGTCCCCCCTTACTCCCCATTGCCGTGACTAGACAAAGAAAAGAAAAAAAAATTGTTCATCCTTTAACATCCTTGGCCGAAAATTCTAAGGAGGAAGGAAGAAGAAAGGTTGAAGAGGTTTGGCCATGCATGTAACTAGGCTAAGGTATGTTTGATGTTGCTCCATGAGATTCATGTATATTTTTGGTTGTTAGCTTGAGTTCTACCTAGCCCATGGTTTAAATCTTTGCTATGTGAGGGAGATGATAGAGTTTGAGTGCTCAACAAAAAGGATTGGATGTGAGTGTGTGTGAGAATTTGAAAAAGGTAGGTCTTAGCAACTTCATGAAGCATTCGGCCATGGTAAGAAGTGGAAGAGAAATATAGTTGTTGTTCATGTTAGATGAAGTAGAGGAGTTGTGTGCTAAGGCCGAATGTGACTTTGAATATTATTGAGTAATGTATGTGTTTTGAATTGATGGAATGGAGGGGACGCTCTAATTTTGTTATGAACAATTATATGTTAAATTAAGGGTTGCTAAGTTAGCTATTAAGGTGAAGTGCAAATGTTAGTATTTGATTACTAGTGTATATAGGTGTTTTAGCCGAGCTTTGAACTTGAAACAAAATGGTCATTAGTCAATACAAGTGACCATATTTGTAGAATGTATTAAGCATATAATCGGCCTCAACATAGACATGCATATTCGGCCACATGAGGTAGATTGGTGTTGCATGTATTCGGTTAGAAGCAAGCATATTGATGCTTTTATCTTGGCTTAGATAATCGGCTAAAAGAGAGTGTGGGCTAATATGTTGAGTTGATTCATGATTTCATATATATATGACTCTAATGTCTAATGTATATATGGGTTAAGTACCTTGAGTTTCTCTTTTTTGATGTTCAAATGATTAAATCAATTTATTTGTTAAATTAAGCTCAAGAGCAAAGGGGAACCTAAATCCGATAAAGGGAAGGAAAAAGTGATCGAATAGCCATCGTAATCATTCGGCAACTTCCGAGGTAAGTTTTAAGTGATTAAACGTTGAGTAAATTCAATCATAATAGGACATAATGAGTTGATTTAATAAGATATGATGTGGCCATGATATGTCTTAAATTCAAATGGTAAGTTCATAAGTGTTGGGACTTGGAAATTTAGGAGCAAATTGTAACAATTTGCTTTGGACAGCAGCAGTAGCGTGGTTTTAGAAAATCACCATAAATTGTTGGTGTGGAATTATAGGCTGAATAAAATATGTAATCAAAGCTTAATTAGTCTAGTTTCTTGTAAAGGAGACCGTGTGAGCAAAGAAACTTCCTATAAAGAGATATTTAAAGTTGTGTGAGACAGTGTCGGAATGACTCCGAAATCCCCTGTTCTGTTTTTAGAAAATCATTATAATTTGTACAAAAACGTATATAAGATAAAATTTATATGCTTAGACTCCTTAATGAGTCTAGTTTCAAATGAAATCAAATGGAACATATTTTGAATTCTGTACAATGAGAAATTTGATTCGTAGTGAAGAGTGGTCAAATTAGTCAAACAGTGAAATAGGGGAAACTTTAAGAAAAATCTGGTATTGATTGGCCAAACCTAAAATTCTGAAAATTTTATGGATGGAAGATATATGAGTCTATATTCAGGGAAAATTAACGGCAATTGATTTTGAGTTTTGTAGCTCCAGTTATAAATAATTTAGTGACTATTGCTCAAGAAAACAGCTTGTAGTAAATATGTGAATTTGTTGAAAACATTGATGAAACTATTTGAGTTGTTTATAAGCTATTGCTGAAATTGATGCACAAGATAAATATATGTATATGTGGTAAAGCCGAATGGCTAATGTGAAATATGTATGAGATATGTATATGTGGTAAAGCCGAATGGCTATGTGGTAAAGCCGAATGGCTAATGTGAAATATGTATGAGATATGTATATGTGGTAAAGCCGAATGACTAATGTGAAATATGTATGAGATATGTATATGTGGTAAAGCCGAATGGCTAATGTGAAATATGTATGAGATATGTATATGTGGTAAAGCCGAAGGGCTAGTGTGAAATATGTAGGAGATGTGTGTATATTGTGGCCGAATGACCAAATGTGAAAGGTGTGTATTATTAGATATTTGATGAGGCAAATGAATTACAAATATGACTGTAACACCCCGAACCCGTGACCGTCGCCGGTGTCGGACACGAGGGGTTAACGGGCCAAATCCTCTCAAGGTACCAACCAATTTGGCATTTCCAGACAGGCTGGAAAACTGCGTCACTGTCGCCTTAAAAATCATATCTCGAGTTCCAAAACTCGGAAACTGATTTCGTAAATTTTCCCTGAATTTAGACTCATATATCCATCCATGTATTTATTTCTAGAATTTTTTGTTGGGCCAATTGGTACAGTTTATTAGTTAAAGTCACCCATGTTACAGGGGTCGACTACACTGACCTTCGCACGTTACAACTTGAATATCATCTCGTACAGAGCTCTAATGCTCATGCCGTTTGTTTCTAATGAAACTAGACTCAAAGGGGAATCTATTCATATAAGGCATGACTTCTAATTGTTTCTGGATAATTTATGGTAAATTTTCAAAGTTGCGACAGGGGACCCAGAAACCGTTCTGGCCCTGTCTCACGAGAACTTTAATATTTCTCAGTATACTGCTCATATGGTCATTTCGTTTCGTCCATATAAAAATAGATTCATCAAGGTTCAATTTCATAATTTACTCACTATTTAATTCTACTTCTACTATTTTTAGTGATTTTTCAATCTCATCTCACTGCTGCTATCCGCAACAGTTACTGCAGTAGACTATGCCAATTTCATGAATCTTTCCTTGGCCTTAATCATCCATCATACATGACACAAATTATGGCCACCTTATCAAAATTAAAGTTTCTAAGACTCGTGGCTATAGGTTCTAGCATCCCACTCGACGACCACATAGGCCATTTTCACATGGCTTAAAGTTTACAACCCACAGTTCAACAAAATATAATAGCCTATACATGCCAAATGTTCTTCAACAACGAAGACAATACCAAAAGATTTCAGCCGGTGTGATGACTTCAACGACGGTTCCGATCACGCAAACAATACGAGTCCGAGAGACCTAAAATGGGTGACAAGAAAACACCGAGTGAGTTTATAACTCAGTAAGTCATAAGCATTCATCAATCCACTGATAAAGTTACTACAACATGAACAATAAACGAGGCTAGGTACTCATCCATATCGAATCTATACCATAATTCCTCGGACCTTTTGGTCCAATCTCATACCAAGTCATACATCCACATTTCATATTCTACACAACAAGATATTTGAAGCATTTTCACACACTAACTCATTTCCACCACAATCATACAATTTCAATCATCACATAGATTTAAGGCTTACCAAATTCAACCCCGAGCATGAACGTATTTTCTATTCGTCATGAGCTCGAGGTACTTACCCGATCCGCTGTCCATACTCAACTCGATGGAGACACACCCTCCATATATATAGAGTACGCACACACAATGCTTAATACTCGATTTCGCACACTTAGTGCCACGCAATTTAAGCCCGCACACATAGTGCCATACCCTTCGAGCTCGCACACCCAGTGCCGTATTTTTCCAGCATGCACACTTAGTGCCAATCTCGTCACCGTACACACGTATTGTTCAAGACACTTAGTGCCGAAAGCAAACTTTCTACACATTTCACTATTTCTTTTACATTCAACAATTGTCATCACTCCATACACATACAATTTCATTTATATATATATATAGCATCCCATTAAATACAATTGCATAGATTTTACAATCATTTAAGCAATATCAAACATATGTGCTTAATGACTTACCTTGTGTTGGGCAAAATGGTTCCAACTCGGCTACTCGATGTTCTTTCCTTTGCCTTTGCTTGTTTCTCCACCTCGAGCTTCTTGAGCTTAGTCAATAAATTAACTAGTTTAACCGTCTTGCCAAATATTTATACATATATACATGACATCAACTATACTATCATCATTAATACATCAATTCACAAAATTTTTATCTCATGAGCATATGACCCATTTTTACCCCATATGGCGAATGCTTCATTCATTACCCAACTAGCCATTCAACAATTTTCAACCTCATTACCACCCTTTTATGTCTAATTGTCTAAATGAGATTATCAACATGCCTATCTATAGCGAATATGCTAAAATTGATCTAACATCACCTAGACACTTGATTAAATGGCGAATACCTATACTATCAATTATGGCATCATTTTTTATTCTTTCAAACACTTAGTTTTCCTCCCATGAACACTTGGCAATTTCTTTTCTCTTCTAGCATAGCTTCACACCTATTTGTAACATCCTATGAATCCACATACATCACATTTCTACATAAATTTCTTTTACTTTTCTTCTACTTCCATTCACAACATCAAAGACACCATACACATATATCATTACAAAGCTTGACACTTAGCATGCAAATGACATCCACACAAACCCACCTTAGCGAAACTTAACTCATCTTCATGCCTCACCACCACAACATCAAACATCAAACATCAATGATACCAAGAAGACAACACCCATGGCGAATATCATCCCCATTTCATGGTAAAGGTTTAGACCATGGGTTAGGTGGAACTCAAACTATCAACTAAAACATGCATGAATCTCATGGATAACATCAACATACCTTAGTCTAGCAAACTCCCATGGCTGATTTTCTCAAGCTTTCCACCCCTTTCTTCTTAGTACATTCGCCAAGCAAGGAGAAAATGAGAGAATGAACACTTTTTTTTTCCTTTTCTTTGTTTTCTTCATATTCTCTTTCTTTTTTTTTTTTTCATTTCTTTATTCTTTCTACATAATCCACTAACTAAACATGTTGGCAACATGTTTCCACTCATAGCATGGCCGCCATCATGCTTCATTTTGGCTAATTTGACATGCAAGGACAACACTTTCCCACATGTATTAATAGGCCACCTTACATTTGCCTAGCACATTTCTAAATTTTCTCACATAAGTCCTATTTGATAAAAATTCACTTACAATTAACAAAATCCAAACATGAAATTTTCACACATGCATATATGCATATAATGAGCATCAATTATGATGGTTAATTATTATTATGACTCGGTTTAGTGGTCCCGAAACCACTTTCCGACTAGGGTCAATTTAGGGATGTCACAATGACAGTCGATGTGAATGTTATAACATGTGATTAAATGTACATGAAACTTAGAAATATATTCCGGGTAAGACCCGAAGACTACGTGTGGAGATTTTGTTCGGGTAAGACCCGAAGACTACGTGTGGAGATTTTGTCCGGGTAAGACCCGATAACTTCGTGTGGAGATTTCATCTGAGCTAAAGGTCTCGCCGATAATCCGAGTAGAGGTTAAAGCTATAAGACTTCGTAATAAGAATTGCTTATAAATATGTTCAATGCGAAAGGTTAAACAGGTATGTACTCCAAGTTTATATGTGAGCTTGATTTGAACTAAATCATAAGGTAGTTATGTGATGCATACGTGAGCAATCTATGAGACTATTCCTATGATTATGTGACATCGGATCAGTGTGAGAGGTTATGTGAAATTTTGCAGTATATCTATGTCACATGAGCTCACTTTTATGTGAAAGTTTATCTGCCTATTGTATATGATGAGATGTGCATATTCGGTAAAGGGATGGTATGCCCGAAGGAAGAGTGAAATATAAATACAAACAATTATGTTATAATTTGATTGTTATCTGTTGACACTGCTTAAAACTTACTAAGCATTGTAATGCTTACTCCGTTTACTTTGTTTTCTCTGTTTTATAGATCTCACTTCGAAGCTACAGGCTCGGGGATCGTCAGCAACTAGTCACACTATCACTATCCACTGCTTGTTACTGTTATGTTTTGAGTTATTTTATTGCATGTATAGAATAGACTAGTGGCGGAAGAATATTTTTGGTTAATGTATATAAGCCATGCGAAAATGGCATCTTTTGAATGTTTACTTAGAGAAGTTTGAATTTTATCCCTGGCTGTGCTTAGTACTTATTTAAATGAATGATCTTTATTTGAAGAAAAAGTTCAAAATTTTACTGTTCTGATATGAGTTACAAGTCCGGTAATGCCCCTTACCTATTCCGGCGACGGTTATAGGATAGGGGTGTTACACACACGGCCTTAGACACAAGCGTGTCTCTCAACCTTGTGAGACACACGGCCTGGCCATACGGGCGTGTGCCCATTATACCTTGGAAAATTTTTGAGATTTTGAGAAAAATTCTTTGAATTCTCGGTTTGGTCCCAACTTATTTTAAATGCATATTTTGGGCCTCGATGGCTCATTTAAGGGACAATATGATTAATTTCGGATATGAATAGTAAATGATATGAATTTATTTTATTTTTTCTGTAAGCTCCGGTAATGCTCCGTAACCTTATTCCGGCAACAGATATGAGTAAGGGGTGTCACACCCCTAACCAAAAGCATCTATGCCGATGAAAAATTCTTCTTTAAAATATAGCAGAGAAAGAACTAGTGCTTGATAGATTGCTTGTTTAAGCATATCAAAGGCTAAATTAGCAGCTTCGGTTCAATTCTAAGGAATATCCTTCTTGAACAGATCTGTCAAGGGTCGAGCCAAGATGACATAGTGACTTATAAACTGCCTGCAGCAGTCTGACAGTCCAAGAAAGCCTTTCAACTCTCTAACTCTCTTGGGAGTAGGCCAACATAAGACTCCATCCACCTTGGATGTGTACATAGTGACTGAACCACTAGAAATAACATGTCCTAGGTACTCAATCTAATGGATGCCAAAAGTGCACTTGCTTTGCTTGGAAAAGAATTGGTTGTCCCTTAAAAGTTGTAATACATCTTTCAAATGAACCAAGTGATCAAACCAGCTATTGGAGTAAATAAGGATATCATCAAAGAATACTAGTATTGATTTCCTCAAGAGCCTTTTGAAAATAGAATTCATTAAAGACTGAAAGTTTGAGGGGGAATTGGTTAAGCCAAATGGCATAACCAAGAATTCAAAATGCCCCTCATGTGTTCAAAAGGTTGTTTTGAAGATATCTAGATCCCACAGTTTGATTTGGTGATATCTAGATCTTAGGTCCATTTAAAAAAAAAAAGAGCTTGACCAAGTTCATCCAGTAGCTCTTCTATAACAGGAATAGGGAACTGGTCTTTGATGGTAAGTTGGTTGAGTTGCCTGTAATCCGCACATAGCCTCTAGCTCCTATCTTTTTTCTTCACCATTACAATGGGAGATGCAAAAAGGATATTACTGTCCTTAATAACCCCAGCCTGTAACATTTTCGGATCAAGCATTTCAATTTCAGTCTTCTAAAGGAATGGTATTTGTACAGTCTTACATTCACCACTTCGGTATCATCTTGAAGAGGAACCTTGTGGTCTTACAATCTGTTTGGAGGCAACCCTTTTAGTAGTTGAAAAACATCTTGATATTCAAGTAAAAGTTACTGTAAGTCTTCCTTGACTAGTACAGGTAGCAATTTTAATGCTATTTGTTGGTCAAAACTACAAACCATAGGGCAGGGTCCAAATGCCACCATATGTAGGCACTTAGAGAGTTGATAGCTCGAGAAAAGTTGCAATCCCCCTAGAATGATACCTTGTAGAGTAAAAATTTTCTTTTTATGATCGAACCGCATTGTAAGTGATCCAAAATTCCATATAATATATCACAAGGATAAGAGTCACTGCACCCTTAAAACCACATTAAAGCCTTTAACAGATAGAACCATAAAATCAGTGACAAACTCATGCCCTTGATCTTCCCAACTCATTGGCCTACATAATCCCTTAATTCTTAAGTTGCCACCATTAGCTATCATAATCTTCAATTGGCAAGACTGCTCCATAGTTAAGTTTAACCTCCTTACTAATTTTTAATCAACAAATTTATGAGTGTTTCTAGAATCTACAAGTATAATCACATCTATCTAACCTATTTTAGCTACCAATCTCATTGTATTATGCCATTGAGATCTTTGCAATGCATGAAAAGACAATATTAGGGTAATAGCTTTAGGCTCTTGCTCCACACTCTCCAACTGTTCAAAACAATCCAGAAATTCTTCTATTACTTGAGCTTTTGAATCCTCTAAAGAATTAGGTTGAGGTTCCACTACGAGCTGATAGAGTTGTAATTTCATGCATTTATGCCCTGGTGTATACTTAGAGGCACATCAGAAGCATAACCCTTTTTTTTCTCCTTTCTTCTATTTCTGGCTGATATAATGATTTGATTGGTGGTTTCTGACAACTTGAGATTGTAGTAGGACCAATTATTGAAGGGTTTGCATACATGGGGCCAACTATTCTAGGACTAGGAAATAAAGGCTTAAAATATCCCCCATTACCCACAACCAGTACCCTTTCTTTAGAGTAGTTGATACTATCCCTTCCATTTGCCTAGCAATCGAGTACCCTTCCACCAAAGTTTGTGGTCTAAACAATCGAAGGTATTAACCTATTTTCGTCATTAAGTTTTCAATGAAAATACTTAAGGCATAGCTCTCTAGTAAATGTAACTGATTGAGTATACTCACAAAGTAGTTGTGGTAAGCATCAACAGTCCCAGTTTGTTTAAGAGATACCAACTCAGTCATAGGGTTCAAGAACATAGCAAAACCAAACCTCTCCCTTAGCCCTCGAGCATAAGTGTCCCAAGTAAATTGGTTGATACCCTCATTCCTCTGGCAGAAAAAATGGTGTCAGACTAAGGCTTTACCCTTAAGATAGAGCATCACTGTTCTAACCTTTGCATGTTCCTGCAGATCTTCAACCTTGAAAAACTGTTCTAATTTAGACCACCACCCTCTAAAATCCCCACCATCAAATCGTGGACAATCAAACTTGAGTACCCTCCCTAATGACTCCATTGTACTAATTTTTGAAAGAAATCGAGCCTGACCTTGTTCTATATAAGGGATAAGATTAAGCTTTTACCTGAAGGAGGTTCCCCTAGTATACCCTTACCCTTATCTGCAAAGGTTCCAGAAGCTACCACTGATGATTGTCCCATATATTATTCAAAGAGAGTCATCGACTCAGCTTGAAGCTTTCCCTTAACCTCTTCATGAAATACTTTAATTCGTGATTCAATTCAAGCATCCATCTACGCCAACTTTGCTTGAAGCTATGAAAGCTCCTTCAACATCGTTCCCATGTCTTTTTGTGACCTCGTAGTTACACCATCGCTGGCCATAAGGATCGTTGAAGCTCTGATACCCTTGATACGATTTAGAAAGTTGAGGAAGAAAACATATACGGAAGAGAAAGTAGAGAGAAGAAGAGAGCATGAGAAAAAGGAAGAAACAAATTTAGAAAATTGATTGGCTAATTTCATAATTGCCTTCCAATACTGATTGGTGGCTAAATAAGAGAATAACGGCTCAATACAACTGTACAAATAAGCCCTATACAAACTATTTCATTAAAGTTCATTAAAACGCAGGTTTACAACTTAAACAAAAATTAATGATAGTTAATAAAAATTTAAAAGGAATTGGTCGTTGTTTTGCTTCTTATTCGTTCCATAACAAATATCAGCAAAGAATCTTATAGAAATGAAGAACAAAAGAAAGGTTGGACAAGAGAGTCCAAGTAATCATATATGGCTCTTTCGGCTTCATGGGATGTAGGTACTCATTCAAAAATCTAAGTGGTGAAAGCCAAGAGAAGGCTAAAGGAAGCATTATCTTTAACCGGAGGTCAACGCAATGGCTGATGAAACAGATCGGAAGAGGAAAGATTGCCAGCTTTGGTTATCTTTTCAATGGCTTTTTTTTATTTGCTTTAGGGAGATCTGAGCCACTAATGTTAAAAGAGGGGATGAAGGCTACCATCGGTTGCTAACATCCACCTTGAATGGTGTAAGAATTTGATAGGAAAGTGGCGGTGGTGACGGCATCAAAATTGAAAAAGAAGTTTGGAGAGGAAAAGAAACGGATGGTTTGGGTTTTAATGGTTTGGGTTTTAACTTTCTAAGGATATAAAATTTATTAATTTATTAGTTTTACTTTTTTATTTTTTTTCTCTTTTTTTAACCTAGAAATATAAAAAGGGAAATTTTTTCCTGAGTCATTGTCCCCTAACCATTTGACTTTTTCTTTGAACACCCATATCACGTCATTCATTCAATGGGCCACATGTAATAGTCTTACATATTTATTTAAAATGAAAAACAATATGTGATACAAAAAAAAATTATAGATATTAAATGAATGAATTAAAAATACAGTACCATATTGATAATTTTGTTAAAATATAGAAGCAAATCTTGCCATTATCCCTAATTTATTTAAAAATCTTACAAAATTATAATTTAAAGATATTTTTATATTTAAACTACCCATTAATTAAAATTTATTTTGAAATAGAGTTTTTATTGAAGTTATAGATATCAACCACCATGCCATTATCAAAGCCTATATTTTAAATAGAATTGGAGCTCAAGATAGAACTTTCAGTGAGTATGCCATTTCTAATTTAACATTTTATTTTAATACAATAATTTATTTGGCCTCTAATTTTATAAAAAATTATTTTGGTACTTCATTTAATTATTTTTTTTATCTTTTTAGTCTTTAAACTTAAATTGTTTGTCAAATCACTCCAAAATGGATGAAAAAATCAAGGTCTGTTAGCTTTGCTTATGTGGTATTCATATAGATGACATGTCGACAATTTATTATTTTTCTAAATTTTTTAAAAAATTAAAAAATATTATTAAAATGTATAAAATATATTTTTAATATTTTTAATTAAAAATAATAATTAATTGGTAATGAGCATACATGTGGACTGCCACATTGATACTAAATCAGCAAAGTTCATAGACGTTAAATTTTGTATCCATTTTGAGGTGATTTGACAAAAAATGCAAGTTGAAGAGGTGAGAGAAACAAAAATTTAAATAGGAAACTAAAATTACTTCTTTTGTAAAATTGAAGGACCAAAAAAATTATTATACCTTTTGTTTTTTTTAATAAATTCCTTTAGTTGCCAAAAAGGGCTAAATTTTACATATATGCTGAAAAAAAAACTTAATTGAGAATGTATGTCGTTTTTTTTTATAATTTACTGATCTACGCTGTTTTTGGAGACAGATAGAAAAACACGTCTAATAGGGCACATTTTCACTGCCACATTAGTGAAAACATGCCCCGTAGAACGCGTTTTTAGGAGAGAGAGTGAGTGAAAATGCGTCCTACAAGGAGCATTTTCATTGATGTGGCAGTGAAAATGTACTCTATAGGATGTGTTTTCACTTAGCTTCATTTTTTTTTAAGATTGGAAATTAGACGCTTGTGGATTTATGTTTGTCTGTGTTTGAAATAGGCATGGTTATAGTTTTAACAAATGTTTGAACTTACGGTGGAGCGATGGAGCTGGGTGACCTACAAATTTCATCTAACATGTGAATATGGAGTCATCACCAGGGAAGCTGAATCGCATTGTTGCAACTCAATGTCCCAGTTGGCGGTGATTATAGGATATCGAGTTGAATTATAACTAGGACTTCAAGTTTACGAAGCTTATGTTGTTAAAGGATGAATCATAAATGGGGCTGTAGTTGACAGTTGTTATGCGGGCACGACAACGAGTTCTTCTCATCAGAAAAGGATGCTTTATAAAACTAATACACAAATACGAGGAAGAAAAAGGCAGTGATGTTTTAATATAATCAAGTAATGCATCGTATCCATCACCACCAAATACGGTGACCCCGTTATTATAACATGTGTCGGAATTGGGGTGTAACAAGTTATACTAACAAGGTCACCACTTTCGATGGGAATGGACAACACAAGTTACTTGATTATACTGGAAGGCCCCTTCTGTTTTCCTTCATTGAACTTATATATGGGTTTTATGAAGCATGCTCTTCTGACAAGGAGAAACTCATTATTGTGCCTACATTAGCACCTTCAACTACGACATCAGTTATGCTCCATCCTTTGACAGCATAATCTTTGTAAACTTGAAGCCTTATTTAAAATTCAACATGATATGGTATAATCATAGTCAACTTGGACCTCGAGTTGCAAAGCGATCCCGACTTCTCAAGTGATGGCTCCATACTTACATGGCAAGTGAAATTTGTAGGTTACCGAGCTCCACGGCATCATCGTGAACATAAACACAACTTAAAACTATAACTATATCTCACTCAAAGCGAGAGAAAAATAAATCTTTAAACATGAAAATTCCAACATGCAAGAAAAAGAAAAAAAAATTGAAAGATACTAAGATATGGGTGAGCAGGGGATGAGAATGTGCATTTATATAAAGGATGAGGCAGGGTAAAAAGGGGAAAATAATTTATCCCAGGAATCCTAGGTTACAATGTATGAAATTTATCCTGGGAACCTTGGGTTGCAAGGGATCAGAGGAAAAAGTAATTAAGTTGCCCCTAGAGAGAAAACACACCTGGGGATGACTGGATTTCTTCTTAATTAACCTGAGAAAGCATGTTGCGCCACAACCCGATGTATGCATCATTTCCGACAGGGGCATCAGAATGCAAGTTGCATTCGATCGATGTTCAAGCCTATGGGATCGTGTACATCATAGGTATTATTTTCGTTATATAGGGTCTAACTACATGGGCCAATACCATAAGGATACGAAGCACCGACATGTCATTAACACGGGTACGTTATACATAGAATTTATTTCCTATATTACAATTTAACATATACATTTGGTTCACTTTTCTTGAATGCAATATTGATTGTCATTGGTAGGGTATGAGCTCGTGCTCGTCCAATATCGATTCCATGATATGTTAGAGATACTACGGGTTCTAAATCAACTAGGTGTAGAGTACCTCAATAGGATACCAAAGGAACAGTAGACGTAGTTGTATGATAAAGGACTATGATATAGGCACATGACCACGAACCTAGCGGAATGCATTAATTTCGTATTGAAGGGACGCATCATTTGCTAGTAACCTCGGTAGTCAAGGAAACATATTTTCGATTAACAACCTTATTTCCAAAGCGAGCTAACACATACGCGGGACAGATAAAGGGCGGTCACATTTGGTGTGAGTCGGTGCCGAAAAATATTGGAGAAAATATAGAAATTGTGAAATCAATGACTTTAGTGTGTCACTCGCAATCAAATCTAAAATTCCAGGTTAAGCAACCCCATTAAACTGACTGAGGAGTTATCGGTGGAGCGTACCGAGTAGACCTGATACAAATGACCTACGATCGTTGAAGATCTCAAGCACTTCGTTATCCATGCGCACATTCAATTGTGACATGTGCCTCGGAATGTGTAGATTGCATGACCTACATTGACGAAGTTTACAAACTTGAACGCATGTATAATGTTTGGAAATAAGAATTCCCATTTGTCCTGGATGAAATCATGTGACCACCTTTCTCGCACACTTCATTCGAGTTGGTACTAGATAAGAACTCGAGGCGCAAGCCGAAAGGTCGACTGAACTCAACTCGAATACGAGGCAATATGGTTGTTTAGAAGCGGGGAGACATACCGAGGTTATGTTGTTACTATAGCAACCCAAGGCATACAAAGCCAACATGTCCACACAATCCGAGAGAATTGAGGAGAAAAGCTAATTAAAACACTAATTCATGTAATGAAAATCTAACTTATTTGTTTATTCATTAATTTTTTCTGTAAAGTGTAAGTTAATATTAATTATTGAATTAAGATATATTACAATACGCAAGCCAAAGTTTTAATCTTTTTCCGAACCTTCTGAGCAATTCTTTGCTTTTTCAAAATATTGTACTTAACAAATGGACGGAGAAAAACTTAAATGAAAAGGTAACAAAAATAATTGTAAATTTTAAACTCACAATATGATATGGTACAAAGCAAAACAATTTAATAGTTTTGTTTTGTATATTGTAAATAAGTTTACATATGGGATGCAAAACGAAGTATACAATTGGGAAAATTAAAAATAACATAAGCATCGACATTCCGAATGTGTGCCACAATCGAGTGGACGTCGGGCACGCCTAGGGTTTCATTGCACTATTTGAGTTGGTGGCTCCTCATCAACTTCGTCTTGATCTTCACGTGCATGTCAGAATTGGCTGTTGGAATCCTTTTAGTCGTTAAAAAAATTACCGTTGAAATAGTAAGGAAAACATGTCCTTAAGACATGTTTTCACTACCATATTAGTGAAAGTACATTCTGTAAGATGCGTTTTTAATCTTTCTCTACAAAAACACATTTTCACTTATGTTGCAATGAAGCCATGCCCTATAAAATTCCTTCCTTTTAAAAAATAAAAAAAGGAAAATTAATCAATTTCAAAATTTTCAGCTGCTTTCTCAATATTTTTTTCAACATATATATAAAAATTAGCCTGCCAAAAAGTCGGTGCAAGACTATAATTTAAAATTTATCAAAAGCAAAAGTCACTAAACGCAAAATCGCTATATAATAAATGTGAAAAACGACATAAAAAAATAAAGGAAAATAAAATTAAATGTTAGTCACCCATCCACAAAGATCGGCATTAAATAATTCTTATACTATCCTTCCACTCAATCATACGGTATATCTTACTCGATCAAAAAAATCATACAATATATAAATTCTTTTTCTTGATATCATTAATTAGTCACTAAAATAGCGTAGAATGAATCAAATGCCAAAGAAAATATCAAATCAAATCAAATATAATTTTTATTTATTTATTATTTTGTACAACGACTTCACCTTTTATTGAATTTTTGGGCTCGGGTAAGACAAAATAATAATTATGTTATTATAAATTATGGTAATAAACCTTTCGTTTTTGAAAAGCAATTGGCACCAACAACTTCAATTTATTGCTGGTGAAGTAACAAAATGAAATCACCCGAATAAATTAATTTCCTCACGTCATGTCGAGTTTATTTTAAAAATAAAAATAGAGTTAATTGTGATATTTTAGAGGTGTAGTTCAGTACAGCCGAATTAGTAAGTTTGAGTTTGAGTTTAGTTTGATATTTAATTTAAATTTAATTAAATATTAATTTTAAAATTTAAGTTGAGTTAAAATTATCTATCAATTTTAAACTTAAGCTTGAACTCGAGGTCAATTAAGTTAGGTAGTACTAAATTAACTTCATCTAATAAAAGAAAAAATTGTAATTTCATAATATAAAAAATAAAAGTACAATTAGACCTGCGACCCAGATAATGAGTATTATGGTGGTTGAGTTCGATTTGATTGATGGCTTAAACTTAATTTGATAATTATAAAATGATTTGAAAATTTTTTAATCAATTTAAATAATTTATGAGTATTGATATCTCAATTGCACCATAATCATAATTAACATTGTTAAAATAAATTTGTAATAATAATTTGATTGTTATGAACTCAAAATCCATTTAAATATGAAAAATATTTTTATTTTATTTAGTAGTTGAAATAAAGTATAACTTTTAATTTCTGTGACAATGCCAAATCAGTTTTTATAGAAGCAGAAGCTTGAGGAGACAAATCTGAGAGGAAAAGACAGAGTAGGGATAATTAATACTCTTTATTAGGTGAAAAGAAAAATAATTTTGTTAATGGATGCTTTTTAGGAAAGTTCTACCGTGAGCTCCAACAGCACACAAAAGTATAAAGTTATCGATGGACTACGCCGAGATTGAATTCCAACAAAAAAATCAAGTTGAAGCGCGAAACTGATTCATTTAATGGTTTATTTTATTGTTTAAAATTAATAAAAATATTTAAATCTAATTTAAAATATTAATATTAATAAAATATTTTTATGTTTTTTTATTATTTATAAACAACCAAACATGTTAAGTTGAATTAACCCAAGATTAAAAAATATAAATTCAAGCCCAAGGTTGGGTTGGGTTGACCAAGCCCAATGACCATAAACACCTCTACTCTAATGACACCTATGCCCAACCTATTAAACTACAACAGTCTCCTCGGAGCCTGAGTAAAGTTATATAATCTAAGTTCTCCCGTCTCAATTTCTTTGGCCATGAAGTCTACCCCTATCTTTCCTTCTCTACGTACATACAAGAACTCAACATCTCAATGCTTATGAAGTAACTCCATTATTTTACAAACTAGTCAGCTACTGCCATAATCTTCATTAGCTTTCTACGTCACAACAGAAGCTTAAATTTTTTTCTTAAAAATCAAGCCTTGTGATATTTATAGTAATAAACTCTAAATCGAATTATTACATGTGCTTTGAGTGAGATAGTCTATGTTGTTTCCTGATTTTCTACTAAACAATCTTCTTTGTAATCTTTGAACTCTAGCTTGCTGTGAATCTAGGCTCAAACATCACGAAGTGAATGCACAAAATGAAAACTTTGATTAACACTTTCTACATTGTGGGCTGCCATAAATAATAATCACAAAGCAAACATCTAGTAATCTAGCATCCTAAATTAGACCTGTTCATGAGTCGGGCCACCTGGTCAGCCCGAAATGTGGCAGGGTTTGAGCAAAAATATAGGCCCGAAAAATGGTGTAATGCCCCCGTACCTGAGACCGTCGCCAGAGTCGAGCACGAGGTGTTAACGAACTTAATTCATTAATTAAACAGTTCAAACAATTTATTTTAGAATTTCTAGACAAGCTAGCTAACTGTGTCACAGTCGCTAAAAAATCCATATCTCGAGTTACGAAACTCAAAATATAATTTCGTAAATTTTTCCTGAAACTAGACTCATATATCTACTTACTAATTATTTTCAAGAATTTTTGGTCGGGCCAATTAGTACAGTTTTTTAGTTAAAGTCTCCCCTATTTCAGGGTTCGGCTACGCTAATCCCTATGTATTACGAATTAGATATCTCCCTGTACAGAGTTTCAATGACTATAATGTTTATTTCTCATAAAACTAGACTCAATAAGGATTTCATACATGTAAGATACAACTCCTAATTGTTTTTTTACAATTTTTGGTGAATTTTTAGAGTCAGAACAGGGGATTGAGAGATCGCTCTGACCCTGTTCCACAAAAACTTAAATATCTCATAAAATATAACTCATTTACCTATTTCGTTTCTTCTATATGAAAATAGACTCATCAAGCTTCGATTCCATAACTTATTCATCATTTAATTCCATTTATACTATTCTTAGTGATTTTTCAAATTCACGTCACTACTGCTGTCTGATTCTGTTTTGTGGCAAATTTTACCTTTACAAGGATTTTCATGGTTTAGTTAAGACATAAAGCATACATGTTATCATATATAAACTTGATTAGCCATTCCAATAGCTAATCATTCTCAAACATTTCCATTCCATCCATGGGCCATATCATAAGATTATTCACACAAAATGATTGGAATGCTATACATGCCATATTTCCAAAAATTACAGGTCATTATACCGCGATTGTCCAGTGATAGTGTGAGAGTGTCTCCGACCGTCCCAATCTCCAAATTGACTTGTCAAAACTACAAAGAATGAAAAGGAGGGAGTAAGCATAGATGCTTAGTAAGTCCACATGCAAATAACAAATAACTTAACAAAGCAATTATACCAACCAACATTAGCATAATATCACCAAAACATATATCACATTTCTATTCATCATTCATCATCTTACCATATTATTGTTGTCGTATCAAGTCTCAACCTGAGGGTTAAGTACATACCTGTCCAAAATGCCCATTCCACAACGCTTACCAATACGTCACTTGCATCTTAAGTATTCTTCCATTTCGCTAGAATTTTACCCATTGAACACATCGGAATACAACTCGGATACATGGAAAGTTTGCATATAAGTGCCACATATGTAGCCAAGCTACCATGTAACCCGCCCATAAGCGAACTCAAACTCAACTCAACGAGCTCGGGCGTTCGCATCCATAAGTGAACTCAGACTCAACTCAACGAGCTCGGATGCCTAGTTACATCTCACGAACTCGGACTCAACTCAACGAGTTCGGACGTTCACAGCCATAAGTGAACTCGGACTCAACTCAACGAGTTCAGACGTTCGCATCCATAAGTGAACTCGGACTCAACTCAACGAGTTCGGATGCCCAAATATCCGAATCTATTCCTAAGGTTCAACGGGATTCTTTTCAATTACACATTTCGATCTCCTTCTTCGGAATATAGAAATCGATATTTGCTAACATCTCATACTTATTAAATTATTCACATAATTTGCATATCACCAAATAATAATTTACAAAACATCATATTTCATGATAATAAGTATCACGTCATATAAATAACAATAAATCACTTAAAATAAAAATTATGTTACCTTATTTACAGATGAACTTACCTCGATACAAAATGAGAATAGTCGAGCCTATTCCTCGTAAACTTTATTTTTCCCCCGATCTCGACTCGAATCTCTTTTCTCTCGATCTATAATACAAATTAATTTATTTAATACACACATTCATCAAAACAGCCCCTAGTACGAACTTTGGAAAAATTACCATTTTGCCCCTAAACTTTCACATATTACACTTTTGCCCTAAGGCTCGTAAATTAAACCTCATCCTATTTTCTTATGTTTTATGACATGCTGATCATTTTTCCCTTCTATAGCAACATCAAATTCACACTCTAACATGTACTTATGAATATTAAGTATTTTTACCGATTTTGTCATTTTACTCGTTTTTACGAAAAATCACTTACCAAAAGTTGTTTAACACAATCTCAAACTTCATATTCTACCATAAAACATCAAAATTAATACATATCATCCATGGGTAAAATTTTAAATATAAACCCTAGCTCAAAATATTGGTAGAAATAGGTAAACCGAGCTACGAGGATTTCAAAAATGTAAAGAACATTAAAAACGGGCATAGAAATCACTTACAATCAAGGCTTAGAAGTGTTGAAACCCTAGCTATGGTGGAGAGCAAAATTCAGCAGCAACTTATGGAGAAGATGATCATTTTTGTGTTATTTTTCCCATTTTATTTCATGTAATATTAAAATGACCAAAATGCCCTTCCTTATTAAACTTTCAAAAATTCCATCCATGTCCAATTTTTGTCCATAAACTTAGAAATTGGTAAAATTTCTATTTAAGACCTCCTAATTAATATTTTAAAGCAATTTCATACTAGAAACTTCTAGAATGCAAATTTTGTAACTTTTTCAATTTAGTCCCTAACTTCAAATTAAGCACTTTATGCATAGAATTTCTTCATGAAATTTTCACACAATCATGCAATCATATCATAGACCTCAAAATAATCATAAAATAATTATCTCTATCTCGGATTTATGGTCCCGAAACTACTATTCCGATTAGGCCCTAATTCGGGATATCACACAATCGCTTTCCAATGGTTCTCCCCTAGATTGCTTGTGAATCTGCTTAAACTACTTACAGTGAAAGTAATATCAAGTCTAATGCAACTCATAAGGTACATTAGACTACCTATGACTATTGCATATTCCACTTGGTCAATAATTTCACCTTTGTTTTTAGACAGATGTTGATTTATATCTATCGGAGTTCTAGCTACACCAAAATCATCATTGCCAAATTTCTCAAGAATCTTGTCTATGTAGTGTGATTAAGTCAATACGAGACCTTCAAATAACTTTTTGATTTGGATGCCCAATATCATGTCAGCAAATCCCATATCTTTCATATCAAATCTTGAATTTAACAAGTTTTTGGTACGTTTTACCATTTCATTGTTACTTCCAACAATAAGTATGTCATCAACATATAAACATAGAATTGCATATCCATCAACAGTGGTTTTAAAACACTATCAAACTTTTCATGCCACTGCTTTGGTGCTTACTTAAGTCCATACAAATATTTTACCAATCTATATAATTTTCTTTCTTTCCCTACAGCTACATGACCCTCAGGTTGTTCCATGTAAATCTTCTCATCAAGATCTCTATTTAGAAAAGCTGTCTTAACATCCATTTGATAAACTTCTAGATTCTGCAAAATGACAATAGTAAGTATCATCCTTATAGAGGTTATTCTAGATACAGGAGAAAATGTATCAAAGTAATCAATGCCTTCCTTTTGTCTATAACATTTTGTAACCAATCTGGCCTTGTACTTATCAATTGTTCCATCTGCTTTCATTTTTCGTTTGAAAATCCATTTAGAATTTAGCGGTTTAATTCCATAAAGTAGATCCACTAATTCCCACGTATGATTTTTCATGATGGAATCAATTTCACTCTTACTAGCATCTTTCCAAAAAATGCTTTCAGATGAGCATATAACTTCATTATAAGTTTGAGGTTCAGTTTCTAGCATATAGGTTAGAAAGTCGGATCCAAAGGACCTTTCCACCCTCGCTGTTTTACTTCTTCTTGGTTCTGTCTTGACTTCAATTTCTTGTTGAAAGTCTTGACTATCAATAGTTTCTGAAGTTTATTTTGTTGAACTTGACCTATCTTCCCTAGTCTTACAAGGGAATATATTTTCAAAGAATGAGGCATTTTTAGATTCTAATATCGTATTCTTATGAATTTCAAGATTCTTTAATTCATGTACAAGAAACCGATATACATTACTGTGATGTGTATAACCAATGAAAATAGTGACTTATTTTCCTTTGCTTCGACAAATGAAGCATTATCTTTGCAAGGCACCCTTACACGTTCAAGTAGTTGTAGGAAGGTTTCTTGCCCTTCCATAACTCATATGGTGTTTTTTTCTTTTTCTTATGGGGCACCTTATTTAAAAGGTAATTCGCTGATAAAACAGCTTCCCCCCACATGTTTTGTGACAACCCAAAACTTCCTAGCATTGCGTTCATCATTTCTTTTAGGGTTTGATTTTTATGCTCTGCTACTCTATTGGATTGAGGAGAGTATGGTGGTGTCACTTCATGAATAATACCATGTTATGCACAAAATTTACCAAATGGTTCAACATATTCACCACCACAGTCACTTCTCACCCTCTTAATTCTTTTATTAAGTTGGGTTTCATCTTTTTGCTTATAGAGAACAAATTTCTCTATAGCTTCATCTTTGCTTTTAAGCAAATATACATAGCAATATTTTGTGCTATCATCAATGAAGGTAATAAAATATTTATTCCATCCTCTAGTTTGAATAAACTTTAAGTCACAAATATCACTATGTATTAAGTCAAGTGATTCAGTATTTCTTTCAACAGATTTAAATGAAGACCTTGCTAGTTTTGCCTTAACACACGTTTCACATTTATTATTATAATTAATGTGAAATGAATGGATATGCTTTAAGTTAATTAATCTATGCAAAGTATTAGAATTAACATGTCTGAGCTGACCATGCCATAAATCAAATGACTCGAGCATATAAACAGAAGAAGAAGCATTATTCTTATTCATATTATTAGCTTTTACAAGGATAGCATTTAGTTTCCATATATCATTTAATACATATCCCCTTCCTACAAATGTTCCACCTTTTGACAAAACTAACTTCTGGGGTTCAAATACCATCCTAAAACCATGCATACTTATGAGGGTCTCAAAGACATGATTCTTGCATATGTCAGACACATACAACACATTTTAAAGTTTCAACTCTTTGACAGAAGTCAACTTCAAAATCACAGTGCCTTTCCCTTTAATCTTGGAAGTTGCATCGTTTCCCATATAGAGTTTCTCCCCTTTCTCACAAGAAACCAACTCAATAAATGAGTCATTGTTACAGCAAATATAACGTGTGGCACCAGTATTAAGCCACCATTCTCTTGGATTGAATCAGCCAAGTTGACTTCAAAAATCATAGTGCAGTGGTCAAGACCAGATACTTTTTTAGAAATATTTTCCATAGCATTAGCCTCGTTTGTTCTGACCCTCTTTGGAAGCATACAATAGGATAACTTGTGTCCCATCTTATTACAATTAAAGCATTTTCCTTAGAATTTTAGCTTCTTAAAAACATCGCCTTTTGGTCCTAGTTTAGACCTAGTAAAAGAATGTTTTCTTTTCTTTGAGTCCTTCTTAACTTCCATTATGTTTGCCTTGGCAAAGTTAGGATTGGTTGTTTTTTTTAGCCTTTTAGCCGCACCTTGATTGTCTTCTTCAATTTGAAGTCTGACAATTAGATCTTCCACCATCATTTCCTTTCTCTTATGCTTAAGATAGTTCTTAAAGTCATTCCAAGCAAGGGGAAGTTTTTCAATAATGGTTGCCACCTGAAAGGATTCACTTATCTCCATCCCTTCTACGAGAATACCATGAATGATCAGTTAGAATTCTTACACCTAATTTACAATAGCTTTAGAATTAACCGTTACAAAGTTTAAGAACTTGGCAACTAAGAATTTCTTAGTACCAGCATCTTCAGTTTTGTATTTATGGTCTAGTGAGTCCCATAATTCCTTAGTCATTTTCTTGATACTATATACTTCGTAAAGTTCATCAGATAAACTGTTCAAAATGTAGTTATGACATGGGAAATCAGAGTTGTTCCATACTTCAGCAATGTTGAAGGTGGTAATAACATTTTCCTCATCCTTTCTAAAAATAGGAGGATCATCCTTTAGAAATTTTGTCATATTCAACATGGTTAAAAAGAACAACATTTTCTGTTGCCATGTTTTAAAATTCTCTCCAGTGAATTTCGTAAGCTTTTCATTTTGACTCATAGTCAAAGGTAACGTTTGGCTTGCAGCCTGAACTTGAGTAGCGACAATCGCTTCAGCCTTTGAATTGGATGAGTTTTTTGACGTATGAGACATTTCTGTAATCAGAATAAAGAACCAGAATCTATAAATAAATTAAAATCTGAAACAGAAGTATAAACCAATCTTAAATAAGTTATGATGGTAATCTATAAGACATAAATTAAAACTATAACAATTAATTTGTCTTAAGAATGTAAGAAAAACTAATATCATATGTAGTATTAATATGTCAGTAACAATGATAATGCAATACAATGCAATAGCAGTAACACAACAGAATACCTGTAATCAAACAAAGTTAAAAATTAAAAGAAGAATTTTTTCGAGGCCTGCATAAGCAGTTTCCTTAAGACAGATTTGTCTACTCCTTGATGCTTTGAGTAACGTTGGACGTCTGTCTTCTAAGATACAACAACAAACGATCACAGTAGTTGCACAATAACAGTGATTAATCAAACACAATCTTGCCTTTCTCTATTATCGGGTGAAATGAAATTTAGAAGGAATTTTTTATATTGATTGTTTTAATGATATGTTTTTGAGATCTCCTAACTTGACTTTATATAGAGGAGAGGAAATGAATGAAGAGATTTTTTGAAAATTAATAGACATGAATAAATAGAGACAATGAATAAAAAATTCAATGTTAAACCAAGAGATACATTTTTTCAAAAGATACAACTATATAGAAAAATACAATATTAAATTAAGAGATACAATTATCATTAATCACTCAATAATTATTTTCCAATAGTTTCTAATAAAGCAACAATATTAGAAAAGAACTCGTGAACATATTCATTTATAATTCTATAGATTCTAAGGTTACCACACCCCTAGCAATATCAAATAAAAATTTCTAGCTTCATCATCAATATTGATTGAAAAGATAATGATTTCTAGGACTTTAAGACTTCACCCCATGCCAATTAGGATCCAACTACTTCATCTCAACTTCAAGAGACAATGCAATAACAACCATCACTTCATGTACTAACACATTTTATAGTCCACTAACTTTGGCCTTGGTATTTCTCCGTTTGAATTTCTTCTTGGCTTTCATCCACTTGTATGAGGATAAATTAGGCAATATTAATGGAACTAGGACACTGGAAAGTAATCCCTCTAGCCTCCTCTCTCTAGTGGCTTCAAAATCACTCATGACAATGACATTGGGATTCACATTTTCATCCACTACAATCACTATGTTAGACAATTTGTCCAATATGATGTTCATATGATGAAATTGAAAATGAGTTAAATTATGTTCAGTGCATTATGGGCCAACAATGGGCTCTAAGGTCTTATCCCTTTTTATTTTGCTACTCCATAACAATTTGATTATAACACCCCTTACTCGAGTCCAAACTTAAATTCGAGCAAAAATTGTTACCTTTCAAGCCAAACACTTCACTCAAATGCCAAACATGTCATCCTAGTTCCACTTATCTTTTAATCTTATTTAAGGCCTTTTAAGACTTCTTTAATCATTTCTAAGCTTACTCTATGATTCATATTCAATCAGAGGTCGTTTGGGCCATTTTTGATGATAAAACAACCAAATTAGGGTAAAATAGGGTAGTTGTATTGGTACAACTCCCTAAGTTACTGATACCTCTACTTAATATTGTTCATTTTTTCATTTTGTCGATGTTTTATTGATATAACTCGATCAAGTATCGGTACTTGAGTGCAGGGGAGCCAAAATCAAGCATTAAACATGATCGTATTTCAGTGTGCATGCACCAAAGCTATATAAACAATCCAAATAACATATATGGAATTGTGGTATACTGCAAGTATACAAGTCAAATTGTAATATATTCTTGAATTTACAATGAAATATGAAAGTATTCCAAGGGTCGTACCCAAGGGATTGCCAAAATTGAGAAACTTTGTTACTAAATTAATTATTCGAAAACAAGTACTAATCTAATCAAGTTATGAATTATTAGTGCGAATTTAAAATCAACTTGAAGTAAAACTAATTCTAATTTACTAACTACTAAATGAATTCTTATTTCCTAATTAAACAATGCATAGATTAATTACTTAATTACTAGTTAAGCTAAAATCCTAACCCGATTGAATTGTTACTACCCTTAGAAATATCTTTTTGATATCATCCTCTTCAAGGATTGCCACTAAGTTACCCTTTGGGTCTCACTTAGAGGCACATTTACCAATTTGATACACAAAAAAATACCCTTTCAATCTCATTTTACTAAATATTTCACCAAAGGCATCAATTCTAGTATTCTAATAATTTGGCGAAATCAAATAACATCCATTTTGAATCAGAATAAACCCAAGCAAATAATCAATTAATTAATAAATTAATTCATACAAGATATTCATGCAAGCACATAAACTTATTCTCATCAACATAAAAACATTTGATAAAAGAAATGACAAAAGAAAATAAGAAAACGAGATTAAGTGGAGAAAATTCTTATTGATGGAATCTAGTTGATCATGAATCTTGCGTTGTCTCCGAATGAAAAATTTGATTAGAAAATAGAAATTCAATACAAAGACTAAATCAACATAAAGAAAAAGAAACAAACACAAAATTATTCTAAAATAAAATCTAACCTAAAACTAATCTATTGACTAACTACCCTATTGAAAAATCTGAACGTCTCCTCTTTAATTCTCAATAGAATGTTTGTAATATGGTGAGGAAGCCAAAAACTAAAATTCCCTTCCATTTAATACAATATTTAGGGTTTAATGTAGGGAAATGACCCTAAATTGCACTTAAAATCGAAGCCGAAACGCGCAGGAAATCATCGTGACGTCGGGTGTTTCCTAGTCGCAATATGGAATCTGTTTTGGCTCTTTATCACGTCTGTCTTTGGTGTTGTAACTTTGATGGTCTATTATCGCGACATCAACTACAGTTTTGTCACAACAATTGCATTTTCAACTCCCAATCCATCTTACATAACCACATAATATTTATTAAATATAAATTACTATAAAAACTACTAAAAATCATACTTGTACTAATTAAACTATAAAAACATAAATTATTACTAAAATGACTCGATTTTATTTAGTGTAAAAGGACATCAAATAAGTATGATAAATCATGGTAGATCAAAAAATACCCAAGAACTTACTTAAACTCTAAAAACATAAATTATTACTAAAATAAGTGTAAAAATACATCAAATAAGCATGATAAATCATGGTAGATCAAAAAATATCCAAGAACTTACCTAAACATACTCCATTGATCCCAAACATTTTCAATCATTTTCAAACCTTAAAATGCCCCAAAATATCATGCAAAATATCACATATTCATTTACTAACTTATGACCACAATGTCCTCAAAACATTTCCTTTTACACTCAACTCTTCTATGAACCAAAGCACTTTCATACCAATTGAACACTTAAATACATGTCACTCTAATGTCCATAATTCAAATACTTATTTCACAAACCTTGCTTTGATGAGATGCGATTTGGATTGCCTCGTTCAAACTCCTCACACATGATTACTTTTTGCACAATAAGCATTTGAAAACAATGTGTTACACTTCACAGAAGCTTAGTAAGTTGCAACACCCTACACCTAGTCTAGTCACCGAATCCGAATGTGTGATGCCATATTATGTTGACGAAGCAATTCAAGCTAACCCATTACTATTATCATATCATTTTAAGCATGATTATCAATCATATAAAAAAACAAGCATTCAGTTCAATCATAACCTTACATTTTTTTAGAGAAATAATTTAACTCATTAAGTTATGAGATAATACTAAGTCATTTTAAGAATTAGAAATTGTATCTAAACTTTATTATCAATTTTCAATGATATGTCTGAAGACAGAGGGCTTCTTGTCTCAAGATAGACTTCAATTTATTTTAGGTATTTTACTTTGAAGTTAGATTGTTTCGAGACATTGGGAATTGTGTCTCTAACCTCCACTATTCTTCTATTTTAACTTTGATGTTTGGATGTCTTGAGACAAGGGGTTCTTGTTTCAAGACCTTGAACAGGATAAAAACTAATTTAGCTTCAAAATTTACTTATCTCGAGACAAAGGTCACATGCCTTGAGACTTAAATAGGATTTTCTCAAGATTAGCTTGCCAAAGTTTTGAGATATTAAGCATATAGATAAAAAAAAGGGTAATTTTTTTCTTATGGTTTCAAGACATGTTCAACCTATTACAACACTCAATGGTAAATTCTCCCTAAATGTACATTTTTAAGTACCAAAACCTATCAAAATGTACCGTAAACAAAGCTAAATATTACCTCACTATAAGATCATCAATTTATCAGATACAAACACAAATAAAATTTACTAAACCATAACCATTAATGCAACATAATTTAACCAAATAATTCACATAATTAAAATTATATAAACTAGCATTGCTATCTACCCTTTAAAGATTAAAACTCATCTTATAAAACCTTAAAATTGAAATACCAAATATGCCAAAGTGTACACTTAAACCACATGACCAAAACTATCTAGGTACATTCCATATTAACACTATCACATGTATACATACAAAAGAGGTAGCAAAATGATTCATGAGCTGAGTTTTTGAGATTGAATGCCTTGACACTTTCAACTACGAAAATCTTCATTTAAGACCTACACATGGAAATTGTTAAAACAGGCTATTCCATTATGTTTATTCACAAGAAATTACATAAATATTTATACACATAGTGAGCCTAACTTAGGAAACTCTATACTAGGAAATAGACTAATTCTAAGGATGTTGTCCCTAAAAATAGCCTTAAAGTTAGGGATAGTAATCAATAAAATATTTATAGAATCCTATCCAATACATTCAAATATTCCTTAATTAGGAAACTATAATCTGACACCCCCCCCCCAAGCTGGGAAGTGGCTATAATCCATTATCAACTTGCTTACTAGTTTCTGAAATAACTTCCCAGACAATCCTTTGGTAAGTATGTCTGCTAGTTGACCATCAGTGGATACAAATGGAGTGCAAATTAAGCCACTGTCCAGTTTTTCCTTTATAAAATGTCTATCAACCTTAACATGCTTCGTACGATCATGTTGAACTGGATTATGTGAAATATTGATAGCAGACTTATCACAATACAACTTTATTAGACCTTCCCACTTGATCTTCAAATCTTCCAAAATAAAGTTTAGCTATAATAACTCACAAATTCCAAGTGTCATTGCCCTAAATTCAGCTTCTGCACTAGATCTAGCCATTACATTATGTTTTTTACTCCTTCAAGTCATAAGGTTGCCTCCTAGGAAAGTGCAATAGCCTGAGGTTGATCTTTTATCAACCATAGACCCTGCATAATATGCATCAATATAGGCTTCAGGGGTTAAGTTGTCCCCTTGTTTAAATAGGATTCATTTGCCTGGCATGCCCTTTAAGTACTGTAGAATCTGATACACAGCTCTAAGATGTGATTCTTTGGGGTTATGCATAAACTGACTTACAATACCGACTGCATAAGCAATATCTGGTCTCGTATGAGACAAGTAAATGAGCTTACCCATAAGTGTTTGATATGAACTTTTATCAACTGCTTCATCTTCTAGTGCATCTCCAAGTCTGTGGTTCACCTCTGTGGGTGTCTCTGCTGGTTTATATCCCAACTTGGCCATCTCTGTCAACAAATCAACTATGTATTTTTGCTGACATATGAAGATTCCTTCCCGAGAGTGTGCCACTTCAATACCAAGGAAGTATTTTAACTTACCAAGATCTTTGACTTCAAATTATTTTACTAGGCATTTCTTTAAATTCTCCATTCCTTCTAGATCATCACTAGTCACTATAATGTCATCTACATAGACTAGTAAAACAGTAACTGCCTCTGAAGATGAGTGTTTTACAAATAGAGTGTGATCTCCTTGACTCTATTTATACCCTAACTTGAGCATTCCTTTGGTAAATCTTCCAAACCAAGCCTTCGGGGACTGTTTCAACCCATACAAAGCCTTTTTTAGTCTGCAAACTACCTATCCTGTATTTGGACTGAATCCTAGTGGAACATCCATATAGACTTCCTCCTCAAGATCACCATGTAAAAAAGGAATTTTTGATGTCAAATTGCTGTAATTTCTAGCCTCGGTTTGCCGCTAGTGACAACAACAATCTCACATCTTTGCAACAAGGGCAAATGTCTTAAGGTAGTCTATTCCATACATTTGAGTGTACCCTTTAGCAACCAATCTTGCTTTGTACCTCTCCAAAGAACCATTTGACTTATATTTCACTGTGTACACCCAGCGACATTTCGCTGGTTTCTTTCCTCTCAATAATTTCACCAAGTCGCATGTCTTATTTTTTTCAAGAGCTTTCATTTCAACCATGACATTTTTCCAATTCTCATTTTCTAATGCCTCGGATACAGTTTTGGGAATGGAGATAGAATTTAGGCTAGTAAGAAAGGCTTTGTGGTTGTAGGACAAATTTTTGTAAGACATGAATAAGTACAAGGGATGTTTTGTACAGGCTCTAGTCCCTTTTCTAATAACAATGGGAAAATCATCTAAATTTTCAGTAGTTTCAGTATTTGTATTCAAAGTAGGTTCAGCAATTACCACAGGCTGTATAGTAGTAGGTTGTATAGGAGAAGAAGATGATTGAACTTGTACCGGTACTTTCTTCCTTGAGTAAACCAGTAAAGGACGAGTAGTGTCTTGAATCCTTCTTTGTGATTTGGGTGTATTAGGCTCTTTTTCAGGTTGCACAGGGTCCATAGTTTCAAGTCAGGCAGGTTGGTTAGCAGGCAAGGACTGAGTGGGAGTGTTTGGTTGTTGGACAGGAGCTGGAATGTGAGTGTTTTGTTGCTGGACAGGAGCTGGAATGTCAAGAAGAAAGAACTCTCTATCCTTATCTTCTGTGAATAAGATCTCCCCCTGAAGATAAGGACGAGTAAAGAAATTCTCTTGTTCTGCAAAAGTAACATCGGCTGATACATGAAATTTTTTTGTGGCTAGATGATAGGATTTGTACCCCTTTTTAGTGGAAGAATAACCGAGAAAGACACACTTGACAGCTCATGGATCAAATTTTCCTCAATTTTGAGAATGTATATGTACAAAGGCAACACAGCCAAATATTTTAGGAGTAAGGTTACTTGAAGGATTGAAATCAGGAAAGAATTTTGCTAGAACTTACATAGCACTTTGAGATTCGAGGACTTTTGTAGGCAATCTATTTATCATATGAGTAGCTGTTAAAACAGCCCCCCCAGTATTGTTTAGGGACATTTTTTTGGAACAAGAGGACTCTTGTAATAGCTAAAATGTGACCATTCTTTCTTTTGGCAACACCATTTTGTTGGGGTGTGCTAACACAAGATGACTCATATATAATGCCTCTTTCTTGGAAATATGGTGAAAGAAATTTATTGAAATAATCCTTGGCATTATCTGACCTAAACCTTTTTATTTTAGCTCCAAATTGTGTTTTGATCATGTTATAAAAGGTTGGAAAGACAGACCTTACATCATATTTCTATTTTAAAAGAAATATCCAAGACACATGGGTATAATCATTTATAAAGGATACAAACCACCGAGCCCCAGAAATATTTGAAATAGTGGATGGTCCCTAAACATCACTATGAATAAGAGTAAAAGGAGCGGATGTTCTTTTATTGCTTACTGGAAAAGAGGTATGTTTATGTTTTGCAAGTTCACAGACATCACAATGGAATTTTTCAACAGTTAATCCTTTGAACAATGAAGGAAACATAAATTTAAGGACTCTAAACGATGGATGACCAAGGCAGAGGTGATGGAGCCAAATTTGGTCTTTATTGGTTTTAATAGATTAGGATATGAAAGATAATGGTGAGGAATTCAGAGCACTAACTTCTCCACTAGATTCTTCAAGATAGTATAGGCCATTTACTTCCTTAGCATGTATAATCATCCTCCTCGTATTCTGTTCGTAAAAAGGACATCGATTGTGATAGAAAACCACACTATAGTTAGAGTCTTTGGTAATTTTCTTGATGGATAGAAGATTAGTAAATAGTTTTGGAACATGGAGGACATTTCTAAGAGTATGATTTTTATTTATAACAATTTCACCCTGACCAGCCACTTTGATCACAGAACCATTGGCCAATGTTATCTTTCTATTACTAGGGCAAGGTATTTATGAAACAAATTTTTGTGAGGAATGGGTCATGTGGTCTGTAGCTCCTAAGTCAATGACCCAAGAACTTTTTGTGGGTATATCCAAGATTTTAGAATCTTGAGAAGAGGATATACTTGAAAAAACCAAACCACAAGTACCTGCTGAAGGAGATTTTTCTAATGATCCCAGCAGGTTCTTCAACTTCTCAATTTCTTCTTTATTGAACTCAACAGATGATTCTTGAGAATCCCCTTCTCCAGTGTTGTTGGTTTTGACAGTTTCAACCATGTTTCTTTTGAATAAATTCTATAGGCTTGAGGGTTGATCGAGAATGAGAAAAAGTTGCCAAACAAAGAAAAAAATGCCAAAATTTGAGCTAAAAAATGTCTCTGATACCATGTAAAAAAACAAGCTATTTCCATTATTTTTATTCACAAGAAATTACATAATTATTTATACACATAGTGAGCCTAACTTAGGAAACTCTATACTAGGAAATAGACTAATTCTAGGGATGTTGTCCCTAAAAACAGCCTTAAAGTTAGGGATAGTAATCAATAAGATATTTACAAAATCCTATCTGATACACTCAAATATTCCTTAATTAAGAAACTGTAATCTGACAGAAATAAACAAAATCGTACGCTGAGTATTGAATACTCAGTGATGCTAATATAATATAAATTCAAATATATTGCATTAAGAATTAACCAAAATAAGTATATATATAACAAGTATCAACTACTAAAATGAGTACCACTTTAACTTATCATAACATTTTCCAACTTTCAATACCATTTCATAAACCAAAATCAATTTCAACACTTATTCATTCTGGCCTGACAATGATGACTTTTATAATTACTATATTCTACCATTTTGGGTTGCCCAACAAAGATGATTTTTTATATCTATTATTACTACTCAATCTACCATCCCAAATTTCTCGACAACGATGACTGTTATATTAATGACCTTATGGCATGCCAACTATACCCGAACTACATCTGATATCGTTTAATGGGGCATTAACATCATAATCATTTCTACAATACATATCATCATAATATCATCGATTCAACACTTTTGTACATCAATCACAATCTTGAATATTTATTACATATTTTGAATATCAGCAAGCGAAGTCATTTTTTGAAGTTTATGGGGAAAAGATATCATTACCTCAATTCATAGTCATGTTGAATATAATGAATAATAATCTAAGAAAGTAAATCAAAATTGAATTATAAAAGCACAAAACCGTGAAAGCTAAACGATGTTTGACTTTTCTTTTCATTTTGCCTTTAATGTTCCAACGTCGTCTTTGGCTATGTTCGATAATACAATTATGAAAATATCATTAATCACACAATTCAATACAATTCAACGAAATCAAACATGAATACATTTAATTAGATATAGTCCTTTTTAACTCTAATATTCAAACATTCGCATTTCACAATCTACGCAATCAAATTTAGATCTGAGTTAATAAATATAGTATAAGGACCACTAGCTTTCAATTCATAACATAATTTTCTAACAACTTTCAATTTAATCCCTA
This sequence comes from Gossypium arboreum, assembly GCF_025698485.1. Classification (NCBI taxonomy): domain Eukaryota; kingdom Viridiplantae; phylum Streptophyta; class Magnoliopsida; order Malvales; family Malvaceae; genus Gossypium; species Gossypium arboreum. The sequence goes on from NC_069075.1 coordinate 127,510,265, forward strand.
ATATTCAACAATGATTTCAAAGCTTTTAAACTTAAATCTAACCTATTCATACAATACCCATTACATTATTAACATTATGTAATACCATTGCTTTATTAACATTTTAACATAATTTTCTCTAAAGTTCTCATCTTTGATTTCTTTCTAACTTAGTATTCAACCTAATTTCTCAACTAAACTTCACCAACTAGTTAATCTAATAATTGGACTATGTTTATCAACTATCAAAATCTAAAAATCTAACTAAAAAATTGAAAGAAAGTTTACCAATTAGCTAGAAGATATCATAGCAATGGAAGAAAAAGTGGAAAACTTTTTTTCTTTCTTCTTTGTTCTAATGTAGAAGAGTGGATGAAGATGAGAAATATATTTCTCTTTCTTTCCACTATTTTCATGTATTTATAGGTGTCATTAACAAGACATGTAATTTAATCAACCTATATCAAATAACTAATACTAAACTATTGTAGCTAATTATTGGTTTAATTACCTTTTGGTCCTGTCTTATTCTATTTTCCTAAATTAAAAAATTCAATAACAATTACTCTTTTGCAATTAATTCTCTATACTATAATTGCTATTCAATTCATTCTAATTTTACTAAATAATTTAATCTATCACTATCATAGGTGACACATAAATTTTCACTTCCAAAATTAACCCCTTTCATTTAGTAATTGATATCCAAAAGCAAGTTTATTTGACACCGTGAAAATAGGACGTTGATAATGATAATGAATCGCAATGAAAGAGAGAAAAAATAGAACACATAGAATTTTACGTGGAAGCCCTTTCAGAAAAAACCACAAGCAGATAAGAAGAAAATTCACTATGTTGAATTCGAATGATATAAGTGGAGAGACTATTACATCTATTTATAAGTTTAAAAACCTTATTCAAATCAAAGTCAAATAGAAGTAATGTAGTAATATTAAAACACCTTATTCTAATCAACATCAAATAAAGGAAGTAAATTTCTATACGGATTTTACTTATGCATCTTGTACCGTACCACGAGGGCCTTTAGCCCATGCACCCCCAATTGCGACCCCAGTCCAATATTTTTCTTATTGGGCATCTACGATGGGCTGCGACCTTTGCCCTCATAGATCCCCCTACCTTGCCACTTATATTTATTTTAATAAGAATTTGAGTCACACAACTTCTAACAGAAACTATTGGAAATTGGGTCATTACATATGTACTCATATGGGTTCAATTCTTATTTAAGTAATTAATCTATATTTCATTTTATTACACTACTACATTTTAAGCTTAATTGTTCATATTATGATTTAACATATTCAATTCACTAATGAAATATCAAACATTTAATTAACATAACATGAAATAAGTTTGCATATTCACTTAACTTTCTACATTACATTTTATTTCTCGAAGCCTTTAGTAAACTATGAAGAGACAAATAGTCTAATGTCTTGAGACACTATTGGAAAACTATAGTATTTTGGCTTAGAAATAATTTTAAAAGGCTTGGAGGCACTCAAAAACTTTTGAAAATTGTATAATTTATCTAGAAACTTGGATTTTAAGATTAACACTTGAAAATCATTTTTGAATAATTAAAGAAAATTTTGCAAATTTGATTGCGGGATTTTAAAATTTATTTTGTTGTATCAAAATATTTGAAAATAAAACTTAATAATATTGATGCCCCATTGTGGCATATCAAGTTATTGACACCTCATTGCTGCAAATGAGATCATAACTGAAACCATAAAAGAGGTCTAATTGGGAATCATAAATGACCAAAATAGGATTAATGGTTGTTGTATGCATTGAAATGCAATTGTGTTAATGGTATATTAATTGATATATTAATTATGAGATTCGTAAATAAGTTAAGCTATTAATATGGAAAGAAATGAAATTGGCAAGTGATAAGCACTATGGATATCACTAGAAGTGAAAAAGTGATTAGTAATGAATGAGTTAATTAGTAATGGAAATGAACACTAGAATAGTTTGGTAAATTTCCTAGGCATTGCTTAATTGTAAATTAGAATTGAAAGTGTATAGGGTGTAACACCCCTATCCCGTAGCCGTCGCCGGAATAGGACGAGGCGTTACCAGAAATTAGGAATCGGATCAGAACAGTAAAATTTTGAGCCTTTTCTTAAATAAAAGATCATTTATATATATAACTAATAGATACAAACAAAGATCGAATTTAAAACTTATAAAAGTAAACTTCTATAAGATGCCATATTCGCATGGCTTATATACAATAGTCAAAATATCATTCTCCTTATAGTCTAACCTATACATGCCATAAGCTAAGTCCAAAACACATGATAACCACAATATTAGATAGTGTGACGAAGTGCTGACGATCCCCGTACTAATAGTAAGAGTCAACGATCTACAAAAATAAACAAAGAAACATAACATTCAAAGTAAGCTTTCATAAGCTTAGTAAGTCTTAAGCAATTTAAACAGTTGAACTTAAAAATAAACCAAATGTTCGAAATCACATAACACTTTCTGAGTACAATACTATTTGGCCGATTATGCACAAACACATATCATTTTACTCCGTTTATACTCAAACTCATATAAACATAGTATTTACAAGCTTCCGGATTAACTTTAATTCTTTCAAATTTCACTAGTGTATCATTTCTTACCCACACTTACTTTCAACATTCATAGTTAAATGGCATATCGAAAACTATCTTGTAACTTTGCATAATAACGAATGCACACATATACAAATATACATATGAATTTACCACATCTTTTCATATGCTTCTCATTACACATCCTTTATTCTCGTCAGATCAATCTCACATAAATAATATATATATCACATACCGAATCACTTAATGTGTAATACCGAGTTCAATTTATCATCTTAGCATAGGATCTCGTAGTCATATGCTTTATCGAATTCACTAGCATTTGGCTGCGAGGTATAAAACCCGAACATAACACCAAAGACAAAGCCTACGGGACTTTAAACCCGGATACAATCTCAGCACAATTTATTTTATATACTTTTTTACTAACTTTGGCCTCATCAAATATCTAATAATACCCACATTTGATAATTGGTCATTCGGCCACATTATATACACATAAACATATGTACATTTCACACTTGCCCATTCGGCCATACCACATACACAAGCACATATATAAGATAATGCTTTTATCATTACTTGCTAATACATCATATACTTTGCTTTCATTTAAATAACCACTCAGCCATATTACATTTCTAAGTAACCATTCGGCCTCACTATACAAATAAGATAGCACACATTTTCATAAAGGCCCTTCAAATAACTTGTACACATTTAATATTAGCCATTTCGGCCTCACCACATATACATATCTTGTACATCAATTTCATCATATCAAAACCACTTATATATCATTTCCTAACATCACAATTCAAAATTCACATATGGTTCTAATCAATATCTTATAAGCAACTCAAACAGTTTTATCAATGTTTACAACATATTCTCAAGTTTACGACAAGCTATCTTCCTGCACAACAGTCACTAAATTATTTATATCTGGAGCTACGAAACTCTGAATTAAGTTCCATAAATTTTCTCTAAAATTAGACTCATTTATCTTTCTTCCATAAAATTTTCAAAATTTTTGCTCAAGCCATTTAGTACAGTTTATTAGTTAAAGTATTCCATGTTTCAGGGTATGACTACTTTGATCCCTGTACACTACGAACCGAATTTCTCCTTGTACAGAATTCCAATGACCATGCCGTTTGCTTCCCGTAAAAACATACTCAATAAGGAATCCATGCATGTAAGGTATGACTCTTAATAATTTTTTTACAATTTATGGTGAATTTATAAAATCAGAACAGGGGATCTCGAATTCATTCAGACCCTATTTTACAAGAATTCAAATATCACACAATATAGAATTCTTTTTCTTCCCCTGTTTCTTTCATATGAAAATAGACTCATTAAGATTTAATCCCATATTTTGTTCTGCCTCTAACTCATTTTCCACTATTTTTAGTGTATTTTCAAAGTTACACTACTGCAGTAACTCAAATCTGTCAAGGCTAAGTTACTCATTCATGATCATTGTTCACAAAATTAATACAACATCATTTCATCCATCATGGTAAGAACACATATTATGCATCATAGATCATCACATATCAAGGCATTCTCATAGGCTTAGTATACATACTTGCACAACTCGTAACATGACTCAAGTGCATACTCACCAATGACTTACCTCATTGGGACCATCATCAACTCTTTCCCTGGATTACCCATTGAACACTTGGAATACTAATTGGATACTCGGAAAAGCCTTTGCACATAAGTGCCTCAATTGTAGCTAAAGCTACCTCATATCTCATGACATTTCAATGCTCACTCTCGAGCTAGTCATCTAGACTCATAATTCCTAGTGACATGGCACTCGTATCCTATTCTATTCCAAATGTTCAAACGGGATTTTTCCTTTGTCTTATCATATTTCTATTAATCACATACACATTAATATTTGTACAATTCATGTAATGATAACATTTAAATACATGTATAACATGGTATTGTTTACATACGAACTTACCTCAATACCACAAAGGTAAAAAAAAAGACGTAATTATCCCTTAATCGATTTCTTTCCGTTCTAGGTCCAAATCCTGATTTTCATCATCTAAAACATCACATTCAACTTATTAAAACAATGTACTGATCAAATTAGTCCATTGACACACTTAGGCTATTTTTATAATTTTGCCCCTATATTTTACCAAAATTACCAAATTACCCCTAGGCTCGTAAAATAATTTTTATCACATTTCTTTACTCCTTGAGTCTAGATGAACCATTTTCATAACTATAGCAACTCATAATTTCAACTATTTCACACATTTACAACTCATTTTATAACTTAGCAATCTAGCCCCTTTTAAGGTGTTTTCATGCAATTTCTTTCACAAAAGTTGTTTATTAGACAACTAGAACTCATAATCTTCCATAAAAACACAACAAACAACACATTTACTCTCATGGCAAAACCCTAGACTCTTCATCATTTTGCACAATAGTCCCCTCTTATGAAAGCTCATGCTTTAAGGGTTACAAAAATGTAAAAATCTTCAAGAAAGACATTAAAATCACTTACTTGCTAAGCCTCAAATTTGCTGAAAATATGAAGCTTTCAAAACCCATTTCTTGGCTGGAAAAATCGGTGGAGAGAAGATGAAAAAGGGATGATATCATCCTATTTTTATTTTATTACCTATTTGGTCAAAAGTCACCTAATATCCCATAAATTTTGGCTTTTTTAAAATTTTTGTCTCCCCTTGGCCTGCCACACACTTAAAAAGGGTCCAATTGCCCTTTAAAGGCCTCCAATTTTAGTTCTCTAGTCTATTAACACCTTTAGGCACTAAAATACAACTTTTACCTTTTACGCGATTTAGTCTTTTTTTGAAATTGGACTAGAAATCGCTAAAATTAACTTACCAAAATTTACATGCACTTATAAAATTATATTATAACACAAAAAATAATACTAAAATAATTTTCTCTGGCCTCGGAATAGTGGTCCCAAAACCACTGTTCCGACTAGGCCCAAAATCGGGCTGTTACATAGGGCATTGGCTAACTATATAAGATTGATAGTGAACATTCGTGAGCTGGGGAAAATGACATTGAAACACTACATAATCATAAGTGCTTATAAATGAAAAGGTGTAAATTGGATTTATATTGTATATCTATATTGTTGTATTGGATGTGCTAATCAACGCAATAATGTTGTATATTAGAATAGTTTTTTTCTTATTGAACTTAAAACATGATGTATATATTAATTGACATTGAATGATCGTATACATAGTGAAAATAGCTTAAGATAATAATATAATGATTAAGTAATTGGTAAAATATAGATAGAAGAACCATATATATGTAAGACAAAACCATAATGTTTTGCATTATCTAAATGTGCTTGATGATATGAGATTTAGACAAAAGTATGGTAACTTTGTAACTAAGTTGGTAAATGAATGATGTGATGAAGTGCCATGCTAGGCAATGTAAAATTAAGTTGTGTGTAAGACTAATAAAAAATCATTGATATGAGAATGATTAATGGGTGAAAGTGCATGAACATATTATTGTAATGGAATTGATAAAATGGTAATGCAAGAAGGTAAGATAATGGAATTAAGATATAAGTTATGTATGAAATGGTATTTGAAAGGATCATTGATTTTTGTTGTAAGTTATAAATCCAAATATAAGGTTAGTTGCAATTAGATCAAATGACAAATGCAGGAGAAAACAAAGATGCACACATGAAACTTGATTATGTAGTTTAGATTCCTCCTATGTTTATAAGGCCTTGCCTAGAGAATTGGTTCACTATACTTCAACAAGTATAAGTTATGATTTAAGTCTTACACACTCACCATATAGCAACCTTACCCCTACACTCTAATTTGGATCACTCTCTACTAATGCTTCCCCCTAAAAGCTTAGTTGTAAACCAATTGCGTAACACCTCAAACCCGGCCTAGACTTTATGATCGGATCCGGCGTACCACATCAAAACGTTAAAACATTTTTCCATTCTTAGTCCAGAAAATCGTACTTGATGTTCAAAGTATTAATTCATTAAGGGAAAGTGAATGGAAGCTGTGCACCAGGTAGAAAACCGGAAAAGAGAGGTGAGTCCATCGAACTGCTTAAGTACCAAGCTCTTTCGGATCCAATCCTAGACATGCACACCGCCATTGCCACACTCTAACATCGTGTATTCCTTTAGGTTACCATTGTAATTATGTTCATTTTAAAATAAAACATATTTAATTTTGGGAAACATTATCATAGTAGAAGCCTTGTTCGAGATCGTGTTACTTTGAAATCAATTTATGTTTTTGAAAACGAACCCTAGATCTAGCCCATTTTGATAGTTAATATAAATTAAGTTCATCATAATAAAATATAAACCAAACCATAAAAAAATAATAGAGCGGCCTTATTACATAATAAAACCAAATCATCAAAGTAAATGAAAAATGAAGTCCAATTCACCAGAAGAAAACCATAGTGCAGAACGAGTGGCCACTCCGAATCCCTCGCAGCTCCAAGCCCACTATGGTTGGGGATTACCTGCATGGATGAAAATAGGGGATGAGTTTGGGGAAACTCAGTGTGTAAAATTAACCCAACCATAGCCCATATCAGCTCAACCCACAGAAACAAAATAAATCGGCCTTAGCCCGAGCGAATCTGAAATTAAGCCTATAGGCCCATAACTGATCAGATCAGATATTTCATGTATATGCAAAACCCAACCCATAACCAACCACATGCATCCCCTTACCAACCTTTCACCATGTGGGGAGACTACTCAACCCACCCAATCGCTACACGCCTCAGAAATATGCAGCATGGTCGCGAGCAGATAATGTGTGAGTCACCAGATCTGAATAATCATGGCAGAGCCACCAGAACAGAAATATGTGGCAGAGCCACCAGATCAGATAATTGTGGCATAGCCACCAGGACGCTTCCTCCAAAATATAACCCATGTCCCCATGCAACAAAGATTCATTCATGGCATACAACATACAGATTTAAATCAACATGTTTTTCAGACAAAATTAACCCTAGGGGCATATCGGTCATTTACATCCAGGGGTATCATGGTAATTTTCCATACATAAGGGTATTATAGTAATTTAGCTACTTTTAGGGTTTTCATGCATATCCTAACCATTTACGTACCATCAGAACACTTACCGCACATACTTACCGAATTGGGCCCGTTGGCCCATAAACCCGATTTTTGGCCCATTAAACCTAAATTATCAAAATGCACGAAATCGCGCGTACTGCAGTTTGTTACTTTAGATTACCAAATATACAAACCCAACTATCTTGCGAGCATTCGCACACTCGCAAATTCCCAAAATACCGACTTTTCGACATTTCGGCTTTTCGACTTTTGCCAATCTAGTCTATGAGAGGGTGTCAGTTACACACCTGTTTTATGACGATTCGCTGATGAGATCCACGCACGAACTGCCTACAATTATACTACTACCACGTTAATCTAACTACTGAAACAAACTACATATTAACTCATTACCAAATTCGACCAATAACACCTTAGGCCTTAGCGTTCCTACCTTTGCCGAAAGTAGCATCTCGATCCAGATCCATTCGCTCCACTTGTCCAAGCCCTTGATCAACAGCCTCTTAATCACACTATTACCAAAATAATACTGTTATCACAACCCCCTTAGGGCTACAAGTCCAAATCGACAACCTCCCTAACTTTTAGGGATTCCGGCTTTTCTTAAAATACGAAAGATAGACTAAGTTGGAAAGACGTACCACTGATTCTTTCAGTCAACGTCCCCCCTTAGTTCCTACTTGATTCTGATGCAGCTCTAAGCCCTCAAACGATAACAAAAGTCGAGCCTTCAGTGATCTCAGTATTCGGCTATCTCCCTAGGATAGTGTGGGATTTTTGGCTTTTTTTGCAATATTGTAGAGAAAGATAAAATATGAGGGTTTTACTGTGGTATTGTCGATAGAAACTTGGGGTTTAGAGGATAAGAGAATCGGCCAAAGATGATGAGAAAAATTAAGAGAATTGGCTAGGGAAATCGGTATAAGAGGAATCAAGTTTTCGGGATTTCGGGATTTGAGGCAATCGGCTATAGTTTTAAAAATAATAGAAGGAATGTGGTATAGAGTAAGGTGGCTGAAGGATTCGGCTATGGGGAACAGAAGAAGAAAAGAATAAAAAATGGAGAGAAAAAGAAAAATAAAAGGAGAGGAAGAGTGATTAGAAAACGGCTCACTTACCCCCTTGTGCTGAATTTATACAAGCACTACCCTAGTCGAATTTCCCATGCTAAAGTCCCTTGGCCAGCCACCTCTTGTTCCTTGATCAGCTCCTAGATTTCCTCCCTTATCTTTATCCTTACTAAATCCCCTTATCATCTTAAACTCTCCCTAACAGAGTTCCCCCTTGAATTCCATCACCTCCCATTTTTGTGCACAAAAAAATAAACACCTTATTTGCTTGTCTTGCGGCTCGAACCTGGGCTCTTCCTACCCTTCTACACGCCACTTTTATAGCCTTCCCAGTGGCGCCACATGCCACTTTGCCACTTACTTCCTTATGTCTTATTTTACCCAAATAATATTTAGGACCCCTGCTAACCAGAACCCCCTTTTCCTCTTATGGATTAAAATCACACAAAGTTACTGGGTTTTAGCTTAAGCTTGGGCCTTCTAGAGGCCCCCTATCATAAATAAACCTTCATCAAGCAGACAGAACACAAAATTTTAAATTTTACCAAACAATCACAGAATTCCCGAAAATTGGGGCGTTACAAATTGACTCATTTGAGTTTACTTATAATTTTTCACTCAAAGTGCTAGTTCTTATATGAACAAAGATAATTGTTTTCTCAGTTATATTCTACCTAGTACAAGTCGAATCTGTAACACCCTTTACTCGTATCTAACACAGGAATAGGGTTCAAGGCATCACCGGACTTAAACACAAACTAACATACAAAAACTGAGACATAAATTTCCATCCAAATTTAAAACTTTTCTTTTACAAACATATCGTCCTTAAAACGAGCCTACGAGGCCCAAAACATGCATTAAAAATGGTTCGGGACTAAACCAAGAACTTTAGAAAATTTTTAAAATACATGGAAAAATTTTCATCAAAATAGGGACATACGCCTGTGTGGCTTGGGACACGCCCGTGTAGATTGGCCGTGTGGTCACACACGCCAGTGTCCCTAACCCGTGTAACTCTCTGTTTATGGCGTCACGCACCAAAGGGATTCATACGCCCGTGTGCTAGGCCGTGTGGCGAATTTAATTTTTGAAAATTTTCATAAAATAGGTGCAGACTTTACACGCCTTGGACACATGCCCATGCTCCTAGGCCGTGTCCTTTATACGGCTGAGACACACGGCCGTGTCTCTGCTCATGTGGCCAAAATAAGGCTATTTACCAAGCTATTTTGCCACCTTTACTTACACCAACTTGCACAACATCAAGCAACACCAAATCCAAGCATATACATACAACCAAATCAGCCATAAACAAGATGTCAATACATCAATTACACATAGTAACGTCTACCATGCATAAACATCACATACTTTCTTTTCCATTCATGCCAATTTCATCTTCATGGTAAGCTTCATCACATAAATATACCAATGACCAATAAAGTTAATATTTGTCAACTTCCAATGGCCATATACAAAATGAATCATTAACCATTACAATGCCAACACATTTGGCTAAACCAATATGACACATAACAAAATGACCAAGTCCCTATACGTGCCACACTCAAAATATTGAAACCAAGTATACCCAAAGCAATCATTTGATAGTGTGAATTGAGCTTCGATGACCCTCGATCCCTGAGCTAGCTTGGCAACACTATAAGGAATGGAAAGAAAAGGGGAGTAAGCTTTAAAGTTAATAAGTTTGTATGTAAATAATAAACAACATTAATCATATAAGTATTCAACATAAGTTAACATAAATATCATCATATATCTTAGGCATAATTCACTCATTAGCATTCTTACCAAGAGTTCATCACATACCAAAGTTCATACTCTTGAGTTATACGTACATACCTGTACCAACCCGTAACATAGTCACATACTTTGTCATCTTTGACATACTCTTCGGATTACTCATTGAACACTTAGAATACTATCAGATACACAGAAAGTCTTGCACGTAAGTGCCACATATGTAGCCAATGCTACCTCATATCTTATAACACATAGGGTTCGAACACGAGCTAATCACGGGCACACAAGCTATTAGTCAAGATGTAGCTACACGGGCTGCTTACACAAGCTGTCAAGTATCCGCAACACATGCCGGACTATCCAACCACTAGTAGGACATACATGACCAGCACTCGGATTCACATAGATCACATAACACATGGTTTCCTAATGACATGTCACTTGTATCCTAAACTATTCCTAAAGTTCAACTGGGATTTTCTCATTCTCGAAACTTCGTTGAATATTTCCATAGGAACAATTGTACAATTTATGCAATATCAAGCATTAAATAGATAAAATAACATTGCATTATTTACACACAAACTTACTTCGATACAAAATAATAGGAAATGGACCTAATCGTCAATAACCTTGTTCTTCCCCCGATCAAGGTCCGAACTTCGTTTTTCTTGATCTATAATAGCAAATTTCAATTATATAATTTTCACATTACTCGATGCTGTCCCAAAAATCACATTAAGGAAAAATTACAGTTTTACCCCTAACTTTTCACATTTTTACAAATTAGTCTTTATGCTCTTAAAATGAAATGTATCCATTTTCTTTGTTACCCAAGCCTAGCCGAACTTAAATCATGCTCATAAAATTCCACATTTTTCATCAAATCACATTTCTACTAGCCATTTTTACAACTTTTACAAATAAGTCCTTTTTATGCATTTTCAATAAAAATCACTTTGTAAAAGTTATTTATCACACCTTAAACATACAATATCTTCCATCAAACATCAAAATACATATATATCACACATGGGAAAATTTTTAAACATGAACCTTACTTCAAAATAATGGTAGAAATAGTTAGATCGGATAATAACGACTTTAAAAATGTAAAGAGCATTAAAAACGGGGCTAGGATGCACTTACAATCAAGCTTGAAAGTTGAAGAAACCCTAGCTATGGTCTCCTTAGGGAATTTCGGATATGGTCAAGAAGATGGACACCAATTTTGACTTTATTTTCCCTTTTTATTCTTTTATTTACCAAATGACCAAAAAGCTCTTAATGCATAACTTTGAAATTTTACCTATTCATGTCCATTTTTGTCCACTAACTTATGTAATGGTCTAATTACCAACTAAGGACCTCTAATGTAAAATCTCATAGAAATTGGACACCTTTAACACGTAGAACTCAACTTTTGCACTTTTTTACGATTTAATCCTTTTGACTAAATTGAGTGCCCAAACATCAAAATTTTTAAACGAGATTTTCACAGAATAGTTCCATAAAACTGTAGACCATAAAAATATAATAAAAATGGATTTTTTTCTATTTCAGATTCATGGTCCCAAAACTACTGTTCCGACTAGCCCCAAAATAGGGTTTTCACAACCCTCCTCCCTTTAAGGATATTTGTCCCCAAAAATCTTAACGAAAATAGGTTAGGGTATTATTTTCTCATTGCCTCATTGGGCTCCCAAGTATCCTCTTCAACTCCATGTCTTTGCCACAACACTTTCACAAGAGCTATACTTTTATTCCTCAACTATTTTACTTCCCGGGCTAATATATTGATTGGTTCCTCACCATAAGTCATATCTGGACGAATCTCAACTTCTGCCAGTGAAATCGCATGCGAAAGGTCAGATCTATAACGGCGCAACATAGACACATGAAACACGTTGTGGTCCTATCCTCTCGGTAATTTCATACAACCCAATAATTCACAGACTTAACTTGCCTTTAGAGCCAAATCTTAAAATTTTCTTCAATGGAGATACTTTCAAAAATACCTTATCACCGATCTGAAATTCAATTTTTTTCTTTTCAAATCCGCGTATGACTTCTGTCTATCTGAAGCAGCTTTCAAACAATCACGAATCACCCTTACTTTTTCATCAATTTCTCTATCCAAGTCAATCCCGTGAATCTGATTCCCTCTGAGCTCTGTCCAGTACAATGAAGTTCGACATTTTCAGCCATACAATGCCTCATAAGGCGCCATCTTTATACTTGACTGAAAACTGTTATTGTAGGCAAATTCAACCAACGACAGGTATTTTTCCCAACTATATTGGAATTCTAGAACACAACATCGGAGCATATCTTCTAAAATTTGAATTACACTCTCGGATTAACCATCAGTTTGTGGATGGAAAGATGTACTAAAATTCAATTTCGTACCTAAAGTTTCTTGCACCTTTTTCCAAAACCGCAAAGTAAACCTCAGATCTCTATCTGAATAATAGAAATAGGCACCCCGTGCAATCTCACAATCTCAGCAATGTATATTTTAGCTTGCTTATCTAGTGAGTAATCAGTACGTACAGGTATAAAATGAGCCAATTTTGTCAATCTATCAATAATAATCCCGAAGACATCTTTTTTTTCGGAGTCACAGGCAAACCTGTCACGAAATCCATGGTAATTCTGTCCCATTTCCATTCGGGTACCATCACTGGCTGAAGTAAACTCAAAGGTACTTAGTGTTCGGCCTTTACTTCAGCCAATGATATCTCATTTCATACCTTTGAGTTTACTTCAGCCAGTGATGGTACCCGAGTGGAAATAGGACAGAATTACCATAGATTTTGTGACCAAACTATTTCGAAACAAACTCTGAGATATCTCATTTCATACCTGACCACCAATATATTTTCTTCAAATCATAATACATTTTTGTATTGCTCGGATAAACAGACATACAACCACTGTGTGCTTCGTGGAGAATTTTCTGAATAATCTTATCATTTTTTCAGTACACAAATTCTATCTCGAAACATAAAACAGTCATTAAATCTGATATGAACATCTGAGTCACTACCTGATTCACAATGAACTCTTTTGGCTTACAAATCACTATCACATTTCTGAGCTTCACAAATTTGTTGGAGAAACAATGGTCTAACTCTCAACTCGGCTAGAATCAAACCATTATCAGATAAAGTCAACTGTGTATTCACTTCCCTCAAAGCAAACAAAGATTTCCTACTCAAAGTATCGGTTACTACATTCGTCTTCCCAGATGGTAATCGATCATAAGCTCATAGTCTTTTAATAATTCAAGCCATCTCCGTTGTCGCAAGTTCAGATCTTTTTGAGTCATCAGATACTTCAAATTTTTATCATCGGTAAAAAGATGACAATTTTCACCGTACAAATGATATCTCCAAATCTTTAAAGCAAACACAATGGCAGTCAACTCTAAATCATATGTCGGGTAGTTCTTCTCGTGCGGTTTCAACTATTCCGAGGCATAAGCTATCACTTCTCCCTATTGCATCAGCACACATCCTAAACCATTCAATGATGCATCACTGTAAATTACAAACTCTTTCCCCAATTCAGGTTGTACTAAAACTAGTGTCTCAGTAAATAATGCCTTCAATTTCTCAAAACTTTGCTGACACTTATCAGACCACTCGAACTTAACATCCCTTTGCAGCAATCTCATCATAAAAGTAATGATCATAGAAAATCCTTTAACAAATCGAATATAATAACCGGTTAATTCCAAAAAGCTTCTAACCTCAAATATATTCTTTGGTGGTTTCCATTCAACAATAGTAGAAATCTTGCCCGAATCAACTCGAATACCATCTCCTAAAACAATGTATCCCAAAAATCTGACTTCCCAAAGCCAAAACTCGCTTTTACTAAACTTAGCATATAACTAATTTTACTCTCAAAGTCTGCAAAATAGTTCTCAAGTGCTCGTTGTGCTCGTCATGCTCTGTCTCATCTCGAGAATAAATCAGTATGTCGTCAATAAAAACAACCATAAACTTATCTAAATATGGTCAAAAAATTTGGTTCATTAGGTCCATAAAAACTGTGGGAGCATTTGTTAGTCCGAAAGGCATAACAAGAAATTCATAGTGCTCGTACCTTGTTTCAAAAGTAGTTTTTGGCACATCCGACTCTTCAACTCACAACTGGTACTATTCGGATCTCAAATCTATCTTTAAAAAAACACTGTCGCCCCTTTCAGCTGATCAAACAAGTCATCAATTCTCAGCAAGGAATACTTGTTCTTTATAGTCACTTTATTAAGCTGTCGATAATCGATGCAAAGTCCCATAGATCCGTCTTTCTTCTTCACAAACAATACCGGTGCACCCCAGACTAAAAAACTAGATCTCACAAAACCTTTATCTGTCAGTTCTTGCAACTGAGTTTTCAACTTCTTCAATTCGGTTGGGGTCATCCTATACGGAGTTATCGATATCCATGTAGTCCTAAGGACCAAATCAATACTAAACTCAACTTCTCTAGTTGGAGGCAAACCTGGAAAATCTTCTGGAAACACATTCGAGTATTCATACACTACTGGCATTGATTCAATTTTCAATTCAGATTCTTTTGTATTCAACACATAGGCAAGATAGGCTTCACAACCTTTTCTTATACATTTCTGAGCAGACATCGAAGAAATCAAAATTGGCAATCTATCTGACTTATCTGATTCAACTCAAAGAAATTCACCATTTTCACATTTCAATTCAATGACTTTTCGTCTACAATTTACTATAGCATCATGCATAGTCAACCAATCCATACCCAATATAATATCAAATTCATCAAACGACAGTAACATCAAGTCAGCTGAAAAACAGTGACCCCTAATCATCAAAGGACATTTCTTGCATACTTTATCAACTAACACATGATTGCCTAAAGGGTTTGACACCTTAATCATAAATTTCATAGACTCAACAGACATATTCTTACTAATTACCAAATTCATGTATACATATAAATGGGTAAATCCTGGGTTGATCAAAGCAATAACAATAGTATCATAAAGGGAAAAAGTACTGGTGATAACATCGAGAGATGTTGCTTCTTCGCGAGCACGGATGGCATAGGGCCTAACAGGTGCTCAAGCTTTAGATCTTGTAGCTGAATCCTTTGTCACATTTTTGCTACTAGCTCCATTTTTGGTATTTCTCAGTATTACTCGGCCTAATACTCTAAAACTTTTCTTTTTCATTCATCTCAGGTAAATCTTTAATGAAGTGATCTTGGGAACCACACTTGAAACAAGCTCGGTCATTCATTCGGCACTCACCGGGGTGACGTCTCTCACAATGTGGACATTTAGGTCTATTAGGTCGATTACCAACGCTCAAAATAAAAGTAGTCTAAGCTTCATAACCCGAATACTGATTCCCACGGTTTCTATTTGAAATTCCAAATGAAGCATGAGAACAAGAATGCATCTCTCTAGATTTCTTAGACTAAGATTGGAACGACTTACTCATCGATCTATTTCTTGCATCTCTAGCCTCAGACTCATCTTTTCTCTTCTCTTTGGTCAGTTCCTCTACTTTACAAGCCAAATCTACAAGCACAATAAATTATTTCAGCTCAAAAATACCCACTAATAGTCTGATGTCTTCATTAAGCCCATCTTCAAACCTTTTACACATAATAGCTTCAGAGGAAACACACTTTCTATCATACTTACTGAGCCGAACAAACTCTCTTTCATACTCAGCAACTGACAAGCGGCCCAATTTTAGCTCAAGAAATTATTTACGCTTCTGATCGATAAATCATTCACTGATATGCTTATTTTGGAACTCCTTTTGAAAGAATTCCTATGTAACTCGCTCTCTCAGAACCACAAATACTAGTGTCTTCCACCAGTGATATGTTTTGTCCCTCAATAAAGATATAGCACATTTCAAGCATTTATCGGTTGTACAAGATAATTTATTGAATACTCTAATAGAATTCTTAAGCCAAAATTCTTTTTTTTCGGGATCATCACCAGCACTTGCTCTAAATTCTTCAGCCCCTTGCTTTATGAACTTATCAACCGGGGTTCTATCCAATCTTATAAAGTCCATACCTTGAAGCACTACAGGAATAGGTTGAGGATTAGGAGGGGGTGGAGGAGTTTGGGCATTTGGATTTGTTCGAACAAATTTCGTATACTACTCATTCATCATGTGGAGGAAGGGTTCCTTACATCTTTCTCCCTGACTAACCGTAGGAGGTCTACTATCAAACTGCACCGGCTCCCGCCCCTCAAACAGGAGCCGGCGCATTACTTTCTACATCATCTGCCACAGCTCATTCGGGATCCCTTACTATATGAAAACATAGTTTAAAATTGTCAGGAGTCGTTACACTATCACAATTTATATATGGCATATATAGCTAGACTCGTACACACGCTACGTTAGTCTGAGAACCAATTAAACCGTAACTCTGATACCACTAAATGTAACACTCCTTACCCGTATCCGACGTCAGAATAGGGTTCCAGGAATCACTAGATTTAAACACAAACTAACATACAAAATCGAGACATAAATTTCCATCCAAATTTAAAACTTTTCATTTACAAATATATTATCCCTAAAACGAGCATACGAGGCCCAAAACAGGCATTAAAAGTGGTTTGGGACTAAACTGAGAACTTTAAAAATTTTTAAAACGCATAGAAAATTTTTCATCAAAACAGGGTCACACGCCCGTGTGGCTTGGGACACTCTCGTGTGGGTTGGCCATGTGGTCACACATGCCCATGTTCCTAAATCGTGTAACTCTCTGTTTATGGCATCCTGCACCAAAAGGAGTCACACGCCTGTGTGCTAGACCGTGTGGCGAATTTAATTTTCAAAATTTTTCATAAAATATGTGCAAACTTCACACGCCTGGACAGACGCCCATGCCCCTAGGTCATGTCCTTCACACGGCTGAGACACACGATCGTGTCTCTACCCGTGTGGCTAAAATAAGGCTATTTACCAAGCCATTTTGCCACCCTTACTTGCACCAACTTGCACAACACCAAGAAACACAAAATCTAAGCATATACATACAACCAAATCAGCCATAAACAAGATGTCGATACATCAATTACACATAATAACATCTATCATGCATAAACATCACATACTTTCTTTTTCATTCATGTCAATTTCATCTTTATGATAACTTCATCACAAAAATATACCAATGACCAATAAAGTTAATATTTGTCAACTTCTAATGGCCATATACAAAATGAATCATTAACCATTACAATGCCAACACATTTGGCTAAACCAATATGACACATAACAAAATGACCAACTCCCTAGACATGCCATACTCAAAATATTAAAACCAAGTATACCCAAAGCAATCGTTTGATAGTATGAATCGGGCTCCAACGACCCTCGATCCCCGAGCTAGCTTGGAGACACTATAAGGAATGGAAAGAAAAGGGGAGTAAACTTTAAAGCTTAGTAAGTTTGCATGTAAATAATAAGCAACATTAATCATACATTAATCATATAATTATTCAACATACGTTAACATAAATATCATCATATATCTTAGGCATAACCCATTAGCATTCTTACCAAAATTTCATCACATACCAAAGTTCATACTCATGAGTTATACATACATACCTGTACCAACTCGTAACATAGTCACATACTTTGTCATCTTTGACATACTCTTCAGATTACTCGTTAAACACTTGGAATACTATCGAATTATGGAAAATCTTGCACGTAAGGGCCACATATGTAGCCAATGCTACCTCATATCTTATAACACATAGGGCCCACACACGAGCTAATCACGGACCTACTCACACAAGCTGTCAGTCAAGACGTAACTACACGAGTTGCTCACAGAAGTTGTCAGGTATCTGCAACACATTCCGGACTACCTAGCCACCGGTAGGACGTACATAACTAGCACCCGGATTCACATAGATCACATAACACATGGTTTCCTAGTGACATGTCACTTGTATCCTAAACTATTCCTAAGGTTCAACTAGGATTTTCTCATCGTCGAAACATCATTGAATATTTCCATTGAAACTATAGTACAATTTATGCAATATTAAGCATTAAATAAATAATATAACATTGCATTATTTAGACATAAACTTACCTCAGAACAAAATGGGAAAAAATGGACCTAATCGTCAATAACCTTGTTCTTCCCCCGGTCAAGGTCTGAACTTCATTTTTCTTGATCTATAATGGAAATTTTAACTTATTTAATTTTCACATACTCAATGCTATCCAAAAAATCACATTATGGAAAAATTATAGTTTTACCCTAACTTTTCACATTTTTACATATTAGTCCTCAAGCTCGTAAAATGAAATGTATCCATTTTCTTTGTTACCCAAGCCTAGCCGAACCTAAATCATGCTCATAATAGGCCACTTGTTCATAACATCACATTTCTACTACCTATTTTTATAACTTTTACAAATAAGTCCTTTTTATGCATTTTCACTAAAAATCACTTAGTAAAAGTTGTTTATCACACCTTAAACATACAATATCTTCCATCAAACATCAAAATACATGCATATCACACATGGATAAATTTTTAAACATGAACACTACTTCAAAATAATGGTAGAAATAGATAGATCGAATGATAACAACTTCAAAAATGTAAAGAGCATTAAAAACAGTGTAACATCTTGAATTAGGGCCAAGTCAGAACGATGGTTTTGAGACCACAAATCTGAAGCAGAAATAATTATTTTATGATTATTATAAGGTCTATGATATTATTGCATACTTGTGTGAAAGTTTCATGAAGAAATTTTGTGAAGAAGTATCCAAATTAACTTTTAGGACTAAATTGCAAAAGTTGCAAAATGTGAGTTCTAGAAGCTTTAAGCATAAAATTGCCATGGATTATTAATTAGAGGTCTTTAAATAGAAATTTTCCAAATTTTTATTTTTATGGACAAAAATGAACATAGTTAGGAAATTTTGAAAGAAAAGCATTAAAGGGCATTTTGGTCATTTGGTTAATAAAAGAATAAAAAGGGAAAAATGAAGAAAAAATTTCTCATTTTCTTCAAGTGTGTGACGAAAATTAGAAGATCCATAACTAGGGTTTTCTTCAACTTTCAAGCTCGATTGTAAGTACACCCTAGCCTCGTTTTTAATGTTCTTTATGTTTTTAAGATCCTTGAAGCATGATCTACCTATTTCTAGCCTTATTTTGAGTTAGGGTTCATGTTTAAAAATAGACCCATGTGTGACATGCATGTATGTTGATGTTTAATGGAGGAGTATGAAAGTTTGATGTATGATAAACATCTTTCACTAAGTGGTTTTTCATGAAAATATCTAAAAATGACTTATTTGTAAAGTTTGTAAAAAGAGTAGTAAGATGTATGATTTGATGAGAAATGTGGGCTGTTATGAGCATGTTATAAGTTCGGCTAGGCTTGGGTACCAAATCAAACGAGTACATTTCATTTTACGAGCCTAGAGACTAATTTGTAAATATGTGAAAGTTTAGGGGTAAAGTTATAATTTTGCAAAAGTATGACTTATGGGATGTTTTGAACAATGTGATAATTAAATAAGTGAAATTTGCTATTATAGATCAAGAAAATCGGAGTCCGGACCTAAACTGAGGAAAGAACAAGGTTGTGGACTAAATCAAATAATTAGCCATATTTTGATACCGAGGTAAGTTCATGTATAAATAATGCAATTTTATATCATGTTTTAATGTTTTATTAATGTATGAGTCTCTATGTTTAATTGTTATGACAAGTGTATGAACAACGTTATAGTCTATGAGTATGACATTGTGAACAAGTTCGACGAATATGTGACATCAAGAAAACCCCGTTTGAACCTTAGGAATAGATTAGGATACGAGTGACATGTCGTTAGGAACTATGTAATTATGAGCTCATGAGATTATGTGTATACGTGACTATGTGAATCTAGGTGCTAGTTATGTACGTCCTATCGGTGGCTGGGTAGCCCGGCATGTGTTGCAGGTACTTGTCAGCTTTTGTGAGTAGCCCATGTAGTTACGTCCTGACTGTCAGCTTGTGTGAGCAGGCCCGTGATTAGCTCAAGAGCGAGCAATGTGTGATATGAGATATGAGGTAGCATTGGCTACGTATGTGGCACTTATGTGCAAACTTTCCTTGTATCCGATAGTATTCCAAGTGTTCAATGGGTAAATCAGTGAGATATGCAACAAGTAAGTCAATGATAAGGAAATATGAGAATGTGTTACAACTTGGTACAGGTATGTACAAAAAACTCATATAAATGAGCTCGGTATGTGATGAAATTTTGGTAAGTTGAGAATGAATAAGTTATGTCTATGTAACTATGATGACATATATGTAAATTATGTTAAGTTAATTGTATAATAATCATGCTTATGTTGCTATTTATTTGTATGTGAACTTACTAAGCTTTATGCTTACTCCCCTCTCTTTTCTATTTTTCTTATAGTATCGCCAAGCTAGCTCGGGTATCGAAGGATGTTGGAGCTCGATTCACACTATCAAACTTATCTTTTGGGTATAGTGAATTCAAGTGTTTTGAGTATGGCATGTATAGGGACTTGATCTTTTTGTTGTATGTCATATTGGTTTAACCAAATGTGTTGGCTTATAATGATTTGATGATTCATTTTGTATATGGCAATGAGATATGACCCATATTAATTATGGAGATGTAATCCTATTCATATATGCATGCATATGCTATGGTCACTCATGATGTGGTTAAATGCATTTGGCATGGTTGAATTGTGAATATGATCATAGATTTTGATGATGGAATTATGAGTAAATGGCATAATGACAGCTAAGGCATGAACGTATAAAATGGAAGTAAATTGATGTTACATATTGCATGTGATTTAATAAGCTTGGTCTAAATAAAATATGAAGTCGTAAGCTAGCACAAATTGATAAGTTAATATGCATGAGTCATGTTTTTGAATGTGTAAGTGCTCATTTATGCCATGTAGGATGTCATTGACATGTTTAAGTGTGCATGTGTTATTGAGGGTGACAAAAGGCTTGGAAAATAGCCTCAAAGTAGTCCACATGGGTAGGCACACAGGCATGTGTTTAAACTGTGTGTGACACACAGTCTGCCCCATAGGCGTGTAATCCGGTCGTGTATCCCCTGCACCCTAATTAGGTAAAACAAATTATCCAACAGTAAACAAATGGGTAGAGACACGGCCGTGTGTCTCAGCCGTGTGAAGGACACAGCCTCAGGACATGGGCGTGTGCCCAAGCCATGTGAAGTCTGCGCCTGATTTTTGAAATTTAATTCACCACACGGCTTAAGCACACAGGTGTGTGACTTGGTCGTGTAACCCTAATTGTGTTGATGACGTCATAAATAGAGAGTTTCACGGGCTGAGTACACGGGCATGTCTCAAACCACACGGGCGTGTGACCCTCCAAAACAAGAAAATTTTCTAAGTCTCACAAGAATTCCGAAAGTTCTCGGTTTAGTCCCGAACCATACTCAATATATGTTTTGGGCCTCGTGGGCCCTTATAAGGGACAATATGCTTGTGTAAGAATGGTTTTAACTTGGGTGAAATTTTATGGCCCGATTTTGTATGAATGTTTATGTTTGAGTCCAGTAACGCCTCGGACACTGTACCGGTGTCGGATACAGGTAAGGGGTGTTACAAACGGGGCTAGCATGCACTTACAATCAAGCTTGAAAGTTGAAGAAACCCTATCTATAGTCTCTTTAGGGCATTTTGGCTATGGTGAAAAAGATGGACATCAATTTTGACTTTATTTTCCTTTTTTATTCTTTTATTTACCAAATGACCAAAATGCCCTTAATACATAACTTTGAAATTTTACCTATTCATGTCCATTTTTTCCACTAACTTATCTAATGGTCTAATTACCAATTAAGGACCTCTAATTTAAAATCTCATAGTAGTTGGACACCTTTAACAAGTAGAACTCAACTTTTGCACTTTTTTACGATTTAGTCCTTTTGACTAAATTGAGCGCCCAAACGTCAAAATTTTCGAATGATATTTTCACAGAATAGTTCCATAAAACTGTAGACCATAAAAATAAAATAAAAATGGATTTTTTTCTACACCGAATTCGTAGTCCCGAAACCACTGTTCCGACTAGCCCCAAAATCGGACTGTTACAGAATCATATATAAGTATTTAGGCTTGCTAAGATATAAATCTATTGCAATTTAATTCCCCTAAAATAGTCACATAAAAAGTTCTTTAATCATTCTCATAAAAGGCAAGATAAAGATCGAGGTCTTCAGGATATCCCAAATTTAAAATAATTCAATCTCCTTAATCTAAGGGAACTTGGATTGCACTAAAAGACTCTGATTCAATCTTTGATGATTTGGTTCTGCAAGATTAATTATCATATATGGATCATAGATAATTTCCAGAAATCACAAATGAAAAGCTTAACATGTTTAGGATAAAAATATGCCAACACAAAAAAGGCAAGTTTTGGTTAATTCCAACTATGCCTTAAGTTGCAACTATCATTGTAGCTGGAAACAAAAAAAAAATGCTTCTAACAATATCCTCTTTTGAAAATTTTTGAACAAAACCAATAGTATTTATGAAATAGGGATTGATTAGTAAACTTCTCCCCTTTAATTAGTAAGTTAAAAATGATTATAACCAAATATTGATGTAACACCCCTAACCCTTATCTGTCACTGGAATAAGGTTACAGAGTATTACTGAGATTTACAGATTAAATACAGACAATTTCATATCATTAAGCAATCACATCATAAACTAAAAATAATAATTCATAACATCCCTATTAAGAGCCCTGAGGACTAAAATATGCATTAGAATCAAGTCGGGACTAAACCGGGTACTCAGAAAATTTTTCGCAAAATTTTAAAATTTTTCCAAGGTGTAAGGGACACAATCCCATGTGGTCAGGCCGTGTGGGGAGACACACCTGTTTCACAAGCCCGTGTGTCAGGACGTGTGGGGAGACACACCTGTGTCACAAGCCGTGTGGGTATTCGAAATAGGGCATACGTTCGTGTCTTAGCTCATGTTAGTACCCGTGTAACTATCTGACTTACATCACACAGCCAAGTCACACGTCCATGTGCTAGGTTGCGTATAGGTGCAGAGGTCACATGGCTAAGCCACATACCGGTGTGCCAGGCCATTTGATAAATTTTGAGCATTCTGTTTTAAAATTTTAAAGATGCAAGGGACACATGGCTAATCCACACACCCATGTACTAGGCCGTGTGTCACATACGGTTGAGACACATGCCCATGTCTCTGACCATGTGGACGAAAATAGGCCATTTCCAAGGCTACATTTCTCACCCAATTTGTCTTCCATCTAAATTAACACTTAAACACATTCACCAACCAATTCAAGACATTCAAACCAAGCCAAAATCATGCATTAAACATAACTTATTACCACACACAACTAATGTACTCTTAGGCACCTCAAATGAGAATTTATTATAATTTCTACTTAGTATTCATATTTACCTAAATAACCAAATGCATATATGCATAATCAAGATCAATACTTCTAAAATGATAAATCCACTTATATATACATCAAAACATATCAAACATAAGCCATTCAAATGGCTATTATCAATCAAACATTTACAAGCCAACATTTTGGCTAATTAACCTATACATGCCATTATAATCAAAATGAGTTTACTATTTATACTGAAATAAGCTGAGGGATAGTGTGATGATACTTCGACCAACGTCCAACCTTTACGAGCTTCCGAGTACTATAAAACAGGGAAAATAAAACAAAGTAAGCATATAATGCTTAGTAAGTCCGTATAACATGGAATTTAACTTACCATTTAATCACATTAAAGGTAAGCACACAAAACATATTCGAAACAACTTGGCCAAAAGCCTAAACATATATCCTCGTAAAAATGTTAGTCATGTATTTCATAGAAATATCAAGGGATATATATGAGCTCATAACAATTGAATTGCCATTTACATATATTTTCCATATCATGGATTCATATAACATGTACAAACCATTTCCATGGATTTCAAATATATTCAATAATAATCCATTCTGAATCCATATTATCTCATATCAGAACGTTGCCCGTTGAACCATTTAAAATCTCGATGGATACAAGGATAGTATGCACAAAGTGTACAAAATTGTAATCTATCAATTCATATTCGGGAATGCTCATATAAGTACATAAACGGAAAACTCTTTAGAGCCATATAATAGGAAGCTCATGTGAACCATATAACTGGAAACTTATCTGGGTTGTATAACGGGAAGCTCATAAGAGCCATAATCAGGAAGCTCATGCGAGCCAATAACGGGTAGCTTCGAAGAGCCATTAATCAGGAAGCTTCGGATAGCCATATATCGGGAAGTTCAAGCGAGCCAATATCAGAAAGCTCCGAAGAGCCATATATCATGACGCTCAGAATCATAACCAATTAGGATGCTCCGAAGAACTATTAACGGAAGGCTCACAAGAACTATATAACGAGAAGCTCAAGAGAGCCAAATATCAGGATACTTATGAAAGCTAACAACAAGATGCTCTTTCGAGCTGTGGTGTGTCCGCAACACATGCAGGACCACAACCAATTCGAGAACCTTATATCCATCGAATTTCATTTATTCATGCAGGACTTAATACTTATCGAGCATTATCGGATATGTGACCGATTTTCATACATGTCAATTATACAATACACATACATAATAATCAATTTAAAACATACAAATATACAATTTAATTACACGAACTTACCTCGATAAGTGTTCGTGGATTTGTAATCTACTAATCAGATACTTTTTCTTTTCCTCGTTCTAACTCTATATTTGGTCTATTCGGATCTATACGAATAAATTTAACATCAATTTAATCCAATTAACATCTTAAGAAAAATTACCATTTTGCCCTTATACTTTTAATTAATTCCAACTTCATCTCTAGGCTCAGAAAATGAAATTCATGCAATTTAATCCTTGTTCCAAACCTAACGTAGGAGGCAATTCAGAAGCTTTGAAATTTTGGCCTTCTGGGCATGTTGCTTAAATGCCATTAATCAATTGAGTTGCTATTTCATCAAAGGGCTCATGCATATCAACATCATCAATGCACTAATGGTGCAAAAAATCACTTATCTTTCCAAGATCCGAGAAAACCAAAAATCTCCAAGTTTTGAAAATCGACAAGAGAACATGTTGTTGATGTAAAAACAAGAATATACTTTATCTTACAACACATATAATCAACTTGTGACTAGCAACAACTATAATTCAATGGCTTCCCAACACACCCTTAAATAACTTGTACCTAAAAGTATAGGCAACAATGAATTAAACAAGGCGAATCTTTCAATCTTGAAAATAAAAACTCATGGCTAAATTTATTAAATTAAGATCTTTATCCTTTACAATGTTTGGCTAGTCAAGTATTTATAGGTCTTTAAATTCTAAATTTTAAAAGAAAGTAAACTCTTAAAAATAAATTTAATTTTTTTACAAATCTTATATAATTAAATCCCTAAATAAATATTTAATCTCCTATCTAAGTAAGATAAAATTTTAACTAAACTATCATAACTAACCATAATTAAGTAGTTTTATTTACAATATTTTTATAATAATTAAATATAAAACTCCTTTAAATAATAAAAATCCTAAAATAAGATAAAAATCTTGTTTGGTGAACAACATAATCTTTCACATGATAATGGTAAATAAAAATAACAATTATATAAATATTATTATAATCAAATGGTAGTAAAACTATTGAAAATCAAATAATAATAAATAAACACCTAAAATAATAATGAAAACTATACATTTTGGTGATGAAAACATAATCTATCAAATAGTGCTAAAATATTTTTTTCAATAATTCTTTAGATGTTATTTTCAATGAATGTCTTTCTAAGATATATATTTATGGTGCTAAATATTAGTTATGATTGGTATATAACTATAACACTAATTATACAGTAATTAATCTAAAATAATAAGTGTAATTTAATATGGATTCAAAGTCGAATTAAGTGATAATAACTATTACATGGATAATGAATTTATATTACATTATATTATATTATATTATTGGCTTTATAGATTTAAAAAATATGAGATAATAGAAGTGGGCATCTTTCGTCATCACTATATTGGCCTTGCACCTATTTAAGATCCCATTTGTGTTTGTGATGTCGTGGTAGAAGGGATATGGAACGTTCAATGGCTTCATTCGATTCTCCCGAAAGAGATAATAGAGTGGATATTGGCATATAATCCTCCATTGTTGGAAGCAGGGGAGGACCACATATCATGGATGTGGCTATTCGGAGTAAAATTCTCTTAGAATCATATAAAAATTTAAATAGTATAAGTGGCCCAGTTGGAATGGCAAGCGATGAATTCATATGGAGAATAAAGGCACCACAAAGGGTTCGAATGTTCCTTTGGTTATTAGCTAGAAACCGACTCTTGACAAATCAAGAATGAACCAGGTAAGGCATGTCCCATTTTACTTATTATGATCAATATGGATTGGATATTGAGTCAAGTTTACATGCTGTTAGGGACTGCGGTCTCTCGAGATTGGTTTGGAAATCTGTTGTACTTAGAAGCAAGTCAGATGTCTTTTTTATCTTACCGATTGAGCAATAGATTATTTGGAATATTGTTAATAATGATAGTGTTGCTTCCCAATATGGTGAATGGCCCACTTTCTTCTCTATCACAACTTGGTTTCTATGGAAGAGTCGAAATGATTCTATTTTCAATCAAATGAGTCATAACAACCATTCGATCTATCTTCTGTTGGAGCTTAGACGAGGTCTATTTTTATTAAAAATGTGGCTAGAAATTATGCATGTAATTCCATGACAAAGGGTCATTGGCAATTCCTGATTCAAGGATGGGTGAAAGTAAACATTGATGGTTTAGTGTAAACTTTTAAACCAAGAGCAGCCATAGGTGGAGTGGTGAGTGAGTTGGATGGCAGCTAGATAGGGGGTTTTGAAATGGTGGTGGGTTTATCGGATATCTTTCATATTGAAGCTCAAGCATTACTTGAAGGCTAAAGTTTGCTTGGGCAAAGGGGTACCGTAGAGTGAAGATTGAAAGTGATAATTCAGTGTTGGTAACCAATATTCAGAATGGTCTAACAGCAAATAATAACTACAATGAAGTTAAACTCATTCAAGACTGGTGCCTTAATAATTGGGAAGCGAAGTTTCGACAGATATTGAGAGAGAGTAATAGGGTGGCAGGTTGTCTCGCAAAAGAAAATAAAGGCGAAATGGAGCAGTTGATTATTCATGAAGAACCACTAGCGAGTGTGAAGAGTTTATTAAACAACGATAACCATTGCGCCTCATATCCTTTGTTTGAGGGTGTCTAGTTCTGATGTAATCTTAGCTTAATGCTTCTTCTTTTTTTTCACCAAAAAGAAAAATGAAAAACATAGATAATGCAAATACTAATTATTAAGTGGTCTATTTTCTTTATATTAATTTCTCTTATAGATATGAATCATACTATTAGTCGAGTTAGAATTTTCGTTGTATCAAATTGATTTACTTGATGTAATTAGTATTTATAAAAATGATATTTAATTTAATTATAAAATATATTTATTTTCTTTTAATTTTGATATATAAATAAAGAAAAATAAAAATTTGTACATTATAGATTAGACTACCATTTTATATAAAAATGATATTTAATTTAATTAAAATATATTTAATTTCTCTTATATATAAAATGTTAATCTAGCATATTTAATTTTATTAATTATAAAAAGATGATTTCAACATTATTAATTATAATCATATTTATATATAAAATTATATTTATTTAACTAAAACTTGTATTTATTATTTTTAAATATCCAGTTATATTCAATAATTTTATATACTTATAATGTTATTAATTAATAATATATTATGTTATTTTTAAGTAGAACTTTAAAAGATATGACCAAATTAATTAATTTTGTATTAATATAATATTATATTAATTTATATTATTTTATTATTATCACATAATAATATTAATAAATTATTATTCTAATGTCAATTTAATAATATATTTAATAATAAAAGGTATTATTGTTCGTTTAAAAGTTTTTCTAAACTCGTGTATTTATACATATTATAATTTACACTTTGATGTTATTTTTCCATATGTGATATAATCATTTATTATTTATTGTATAATTGCATAAGTAAAACTGCTGTGGGTAATGGCAGTAAAATCCGCTATTGGGGAGATATTTGGATTCCAAGTGTAGGGCTTCTGCTTAAACATATCCCTGCTAGTACAATTTTGATTCTAATTGTTCCCTTAATGAGATGGTCACAGAGGAAGGGTCGTGGAATCTTTAGTTGTTTCGAGTTTGGTTATCAGAAGATGTGATTTAAAACATTTAGGGTATACCCCCTCCGTATGCTCGTGATGAGAATGGGGATTGGGTCTCTGGGTATAACCGTTATCTACGGAAGTGTTCGATCTTTGACGTCGAACTTTGGGGTATTTTGAAGGGTCTCAAGCTAACCCAATGTAAAGGCCATGCCAAGGTAATAATCAAATCTGATCGCTTAGAGGTTATTAAAGCCATTCAAGAAAGAGTTTCTAGCACGTCGAGTTCGGCTTTGATTAGATGTATACAAAATATTTTGGCACAAGAAAAATGGTGGCTCTAGCTTTATATTCCTAGAGAGCAAAATCAAGTTACAGACTGTTTAGCCAAACTAGATTTAGTCAAAAAGAGGATTTGCATATTTTTTATACCCCTCTTACGACAGTTCTAACCTCTCTAGAATTAGACAAGTCAAAGGGTGTTTTTTTCTTTTCCGAGTACTTTTATGTAATTAATTAGTTAATATTTTCTTTTCATAAGAAAAAAAGATATTATGGCTATACCAAGTAAATTATAACGCGGTTAATATTATTGTTGTTGTAGCATATCAAGAAATGTGGATTTGAATATGTTTAAGTGATAATACTTTAAAAATTATATAAAAATGTATGCAAATCACGACCGATTTACCCAAAAAGGCCCATTTCCAAACAAAATTACGAAATGGGCTAATTAAAACATTATTTACGGAAAAGGGCCAACTTCGACAAAACACGCCTACGTGGCCGTGTTTAAGGGGGAAATTTCCAACAAAGTGCTCCCTTGCTCCATGTTTTTATATTTAGGGATATTTGCATGTTTAGTCCCTAGAGTTTTTAGGGTTTTAAGGTTTTTAGGGTTAGGGTTAGGGTTTTGATAAAATAAGTTAGGGTTTAGTGGTTATTTTTTAAAAATAGCTTAGGATTTAAAATTTTAGTAGATTTTAAAAATAAATCAGATTTAGTGTTATTTTGTAAAAATTATGTAAATTAAGTTTATGGTTTTAAATAAATTAAGTAAATTAGGGTTTTAGGGTTTTAAATAAATAAAATTAAGGTTTTAAATAAATTAAACTAGGTTTTATGGTGTTTAAATAAATTAATTAAATTAAGGTTTGGGGTTTTTAAATAAATTATTTAGGGTTTAGGGTTAAAATTAATTAAACCTGGCTGAATGCATAAATTATGTTCTAAAAGGAACGCGTCATTCGCTGATAACCTCGATTATGCGAGAGACATATTTTCGTTTGGCAGAACTATTTCCAAAGCGAGCAAGGCCAAATGCAGAGAGGCCATGTATGGTTCCGGAAGGCATTGTAAGAAATTAACAAGGCAAAGGCGTGGGCCAACACCAAGCACATAGTGTGTCACGATCGCGGCAACCTATGGTTTCGTGTGATAAAGTTTGACAGACTGAGCCAATGTATTACCGGTGGGCAATATCATGATAAATAGGACTTGCGATTGTAGGACATTTGACGCACTTCGTTATCCATGTGCTCATGCAATTGCAACTTGTCAGATTCTCCGTTTGGATCCCATGAGATATGTCGACGAAGTGTATAAAATAGAAAACATGTATAATGTATGGAGATACATATTCCTACCAGTCCCAAATGAACGTAAGTGGCTGTCTATATCGCTTACTCCATTTAAGCTGTTACTGAATACAGAATTGCGTCGCAAACCGAAAGGTCAACCTTTCTTGAGTAGAATATGTAATAATATGGATATTCGGGAAAGAACGAACCAGCGAAATTTGTGTGGATGGTGTAGGAACCTAGGTTATACAATTCAATCATGTCCAAACCAAAATAGTTGATAATTACTGTAATGAAATGATGTTGCATTATTTCTATTCCGCCTTATTCAAAAGAACTTATATTTTATTAAAAGTATAAAATTAATTTACAATTAAAATATTAAAAACAACTTAATTTTTATTAAATGAAACAATATAGAAACAGTGTCTACAAATATATTAAAAAAACCAATGCATATTCAGGTCAAAATCAGTGCCACATGAGGGTGGACGATGATTACGCACTGAATTCCTCCTTGGTTGCTTCGGCGGGGGTTGTGGTTGCTCCGGTTGTGGGTGTTGGGAGGATGACCCACCTTGGTAGAATAAAAAAATGTGGAGGTGTTTGCATCAACCACGGTGGAGGTGTTTGAATCCCATAAGGAGATGGGGAATGGTAATAAGATGAGCTCACCGACGGTGCCTCGTGCGATCCCTCCAGTGACAATGGCCTATATATCATCAGTTGAGTCGTCGGAGTCATCAGGAAAGGAGATGCACAGGGTCATGCATTCCAACCTGCCATAGGACTGGGAAAAGGAAACATATAAGGGTTAGGATACATATAAGGGATAAGATACACACTTGGTTAATCTGAAAGGGCTGTGATGTGGGTGTTGTCGATTGAGGCATTAGGCCCCGTGATTGTGTGAGTACTGTTGATGGGCCCGATGATTGTATGGGCGCTGTTGATAGGCCTATCCCATCATCCCTTCTCCTTGTATTTAAAGGGCCCCGTCGTTCCCTTTCCACAAAGATTTGCTGACACCTCTGCTTTTTTGACAACAAATATGACTTACCATGGATCCTAAACCATGGCATGTAATCCGGGGTGCACGCTAACTCTGGAACGATAATCGGTTCGTGATCAGGTATATGATCGTACCAGTTTTCCCAAATTTCAATATATTCCAACCAGAATAACGGCCAATTCGTATTCATTAGTCGTAAGTCGATTTTGTGCTGCTTATCGAGCACCTCAGGTTCCTTAGGAATCGGTTGTCGAAATCCAAATTGTCACAACACTCCATCCGTTTGGTGCATCTCGACAATAGAATAGTTTACCAATAGGACCTTAACATGCCAAATGTTCGGATTTTGAAAGAATTCTTCCAGAATTACTGCCCGTATTGCTAGATCCTCGTATGCTGTCCATTAAAACTATATGAACGGGATAAAAATATTAGTTATATACATAATGCTAAATATTAAATACTAAATACTAAATATGAAACGACTATTTTATGTATATATATTTTATTTAATACTTACTTGCGCTTCCGACCGTTGGTCTAATAAAAGCTGTATATCTTCAAGAGCAGTAGGTATTCTAATATAACTTGCCAGATGTTTCCACCTAATTAAATAAAATTTCAGCATACAATTTTATTTTAAATCTATAGAATAATTTTAAAATCAAATAAAAATTTTACCTCGTTATGAGTGGGAATGTATATGGGTGGTTCACTCGAGGACGTAAAAATGGAAAGCGAAATCGAGCCCATAATTATAGTAGTGATAGGCAACCTTCGATTTTGGCTTTATTTGGTCGCGTCACCCGCACATCTCCAATTACAATGTTGCCAACACGGCAAACACCCAACTAAGTTCGCCAGCTACTCTAAAATCAATGAGTTTCAGTAGTCACCTCAGATGTACAAGGTTTCGTAACAATTTCGGCATCAGATATCCTCCAATCATCTCAAGGATGTATGCCTGAGCATATCGTATTCTTTTAACTTCAGTCAAATCATTCCCCGATTCTGAGAATTTGTCTTGTAACCAGCCCATCTCAATCCGACCTCCATAAATATTATCTAGAATTGCACCCAAAAGATCATGACATATGGCTCCCCAATCAGCAGATTGAACGAACCCGGTGAGTGCTGACCCATCCATCAGCAATCTTAATTGTAACTGGATGTCCTCCAAAGTGATAATACACTCTCTGCATGGAAGATGGAATGTGTGCTTCTCAAGTCTCCACCTTTCTATTAACGTGCTAGTGAGTTTCGGGTCCAACTTGCACCCCCAGCTTATAGTGGCCACGTGCCAAAAACCCGCTTCCCTCAAGTAATTTTCTATCAACGGTGATGACGGACCAGGCATATTCGAATATAACTTTGCAACACCCGATCTACAGACTGTTATAAAAAATTATAAAATTCAAATTAATTAAAATTACATAAATGAAAAAATATTGAATAATATTCAACTTTTAAAATAAACCATTACCATTTTTATTTGTTCGACGGAGATATGTTTATGATCGAGACGAATTAATTCCATGGCCATTGCTAACACGATCAAATATTTTTGAAACTATAAAAAATAATATTAATTTAGAGAAAAAATAAAGTAAATAACTAATTATAAAGAGCTTTGAGAAATTTAATGAGAAATTTGAGAGCTTTAGGGAGAAATTGTAGAGATTTTAGCTAAATTTTGAAGAAATTAAGTGTGAAATACAAGAAGGGGGTTTTATACTCTCCCTTTTTTACCGTTGGTTCCCCCCCCAACTGTCAAAAAATGGTCAAAAAAAAGTAGTCATTGGTGCCAGCAAAGCGCACCCCTGGAAGAGCGCTTTGTTGAAAATTTCCCCCTTAAACGCGGCCACGTAGGCGCGTTTTGCCAAAGTTGGCCATTTTCCGTAAATAATGTTTTAATTGACCCATTTCTGTAATTTTGTTTGGAAATGGACCTTTTTGAGTAAATCGGTCGCAAATCACATTATCATAACCCCTTAAATAAGTTAAAAGACATGCATACAAAATTAGTATAGCATAAACAAAAGATTTAATTTAATATGAAAATGTATTAATCCATAGATAAAATGAATACAAGCGAGATAATAGCCTTGTCCATCAAACTTAATAAATATTATTAATTAACAGTTGACTTATTAAATGGAAGTTATTTGCGGTCCAAAACCATAAAAAAAGAATTAAAGAAAGAAAAAAAGTAAAACCTTCAAATGCCAAACCAACTAGATAGAATTTTAGTGTAATCAAAATTTTGGGAAAGATGAATAGTCCACTAATTAATAATAATAATAAAGCTTAAATGAATAATTATCCTTAAACTATATTATTTTTCTATTTAAGTATTAGATTTTTATCAAAAGAAAAGCCAATTAAAATATAACACATGAAATTTTTTTATTAAATTAAATAAAAAATTAAGTAAAATATTTATCATTTAGTGTCCGTTTGGTGACCTGCAAAAGCTTTTCCGTAAAAGCTTCTCAGGCTTTTCTGATCTTTAGTTACTTGAAAATGATTTTCTAGGGTAAAATATTTTACAAAACACGGGAAAAGGAGGGCTTTTTTTAAGGAAAATGTCTTACCCTTTTGAGATCGGTAAGACATTTTCCGAAAATTGACGCTTCTTCTCCCCTTTCCCCTTCCCCTTTTGAAATCGGCAAGCTATTTTCAATGTTGAAGAAGCCATTTTCAATGTTGGCTTATCTTAGGCCACCAACTGAGACTATGGCTTGAAACCCGGGTAGAAATAAGACCAATCGAAAACCTTAGAACCAACAAATCGCAGGGGCGTAAGCTGTTGAATAAGCTGTGGGTCTTGAGGCAGATGTGGCATCTTCTGAACCACCGGGGAATATGCTGTGGGTCTTGAGGCAGATGGGACATATTTTAATACTTCCCACCATGATGGGCATTGCAGAAATAGTGGACTTCTGTGATTTTCTATCCCCTACTCCCGAAGAGCAAGCAGCACCGATGCAACTGTGCATTCTATTTTTGATGTTATCAAGTACATATGGCCTGCCTGCAGGGTATGATTGGCAGCCTCTCTTTCTCTCATGCACAAAAGCACACACTTATAAAAATGCATACATAGTGTACAATGCCAAATGGTAATGAGTTGTTGCTTTGCAGCCAGAAGTTTTTGGGTCGTTTAGGACAGGGCTTTATTCACCAACAAGTGATATTGATGTGAGTAGTTTGCTTCCTTTTATCTCATAAGTTTATGTCTCGCAACTTAAACTATATCAATGTTTAATCTTGTTATATTGTAGCTTGCGTAACATGGTTGATTGGTTTTTCAGTAGGATTATGAAATTTAGTATATAGATCTTCTACTATGGAAAGGAAAGAAAAACAATAGGCAGAGGAAAGTTGACCCAAATTTTTGTATTTCTCCCCTATTCTGTATGACTGACATTCTTAAGCCATTTGTTTCCATTTTATGTAGGTAGTGATTCTAGAGTTAGGTATAAAAAATCCACAGACTGGTTTGTATGCTCTTTCCAAGGCATTATCTCAAAGGGGAATTGCAAAAAAGATGCAAGCATTTTATTTTTTTGGAAAGTTTACTGATACAATAAAGTATATTTAGCTAACAATTCAATTCCTATTAGGTGACTGCAAAAGCTCGCATGCCAATAATTAAGTTTGTAAAAAAGAAAAGCGGTGTCGCATTTGATATAAGGTAGTTCTATATTCGTCTTGCCCTCTTGTCCTAGTATGTTTCAATCCAATATCTCATCTAAAATTCTCTTCACCTCCGAAAATTTCTGAATTTGTTTTAGTTCTGGTATGAATATCATTATAAAAAACACTGGATTAATATGAAATTTTAGTAGTGAGGTTTTTTGGAAGATATTATGGTAGGACTTTTGAATTGTCTTCATTGTTTTCTTTGAGGTCCATGATAATTGGGAGGTCCAAGTAATTGGAAATTCCATAAAAAAAACTTAGTATTTGGATATTAGTAGCGAATGAGGCTAAATAGTTTACCAAACATAGAAATTTTCTTTGCTTTTTATTTCAGGAAGATGAGATTGTCGAGAATTCATGAACAAGAAATCTTGGTCATTTTTTCTCTAATCAATAAACAGTTCACTTGATTGAGATTCCTATTTTCTTGAATTTTCTTGATTGACAAGATTTGATGGGATGCTTGGAATTTGATGAGGGTGGAGGCATGTTTAGGTTCCTAGATTGACTTATAGCAAATGTGATAAGTGCACCAAAGAAAGTTGTTTATCTCCATCTTGGTTTGATATGGCAATTTAAAAGCCATGTTTCATATTTTCTTTAGCACTTCTGTCTCACAGTTTAATATTTAATTGGGTGTTCAATATTGCAGCTTTGATGTGGATAATGGACCAAAAGCTGCTGAGTTTATCAAGGTTTGTTACAATTACAGACTTTCCTGTGCTCAGATGTTTCATTTGTTAGTGGTGCTTAAAATATAGTTATTTTAATCCCCTTTTTTTGTTAAATGAGGTCAATTAAGTTGGACCATAGCCTCTTCCTTATTACAATTTCTTCTAAGTCAAGTTTCATTTTTGGCTGCAATTATTCTTGAGGATTGTGCTCCTGTGTTGAGTTTGATTATTTGCTTGCTTTATCTTCACCAATGGGAATCACTGCTTAATTTTCATTTATTTCCTATGTCTACTTTTGGATTTTATGTAAATCATTTTGGTTCGATTAACTCATGTTCCTCAAAATTAGGACTACTGTGGTTTTCTTGTGGTTAATTAAAGCTCTGCTTATTTAGTTTATTTCTTTGTATGTTCCACAAACTTTGGACTTTTTTCTAGATATTTTCTTTGTTTTTTCTAAATTTAAACTTTTCTTATGTGTTTTCTCTTAGGAAGCAGTACTAAAATGGCCTCAATTACGACCATTGTGTTTGATCTTGAAAGTATTTTTACAACAGAGAGACTTGAATGAGGTTTGAGTTTATCAATATTGATGATCTGTTCGTTTTGTTCAAAAAGTAGTGTTCCTCTGTTCTTGATTTGCAATGTTTTTTGAAACTATGCAAGTATATTCAGGTGGAATAGGTTTATATGCTCTCCTTGCAATGATCATAGCCATGTTGCAGGTATGCATTTTCGGATTTTCGAGAAGGCATTGGACTCTAGCCGGCTGATCTGTCAGCATAGTCTGTATTCATTTTCATATCGAGAATTATAATTTTTTTGCAATTACATTGATTCTGCTATGAGTCCACATAAATGTTAAATGAACACATACATGCCATGTTATTTTCTCTCTCTGAATACAATCAAATCTTATGTTTATGATAAACAACTTGTGGTTCTTACTGCAGAAAGTTTAGAGCGGTGGTTAATGCAGCTTTGGAGGCCTATCTGTACTGTCCGCAGCTATATCTTTATAGCACAGATGATAAGGTCGTTCTGTATAACACTGTCCCCCTTCCTCTACTGTCAAAACCCCAACAGATGTGATTTGTAGCTCTTCCCTTTAGCATTGATGACCAACTCAAGGCTCGACATTGCACGTTCTACATGGTGGCCATAGGCTATTTCAGTTACTAGCCAACGGCTGGTTTTAGTTTTAAAGTTATTTGGTGCTAGCAATGCTTGCATTGAGTTACTAATGACAAACATTTGAAATAACATGCATTAAGACGCACAGACATTGAGAAAAAGGGTATTGTAAATATTTCATTAAAGAGATTTGAAAGAAGAATGGATAGTTCTGTACTTATGTCAGACTTATTTATACATGCTTTTTTTCTCTTCATGTATTTGCCATTATGGATCTATTTGTCAGAATTCATAAATTAAAGCTAGTCCAAGATTATGAATTTATGCTTTATGGAATTTTCAAAGCTCTATCTTACAGGACACGCGTTGAAGTGCAGTAATAGTTTTTGGTACTTTGATAGCAAAGGTTTAAATATTTCACATTTTGCATTGTTCTTCTCCTTTTTATTATCTAATGTATATTCTAGCTTAATAATTGAGTATTATTATATATTTAATTTGATTTATTTATAAATAAATCATTGTAATAGATGTAAAAACAATTTAAAATATAAATTTATTAATATATGTAAAAATAGCTTTTCCGAAAAATATTTTTAGGTAATCTGCTAAACAATAGAAAATATTTTACACAGATTCATCCAAACACCATAAAAGTAAATCATTTCCAGAAAAGTAAATCATTTTTCAGAAATAATTTTCCGGAAAGCATTTTACTGGCAAACAAACGGAGCCTTAATAATTAATACTTACTTTTCCCTGTTTTTTTTTACATTTTCTTCCTTGCTGTCTTCATCCTTTAACCATTGCTTCACCTTCATTGCAACCTTCAAAGACAATCGTCACCCTAATAATTTATGATAACAATTTTTAAAAATATGTAAATGTTAATAGAATTAAAATAATAATAATAAAGTCATCTTTTCTTGCACCAAATATCCTTCAACTGAATCAGTTGAATGTAGTGGTGGTGAGGGAAAGTTGAGGGTTTGATACATATGCCTTCTTTTATTTCTCTTTGAAACTCAGGTTGTTCTGTTATATAGATATGAGTGCATCCATATGTGTTGTTCTTCATTACTTAGGTATTTAAGTATCTATTTTTGTTTCTTCAAAAGTCTTCAACTTTATGGCCAAAAAAGGGAAAAAAAAGTCATCGTTGCCTCATTGTGTTTAGAGGTTTTGAACAAACAATAAAGTGATACAATTGAATATTCAAGTAGAAAAAGTGCAGAGAAAGAGAGGGTTCAAAGAAGAAAGATGAAGAAGAAAAACAATAAACATATTTTCATAACCATCTGCTCCGTATGTTGATGGGTGTAAATAAAAGTAGAAAACGGTTTAGAAATGACAGGCCGTTATTGTCAATAACAGCTGCCCAATTCGCAGCGTTTAAACTAAACATCGTGACTACCAAAACATATTGTTCTAATGATAATTAAATCAAAGGTAAACATAAATGTAACAGAGATTGAAAAATATGACCATTATCTTCATTCCATATCAACTACTCCTCTCCTAGAATACGATCCTTGTCCTTAAGGATCAAACTCTGGATATTGTTGTCGTAGCACAATCAGTTTCTCCCAAGTAGAGTCTTTAGGGAAAGTATTTTGGCCCATTCTACCAAAACTTCGGTTGCTGCATGATTCCCCTGTTTCACCATTCTTCTCTCAAGGATTCGTATTGGTGTTTTACTCAGAGCACCATGAACATGTGTAAGAGGAAGCGTTATAGTACTCGCAACTGAACCAATGTGCTTTTTGAGTTGTGAAACGTGAAAGATAGGGTGAATGCAGACAGCCGCTGGTAGAGTCAACTTGTACGTGGCCTTACCCCTCCGAGCCTCCACTAGATAGGGACCAAAAAATCTTGGGGCCAATTTCTGATCAGTTCTCTTCCTGAGAGAATGTTGTCGATATGGGTGAAGTTTAAGATAAACCATGTCACCGACCTAGAAAACTCTATCTGATCTATGCTTGCCGACTATCTATTTCATACGTTCTTGGGCTCGTTTCAAATGAAAGTGCAATATATTTCTAGCAGCCTCTATGTTTTACAGTTCTCTATCAACACTCTCTACTTGAGAAGATCCGGCGAGATAAGACAAAAGGTGCAGGGGTGCCTGGCCATATAAGGCTCCATAAGGAGTTGTTTGTATGGTTATACGAAAGGTGGTATTGTACCACCACTCAACTAAAAGTAGCCACCGAACCTACTCACAGGGTTGTTCTATGACATGCACCGTAAATAGCTTTCCAAATTGCGGTTTAAGACTTGAGTTTACCCATCGGTCTGTGGGTGATAGGCCATAGAAAGGTGAAGTTTGGTGCCCATTTGTTTGAACACTGACTGCCAAAATGCATTAAAGGGATGGGATAAGGTTAAAAAATGACCATACTTAGTAAGTCTATCAACGACCACAAAAATCATGTATTTTTCCTTAGATAAAGGCAATCCCTCAATAAAATCCATACTGGCAGCTGCCCATACTCGAGTAGGGATAGGTAAATGTTCTAGGAGCCCCGGATTTGCAATGGTATTGTGTTTACATCTTTGGTAAGTCTCACATTTGGTGACCTATTTTTTTACATCAGTCGAGAGTCCTCTCTAATATAGCAAACTGGAGAGTCTGCGTTGAGTAGCATGTATCCCCGAATGGCCACCCAAGGCACCCTTATAAAATAATTCAAAAATTTTTTTCTTTAGCTCAATACTTTGTCCCACCACTGCCTTCCCTTTTCGACGTAAGACTTTTCCATCCCACGAATATTTTAGATGAAGTTGAAGTTACTGTTGTAGGTTCAAACATATCTTCTGTATAGCTGGATCGGTGAAATAAGAATCTAAAATTTGCCCCCAAACCTCAAACCATGAAATACTTCCCACACACTGCAATAGTTGTCCTTTTTGTGAGTGATCTATTCTCGACAATGCATTAGCAACTGTATTCAAGTGCCCCTTCCTATAGGTGATGGAGCAATCATACCCCAACATCTTTGCCACCAATTTCTGTTGGTAGGGAGTGTTAGCTTGTTTGTCAGCTAAAAAGCGAAGGCTTTGATGGTCTATCTTGATACGAAAATGACTACCAACAAGATAAGAATGCCATTTTTTTATGACCAATAAAACCACAAACATTTCCTTATCATAGATTGACAAGGCTTGATGGTGAATTCCTAGACCTTTACTGAAAAAGGCAATAGGTCTCCCTTTTTGCGGTAGGACGACTCTTAATCCTTAACCATACGCATTAGTCTCAACAGTAAATTCCTCTTAAAAATCTGGAAGTATAAAGACAGGACCTTGGCAAACATCCTGTTTGAGTTGCTCAAATACAACTTAAGCATCGTGAGACCAGTTTCAAGGAACCTCTTTCTTTAGAAGAGCAGTGAAAAGCTTGGTTATCACACCATACTATCGAATGAATCTTCAATAATAACCTGAGAGTCCCAAAAATCCTCTCAAGTCTTTAACCAAATGAGGTGTTGGCCAATTACTCACCCTATCAACCTTGGTAAGATCCATATAAATCGAACCAGCTAAGATGATATGTCTCAGTTGTTCAACTTGGGTGGTGCCAAAGTTGCATTTCCCTTTTTTGGCAAAAAGTTGATGTTGCCGT
Source organism: Gossypium arboreum (assembly GCF_025698485.1). Taxonomy (NCBI): domain Eukaryota; kingdom Viridiplantae; phylum Streptophyta; class Magnoliopsida; order Malvales; family Malvaceae; genus Gossypium; species Gossypium arboreum. The sequence goes on from NC_069075.1 coordinate 127,550,949, forward strand.
AAGAGTTCCAAGACTTTTTTTAAATGAACTATGTGTTGAGACCAAATAGTGGAGTATACCAGTATATCATCAAAGAAGACAAGTATAGACTTCCTCAAAAGATGTTTGAAGACTCAGTTCATCAAAGATTAAAAGTTGGAGGGAGCGTTTGTCAGCCCAAAGGGCATGACAAGGAATTCATAGTAGCCCTCATGAGCCCTAAAATTTGTTTTGTGGACATCTCCTTCCCACATTCTAATTTGATGGTACCTTGAATGTAAATCCAGTTTGGAGAAGTAAGTAGCTTGCCTTAACTAGTCCAAAAGCTCCTCAATAACCGGAATTGGGAACTTATCTTTGATGGTCAATCGGTTAAGTTGTTGATAATCCACACACAGTGGCCAACTACCGTCTTTCTTCTTAACCATGACAATGAGAGATGAGAAAGGATTGTTACTGTTGTGAATGATCCTGGTTTGTAACATTTCGATAGCCAACTTTTCAATCTTAGATTTTTAAGCAACAGGGTACCAATAAGGCCTAACTTTAATTACTTGAGCCTCGTCTTGTAGATGAATGCGGTGATTTTGAATTCTTGAATACGGTAACCTTTTTGGAAGTTGAAAGACATCATTAAATTTTGCAATGAGCAACTCTATATCCTAATGAAGGGATAATGAAGGCATTACTAAATTTGTCTGATGACTAGTTGTGAATAACATAGGCCAAGGTCCATATTCTATCATTGTAACACACTTCAATAGCTGTAGTATAGTCAAGATATTAAAACTGCCAGGGTGTATGACTTGAAGAGTGCAGGATTTGCCCAAATAATCAAACTGCATGAGAAAAGATGAAAAATTCCAAACAAGTGAGCTGGGAGATAGCAACCACTGAACGCCAAGAACCAAGTCACACCCTTTGATTGGAAGGACGAAGGAGTCAATAAAGAAGGTACACCCTTGTGCCTGCCACGTTACAGCTCAACATAGCCCTTGTGTTGATAGTTGAGCCCCATTAGCTATTATCACTCTCAAGTGACAGAATTAGTCAACTGAAAGGTTCAACTTTTTGACTAAGCTTGAATCCACGAAATTATAGGTGCTACCGGAATCCACTAAAATGATGATTGTAGCGAAATCAATTGTGAAAAATAAACACATGGTACTGTGACCCTGAGATCTATGCAAAGCGTGTAAGGATAAAACTGGTGCGACGGTATCACCTGCAACTTCCACTGTATCTAGTTTATCAAGAAAATTCCTCGAAGGTTGGACTCTGGTTATCATTCTCGTGTTCTTGGTGAAAGGCTATCACAAGTTGGTACAAATGAGATCGATTGCATTTGTGCCCTGGTGTATATTTGGCAGCACACAAAATACAACCCTTTTATTCTCCTCTCGTCCATCTCAGCTTGAGAGAAGGCTTCGGTGGGAAGCTTATGACCCTTGGATATAGCAGGACAAGCTCTTGAGGGCGAAAAACTACCAACAGTACTGGAACCCTATCCTTTGTGAGTAGAAAACAGTGACCTCGCATATCCAGAAGTGCCTCCTGGAAGAGTTAATTTTTTAAGATTGCTGCCAACAGTAACTTCCATTTCAAGAGCAAGTGTGTACTATTGAACTATAGTAGTAGGCTTAAATAATCATAAGTACTGCTCAATTTCAGGCTTAAGATTATAAATGAAGATGCTTAAGGTAACTCTCATGTAAACGCAGTCAATTAAGGAGACTCAAAAAAGTATCATGATAAAGCTCCACTATATTAACCTGTTTAAGAGCCACCATTTCTATCATAGGATCCAAACACCTGGTAACACAGAAACGGTCTTTCAAGCCCCGCAAGTACAGATCCTAAGTAAGTTGGTGGAGGCCCTCATGCCTTTGAGCAAAAAAGTGATGCCAATCAAGTGCTTTACCTTCTAAGTTCAACATGACCATCCTGACTTTGGCATGATCCCCTACATTCTCAGCCTCGAAAAATTGTTCGAGTTTAAACTACCACCCCCGAAAACTTTCCCCATCGAATCGAGGACAACCCCACTGAATATGATGACTTGCAAGCTCTATTGATGTGGTCCGAGAATGAAGACCCAAATGCACTAAATCAGTAACAAGGGACATAACCAAACTCTCCTTAGGCGGAAAACCAGAAAGTGGTGTCTCTAGAATCCCCTTACCACATGATGACGATCCACTACCGTTTGGGTTTGGAACTTGATTCAAATACTGAGCAAAAAAATAGTGAAGCTCCGATCGAAGCTCACCTTTGAACTCATCACTAAAATCTTTAAAGCGAGAGTTGAATTTGGCAACAACTGAGTAAACTCTTTCCTGAGCTAAGACAGGTCCTGCTGTAGTAACCCCATTTCCTTTTGTTGACGTGTGGTAACTCCGTTGGTGGCCATGGAGATCGATTGTCTCTGATACCTTTAATACGATCGAATATTCAAGCAGAAAAAGTGCAGAGAAAGAGAGAGTTTAGAGAAGAAGGATAAAGAACAAAAACAATATACATATATTCATAACCATCTTCTCCTCATGCTGATGAGTCTAAATAAAAGTAGAAAACGATTTAGAAATGACAAGCTATCGTTGTCAGTAACAGCTGCCCAATTCGCACCATTTAAACTAAACATCATGACAACCAAAACACATCGTTCTAATAACAATTAAACCAAAGGTAAACAGAAATGTAACAGAGATTGAAAAATATGACCATTATTTATCTTCATTCCATATCATAAAGCAATAGCGATGATAGTGATGGAGATTGCATTCGAGGTTTCAAAAAACCAGTCATCTCTTTTTGGGGATTAGGTTTTATAAAACAAAAGACACCAATTAAAAGAATTTCTTTTTGACGAGGAAGAAGATGAAACGTGGGGAGGGTGCAGGAAGAAAAAAGAAATTTTATTTTATTTCTTTTCCACATATTACATTTTAATTGGCTTTCAATTTTTTTAAAACAGAAAAAGTTATTCCAACTAAAATTTAAATACTACTTTTAATAATAATAAAAAGTAATAAAGCTTGAAGGTAAATTTTGGGTGTATGCCTAACTTTCTTTTGACAGTCATATAGGTCTAATATTAATTAAAACAATTGATGAAATCATTTAGACAAATAATAAATGCATCCAATAGATTCATACCCACACAAAACAAGAGAAATAATATCACTTCATCAAAATGTCAAAATCATATTTTTAGCATTGATTTGAATAAATAATTCATATTTTCTGCTACTTATATTAGATTTCTTTGACGAAACCAATTATATAAATTTAAATTTTTTATTACAAATAGTATATATATATATATATAATTGATAGTGATAATAAAATTTACATATTAAAATATAAATTTATAAATATAAAATTAAAATTTTGGTTGAACTGTAAATTAAAAATTTTACTAATGTACTTAATGTAGGTTCGAATCTTATCATATGCATATTTTATTGATTTAAAAAATATTAAAGTACTCTTCAATAGTATAATTTTTTATTACGAAAAGATATTTTGTAATTTCTTTAACCGATTTAATACATAATTGACTTATAACACTAACTCAATTAAGAGTTTAAATGATAGTATAAATAAGATATACTAGAAAAACAATATTATGTGTAAGCATAAAATTTTGATAACTAGATAACTTATTTGATGAGCACATCCTCTTTCTATTATTAGTAAAATATTTGGGCCACTATTAAACAATATTTTATTTCAAAAATTGTTTAAAAATATAACATTTATTTTATTTTAAAATGTAAAATATTTGGATACATCCTACATGTAGGAGGTGTTTTCGTCCTAACTAAGCACGTCTCTTACGGCGCGTATTTTAAAACTGACCTTAAAAAATCTAGATCCTAACCCTACATTCGAGAATCCCAGGATAAAAATTCAGAAGCTTGAGAATCTCGGGATAAAATTGACACATCCCATCCAATCTTTTTTGTGGTAGATAATAAATTTATCTTTTTCAGCATTTTGAAATTATGTTTCATTTTAATTATATTATGCATACTTTATTATCTCCGTCAATTGTATATACTGATGATATTGTTAATTGGCTTGATTTCACAAGTCAACTCAACATTAACTCGAGATTGATGACAACATCAAGATAAATAATTGTAGTGGATTTAGTATTCTTAATATTATTTATGTGTTTAAATTTAATTTTACTCACAATTTAATATTTTTTAAATTTTAATATTCTACATATTTCATGCATTATTATTAATTAGTTTCAAGTCATTCATTTTATTATTGGAATAATATTTGGTATATTATCAGTAGAGTTTTTATGCTTCACAAGTAGGGTTAGGAGGTTGACAAGTATCCTATAGGGACATAGTATAATATTAATATAAAAGAGATACATGACAATTTTTTAAAACTGCTTGTGAAATAAAAAAAGTATACTGCCCTTTGTTTTAAATATTTTTATATTTATATTATTTATAAAGCCCTTTATTGGGTTAGAGAATTTTCAAAAAATTATTTTATTTGTAAAATAAGTTATATGGTTATATGAATGTTTTAACTTTCTTATATTTTTATAAAAAATTGAAACTTGTTCGACTTAAACAAATAACACCATGCATATAAACATTTTATTTACCACTTCAACTAAAGTAATTTTAGTTTTATGTGAAATTTTAATATATATAAATATATATTATTAGATAATTTTATTACATATTTGTATATATTAATAGTGACATTTATGTTTTAAATATATAATTACTACGTATGCGTGATAAAATTATTAGTATCCATAGTGAATTAAGATTAGTATATATATATAGTTTTTAAGTACACTTAAAAGGTGTGTAAAAAACAGGATACACATTTTATTTTTATTCTCAAATGAGAGTAGTTTTAATCTTTTGCCTTAGGCAATGATATAATGTCCACATAGATACAACAATACTTACCTTTTTCCTCTTTCTCATCAAATTGGCAGTTGAATTTATTTTAATTAAAAATTTTATTTTCTATCAACATTTTGTTTACCAATTGTGTCTGCCTAATTGTGTGTACAATAACGGATTTAAAACTTTTTCTATTAGATATAAATATTTTGTTTATTTTTTATTTTAATTTATTAATAACTTCGTGTGTTCTTGATAGATCGATCATGAATTGGGTCACTCGGTCCGACTCGAAGGTCCATTCAAAAAATAAAAAAATTTAGACAAAAATATAGACCGAAAAAATAGATTTAGACAAAAAAACGATAAGCTTTTTTAACCTGAACCCAGCTTGACTCAGCCCAAATTTACAGAAGAAAAAACCTGTTTTTTTTTTATGTCTCTATTATATTGTTATCTTGATTTGGATATTATATAACTTTTGTTTTATTATTAATTTTGCTATTATATTAGAGATATTTGTTTATTAAGTTGCATATATCTTAGAATTATTTAAGTATAAATAATTTTTAAAATTTATTTTCAAATTATGTATTTGATACATTATATCTTTCAAATTTATTTTTATATAAAAATAATAATATAAAAAATTTAATACAGAGCAAGTTAGACCTGCACTCGATTTTAACATTTTATTAAAGTCAAATTTAGACAAAATTTTATATTTATTTTTCAAACCAACCCTGACCCAAACCTAAAAGACATTCCTAAAGTTCTATTGATACTCGACCCGATTATAATCACATCTAATTCTTGATCTAATAGCATTTATGGAAAAGAATTATTGTAGCTTTTCTTTTGCTATCAGAAGGTGCATGTCTTTTATTTTACTAAACAAATATGCATGGGTTTTTATAAGAAACTTGTAATAGATTGAATTAATTTTACCGAATTCCTTTTTTTTTTCGAAATAGTATTTTGATTTGATGTTTGATAAAATGCCAATAAAAATTGTTTGGGTTAAAATTGAAACTCATCTCAATCGTTTTAAGTTTTGATTAAGGCTTAACTCATAAAAAATAAAGGAAAATCAAGATATACAGGGTGCAACGTAGACAATATAACTACGTGTCCAATGTAAAGCATTGACATGGCATAAAATACATTAATTAAAGAAAAAAAAATTAAATGGACCCCAAATTAAAAATATTGTTTTTACAATACCTTCTTCGGGGAGAAAAGGCTCAATTTTTAAACTCTAAATTTTATTTATTATATAAATTTAAAATGAAATTTTCTACCTACTACTACTAATGACATTTATTATTTTATTATCATTTAGTTAAATTCATTATTAATTTCTATACTTTGTAAAAGTTATGAATTTAATCTTATATCTTAAGTTGATCAATTTTCATCTTGTACTTTTAAAATTTTAAAATTTTAATCCTCACCGACAATAATAATTAAATCATTAAGTTAAGTTTTATTATTTTTAAAATCGATGTAGTAAACATATGTATGATGTTACATTAGTTTGTTATTTCCATAATACTTACTAAAAATCTAGTTGATGGATTAACAAGTCATTTGGATTAAAATTGTAAATTTAAAATTCAAAAATATAGAGACTTAGAGTAATTTAATTAGAAAATTTGGACTAAATCTATAACCGTAAAGCGTAGTATGGGGTTGGTAATTGAATTTAACTGAACAAATTTAACTACTACTATTTGGGTTAGGATTAAAATTTCAAATTTTTTAAAAAATAAGGACTGAAATTGACCAATTCAAAAAGTATAAAAACTAAAATTAGTCAAATTTAAAGTATATAGCCTAAATTCACAATGTTTGTAAAGTACAGGACCTAATAGCAGAAATTAACCTTAGTATTTAAATATTCAGTTTTGAGTTTTGTATCCACGTAAAACCGCACGCCTGTCGCCGCATAAGCATTTCTTAGACCGACTAGAACTTTTTTTTTTTTGAAGGTGACTAAAACATTTTAAAAGAAAGTAAATAAATATTGCTAAAACGATAAAAAATGATTTTAAAATTGATATAAAATTAAATACGATTTTAATTGAAATAATAAATTTAAAATTATAACAATTATAATCTTTTAAAATCAAATCCATGATTTTCTTACTTCACAAAATAGGTGAGTCTTTAATTATTTTACAAATAAAAATTCATTGCTTAATAAAATTATTATAATAGTATAAATACATAGATAAAAATAAATTTAAAAAATAAAAATGGATTTTATCTAAATAATATAAAAAGTTAATTACGAAAATAGGGTATGGTGTAAATTATTTACTAGAATAATATTTTTATAGTAAAATTAAGTATGCTAATTTATGAAGTGAAATCACTTATAAAAAATATTTTAATAAAATGAATAAAATAATAATTTTTTAAAAAGGGTTACATTAGAATGTTGGCACCCTTTTTCATCGTCACTCTTTTTTTTTTAAATTTGGGGTAATTATGGTATAAATTTTAAATTTCATACTTCTATTTTATGTTTTAATTTATCATAATTTGATCTTTGTATATTTTGGATTTAAAAGTTAATCAAATTATTTAATACTATTAAACTCAATTATCAAATTACTTACTTTAAGATCAACTGCTCATCAAATTCATATGAAAAAAATTAATTAAATCATCAATTCAACAATTAATCTATCATATAAACTTGAACTATTGATTCTTATCTAATTTGCCACATATAAATTATTGAATTGATAATTTTATTAATTACGTTTGATCTTGAGATAAATATTTTGATGATCGAATTTAATAGTATTAAATAATTTGACTAACTTTTAAATTGAAAACATATAAAATTAAATTATGATAAATTAAAATAAATGAACTAACTTTTAATTTTCATAAAATAGAATAAAATTTAAGAATTATACCCACAACCATCCAATTAAAAAATAAGTAAAAATAAAATCAGGATAAAAAAAAGGTGCGGCATGAAATCATATTGATGACACCTAATTTATAATAGAAAATATAAATATGTTACATTTTCGTAATTAGTATTTTATAAATTAAAAAAAAAACCATAAAAAAGTAACGGTAGAAAAGAATAGTCCAAAATTAAAAAACCGTGGAAAGTAGTGAAAGGCTCTTGGAAAAGCAGAAGCGCCCATAGTTCACGGCGTTTAAGACGCCCGCTGCTTCAACAAATCAACCTACCCCTTTCTCGCCTTAAAAAACAGAATCTGAAACCCCCCCCTGATTATTTGATCACTCTCTAAAACCCCAGCCAAACGAGTCTTTCCAAACCCAATGGATTCTGTGTTTGCCTCCATTGTTCAAGCTCCTGAAGATCCCATTCTTGGGGTAACTTATCATCCTCCTTTCTTTGAATCAGTAACTCATACTTTATTTTAAGTTTGATTCAATCATCTTCGTTGATCGGATCATTACGTGTTCGATCGCGGCTAACCATGAGCTTTATGATCAAATGTAACCGAGGAATTTCTTTTTATTTTTCTTATTTGCCTCTTGCTGTAATTTTGAATATTTGGAGTTTCATTTTAGATTCGCTTTCCCTTTTTTTTTTTTTCTTTCAGAAAATAAATAGAGGAAGCTTCGTTTGATTGATTGATTGATAGGTGTTTCATTCGTTCATTCTTTTATTTTTTTTATTCTTAATATTTTATTTGAACAAACAGGTGACAGTTGCTTATAACAAGGATCCAAGCCCAAACAAGTTGAATTTAGGTGTTGGTGCTTACAGAACTGAGGTATTTTTAAGTTTTCTTTAAGAATCATCTTAATAATAAAGTTGATCAGTCTTCTTCTTCTACTACTTAATGTTGATTCAGTTGATCTGTTTGTGACAACAACAGGAAGGAAAACCTCTAGTTCTAAATGTTGTTCGAAAAGCAGAACAGCTTCTTGTTAATGACCAGTAAGTTGTTCAAACCGTTCTATTCTTCATGCCGTGCTAGCATTGTTTCATTGATCATGTTTTATGTACTTTCAGGTCGAGAGTCAAGGAGTATCTTCCTATTCTTGGTCTCGCAGAGTTCAATAAATTGAGTGCTAAGCTCATTCTTGGTGATGACAGGTAAAGGAAGAAATTGAAGAAAAAATGAAAGTGCCTTCTTTTAGTTTAGTTGAAACCATTCTTTTTGTCTACTTGTCCATTTCTGTTGTATTTTATTGATTTCTTAATGGATGTTTTTTGTTTGTTGCTTTTGGGTAGTCCTGCTATTCAAGAGAACAGAGTGGCTACTGCTCAGTGCTTGTCTGGTACTGGTTCCTTGAGGGTTGGAGCTGAGTTTTTAGCAAAGCATTACCACCAAGTAAATTTGACTGGTTTTTTAATTTTTGCTTTAGTAAGCTGTTATCATTTTGAAGAGCAAGTGATATTTATTTTGCCCATCTTTTGTTTTCCAGCGTACTATATACATTCCACAGCCATCATGGGGAAACCATGTGAAAGTTTTCACGATGGCAGGGTTGTCGGTGAAGAATTACCGCTACTATGATCCAACAACTCGTGGGCTTAATTTCCAAGGTCTGAGATAATGGTTTTCTGTAAATAGGCCATGCAGTGAATGCGTTGCTGCTGTTAATAAGTTGATTAGTTTAAGAAATTTTTGGAGAAACAATTGATGCATTCATTTATTACAGGGAGAGTTTTTTTTTTTTAAAAAGCATATTCAATATAAGATCTTGGCTACCGTCCATAAATCTTCCTGCAAAAATGTCATTGCCTTTTTATTGCCTGCTTTTGGTTTCAAGTTCCTTTAAACAAGTTCTGTATGGTTTATGGAACCAATATCTTGCTTGTGGTAAGCTAATAAAAGTAACGGCAAAATTTTTGGGAAACAGGTTTGCTAGAAGATCTTGGCGCAGCACCAGCTGGAGCTATAGTGCTTCTTCATGCCTGTGCTCATAATCCAACTGGTGTTGATCCAACTGTTGAGCAATGGGAACAGATCAGACAGTCGATGAGATCTAAAGGGTTATTGCCTTTCTTTGACAGTGCTTACCAGGTAATCGTCTGTTGTTGAATAAACTTAGTGCTGTTCAACGACCTCCATTTATGTTGTTAAAGTTTTGATATGTTATTTTACAAACACTTGAATTTTGACATCCAGGGATTTGCAAGTGGTAGCTTAGATGCAGATGCACAACCTGTTCGCATGTTTGTTGCAGATGGCGGGGAATGCTTTATAGCTCAAAGTTATGCAAAAAACATGGGACTTTATGGGGAGCGTGTTGGTGCTCTCAGCATTGTAAGATGCTGGACTTATAAATTCTGAGTAGATTTCTTTCGTTATATGCCTAAGGCCTCTTTCATATAATAATGATAATAATTTTACAGGTCTGTAAGGCGGCTGATGTTGCAAGCAGGGTTGAGAGCCAGTTGAAGCTTGTGATTAGGCCTATGTATTCCAATCCACCAATTCATGGTGCCTCAATTGCAATGACTATCCTCAAAAATAGGTGGGTTCTTTGTCAGACCAAACTACCTGAACTTGTTAGATGACAGAGAAACGAGTAGGATTGGTAAATTTTTAGAAATGAAACGATTGCAACAAATTTATCTTGGTGTTAAATTTATCTCATTACTGTTAATCCTTGCCCATATCATGTGATATTAATTAGAGGAGGAAAACATGTATTCTTCTGTTTCAATTTAATTTTTCATCTATGAATGTTTTGTTGGACTTTGAATGAGATCATTACTCAAATCAAGCAAATTCACTTGTGGGTTGCATATAGTTTCTCTTTTAAAATTGTTCTTATATTTATTTATATATATATATTTATAATCTTGTTCTTTATTTTTACAGTGATATGTATAACGAGTGGAAGATTGAACTGAAAGCTATGGCAGACCGAATTATTAGCATGCGGAAACAACTATTTGATGCTTTAAGTGCTAAAGGTTTTGCTTAATCCTTTCTTCTAATGGTATATGCATATATGTGCCCCTTTTTTTCTTAACCGGTAGGTTTGAGCTGTAAGTTTGATAGGTAAGAGTCAGTCAAAATCTGTTGTATATGTTATTGACAAGAAATTTGCGTATTCTTTTCTTGAATTTTCTATACTGTTGTATGGATCTTTGGTGTACTCCATTCAAGCAGAAACTAAACATGTTTCTATCTTCTTTCTTACAGGTACTCCAGGTGACTGGAGTCACATTATAAAGCAGATTGGAATGTTTACTTTCACAGGATTGGACAGTGATCAAGTTGCTTTCATGACCAAGGAGTACCACATCTACATGACATCTGATGGGTAAAAAGATCTCTTTCTTTTAACCTCTTGTATTGACTCCTCCCCCAAAAAAAAAAAAAAACACTTCGGAGATGAGAGAGGAAGGTTGGGGGTTTCTAGATGGTTGGGTAAGAAATGCTTTTGTTTTGTCTAACCAAAAATCCGCATTTTGCCCTGAAAAATCAGTGCCAGGCTAGAAAATCATGCCTTGAGGTTTCCCCTTCAGCTACTCTTGCATGAGTCATAATAAGATCATTTGACGTGGATGCAATGAATGTTTTATATGATTAAAAGTTTTCATTCAACATTAAGAGGGTTTCTTTACTGCTATAATGAAGTTGTTTCTGCATTGCAAAGGAATAGAGCTATTTACGCACCTTTACTAAAACGAGTTTAGCACTTATTCTAGTTATAGATTGGTAATCTCTTCCTCCAAATTTAGCGACTCTCCATCTTCCCTACTCCCACACATACCCCAGGCACCGTGTTAATGGCTTACAGTTAAGAGTTGTAGCAGTCTCTTCTTCTGTTTCATTTACTGTATCCCTTAACCCGAACTTCATTTGCATTTGCATAGTTGATGATATTTCTGAAGATTGTTATACCTACTGGTATCCATCTGTAAATGCCTACTTTAATTGTGATGCTAAATCAAAAGAAAATTTCTTCTTTATATTGCATGCAGGAGGATTAGTATGGCAGGTCTTAGCTCCAAGACTGTGCCTCATCTTGCTGATGCTATACATGCTGCAGTGACCCGTGGCTGTTAGAAAGCAAATTTAAAGTTCTGTAGCAAGTACTTTTTGGGTTTTAGCCCCATCCATGTCATGACTGTTTTCTTCTTAACTTTTCAAGCACATATTATTTTCCATAATAACTGTTGGGTCTGGATTGGAACCAGATTTTTGATATTTCGATTTCAATGTTATACATTACATGTCCTTTTAAACTTCATCGTAAATGGCATGCTTGCAATTGGTATCAATATTTTTGTGAAGAAGTTTTATTTGATTTTGGTTGGGCAGGTTTTTTTTTTTTTTTTTCTGAAGGGGTTACTGTTCATTTCCTGGTGTTTGAGAAAAATGAATGTGACGTGACTGTTTTTATTTATTTTTAAGTTTTTAAAATATTGTATCTATAGGCCCGATGACAATGGATTGAACAATTTTTCCATTTGATATCAATGTTGATATATTTGTAGTTAAAAATGTAAAGAAATAAGAAAATGAAGTTGAACTAATGGTTGCAGTCCGGATTATAAAAAAAAAAATGTTATAATCCTAGAGCCGGAATGCAATCTCAAAAAGCATCAATCTTAAGGCTTCCCTGCCCAAGTTGTGAAGCAAGAACGATGTAAGGTGTAGAAAGGTGAGTGCCCCAAAGGAGTCCTGCAACATGGGGCTGACTCATATATACATTGGTTTAACTCTACATATTTCTCTCCCTCTTCTTCCTTATCCTTGTAATTCCTCTTGTTACCTTTCTTCCAAATTTACCATTTTTATCAATCAATCTGGATCATTCCACAACTTCTTAGCCCGTTTAAGTTTTCAATCCTCTTTAGGTAGGAACCTTTGTTGGGGGTGGAACCATGTGATGATGGTTTGAACGTGTTACTCTCCTCATTATCAACCTTAATGCAGATGTCTGGATCACTTGATCCCGAGAGTATCAGTATCTCCGGAGCAATCAATCTCGCTGCACCTTCGTGTTCGAGTAAGGGAGTCAGCATGAAGAACATCCTCAATTCTTGACATCACTGAGAAAGCCAAGCTCTCCAATACCCTAGAATAGCTCTCCTGGATAGCCAGCCCTACATCCTATTGAAAGTTCACACACTAGTTAAAACTAAGTTTATCAAACCTGGAATACAATTGAGGAGAAGGTTAAGCTATTGTACCCTATTTTCTTGGATCTTTGAAATATCAAGTGAAGATTGTGCAACTCCAGGGAATTGCTGTTTGAGTAAGAGTAAGATAGTCTCAGCCCTCACTTCAAACAGCTCCCTTTTCCCAGAACTGATACCCGAACCCCATGGATTCCATCCATCTTTCTGGTTCATCTTCCTTTTCCAAATCAAAATGGAGGCTTCAATCCTGTTCTTGAAGTCGAGTACTTTGTGTTCGGTCGAGAAATCCATAGCTGACAGAAATTGTAAGGGATCAAAGCTATCCACTGTGATGCTTTTATAAATTGAATCTCCAAGGCTTTCTCTTCCATTCTAAGTCAAAAAATGCATATTTGTTGCTTTAGTACAGGTTAACATTCTAGTCTATTATGTGGAGCTCCATTGATTTATTTACCTTGGGGAGGGAATCAATGTAACTTTCTGGGATTTGTATTTCAGATAAGACTTGAGCATTGATGTTCATTGCAGCTTTTAGCACTTGGCTTACAGACTCCTTTTGATATTGCAGCCGTTTTCGTGATGTTTCCGACAGTCCATTTTCGGGAACCTTAACGATAGGATGCCACCATTTGTCATCCCTTTGGCTGCTGTTGTCCATGTCTTGATTTTCATTTTTGGACGCATACCAAAACTCTTGTTCTTGTCCAAAGTTGTCAAGAGTCTCCTGTTTTCATTACATACTTTTTGATCAGCTGCATATCATATACTGTTATTCTTTATCATCATCAGGTTAGAAAGGATTAGAGATACTGACGATAAGAATCGCATCGAGTTTGAGCAGGCCGGGTATATTCGCCAGCAGATCGCTCCGTTGCCTCGTGATCATAACCTGTTGAGTTGAAATAAAATGGTTGGGAGTTAATTAGCAATGGTGAAATTGTAATCAAAGATCCCAATTTCTTTGAGAGATGATGATGGTATGTACCTCCATATTGGTACCATCCTTAGATATCTGTTGTGAAGGAACAAATTCAACAATGTGATCAGTTACAGATAAAAGCCAATCCATTTCTTTTCTCCACCTTGCTTTCCTTTCCGGAGCCAAGGGTTCTAATTTCCCTTTCTCTCCAAATATCGATGCTGCAATATAATTGGCCACCATTATACATACATACATACATACATACATACATACATACATACATACATACATACATACAGGAATATTTACCTGCTAGATTAGTGACAGCATTTGACAAAGCCAAAGCTGAATAAACACCTTTTCCTCCTCCAGACATATCTTCACCCAGGAGCAACTTTGCAAACCTTTCCTTCATCATTTCCATATCAGATTGCAGATCGTGATGGGGAATTCCTGCTCCTACATTTTGATGCACCATTGATTGTTCTTCATTTCTTATGTCCATACCATCATCATCATCATTGGCATCAGGGATCAGATTCTGGTGGTACTTTCCTGAATTATCAGACGACATTCTCGTACGGTTGCAAGATGAGGAGGTTCGAAGGGTGTACCTACGTGTTAATGTTCGAATCATATTGTCAATCCAAAGCTTCTTCTTCTTCTTCTTCTTCTTCTTCTTCTCCTCCTCCTCTTTGTGTTGTTTAAACAACAAAAAAACAAAAGAAGAAGAAAACAAAAAAAAAAAAAAAAAAAAGAACTAAAAAAAGAGGGTTTATGTGATTTTTGAAGGTTGAATAAATAGAGGCTGAAGTGGTTTAATGGCGATTACTGTATGTACAACAAGAGAATGTACGGTGCATATTTTCAGAAAACATAAATTTGAGGGTCGGTTCTAACAAATTAAACATAAATTCTAAACAACGGTTTTTGTCTAAAAACAATAAATAAAAATGGCAAGATGGATGAATGGTGCAAAATGTTCGGGAAAACATACAACTTTTTTAACTGATTTAACTAACTTAACTCCCTCTTCATAAGCTAAAATTTGCATGAAAATGGAGGCACCACGACCAACTTTTTCATTCCATAGGCATTTCCCTTAATTAAAGTATTTTATATATTAGCTTTCAAAGGTACAGTTTGAATGCATTATTTGACGAGGGACTTTTGGCGAAGATACGGACGACCCACTTTTATGTGTGTCAAATCTCAACTAATAAACAAATCTGGTCAAAATTAATGTTTCAACCTAACAAGATTAAACGCCCCCAAAAAATGGCTCAACATAATTCAAGAGGTACATTAATCATTCAAACAAATTTCAATATTTTTATTCTTTATATTCCGTAATATTACATTCATCTCAAAATTATATACATTTAATTTTAATGTACTTCATTAAGTCAATCATTTTAATTACGTAATAGAATATTTCACCTATAAGAATATTTAAAATATAACATGTGAACCATCATCAAATCACGTTAAAACTTACTTGAAAATTCCTATGATATGTAGTTCATAACTTAACTAGCATATTACAGTATTATCTCATTCAAATAAGACTTTTCATAACTTAACCAATGACTCTCTATAATAAAACATTTGTCCATGAGGATGACCTTCATTAATCATCCAAATGAATTATAATACCATTGAATAACATTAAACATATTAATTTAGTTTTTTAACCAATATCTCATTTATTTGTTATTCAACATATTAATTTAGTTTTTTAACCACTATCTCATTTATTTATATAATAATCTATTCTTCCTAATTGCTCAATTCTGAATTGAGCAGCAGTTATTTTGATTTATGGGTATCGGTTATTAAGTCATTTAATTTCTTTCTTCACATTATTTTTTATATCCAATTGTCTTAGTGTGTGTTTTTAAAGTATTCAATTAATTAAAATTTGATTATTAGATTATCATTAAAGTATCCAATTGTTTGTTTATATTTTGTATAATTTGATTTAAGAAAATATGTATTTATATCATATATTTAAATTTATGAGATATTTTAAATAATTTATCTAAACTATTTGTAGAGAAAATTTTGTGCTCATAACGTGTTTGTGTTCAACATATTATTTTAATATAATACAATATTAAAGGTCAAAGATGGGAGTGATACATTTTAAACTCGTATTGAAATAGATATATGACAAATTAATATTTATTATGTATAGATTTTGATTTTTTTGCTGGCATGTTATATATTAATTATTTTACTATGTTGTATTTGCATCATGTCTTCATTCATTCATATCTTTTATAATTTATCACACTAATTTGATTTTGACTCTAAATTGTATAAAAAAATTTAATATATAGCATGCTACAGACAATAGGCTCAATTTATTACATTTACCTCTTAATATTTACATATTTTTCAATTTGATCTTTATTTTTTTACCTAAATTTGATTATTAACTTTTTAAAAGAGTCTAATTATTTTTTATTATAAAAATGTTGACAAAAACATTAACTTTTTTAATAATGTTGGTATGACAACTCATGTGGTAATGTCTATGAACCTCATCTTGACATAGTACAACTTATCTTATATATCACATTAATTATAAAAATATTTAAAATAAAAATAAAAAAATAGTATGAAGTACACGTGGATTATTAAGAGAGTTGCTATGTTTAAATCTTCAACATTTTAGTTAGTATTTTCGTTAAAAAACAAAAAAATTTGACTTTTATCAAAATTGATGATCAAATTCTATTTTTTAAATTAAAGACCAAATTTAATAAAATGAAAAAGATATTAATATTAAGAAATAAATATATTATTATATCTAATTAATATAAATAATATGTTGAACATAGACTGTAATTTAGGAAGCAGGAGTATATTGTGATTATATAATAGTAATAGAAAAACTATTAGGTGGGGCAAGTAAATTTAGAAAGAAAAACGAATAAAACAACGTACATTTCAATTGTGAGACATTCCCTCCCTCTCTCTCACCTTTTATTAATTAATGTCCGCAAATTGTTCTTCATGTATTTTCATCTTTGCAATTCGGCTTCAGTTTTAACTTCATGGCTAGTTTGGAATTTTAAGGGCTTATTATTATTATTATAGATATTTACAAATAGGTTAAAATTTCCATAAATCCCTCTACTTTGCAAAATTTTGAAATTTAAAATAAAGAGAAACTTTGACTTTAAAAAAAAAAAAAATTGAGATAATGTGAAGTTAAACTGAAAATAAAACGGAGCCATACTAATTACAAATACATGTTGAATGTTTATGTTAGTGATTGTTTTTGGTACTAATCTTGGGAGAATAATTAGTGTGGGTTAATTACAAATGGCATGTGCGTCCGCTCACTGGGGAAATGTAATGTGATTGCCAACACTACACTATTTTTGTCCTGAATTAAACTGCTTTTGAATTATTGGGCATAGGAAGATTCGGGGGAATGTATAGCAGGATTTCCATTTGCTTTTTTACATCAAAGCAGCTCTCATATAACATATATAAACCCTTTCATTTAGTTTACACTATCAACATTCAATTTCATTTTCTTCAGAGACTTACTTTTAATATTTTTAATACAAAATTTTAGTCTCAGAGATAAAGCCCCTGCTTGCTTCCAATCTTTCTTTCTACCCATAACACTCCAATCAAACCTTTTCTGCTAACTCAATTTTAGGTTTGTCTTTTGGAACAAATGGGCAAAAGAGGGTTGAAGCAAACTTTCTAAGCTTAGCCAAGCATGGTGAATAACCATACATAGAGTTAGCAGCAGCAAAAACGATGGTGAGGATTTGAATTGCATTAATGATAGGCACCACCAAAAGTAGTATTAGCACCATACCTTCATTTATGTATAGTCATAGCATGACTCTTGTGAATGCATTAAACTTTATTGTAATACTGTAAAAAGAGTAAAATGAGGTAAATGGATTCCGCTGCTCCCAAACATTTCAATAAAGGCTTGGGTGAATTGGCCGTTTAAAAAAAAATATTTTAATTTTGAAGAGAGTCAGAAGCATTTTCATACCTATTTTACCAAATATTCTTTTTTTCAACATATTTCCCTCATTTAGTCTTATTTTTGGTTTAACCAAAAAAAAAAAAAAACTGCATTGTTTAAAATTTTCCCAGTTTAAAAATGTTGAAATGCGGTCCATTTGCTTTGTTTTTGTTTTTTTTCACAACTCAACTAAGAGAAAAAAAAAACTGGTGTTTGGTATAGAATATAATATAATATAATGTTAGCTACAAGTAAACCATAGTTTTGGTTACTCAAAATCCAGGTGATTGGTGGGACTAGGATTTCAACTTCTCAGCTCTAAATATTACTTTTTTAACTTCTTTTTTGGGTTATTGTTAAAATGAGCCCTCAAATCTGACAATTTTGCATCCAATTAACTGACAATTTTGATACCAATAAACTCTTTATTTTAATTGATTAGAATTCCAAAAATTAATCATCATTAACACATGAATTTGAATTATAAATAAATAAATAATGAGATAGTTGATTCTTCTTTTGTCTTTTCTATCCATCACAAGCATCATACGTTTTTATTTTTTTCAAACCTTGCGGCTTGCACCATTAAACCCCAAACAGTCTCTTTAATGTACACAATTAATTGTTTTTTAAATAAATTGAACTTCTGTTACACTAACTTATTACTCAATTATTTCATTTCTCTTAAATAATCTTACCATAATTTGCTTAGCCGATGGATTTCTATTTTTTCCTTATTTTAACTAATTATATATTAAATAATCTTCTAAATGCATTCATTGAACAAAAACCTAATTAAAAATATTACTAAATAACTGAAATAATCTATATTATTATAAACTGATTCATATATCACGAATTTAAAAATAACTTATTTTTAAATAAAATAATCATTAACTTAAAATATCTATTTTAATATTTTTAAGATTTAAATTTATTTATCATGTACAAATATTTTGAAAAGAATAATATTTTATTTTCACCCACGAACAGGATTTTAGTAATAATAAAACTTGGAACATATTGCAATATAAAAAGAAAGGTTAAATGCTTCTATTAGTCCTTCTACTTTGAAACTTTTGTGTATTTAATCTATATACTTTTTAAAATTTAAAATATTAGTTCTTCTGAAACAAGACTTGTTAAATTTATTTAGTTAAGCTCTGGTATTTTAAAATCAAATGCAACATACTATCATGTGTAATACAATGTTAATTTTTATTTTCACATATTACTCACTCAAAATGTAGTTAATGAATTAACCCATATTATTTGCACCAAGATGAAATTTCAAAACTTGAAAAGTATAAGGACTTAAAATGATCAAATTGGAAAATATAAACTAAATCTACAATTTTACAAATAGTACAAGACTAGTAATTGAATTTAACCAAAAAATTTAATTACTACCTTTTGGTTAAGACTAAAATTGACCAATTAGAAAAATATAATAATTAAATTCATAACTTTTACAAAGTATAAGGATTAATAGCAGAATTTTACCAAAAGGGAATTAAAAAAAAGGAAGAGCAGTTACAGAAAGATGATGTTAAAGAAGAGGAGAGGGGTAGTTGCCAAAACTTGCGTTTACCGTGCTTTCCCTCGTCGTGCTTTCCAACAGATTTTTCCCTTCCTTTTTACTCTTTTTTTAATTTTTTTTTTGCCTTTATTCCTGCAACACGCGTACGACAAATTATAACTATAAGTCCCACCGCCATGAAATCACGCCGCTTGCTAAGCTTCCTCCTTAACCATCTCATTTCCCCCAATTAAACTAATCTATTAAGCTGTTTTTTTTTTTCTTTGTTTTGTAAGAAAAACTGAAGGCGCTTCTTGTTTCACACACACTCCCTTCTTCATTGCTTTACCAACAAAGTCAATGCTCCTCACTGCTTTGGTTTTCTCTTTGGATCTGAGTCTCTGCACTTTCACTTTCAGCTTTCTACAAGGTCAGCATTCTCTTCTTAAATTCTTGGCTCCTGCTCCTGCTTCTTCTTTTTTTTTTTTTCCCCTTTTTGCATGCATTTTTCTCATCTGGGTCATCTTCCTTTTGCCTTCTTCTGGGATGGTTTAAAATGGTGAAAATGAGAGGAAATTGTTAAATTCAGGTTTTTGTCCATTAAGTTTTGGGGGGAAAACTCATTCTTTACTCTTTATATAAAGATGACACTTTTGCTTTTACTTTGTTAAATTTATATCCTTTTTTCAATTATGTAATGGTATCATATAAGTTAAGTCTTTCATCTTTATTTATGGTCGAATCTAGATTTAAGGATCTATCTGGATTAACAAATCTCTGGAAGATAGTAGCTAAGGTTTGAAACATTCCAAAGGGAAATGTAATTTCATTGTTTTTTTCCCCATTTTTTAATGGCATTTGGTTTTGTTTAATGGGGCGGCAGCAACTGATTTAAGGATTTTTGCTTATGTTGTTTTCAATGAACCAGAGCTGAACAAGTGTTGCTGTTGTCTGTTTCGGCCAATCTTTGAATCTGATTAGAATATCAAAAGGCTGTAAGAATATCATCTCATGAGAAATATTTTAGTACTGGTAGATTTGATATTTTAGTATTTGTAAGCATCTGACTCACATTATAAAATGCTTCGGATATAAACAGAATATGCCTCAAGACAGCCTAAGATCAATTGTTTACAGATCATTTGTTGTGTGTGATGATCCGAAGGGAGTCGTAGAGTCTGGAATGATTAGAAGGGCTGAAAGTGGTTCAAGGAAGATGGAGCATAAGAATGAAGGCCGAAAAGCAAGGAACAGATTGGATGTTTGTGTTGCGAGTAAGGCAGGAAGAGAAGAGACAGTGTCTAAGGGTCCCATGGAAGAACTTCATAGCTCATCTTCCTGTCAGCTCTTGGAGGTTTCAAGAGGAGCTCACAAGCTGAATCAGGTGATCAACTCATGGTCTGGAGGGATTTGGTGCGACCAGCATTCAAAAGATCTAGCAAAGGATCTGTTGAAAGGAGCTCTGGAATTACAGGATTCTTTACACATGCTGGGGAAGTTACAAGAAGCATCTCATTTGGCTAGGTTGAAGAAGAAAGTAAAGGAAAAATCTGATAAGGTGAGAAATGATCAAGTGATTCAGGGAATGCATTTGAGTTCAGTTGAAGAGCGAAATTACCGAAAGGCAATCCAGAATCCGCACCTTTCAGCTGGTGTTTCTTCTAGAGATTGCATTGAGGAGCTTAGGGAAGTGATTAGAGATAGCTTAGCTAGGCAAAATCTATTGCCAAACATAAATGCTGAAGAAAAAAGATGCTTCACTTCAAGATATCCGCTGGACTCAGCTTCAGATATCCCATCCACAAGCTCAAGCCAATCTTCATCTGTTCAAACTGACAACTTTACTTCCATGGAGTCATCTATCTGGTCAGCAGCTGAAGAGAAGAAGGCAAGAGGCCCGAGATTGATTGCAAAGCTTATGGGCCTAGAAGAAATGCCTCCAAAGTCATGGAAGACAAATTCCCAGAAAGATACAGAGAATAAGAAGATTTACAGTCAACAGCGACCTGCTTTTGAAATTGATACACCGAAAGTGAGAAAGCCTCAATATGCTCTCCGGACAGAAAATCCAGAGAAGACGCTAAAGGACGTCCTTGAAACGATGCATTTTAAAGTGCTTCTCAAAAGCAACTCCATCAAAGAGATTAAGCCTGATTCCTATCAATCAAGTGATTTCTTTTCAGGAAGCAGGTTAATTAACAATAGTCCACCTATTGTACTCATAAAACCTCGACATGATTGGTACTTGCAACCAGAAGAGAAGTTTGCACCGGTGCTTCAGGAGGAGGGAAGCTCAAACAGAGAAACTATGCTCAAAAAACCAAAAGCAAAAGAGGATTCACCTTCAAAATTAATTGACTCCAACAATAGAGGTTTGAACTTCAGTAAAAGAAGCAGAAGATTGGAAACAAAAGAAACTCCAGTGAAGAGACATATCCAGCAGGAAGGTGCAAAAGACAGCCGAGAAAATGAGACCAGACCAGCGAGAAAGGAAGTAAAGACTAAGCAAAGCCTTTCTACTAGGGTGAAAAGTTCAGGTTCTATAACTCAGTCATCGCTGAAGAAAGTGGCAACTGAGAAGAACATTGACATGATACCAAAGCCTATGATAAGCAGCAGGAAACCATTTGAGAAGGAGGTTCCTAAACCAAAGAATTTATTGAGGTCTAAAGTTCAAGCCAAGGTTGCCCCTCAAAAGTCCAGTAAGCCTGAAAATGCTTCAAATGTTATGAAAAGTAAAGTTTCCCACCAACCAAGTGCAACTGCAAACTCCAACTCTGCTCGCAAACCACAAACTATAGTTCGTGGCCCTGTTGATATGAAAAAGAGCTCAACAAAAAAAGCAGTGAGCAAGTCTGCCGTGGTTAAAATAACTGTGAGTTCTTTTAAGTTTACATTCTGCTGTTATAAATCTAATTTCATTAAATAGCAATGTTGACATCTACGATTTGAAATGCCTGTGCAACATGTATTAAGCTATGAAAATAAGATTGAGAGTTCTTAAATGCAGTTCATCTTCTTTGCAGACTGAGAAGATAGAATGCAAAGCAGATCAGGTTGTTTTGGAAGGAAACAATATTAATCTTACATCTGAAACTGATACTATTTTGGAAGAGAAGAGGATTGATCTTGCATCCATTCACAATACTCTTTTGGAAGAAAAGAGAATTGATCTTACATCAAATAATGATATTCTTTTGGAAGAAAAGAGGATTGATCCTGCATCTGAAAATGATACTAATTTTGAAGAGTATGGCTCTGCAACTTCAGATCAACTTCCTAGAGAGGAGGGAGCAGAACACACTGATATTCAGATTGGAGGTAACACCCTTTAAACTGAAATTTTATTATATCAGTGTTCTAGGTGTGACATTATTACCCAGATGCCATTTTCTCACATTACAGATGTAGATACATATAGACCAGCATTTCTGATGTAATTGCATGTACAATGTCTCATGTTTAAAAATAATTTTATGTTATATTTTGCTGATTCTCTCTTCTAGTGCTGACACCTTCCTCTCCCAACCCGAGCTTCTGGAGTCAATAACATAATATTCGGAAGCCAATGTGTTCATCATGCTGAGTTTCTTGACTTTTAACTCGGATAGTCAAACCATCTAAGCTTGAAAGAAAAGCATGTAGCTTGAGAAGGAACTTAATTTGATATATAAACAGATATGCTTTCATATTGTAGTAAGTTAAAGAGAAATTTAAGGAGAAATGATTGAGAAAACATTCTAGGACCTCCAAATAATGGGTGGAGTTTGTCACCATTTCTTCACATAAGTATAACTGCCTTTTAGGTAACCATATAATGGAATTGGAAAAATAAATTCTAAAATTTCAGTTTAGAAAAGTGAACTCCTGTACCTTATGTGCAAAATGAAGATTCTTACCATTTCTTTACTTTCGCCTTGTTTTTCTTGTAGAGCGCTGCAGTGAGAGTTCTGTTTTTGATGTTACCCTGGTTACCTTTGGGGATCAGAACAGCAGAAAATCTATTGAAGAAGTTGATGATGACCTCATCACTCCCATCGGAACTGACTGTGAAAGCATCATGACCGGGACCAGTCTAAAGGCATTGCTATTGAGCAGTCCAGCTTTTATCAATCATGTGGAGGAACTTTTCGATCTTCTTGAAAATGTTCCTACAACTTTGCAAAAAATTGGCATCAGTGGTTTCTCAGATGCTGACACACGACTTTCCTTGGACTGTGCTAACGAAATTGTCCGACGAAGAAGCAATCCTGATTCTCAAATGATTCACCCTCCTTGGTTTAGCCTGGTTGGAAATGCCAAAAGGCATATCTCTCTAGATCATTTGTTAAAGGAAACTTGTGATGGGGTCGAAGCTCTGAGAAGCTACAGTGAAGTTGCTGGTAAAAACTACCCTGCTGATAGTCTTTATTCAATGCTGGAAAGAGATATAAACCACAGTGAAGTTTTGAGTGGAATATGGGACTTGGGTTGGAGGAAAGGATTTTCAGTGGATGACACAATACAAGTAGTGGATGACATTGAAAGGCAACTATTAAGTGGATTAATCGCTGAGATTTGTGCATAAGTGTGTGGTTTTACCAACTTCTTAAATGGTGGTTCTGCAGATCTGCACATTCATAGCTTCAAGAGGTCGTTGATGCAGCAATGGTAAATAAGCTTTACTTTGGTTGAATAAAGGGGGCAGAGTTGAAAGTGTGTGCCCATTTCTTCCATTGAAAAATCATATTTTCATTGCCGTAATTGACAAAATGTATATTTAGGCTTCAGCCACTTAAAATATGTAAATAACCCAAGTTTTATTTTTACAGTGTGAATAAAAATATATCATCATATATGTTAGTGAACACTTGAAATAACATCATGTGAGCTGTATTAACATCATTTGAGCTGTATTAAGTCTTTCAGGTCAACAAAGAAAAGTTGCCCATTTGCTCATTCAGACCCAATCAATACTCAATCAACCATTACACCACCATGTGTCAAGCTTAGATTTCAAAAAGGGCACGGCAGCTTGACTGACTCATTCCCTTTGAAAGATAATCGAGGCTCAATCATTCATCATTTCTGGCGTTGGAGTTTGCCAACTGCCATTAATCTATAAGCAGCAGCTTGCCTACTGAATAAGACAACCACCATATAACAAAATGCAAACAAAGGATTTCTCAATAAAAAAATAATTTACATTATTCTAACCCCACCGCAGTATCAAATGCAGCTGAAATAAAAAATATTGCAAACAAGCATAGGAGACTTTTTAACAACAAGGATATCATTTAAACAGAAATCTTGGCAACAGCAAGCATATTATTCTTTACATATCTCTGCTGACCAATAAAGCTGTTTTAGATGTGGGGTGAAGTGCCCTTTTGGCCTTCTCTCACACTCTGCTTGTCTTCATAAGTAAAAGAAAATTAAGAAGCTGCCCCCTTGAATATAAGGAAATTGAGGGTCCCCAAAGCAAAATAAACAAAAGTCCCTTTTGTATGAGTGAAGAAACACCCAAAGTTTGAACCCACCACACATTGCCATCCACCTCCATATTCCTTGTCAAATTCCTGCAAATAAAAAAAATTCCAAACCCAAACAAATACACACACATACATGAAGATGCCCCAGAACCAAGTTTGAACCTTGTAATACTAAATTCTTAGACATAAAAAACAAAGGAGTGTAAAAGGGTGTTGCAAGTTAAGACCTTCTTGATGTGAGCAGCAATAGAGATGCAGTCAGAAACATCATAAAGATCAAGTGCCTGAGAAGCAGAATCCATGGCTTGGGTTTGCATCTTCTCAGGCATATCAGTTTCTTTTATCATAGCTTTGCCTTCCAACATCGCTTCAGCTTCTGCAGAAAAGGATTCTTTTGGATAAAATTAAAGTATCATTCGGCGTTCAAACAACCAGAAGGTTTTAGTGTTGGCAGAATTATATAGAAGGGGGGAAAGAACATTATTGCGTAGGAAGTATACAACTTTAGAGATGGGGGCACGTACTCCAACCTTTTTAATTTGTCAGCATCTTCACCACTTTTCATTGGGGTTTTGTTTGGATATCTAAGATTCTAATCCAAAGAACCCAAGATGACGCAGATATGATAATTACTGTTGGACTCTACTGGCCGTGGGGAATTTCCTTTCATCCTTTCCTTTTCTCTCTTATTCACTCTTTTTTTCTTTTCTTAAAAAATAAAAAAAGTAATATAAATATCTTTTTGCTAGATTTATAATTAATTGTTTAATATAAACATAATAATTTTTCATTTTTTAACAAGAAACCGTTAGGAATCGAATCTAATGACAATAAATTAGTTAAAAATAACAATTATTGAATTAAAATTAACCTTCAGAAGTTTCTATAATAAGGTTGAAGTCCCTTCATTTACCTGCATCTCATCATAATTCCTATTTACAAATATAGTCATCTATTCAGTTACTCTATTATGTTCCTTAGAGATGTGTCAGAAATAAACTTTTCAATTTCGGCATAGAAGTTGACTAATCAAACGTAATTACGATATCATACTATTACCCACGCCACCAGTTAAGATAGTTTCCACAACAGAAATATTAACACACTCCAATTCCAATTGTCTAAAACCAAACTCCCATTATAAATTGAGGCCTTTCCAATCCACATGGTAGAACTGCACATCCAATTGGCATCATGGTCTCTAAATGCTCCTCTAATCGCAGTATTATTATTGTTTTCCGACAATACTCCATATGTGTTCAGCTTAACACATCTATTTTTCAACAGCCTCCAATAAACTCCCAGCACCTTCTAAATGCGATGGAGCTCTCATAATTTTGAGTTCACAAAGCTCCCAACCCAGACTAAACATGTACCTACAACAACATCAACATTACTATGGCTATTATTTGAAATGGAATTATTTCGACTTTTCCATTAGTAGATATAAATTAATCAATTAAATTATCAGTGTAGTAAAATATAAACTTTTAATTAACATCTAATAGGATTGAGATTAAAAAATCAAAAATTAAAGTGTTTAAACGGTTTATGAAGCACGTCAAATTTCATTTTTATTTATTTTATAATCATTTTATTTTAATGGTAAAATTAATATTTTATATTTAAAACTTTAAATTTTCTATGTAAAATATATATTTTTAAATATTATTGATTATTTACTTAAACAATTATTATTTTTAAAAATATTTATGAAAATTTTTAAACTTTGTCAAACAGTATTAAAAAATCATTGAACAAAGTTTATTTTTGTTCTAAAATATAAACAAATAAATATATAAATAACTTCATTTCCTTTATCCTGTTGGATTGTAGTGGAAGTGAAATTTCCATTTTATCTTATTACAGTGTTATTCATTTCCTTAAATTGGATGGATTGAAAGTGAAAGGTGGGAAAGAAATATAAGGATATCGTTTTTCTTTGTTTGGATATAAAAGGATTTTTTAATGTAAACTTTAATTGTTTGGATGTAAGGAAAAGGAAAGGAAAAAAATATTAGATACTAATTAAAATCAAATAAAGGAGAAAAATATGGTATGTATTTTTTTTGAAACTCTTATTGTTTTTAATTACCTTAAAATAGAAAATTGTAAAAATTTAGATGGAAGATGAGGTATAGAGGAATGTAACAAGTAAAAGAAAATAAGGTAAGGAGGTGTCGGAGTTGGCACTTTGATTACTCTTCGATATTTAAGTTAAGATATAAAGAAATGTAATAAGTTTTTTAGCTTTCATTACTTAACAATTTTTGATTAATTTAATCTTTACTCTCTTTTTTTTTTTTTGAAATAACAATACTCAAATATTTCAACACCAGAGTTAAAGATATAAAATTAAAGAACTAAGCATCATAATTGTCAACAAAATGACTCAACTGCTTTGTAGTCGACACATACAAAAACATCATACCAAAGTTGAACATAACGTAGTTAGCAGCAGCTCAGCTCTCGGTTTGCCCCCTTATCCTCCTAATAGTACTCTTCACCGTCACAGAGCTGGCAATGTTCAAAGTATAAGCACCACCAGCTTTATCTTTCCCGCAATCCTTGCAGCCCCAGATTCCTACAGCCTTTCTCTTTACTGCATACTTTCCACTGAATTCGCAAAAGTACTTGCAGTGTTGACTCACCTCCATCTTCTTAATTTGCTTCCTCAAACTGGCACCATAACGGCTACCATATTTTCCTCCATCTTTGGTCCTTACTTTTTAAAAACATATAAATAGTTCAAAAAATGTTTTAAAATTAAGTTTTTTTAAATTTCTAATAAAAATATAAAAATCATAAAAATTGTGAAAATTAAAAACTCTATAAAATTAAATATATATAATTTAATATGAAAAATATAAAAGTTTCTAAAATTCAAAAATACTCCATGAATGATAATAAGATCTCTCCAAACGTTAAGTTATTTGTTCGGTCCATATTAAATCTAATTTGAACAAATTTTTTATTTAAAATAAAATTAATTATATATAAAAAACATTTTTATTTAAATTTAACTCTAAAATATATAAAATGTCAGTATAAAATAATTTTTAAATAAGGATACAAACTTTGAATTAGTTGAGATTAAATTTAATATATTTTTCTTCAAAATACACTATATTAAAAGAATTTTGTATAAAAAATGGACCCTTATTAGTTTAAAACTGCACAGGTATGACTAGCTATTGACAACAAGTGCTTGTACTGGTCTTCAACTTGAATTGTCTTTAATCTAAAAACAGAACATTTCATTAAACTTGAGAGCATTGTTGGGTACACAACAATCAGGAGGAGTCCAAAAAACACAAAATTTCATTGATGTTACAATATTCACTATTTAAATCACTACTCCAACATATCGCCTACATGATTTCCTTCCTTGTAGGTATACTGCAATCCAAACTAGTCCAGCTAGCCTGCAGCTAGCAGTAAAGAGTCCCAAGAGAACAAATATCCAAATCAGAATTCCAAACTTAATTTGTTGATACTATTGTTCAACAATGGAGGAGATGGTAGTGAAGATAAAAAGGTAGATTCACCTGTGACATAAGAAGAGTCGAAGTATCAAAGGAGAAAGAAGAAAGGTTGGGGAGACTGTGCTAGGATAAAATGCTTAAGGTTGGTGAAAAGGGAGAAAAAGATCATCCTATCATCGTGTGTCTTGAGGTATGTATAAGGGGAAGGTCCCTATGCTTAATGGCATCATGTCACAAAAAATACAGATGGTGATTATTCGTTACACATTGGTTTTCGTCGAGCATAGTACTGCTTTGACATTCCTTTGCTGAGGTAATAATACGAGATTGTTATATCTCAGTAGTCCTTTAATAGTCCCCTTTTGGGGATAAGTGTATATTCATTAATATCGAGTAGCCTAAAAGGGAGTCTGCTATTAAAGGATGGCCTGATGGAGGTGTGAAGCACCCAAGTAGCTAGTCAAACCCAGGTGGTGTAAGACAAAAGGTCATCCATGAGTACTTCTCAAGTCACTTCTCACATTACCACATGTCTTGACCGGATATAACATAATTTATTATAAATTCAACATTTGAATTCCATTAAAAACTTTTTAAAATAAAATTATAAAGTAAAATTTAACCGATCTCTAAATGCCCACATTTCTATTCCAATACTAATCACATTAGATATAAAACTGATAAAATCAACCATCCAGTTTTCATGGATGTCCTGAACAATAGTCCGTGCACTACCCTTGCCAGGAATATGCAAATGACTACCATTATTTGTTAAGTATTTCTTTTAAAAAGATTGCTAAGTCTTATTGATTCACAATTACATCTTTTTTTTTTCTTAAATGTGAATATTAACTATTAATAGGTTTTAAATACTTGATAAAAAAAGGTCAAGATCAAAGCTCAACTCATTTTATCTAAATCATGAATAGATTATCTCTAGCTTTATTTTGTTTTAAGGATGCATTTGAAAAGCCACATAATATTCAAATTTGGGTGTAACTGTTATGCAGGAGCTTAAAATTAAAAAATAAATATATTTTATTATTTCAGTTTATTTTATTTGCAAGGAAGTCTCCTGTATATATTGTAACAGCTTTTTCAACAGCTGACTTTTATTAGTATTTCTTTGAATTTAATAAAGAAATCAAAAGTTTTTCTATAGTTCATTTGCTTAGCCCTAATTCGTTAATTTACTGTTGTTTTCTTCCCCAATCTACATCAACTTTAGTAATCAGAGCCTAATTAGATCCTAAGAGTTATATTAGGATTTGTTATTAACCTATGGTTGCACGCATTAGTGGTCAAGGAAGATGAAATCAATGTCAAGAAACAGAATTAGCTACGCTACCACGTATGACTGAAGAATTGTTGCGTATAGTTTATGCTTAGACGTGACTAGTGTTGGAAAATATGAACATCACATATATAATAAAGATAATTACATGTTATTATTTACTATCATGATAGGCTAGCTCAAATTAAAAGTGATCTAATTTGGTTAAAATTTTATTAGTCTTTAATTATTAAATAAAGTATGGGTCAAATATGTGTAGATACTCTAGTGATTGAATTCTAATCAAATTCAGATTAATAATAAGCTAATTAGAATTTGATTAGAACTAATATGCCAATGTTATAAATATTAGGGTTATAGTCTCCAAATTATACACAAGATATCTTTTCTAATATCCCATTATTAGGAAAGAGAGCAGATATTCTCTAAATTTCTTGTGTGCTAATTTGGAAGATCAAAACCCTAAGATCCGGTAAAACTTCAAGAAATTCATGGATTCAGGTACGCTTCTACATCTAGTTTTGTTCTTGATTTATTCTTAATGATTTGACATGACAGATCCTAGTTTATTAAATTTTATTTCAGATTTATTTTACAAATCTAACAAGTGTCATCTGAGCCTCGTCATGTCAAATCATTGGGAATTGATTAAGTTTCTATTCTTTTTAAAATGAATCGATTATCTGTTAATTATGATTCAATCTTTTTAGGGTTATTTTTTTATTTGATTTCCATTTAACGACAAATCTTGGATTAATTATGGTTTTGATCTTTTAAGATTTTCTTGTTTAGAATGTTTTAATTGCAATTGCATAATATAACATTCTTGATATTCTTGATTTATTGTATGTGTAACACCCCATACCCGATACCATTGCCGGAGTCGAACACGAGGTGTTAACGGACTTAATTCATTAATTAAACAACTCATACAATTCATTTTAAAATTTCTAGACAAGCTGGCTAACTGCATCACAGTCGCTTTAAAAATCATATCTCGAGTTACGAAACTCGAAATCCAATTCCGTAAATTTTTCCTGAAACTAGACTCATATATATATCTACTAATTTTTTATAGAATTTTGGTTGGGCCAATTAGTACAGTTTATTAGTTAAATTCTCCCTGTTTCAGGGTTCAACTACTCTGACCTCTGTGTATTACGAATCAGATATCTCCTGTACAGAGCTTCAATGACTATGCCGTTTGTCTCTAATAAAACTAGACTCAATAAGGAATCTGTACATATAAATTGTGATTTCTAATTATCTTTGTAAAATTTATGGTGAATTTCCAAAGTCAGAACAGGGGATCCAGAAATTGCTCTGGTCCTGTTTCACAAAAATTTAAACATCTCATAAAATATAGCTCATATACCTGTTTCACTTATTCCATATGAAAATAGACTCATCAAGCTTCGATTCCATAACTTATTCATTATTTAATTCCATTTCTAATATTTTTAGTGATTTTTTAAACTCACGTCACTGCTGCTGTCTGAATCTATTTTATGGTAAATTTTACCTATTTCATGGTTTCCATGGATTAGCTAGCAATTTGACATACATAATACCAAATATGATCATGATTAGCCATTCCAATGGCTAATCATTACCAGGCATTTCTATTTCCATACCACTCAATAACCATATCATAAGACCATATATACAAAATGATTATAATGCTATATATGCCATACTCAAAATATACAAGCCATTATGCCAAGATGGTATACGGATAGTGTGAGCGTGCCTCCGACCGCTTCCGATTTCCGAGCTGGCTTGTCAACACTACAAGGAATGAAAAGGAGGAGTAAGCATAAATGCTTAGTAAGCTCACATGCAAATAGCAAGTAACATAACCATATAAGCAAACATAAAACATCATTTGCATAATCATCACCAAGACATTCATATCACCTTTTCATTTATCATCTTACCATATTGTTGTTATATCGAGTTTTCAACCCGAGGGTTAAGTACATACCTGTTCAAATTATCCATTTCACAACACTTACCAATACGTCCCTTTCATCTTGAGTATTCCTCCATTTGAGTAGAACTTTACCCGTTGAACACATCGGAATATAATTCGGATACATGGATAACTTGCACATAAGTGCCACATATGTAGCCAAGCTACCATGTAACCCGCCCATAAGTGAACTCGGACTCAACTCAACGAGCTCAGGCGTTCGCATCCATAAGTGAACTCGGACTCAACTCAACGAGTTCGGATGCCTAGTTACATCTCACGAACTCGGACTCAACTCAACGAGTTCGGACGTCAGATCCATAAGTGAACTCGGACTCAACTCAACGAGTTCGGATGCCCAAATATCCCAGTGACATGTCACTTGTATCCTAATCCATTCCTAAGGTTCAACGGGACCTTTTCCCAATCATGTGTCTCAACCATCTTCTACGGAATGCCGATACCGATACTCGGTAGTATTTCACATTTTCCAAGTATATCACATAATTTGACATATTATCAAACAATTATCACAAGTATAATATTTCATAATAATTATCATATCATTTAAAAAACATTAAAACATTTAAAATAATAACTATGTTACCAACATTTACATATGAACTTACCTCGTATGCGAAAATGGCTATTTTTACCATTTCGTCCACAACTTGGTATTTTACCCATTTTAGCCCGAATTTCAGTTTTCCTTGCTCTATCATTTAAAATATAGTCTAATTAGGACTCACGTTATTCAAATTGACCCAAAATCATATTTTGGAAAAATTACAATTTTGCCACTAAACTTTTGCATATTTACACTTTTGCCCCAAAGCTCGTAAATTAAAATTCAGCCTATTTTCTTATGTTTTATGACATGCTGATCATTTTTCCCTTCTATGGCAACATCAAATTCTCACTCTAACATGTACTTATGACTATTAGGTATTTTTACCGATTAAGCCCTTTTGCTCGTTTTCACTTAAAACCGAGTAGCACAAGTTGTCTAACATAATTTAAAACTTCATATTCTATCATAAAACACCAAAATACACAAATTTCACCTATGGGTATTTTTCCAAATATAAACCCTAGGTTAAATTATTGCTAGCATAAGCTAAATCGAGCTCTTGGGACTCCAAAACGTAAAAATCATTAAAAACGAGGCTAGAACGGACTTACAATCGAGCTTGGAAGCTTGAAAACCCTAGCCATGGTTTCTCCTTGCTATATTCGGCCATGGGGTTGAAGATGAGCAAAATTGGCTTTAATTTTGTATTTTAATTCATTTTACCCTAAATGACCAAAATGCCCTTACTACTAAACTTTCCAAAATTCCATCCATGTCCAATTTTGTCCATAGACTTAGAAATTGGTAAAATTACTCTTTAAGGACCTCTAATTAATAATCTAATTCAATTTTATGCAAAATACTTCTAGAACACAAGTTTTGCAATTTATTCAATTTAGTCCCAAATTTCAAATTAAGCACTTTATGCATAAAATTTCTTCACGAAATTTTCACACAATCATGCAATCATATCATAGACCTTAAAATAATCATAAAATAATTATTTCTATATCGGATTTTGTGGTCACGAAACCACTATTCGACTAGGCCCAAAATCGAGGATATTACAACTCTCCCCCTTCGTGGATTTTCGCCCCGAAAATCTTACCGAAAAAGTGGTCTTCACTTTTAATCTCATATTTAGTGCCAAGAACTTGCACTTAGACTGTACCTCCAATACATCTCTTCAATTTCTCATATCATCTAAAAGCTTACAGTCTCAACTCTCAACTGTTCTTAAATTTTCAACCCTTCTCAATTTCCCATGATATCATGACATAAAACCCAGATCTCAACTTGATTTAATGGAGACCGGAATTCCAAGAAATCCAACAATCAAAGAGACCTGAAATTCCATGAATCTGATGAGTAGGAATTCATTCAATACAGATGTGATTTATAGATCTCGCCAAACATTTAACAATAGGATACATCACATTTTCCTCTTTCCGCCATAGAAATAATTCTGATATGGCCTCAAGAATAATCCTTCTCATTTCCATCCCAATATCAACATTGACAAGGATAATTTTGATAGATCCCAATGCTCGGCTTTAACCCCTTTAACAACTCCGATTTTATGTAACATCGGATGCTCTAAACTATCACATTACCTCACTGTCTTGAAACACATCACAATTCATACAACAATACATTCTTGAAAGTCGAAGTCATTGCTCAATGTAGACTAGTCTAGTTCGACGCCTTGTTACCAATATTCTCATCTATCCGAACTCTGTCAACATGTAATAAACTTTTCAGCTTTCACAAGATGGAAACCTTATCATTCGTAGTGACTTAAACTAATATTCAACTCTTTCTATTAAATATACACTTCTCGTTCAAACTATTTACTCTTTATCCGTACAAAATGAAATTCTATTATCGACTTGGGAAAATAATCCGACATAATTGTCACATGAAATCTTTCAAATAAATAATTTACCATACCGACTAAAACTCGCTTTTATCACCTATGCCTTTCTCGATGTCAAATCCTTACGAAATTAGAAAAATCCCAATACTAAAATCACCACATTACCAAGATCAAATTAGAAGTATAGTCATATTTGACATGATTATCATGGGTGCAGAACCCACTTGAACATGAGTCGTAATTGACAAATTATGGAACAAAGATAACAAGAAAACCGAATAAAGAAATCCAAGATAGAGAAACCCGAATAAAGAAATCCGAATAAAGAGATCCGGGATAAAGAAACCCAAGATACGATACTATGCTAGGAGAATCGAAAACCAAATTCATAGAGAAAATACAGAATACCCTGATAATTCAAAGAAAGAAAGTCCAAAAGAAAACATCATTTAATCCCACTGAAATCAAATATAACAAGATCAATATATCTTCCCATACATATATATCAGATGAAGCATCAAGTAGAAGAAACAGAATCATAATATCATATGAATTCTCTCATCAATTCTTATCAGACGAAATGAAATAGAATACCCAATGAAATAGAGCAATATAAATTATAAACCAGTCAGACTACCAATGCTTTCATCCAACACCAAATTAGAAGACATTCCCATATAACAAGAATTTCTTCAGAAGATCAATAGCCATAGAAATATTTCGAGAACGGGTGAACACATAGAACATCTCAAAAGAGATCTAAATCTGTCCGGTCATAATCTGTCACACTCGGATAATTCACATTTGAAATATCATTTCCCCAACTAGTTCTGCCGTCACAAATTTCATATTAAATCATTCACTAAAGAATGTGGGTTCTGAATAAATTTCGATTTACACTTTTCTCGACCTTGCACTTGAGTAATTCGATTTACCAAAGAGAATTCCTTCTCTAACTGGGACAAGTGCATAATTCCAATAATCTTTATATCAATCCGATACTTTCTGGCTCTAACTTTACTTATCAGCTCATTTTCAATCTCGAATCATACTTATAATTATTCTATCACTGAACTCTTTGGGTTCTCAACCGGAAACTTATTCAATACAAATCTCATGAAATTCCATTATAAGTACCACTTTGGTAAGGGGAGGGTTGTAGGACCTCGACTCGACTTTCTTATACATACACATATGACACAACTTCCATCATCATAGTAACATCATCAAAATCATGTCATTCATTCATGTTGGCTTACACCAATTTTCCTATTGTCCCATTTAGACAATATACTTATGCATACATTCTATGTTTTCTAGACAGCTTTACTTATCCATTCATTTAATTAAATTAATTCATGCTCATGACATTATATAAGGCCAAACAAACATAGATATTTGCATCACAATCACAACTTTCATTTCGTGCATCATCATGTACATATCATTACAATCATATAATTCAGTCCAACAATTTAACATAGATAAGTTCATTTCATTATAATCCTTTATCTCATAAAAAATTGTATATCATTAACATTCATCAACATTCAACGTCCAATCAAGACAAGGACATTTTCATTCGTATTATGATATTATGACCTTTATTCATACCTCTACTACTTTCTATTTATTCCGTTCATCTTATCAAGTAAGCCACATACACTACATCGTATGAGCATTAAGCAAATATGGATATTTATCACAACATGAACTTTCATCTCACATATTATCACATATGTATCATAAACTTTTATTCATACTTTTCTGAACCGAGACTTATCATAATCATAATTTTACTCAAATATCTTCACATAACATTGAACATGGTCGGCACAGCTCGGTTGGAGAGTACCCTGTCTAAATAAGACGGTACTTATACGCGTCGGAAGACATCACACTATCACAGATCAGTGGCAAGTATAGCTAAACTTTTACACATGCTAGGTAAGTCCGAGAACCGACTAAACCTACTCTGATACCACTAAATGTAACACCCCATACCCGATACCGTTGCCGGAGTCGAACACGAGGTGTTAACGGACTTAATTCATTAATTAAACAGCTCATACAATTCATTTTAAAATTTCTAGACAAGCTGGCTAACTGCATCACAGTCGCTTTAAAAATCATATCTCGAGTTACGAAACTCGAAATCCAATTCCGTAAATTTTTCCTGAAACTAGACTCATATATATATCTACTAATTTTTTTATAGAATTTTTGGTTGGGCCAATTAGTACAGTTTATTAGTTAAAGTCTCCCTGTTTCAGAGTTCAACTACTCTGACCTCTGTGTATTACGAATCAGATATCTCCTGTACAGAGCTTCAATGACTATGCCGTTTGTCTCTAATAAAACTAGACTCAATAAGGAATCTGTACATATAAATTGTGATTTCTAATTATCTTTGTAAAATTTATGGTGAATTTCCAAAGTCAGAACAGGGGATCCAGAAATCGCTCTGGTCCTGTTTCACAAAAATTTAAACATCTCATAAAATATAGCTCATATACCTGTTTCGCTTATTCCATATGAAAATAGACTCATCAAGCTTCGATTCCATAACTTATTCATTATTTAATTCCATTTCTAATATTTTTAGTGATTTTTTAAACTCACGTCACTGCTGCTGTCTGAATCTATTTTATGGTAAATTTTACCTATTTCATGGTTTCCATGGATTAGCTAGCAATTTGACATACATAATACCAAATATGATCATGATTAGCCATTCCAATGGCTAATCATTACCAAGCATTTCTATTTCCATACCACTCAATAACCATATCATAAGACCATATATACAAAATGATTATAATGCTATATATGCCATACTCAAAATATACAAGCCATTATGCCAAGATGGTATACGGATAGTGTGGCGTGCCTCCGACCGTTTCCGATTTCCGAGCTGGCTTGTCAACACTACAAGGAATGAAAAGGAGGAGTAAGCATAAATGCTTAGTAAGCTCACATGCAAATAGCAAGTAACATAACCATATAAGCAAACATAAAACATCATTTGCATAATCATCACCAAGACATTCATATCACCTTTTCATTTATCATCTTACCATATTGTTGTTATATCGAGTTTGCAACCCGAGGGTTAAGTACATACCTGTTCAAATTATCCATTTCACAACACTTACCAATACGTCCCTTTTATCTTGAGTATTCCTCCATTTGAGTAGAACTTTACCCGTTGAACACATCGAATATAATTGGATACATGGATAACTTGCACATAAGTGCCACATATGTAGCCAAGCTACCATGTAACCCGCCCATAAGTGAACTCGGACTCAACTCAACGAGCTCAGGCGTTCGCATCCATAAGTGAACTCGGACTCAACTCAACGAGTTCGGATGCCTAGTTACATCTCACGAACTCGGACTCAACTCAACGAGTTCGGACGCTCGCATCCATAAGTGAACTCGGACTCAACTCAACGAGTTCGGATGCCCAAATATCCCAGTGACATGTCACTTGTATCCTAATCCATTCCTAAGGTTCAACGGACCTTTTTCCCAATCATGTGTCTCAACCATCTTCTACGGAATGCCGATACCGATACTCGGTACTATTTCACATTTTCCAAGTATATCACATAATTTGACATATTATCAAACAATTATCACAAGTATAGTATTTCATAATAATTATCATATCATTTAAAAAAACATTAAAACATTTAAAATAATAACTATGTTACCAACATTTACATATGAACTTACCTCGTATGCGAAAATGGCTATTTTTACCATTTCGTCCACAACTTGGTATTTTACCCATTTTAGCCCGAATTTCAGTTTTCCTTGCTCTATCATTTAAAATATAGTCTAATTAGGACTCACGTTATTCAAATTGACCCAAAATCATATTTTGGAAAAATTACAATTTTGCCACTAAACTTTTGCATATTTACACTTTTGCCCCAAAGCTCGTAAATTAAAATTCAGCCTATTTTCTTATGTTTTATGACATGCTGATCATTTTTCCCTTCTATGGCAACATCAAATTCTCACTCTAACATGTACTTATGACTATTAGGTATTTTTACCGATTAAGCCCTTTTGCTCGTTTTCACTTAAAACCGAGTAGCATAAGTTGTCTAACATAATTTAAAACTTCATATTCTATCATAAAACACCAAAATACACAAATTTCACCTATGGGTATTTTTCCAAATATAAACCCTAGGTTAAATTATTGCTAGCATAAGCTAAATCGAGCTAGGGACTCCAAAAACGTAAAAATCATTAAAAACGAGGCTAGAACGGACTTACAATCGAGCTTGGAAGCTTGAAAACCCTAGCCATGGTTTCTCCTTGCTATATTCGGCCATGGGGTTGAAGATGAGCAAAATTGGCTTTTAATTTTGTATTTTAATTCATTTTACCCTAAATGACCAAAATGCCCTTACTACTAAACTTTCCAAAAATTCCATCCATGTCCAATTTTTGTCCATAGACTTAGAAATTGGTAAAATTACTCTTTAAGGACCTCTAATTAATAATCTAATTCAATTTTATGCAAAATACTTCTAGAACACAAGTTTTGCAATTTATTCAATTTAGTCCCAAATTTCAAATTAAGCACTTTATGCATAAAATTTCTTCACGAAATTTTCACACAATCATGCAATCATATCATAGACCTTAAAATAATCATAAAATAATTATTTCTATATCGGATTTTGTGGTCACGAAACCACTATTCCGACTAGGCCCAAAATCAGGATATTACAGTATGTAAATCTTGATTTATAATTTTCGGATTAATTCTGCAAATCTGATAATTCATTTTAGATTAATTTTTTATGGCATTATGTCAATTATTTTGCTTGTTTTAGTATGTATGCGCATATAAAACAACGCACAATATAAGTTGCTTAAGGTTAAAATATAGTTTGCTATATGTATACTATGCTTTTGCTCATGATTATGCTTAATAAAAAAATGTTGGTAAGATATTTTTTTGCATTATTTGTTTTAAATTTTCTGTTTGTAGTTGAATATATATGGAATTATTATATTTTGTCTTTATTCATGATGAATTATATTCACCATTAAATTTAATTCATATATATGAATGATTACTTTTGATTTCTGCTATAATTATTTTATATAAGTTTTAGTTCTTATGAAACCCGACTAAAATTAAAATATTTGGAATTTTTTTAAAATATGGCGGCTATGAATTTTCATAAGTAGTTGCACATATAAAGATTTTTATATAATTTGAGATTCTTTTTATATTAAATGATTATGGATTTTTTTTAAGTATTTGTGCGTATAAAGAAGTTTTATGATAATTTCTTTAGTTATAAATATAAAATTGAGTTTACATGAAATATTTAAGGTAAGTCAATATTATTTTTATATTATTATACTTGAGTGTGTATATATATTAAATGCATATCAATGAGTTTGAGGATTAATGCATGATTATAGTTTGTGTGAATAGGTATTTATAACCATTATTCAATAAGATATCTTTTATAGTTTAATTGGTGAAATTAAGTTTTGATGGATATCGTTAAAATTGTTAAATTTTTTATGGTTATATATTCAATTTTATGGGTGCTTTAATGTAAATTCATGTCTACTATATACATATTTAAATATTTTGGTTTTAAGTTTGGTTCTATAATCTTAGGTTTTGACATCTTATGGTTCCAAATATTTGATTAAATTATGATGATATGGTTTATTGTATGAATTGTGGGATATGCCAACTATTATGATTTTTTTTACATTTATTGGCTTGAAAGTAGTTTTCAAGTATTCGTGTGAATATTTATTTAATCATAATACAATTTTAGATTTACATGGTAAATTCAGGGTAAGTTTTTCTAATTGATTATGAATACATGTATATGCGTGAATTGCTTTGGTATTTTTATCCATGCCAAAATTATGAATACAGGTGCTTGTTAATTATTTGGCTTTGAACCACTACATTATTTTTGTTTGGTTTTGATATATATGATTTTGGAACAAAAAGAAATAGTCAAAAATTAAGGTTTTCGATTTTTATTGCATTATTAAGACAACCTTATTTTGGATTATTTCGAAGTCTATAAAGCAATAAAAAAATAGTTTTGACATTTGACTATTGAAGAAACTTTAATTTTGAATATTGGTATGTTTATATATTTTTAAAATAACTTAATTGAAGCAAAAAGTCACTAAAGTGTTTTTTTGTATAAATTATTTTATTTTAAAATATAAAAGGTTGTGTGGATGTAACTTAAATTATGTTAATATTGACTGACCCAAATGAAAGTTAATAATATTACATGTGCAACTATGATAATAAACATGTGACAATTATTCGGTTTTACATGTGAGTAATAAATTGACCCAAAGGAAGATTTATTGTTCTACATGTTCTTATTGTCAATGTTTGATTACTTCACCAAGATATCAATTACAAGTTAATATTTTGTCCAAAGATGGAATATTAATGGAGTGTCTGATATCTTGATATGAGGTTTTCCTTTATTCAAATTATTTTAGTTTAAATTTAAAGTCTTATGTGAGGTCATTTTGATTTATTCAGCTATTATTATATTTGCCAACATCTTTGTATGTTGTTTTGGGATAAATATATATACATATATATACTATTATCTTTTAATTTAATTGAAAGATGAAATTAAAAGAAATATTTTGAAACAAATAAATTTGATTTTGGCTTTAGGTTTTAATTAAGGGTGTCTAATATTTTAAATAGACTAGTTGAAACAAAATGCCGCCAAAGTGACCTCTTTTGTATAGATTAGTTTATTTGAAATATCAAGATGATTATATGTTTTTGGGATTCATGCATTTATTAATTGACCCAAAGGTAAGTTAATATTTGGCAGAATTTCAACGACAACTGTGGTGATAAATGTGTGACAATTATAATGTATTTTATGTGAGCAATAAGTTAGTCCAAAGATTAATTAATTGTTTGACATAATTTATTGTCAATGTTTGATTGCTACAACAAGAGTATCGTTTACTGTTAATATTATTGTCCAAAGACATGATATTAATGTTGTGTTTTGTATCTTGAGATGGGATTAGCCATTATCTTGAATTTATTGTTTACTTATGAATATTGATGTGAGCTTATTTTTTGTTCTATATTCAGCTAATTCATCTTCTACTACCATAATATCTGCTAATATAAATTCTATATGTAACATCTTCTACCCGTATCCGTTGCCGGAATAGGGTACGAGGCATTACCAAAGTTTACTGAGCATTTTCAGATAATTCTGAATAATTTATTATTCATATTCCGAATAATTTATTATTCATATTCTGAAAATAATCATAATGTCCCTCTATTGGGCCCCTAAAGCCCAAAACATACATTTAAACATTCAATAACTCAATTCAAATTGCACGAACTTACTTCATTGCTTATTCGTATTTATATTTTTACTAATCCAAAAACTTTTTCTTTTTCATGTTCAAGTCTCATATTTGAGCCACCCGGATCTTTATAAATAAATTTGATCATCATTTTTATTTATTTCATATTCTAATACATTCAATTAATCTCTAGGCAAAATTACCATTTTATCCCTAAACTTTTGATTAATGACGATTTCATCCTTAGACAAAGAAAAATAAAGTTCTTGTAATTAAATCCTTGTTTCGAACTTAATTATTCTTATATATATTGATAAAAACCCATAAATTCTATAAAATAACAAAATTTTCCACAATTTCAACACTTTTTAATTTAATCCCTAAAACATGTTTTCACCGATCTTGATCTAAATTAATAGTTTCATTCAATTTTATAATTTAAATAATAAAACAATTAATTTCCTTCATTTTGGTCATTTTTGAAATTTTTACAAAATTGCCCCTACAGTTTTTCTTTTATTCAATTTAGTTCCTGAGTCTAAAACATACAAATTATCCATTTTAAATGTAAACCTATTAAGGGTGGCAACAAACAACAGTATGTATGTTACCCGGATGAAATACTTCTCTAAATTTTTCATCCCATTTGCTTCTGTTCATTTGGTTACAACTCCTAAGTCTTTGAATCTCAAACTTACTTCATACTTCATCCGGAATTATTACCTTGT
The DNA here is from genome assembly GCF_025698485.1 of Gossypium arboreum. Classification (NCBI taxonomy): domain Eukaryota; kingdom Viridiplantae; phylum Streptophyta; class Magnoliopsida; order Malvales; family Malvaceae; genus Gossypium; species Gossypium arboreum. Next base: position 127,593,145 of record NC_069075.1, read on the forward strand.
TGCTCTAACTTCAACAAGAGCTTCATATTTCATCCGGAATAATTACTCTGTTGCTCTAGCTTTAACAAGAGCTTCATATTTTATCCGGATAACTTAGTTATGTTTTTCTTCCTGTGTGAAAAACCTAACAAAACCCTTGCTAGCTGAAAATTCATATATTTATTTATTTATTTATTTTCCTCCTCCTCCTCTCCATTCCACATCCTAAATGTATATAGCATTCTTATAAGTAACATTATCTATGATCTCACTATTTACTTATAAATTTACTTAAAGCTGTCCATTCGTGTCATAGTCACTAAATTATTTTTCATTTCAGCTACAGAGATCCAAACTAAGATTTGTAAATTTTCCCTGAACTCACATATCTTTCCACCATAAAATTTTCAGAATTTTTGGTTTAGCCAATTAGTACAGTTTATTCATTAAAGTTTCCCCTGTTTCACTACCCGATAGTTCTGACCTCTCTTCAGTTAAAATTAATTATCTCATAGTACAGAACTCGGATAATGTTCTCGTTGGTTTATCTTGAAAATATACTCATTAAGAATTCTAAAAATATAATTTTGAGCCTCTAATTATTTTTCTCCAAATTTTTGTGATTTTCGAAAGTCAGAACAGGGGAACCCGAATTCATTCTGACCTTGTCTCATAAGATTTATTATATCTCATAACTTACAATTCAATTGCTTACACTGTTTCTTCTATAAGAAACTAGACTCAATAAGCTTTAATTCAATATTTTTTTCATCCTCTGATTCAATTTCTACAATTTATGGTGATTTTTCAAATTTAACCTACTGCTGCTGTCCAAAACTGTTTTAATTCAAGATGTTTATTACCATTTTTCCTTTAAATTTCATTGGTCATACAATTCAGTCCCTGCTCAATTAGCCTATCACTTAAGCTAATTTTTCTCAATTAAAATTTTATTCCATCATTCTAAACTATTACACAACCTTTAAAAATCAGAATTTCAACACTAAACCTTAATTCACAACTTTTTCACAATTAAGTTCTAAAATCAATTTCTATTGAAATTACTTGATAAAATCATCAAACAACAAAGTAAAAGCTTCAAATCTATTTCAGTTCATCATAAACATCCAACACTTATCAATGGTAGCTTTCAATTTTGTTCATAAAATAAAAAACTAATGAATTAAACACTTGGACCTAATTGTAAAAGTTATAAAAACATAAAAATCTCAAAGAAAAGGGCAAGAATTGAACTCACATATGTCAAAGTATGAAAAACAGCAACTTTCAGACCTCCCATGGCATTTTTTCTGAAGAAGAAAGATGATATCTTTAGATTTTTCAATTTTGTCTTGTTTTATATGTTTAATTTGCAAAATTTCCAATTTTGCCCCTTGTTCACACTTGATTTTTTTTTCCTGCACACACATGCCATCCAGCCCAATAATGGGTGTTTAATTGCCTATTTAGTCCACCTTTAATTATTACTAGAGCTATTTAATCACATTTCATAATTTTACACTTAATTTAATTTAGTCCTTTTTACCCAATTGACTATCAAACCTTAAAATTTCTTGTGAAACTTTAATATCGACTTACTAACACTCCATAAATATTTCTAAAATATTTATGTCTCGGTTTATGAATTTGAGGTCTCGATACCTCGTTTTCAACCCAATTTACCTGATTAATTCTTTTAAAATCTCAAAATTCACTAATTCAAAAATTCTTTTAAATTCACGCTTGGCCCATAATTATTATTTATTAAAATTTATAAACTTACTCATTGGATTTTGTAATCTCGAATCACTGTTTTCCGATACCACTGAAAAATTTAGCTGTTACACTATACCCATGTTTAATGGAACTAATTTCAATGAATGGAAAATGCACTTACTTATAGTGTTTGGTTGTATGAACATAGACCTTGCACTAAGGGAAGAACTACTCATACCTCTCATTGCGGAAAATACCCCTATGTTAAAAGGGATTTTGAGAGGTAGGATCGTTCAAATTGCATGAGTCTAATGATCACGAAGTACAACATTTCAGAAGCCTTTAGGGGAAAAGAATCTAAAAAGATTACTCAGGCCAAAGTTTCCTTGACGAAATTGAGAAACGTTTTGCTAAAAATGATAATGTTGAAATGACATCACTTCTGACTTCTTTGAAGTCTATAAAGTATAAGGGTCAAGGAAATTCTAAGCGATCTAAGGGCTATGAGTTTTATGATCCCACAATTAGGAATATTTTTGATATGAGAATTGCAACATTCTTTTAGGATGTTGAGTTTGGAGGGAGAAATAAGGTTAGAGACATTGCTTTTAAAGAGGAATTGAATTCTAACTCAGTTCCTACGATGTTTAGGTTCTCATACCTATCATTGATTAAGAAGTGAATCTTACCTTTATAAGACAATGTTGAACAAATCCCTATTTAAGATGAGGTAATTATTCCAAAAAAACAAACTCAACAGCCTCAAGAATGAATGTCATTAAAAAGGTCCACTAGAGAAAGGGTTATAATGACTTTAGTGGAATATTTTGACCTTAAGCTACATCAGATGAATATAAAGTTAATGGTTTCTCAATGTTAACATTGATCAAACATTTATATGGTGCAATTAGAAAACTTTGTGTCTGATGATGCAAAGGTAATGATTTGCAAATTAAAGAACTTCATCTATGGGTTTAAGTAGACTTCTCATCAATAATATTACAAAACTTACCAAATGATTATCTCATTCGATTTAGAGATGAATTTTGTTAATAATCGTATATACCATAAGTTTAGTGGGAGTAAGGTTCTTTATTTGGTTTTATATGTTAATGACATACTGCTTGTCAATAATAAGTATAGCCTCAACCAATGCCCTAAGAATGATTTTGAGATTAAAAAAATACATAAGATTGTTTACATTTTAGCAGTGGAAAGTCTAATGTACATTCAAGTTTGTATACATTGGAATATTGTGTACATTATTGGGATGATAGACAGATATTTTAAGCAATCTTAGTTTGGACCATTGGATAGCATCCAAAAGGGTTATAAGGTATTTTTAGAGAACAAAAGATTACATGCTCACATATCGAAGATCTAATCAGTTAGAGATCATCAGGTATATATACTTCGATTTTGATGGAATATAGATACAAGATTTTGTCACTAAAGTGCAAATTGTGAAAACAAATTGCAGTCTTTTATTCCAATAGCAACAGGAGCACATCAAAGTCAAAACACATAGACTTTAAGTTCCTAATTGTTAAAGTAAAAGTTCAGAGTGGTTAGTTTCCTATAAAGCATATTAGGACAAACTCCATGATTGCAGATCTGCTTACTAAGTGTAACATCCTGATTTTGGGCTTAGTCGGAACAGTGGTTTTGGGACCACAAATCCGATGAGGAATATTTTATTTTTACTATATTTTTATGGTCTATGATTTCACGAAATGATTTGTGAAAATTTCGTTCGAAAATTTTGACGTTTGGGCACTCAATTTAGTAAAAATGACTAAATTGTAAAAAGTACAAAAGTTGAGTTCTACATGTTAGAGGTATCAAATTGTTATGAAATTTTAAATGGGAGGTCCTTAAATGATAATTAAACCATTGTATAACTTTTTGGACAAAAATGACCTTGATTGAGTAAAATTTGAAAGAATAGTAAAAAGGGCATTTTGGTCATTTAGGGGTAAAATGAATTAAAAGATAGATTTTAAACTCCAAATGTGTCCCTTTCTTCTTGATACAGCAGAATGTACCAAGAGCAGCCATGGTTAGGGTTTTTCCAAGCTTAATAGTAAGTGATTCCGAGCTCTGTTTTTAATGTTCTATGTATTTTTAAAATCCGGTAACATGATCTGCTCATTTCTACCATTATTTTGAGCTAGGATTTATGTTTAAAAATTTACCCATGAATGATATGCATGTATTTTTATGTTTAATGGTAGAATATGAAGCTTGAAATTGTGTTAAACAACTTTTGCTAAGCGATTTTATGTGAAAACGAGTAAAACGGTATAACTAGTAAAAATACCTAATGTTCATAAGTACATGTTAGAGTGAGAATTTGATGTTGCCATAGAAGGGAAAAATGATCAGCATGTCATAAAATATGAGACAATAGGAATAATTTTAATTTCCGAACCTTGGGGCAAAAGTGAAAATATGCAAAAGTTTAGGGGTCAAAATGAAAATTTGTAAAAATATGATTTTTAGACCCATATGAATAGTGTGACTAATTAGTAGGCTAAATGTGATATTATAGATCAAGGAAATCGAGATTTGGGCTTAAATCGGGAAAATACAAGGTTATAGACTAGAATGGTAAATTGCCATTTCTGGATCCGAGGTAAGATTGTACGTAAATAATTTATCGATTATTTTTATTTTATATTTTACTATCATATGAAATGTGGCTGCCTATAGAATGATTATTTGTTGTAAATTGCAAATTGAAAAATGACTATGAATAAATTGTAACATGTTGGAAAGTGAGGAATTTCCCAATTGAGCCTTCGGAATAGAAACGATTCGAATGATCTATTATGAGGTCACGTGTGTAGTACTAAGTGAAAGCTACTACGTGTACTGGATAATTGGTCGCATGTGTAGTACTAAGTGCAGGCTACTATGCGTAACCGATAACTTCGATCACGTGTGTAGTACTAAGTGCAGGCTACTACGTGTATCAGATGGTTAGGTCACATGTGTTGTACTAAGTGCAGGCTACTACGTGTACCGAATAATTGGTCGCATGTGTAGTACTAAGTGCAGGCTACTATGCGTACCAGATAGCTTTGGCTACAAGTGTGAAAATATGTGCAGGCAACTGAGTATCAGTTATTATTTCGAAGAGTTCAACGGGAAAATCGATTAAGTAAAAATACATGTGAACATGATTATATGATGAATAAGTGCAGGTATATGTTTAAGAAAATTTTGAGCAATATGCTCGATATTTGAGTGAACTTCGATAAGACAAAATGGATTAAGTGAAATTATGTAAGAGTGAATTTTAGTAGTAAAACTGTATTGGACAGCAGCAGTTGCGTGACTTTGAAAATTCACCAAAAATTGTGTAAGTTGAATTAAATTTCAAATGAATTATGTAATTAAATATTAATTAGTCTATTTTCATATAAAGGAAACAGGGGGAGCAAAAGAGTTGTATATTATGTGATATTCTAATTTTTGTAAGATAGTATCAGAATGAATTAGAGATCCCCTATTCTGACTTGAAAAAATTGTTAAAAATTGTATAAATATAATTATGGGTTATAATTTATATGCTTAAAATATTTTATGAGTCTAATTTTAATAAAAATAAACAGAAACATTATCCAAGTCTCGTACTACGAGTCGTACTACAAGATAAATAAATTTTAGTGAAGAAAGGTCGAAGCTGTCAAACAGCAAAAAAGGGGAGAATTTGAATAATAAACTGTACTTATTGGCTGGACCAAAAATTATTAAAATTTTTTGGTGGAAAGATATATGAGTTTAGTTTCTAGGAAAATTTATGGATCTTAATTTTGAGTTCCTTAACTCCAGATATAAATGATTTAGTTACTATGACTCAAAAAAGTAGCTTAACCAGAACATGTGTAAATGTACTATTGGGTTAGTTTTACCATGGAAAGCATGTTAGTAAATTGCTTATTATTATTTCATGTGAGCTTACTAAGCGTAAAGCTTACCCCCTCCTTTCCATTTCTTTTAGTATTGTCAGGTTAGCTCAGGGTTGGAGATCGTCGGAGGCAGCATCACACTATCAAGCCAACACCTTGACAGTATAAACACATATGCTAGAATTATCAAGTGAGTGGCATGTATAGGGACCTAGTTTTATAACATGTGTTATTATAATTTGGCCAAATATATTGGTCTTTAGTGAGCTAATGATTCTGACTTATAAATCTAGCTATTTATGTTATGTTTAATATTGGTGATGTGCATATGCTTGTTTGTCATGCATGGTTAGTAATATGTTATGTGTTGTTGTGAATGTTTACGTCCGTTAACGCCTCACACCCTATCCCGACGTTGGATACGGGTGAGGGGTGTTACATTTAGTGGTATTAGAATTATGGTTTGGTCGGTTCTCGGACTAACCTAGCATGTGTTAAAGTCCAACTATACATGTCACTGATCCGTAATAGTGTGATGTCTCCTGACGCTATAAGAACCACTTTGTTTAGATAAAGGTACTCTCCAACTGAGCTACACCGACCATGTTGAATGTGATGCTAAAATATTCAAGTAAAGTATAGTCATGATGAACTGAAACTTGGAAAGGTACGAATGAGGATTCATGAAATGTGTACATGGTGAAATGAGTTTATCTATGATTAATAGATAATTCCATGATGTATATGATCAATTTATTTGAACAAATGCATGTGTTTGAGTAACTTATCAAAAATATTGATAAGATGAATATTCATGTATATTGGTTGGGATGATTATGATTGGTAAGCTCGTATAACTTGAGTAAATGTATTAAATTGCTTGGACCGATATATATGATTGTAATGATATGTATATGATGATGTGTAAGATGAAAGTTCAGACTGTGATATACTTATCCATGTTTGTTTGGCCCTTATATGATATTATGTGCTTGACTTGCCTGATTTAATGAATGGATAAGTAATATTATCTAGTAAACATTGAAATACATGTATAAGTACACTTATTTAAATGAGATAACTAGAAAGTGAGTGTAAAATCAATATGAATGTTTGGTACTCGAAATGAATGACATGATTGAAATATGATTGCTATGATGAAAACTGTGTTACATGTATATGAGAGTTGAGTCAGAGGCCCTACGACCCCCTCCCCCTTACCAAAGTGGTGTTTTATAAGGGAAATTCCTGAGATTTATGTTGAATGAGTTTCCAGGTGAGAAACCAAAGAGTTCAATGATGGAATGGTTATAAGCATGATTAGAGATTGAGAATCGGTTGATAAGTATAGACATGAGCTAGAAAGATATCATATTGACGAAAAGATTGTTTAATTTTCACAATATCGCAGTTAGCGAAAAAGGTTAATTTTGGTAAAATGATCTATCCTGGTATGATGTTGAGAAATGTATTGATTGAAATTCCCTCATGAGTTGGTTTTCTTAGTAAAGGGAATATTATGGAATTTGGGACGACAGAAATAGTTAAAGGAATAATGTTTGAAATATGAAATGTTCAAGCATGGTAATTATAGTGCACAGTTTGTGACTGTCTCTATTGAGATATTGTATCTCTATTGAGATATTGTATGAGATTACCTGATACTGGAAATATTATTGGGGCTATCTAATCCCTGATGAATTCTTATATTATGAAAATTTTCCTTGATCTTAACGTTAGACGAATGTATTGTCAGTTTGATTGGGTTATGATCTGCATGGTTCTGTTTTTCTGTGGTATTTTATTATATTCTGCCTATTGAGAATCGATGAGAAATTGTGTATGGTGGATTTCCTTTCTCAAGAAAGTTAATCAGAGTTAATGTATTCAGTTGAGGTATCAGTATTACTTATGTTAATGCATTTGTTAAGGTATTTGATTGGTATGATGAGTGAATTTGGAATGATACATGTTGTGTGACAGCCCAAAATTGACCCTAGTCGGAAGGTGGTCTCGGGACCACAAAACCGAGGCATAAAAATAATTAAAAATTTATTTTGATGCCTATAATATGTGTGTGCTCATGTATGACATTTTATGATGATTGATTTAGTGTTATAAGGGTGAATTCCACAAGAAAGGACTTAGTAATGAACTTTGAAAGTATGATAGGAAATGTGTGATGACTAATTAAAGCATGCATGCAAAATAATGGACTTGCATGTCAAATTCCCCTTTATAGGTGGTGGCGGCCATGACAAGGAGGATGGGCTAAACATGTCATGAAACATGTTTTGTTGGTGCATTAGGGTGAAATAATAAACAAAGGTGTATGGGTGATAAAAAATGAAAAAAAATGTGTGTGAGTGTGGTAATCCCCCATTGCCGTGAGTTGTAGAGAAGGAAAGAAAAAATTTTGTTCATCCTTTCTTTGAGCCAAAACTAAGGAAGAAGGAGGATTTTGCTTCATGCTTGGTTTGGAAGAGATCTAGAAGGAGATTTGGCCAAGTTTGCATCAAGATTAAGGTATGTATGAGGTTGTGTTAGGAGTTTCATGCATGTTTTGGTTGCTAACTTGATGTGCATGTTAGCCATGGCTCAAATCTTTGTTAAGCCATGGAAATGGTATTTGGCCAAAGTTGTTATGGTGATAAAGCCATTGCATGCTAAGTGTGAAGCTTGATGATGATGCATGCAATGATGGATTGTCTACTCTTGAGAAAGATTTTGAGCCTTCTTTTGATTTATCATGATTGAAGTTGAAAAGGAGCATGATTGTCATATTCGGCCATTCATGAGCATGGTTCATGCTTCTTGCATGTTAGTTAAAATTTGTATTTTGGATGGCTATGGACACCTTGAAAATTCGCCATGCTCATATTGTATATATATGTTTGCACATGATGTTTTGGCTATGAAGTAAGTGATGAATAAGTTGGTTTAAAGAAGAAGATGTTGAAGAATAATTGTGAAATTTCAAGCACAATTCGCCTAGCACACATATAAGTGCTTGATGCTATATTATAAGTTTTGAGCCACAATATGCAAAGCATTAACTAGTAAAATGCATGCTGTTTTTGTGAGGTATTAAGTGCATAATTGGCCTCAACATGTACATGAATATTCGGCCTTGGGTAGCCTATTGAAGGCCTTAGCATTTCCTTGATGCTCAAATAAATTGTATTGAATTGCTTGATGTAGTATAAAATGTGCATGACCATTGTGTATTCAAGCTAAAGAGTGGCCATATGACCATTTAAAATCCTTGTCATATTCGCCATAAGCAAGCACAATGAGGTTTTAATAAATTGAATTTGTTTGAATTAGCTCAAGAGCTAAGAGGGCCACAATTGGACAAGGGAAGGAAAAGGTGATCGAATAGCGAAAAAGCCGTTCGACAACATCCGAGGTAAGTCCTCAAGAAGTGATCTTACTTGAATTATGTAAGATGAAACATGGATGTGTATGATTATTGATCATGTGTGTATGAGTATTTGAATTCCACCGGGCTAAGTCCCAAGGCGAATATGCTAATGATTATAATTGTGTTTGAGCCTTAGTGTGAAAATGAAATATGTATGTCCAATGATTATTGATGTATGTGTGCATGAGAAATTGAATGATATCCGGGCTAAGCCCCAAGACAATTATGCTGAAATTTATATCCGGTTAAGACCAAGGCAATTGTGCTAGTAGCTATATCCGGGCTAAGACCCAAGGCATTCGTGCAAGTTGTTAAATCCGGGCTAAGACCCAAGGCATTTGTGCAAATCGTGATATCCGGTAAAGTCCGTTGGCCTTGGTGCGGGTTACCATAACCGGGCTATGTCCCGGCGATTGAACGAGTACCGCATCCGGATAAACTCGAAGGTATGTGATTTGAAAATTATGAGCTTGCTGGAAAATTTCAGCTAATGCACTTGTGAAATTTCCCAATGATAAGGTAAGTGCGGTGTGTGCTTTATGCGCTAAGAGTAAGAGCGATGAATATCCGCTCCTATGATGGAGCTAGTTATCGGCCTTAATGAAGCCGTTATTTGTGTATGAACATAAGAGTTGGGATGGTAAAGTAAGTATGATTATGTGAATGCGCATTAATGAAATGATGCATTTAACTATGTGAATGTATTGCTGTAATTAGAGTTGATTATATTCCTTGAGACTTACTAAGCATAAAAATGCTTACCCCGCTGCTTTGGCTCTCAGTTTTCTAGATTTCGCTCGATAGCAATCGGATTCGGGATCGTTGAAGTCGAAGTCATCCACACTATCAAGCCCCCATTTTGGTATAAATTCTTGGTTGAACTTGAAATGGCATGTATAGGACTACCCCTTGTTTGTTAAATTTGTGGTGATGTAAGTATGTACGGCCATGCGAAAATGGCTCGAAAAGGGAACATGAACTTAGAATAATTGTGGTTTGTATGTATATATTTGGTGTCATGATGTGGCTATGGCTTGGAAATGGGAATGTTGGTCATATGATCAGCCATTGGCATGGTTAAAATGATCATATATGAACCTATGTATGGCAAAGACTAGTTGGTTCATGGAGACTACCAAATAGGTAAGACCTACCTTAAAACAGATGCTGCCAGCTGCAGTGACGTGAATGTGAAAAATCACCAAAATTCGTAGAAATGGAATTAAATAGTGAATAAGCTATGTAAATGAACCTTGATGAGTCTATTTTCATATGGAAGAAACGAAATGGTCATAGGAGTTACATGTTAAGAGATATTAATGCTATTGTGAGACAGGGCCAGAACGGTTTCTGGGTTCCCTGTCGCAACTTTAAAATTTACTATAAATTATCCAGAAAGAATTAGGCGACATACCTTATATGTACAGATTCCATTTTGAGTCTAGTTTCATTAGAAACAAACGACACCAGCATTAAAGCCCTGTACAGAGAGATATTCAAGTTATACCGCGCGAAGGTCAGAGCAGTCGATCCCTGTAACATGGGTGACTTTAACTAATAAACTGTACCAATTGGCCCATCCAAAAATTCTAGAAATAAACCCATGGATGGATATATGAGTCTAAATTCAGGGAAAATTTACGAAACCAGTTTCCGAGTTTTGAAACTCGAGATATGATTTTTAAGGCGACGGTGATGCAGTCTTCCAGCCTGACTGGAAATGTCAAATTGGTGGGCAAACCATGTGAACTTGGCTTGTTAACCCCTCGTGTCCGACACCGGCAATGGTCTCGGGTTCGGGGTGTTACATGTTGAATCGTTCTGTTGACTAGAAGAGAGAATTTCTTGAAATATCAATTACGGATGATTAAGGTCGACTTGATTGTTCAATTTGTATAGAGTATATGTCTAGAATTTAATGAGATGTGCATACTTGAGAATAAGATTTTATTTCTTCAAGGGTAAAAAGACGAATAGTCTAATTAAGAAGTGTATGTTTCCTATACAATAAAAAGATATGATATTGATAATGTGAAGATAATCTGGGTATTAAAAAAATGCTGAAACAATCATTGTTTATCTTTGAGTACAAATTCTTAAAATGTTGAAAGTTTAAAGATGTATAGCAAGAATCATCAGAATTATTTTTAACGTTTCGGAATTAGAATGGAAATAGAAAAGGTTAATATAGATTTTCTTGTTTGGATCATTCCTATCCTTGAAAGAAAGAAGTGATATGTAGCGTTGTTAAATGTAACACCCCTGACCCGAGACCGTCGCCGGAGTCGAACACGAGGTGTTAACAAACTTCAAACCACTTATTGATAATTTCCCAGACAAGCTGCCAATCTGTGTACTAGTCGCTTCAAAAATCATAACTTGTGTTCTACAACTCGAAAATCAGTTTTGTAATTTTTCCCTGAAACTAGACTCATATGTCCAACTACAGATTTTTTTCTAGAATTTTTGGTCAAGCCAATTAGTACAGTTTATTAGTTAAAGTCTCCCATGTTACAGGGGTCGACTACACTGACCTTCGTGCGTTGCAACTCGAATAACTCCCTGTGCAGGGCTTTAATACTGATGCCGTTTGTTTCTATAGAAACTAGACTCAAAAAGGAATCTATAAATATATGGCATGATTTCTAAATGTCTCGGGTTAATTTATAATGAATTTTCAAAGTCGGAACAGGGAATCCAGAAACTGTTCTGCCCCTGTTTCACGAAAACCCACATATCTCTTAACATACAACTCATATGACCGTTTCGTTTCTTCCATATGAATATAGATTCATCAAGGTTCATTTACATAATTTATTCACTATTTAATTCCATTCCTACTATTTTAGTGATTTTCACATCCACATCACTGTTGCTGCCAGCATCTATTTCTAGGGTAGACTTTCTCTAACACATAGTTTCTATGATTCAACCACCCTTTTTCATATATAGTCCAAAATATAATCATGATGACCCATTCTAATGGCTGGTCATTGCCAAACATTTCCGTGCCTCTTAATGAGCATATACATACCAAATGATTATAACATTATGCTCAAAACATTTATAAGCCATTTTCGCATGGCTATTCAAAATTTTACATACCAAGTTCAAACAAAACATAATAGCCTATACATGCCGAAATGTTCTCTTAGACCATCTAAGAAGAAGATACCAAAAAGTCGCTAGTCGGTGTGATGACTTCGATGACGGTCCCGAATACGCAAAAAGTCGAGTCCAAGAAACCTAAAATAGGTGACAAGCAAACACCGAATGAGTATATAACTCAGTAAGTCATAAGCAATGCACTACCAACCATTAATAACATTATCGCAAAAGGAAACAAAATGGAACGAGGCTAATTACTCCATTCAAACCGAACTATACCATAGTTCCTTAGACCATTCGATTCAACCACATACCAAGTTACACATTCACATTCCATATACTAATCAATAGGATATTTGAAGCATTTCTATACACCATTTTGTTTTCGTCACAATCATACATCTACATGACCTTTCACTCATTCCACGATAATTCTTATGTACGTGACTTCAATTTACATTGTCACATAGGTTCAAACTTACCAAGCTCAACCCCAAATATAAACATAGCGCCTATTAGCCATGAACTCAAGGTACTTACCCGATCCGCTGTCCGTGATCAACTCAATAGTGTCGCACACTCAAGTGTCAATAGTGATTCAAAAGCATATAGTGAGTCCGCACACTTAGTGCTATATAATCAACTCGCACACTTAGTGCTATATGATCAAACTCGCACACTTAGTGCTGTACAAGTTTTAAACCCGCACACTTAGTGCCATTCTCATGATCACAAATGTTTATACCCGCACACTTAGTGCCAAATCAACAACTCAATACATCTCACCTCTTTTCCTTTCATTCAATACTTCCATCACCACATACATACATGTATATAAATTCATCATTCCTTTCGGCATAATTATATAGACATTATGTCTATTCAAATCAATACAAAATATATGCTTAGTGACTTACCTTGTGTTGGGTAAAATAGTCCAAGTCGGCTACTCGATGACCTTCGTCTTTCCCTTGCTTGATTCTCCTTCTTTAACTCCTTGAGCTTAATCAATAAATCAACTAGTTTAACCATCTTGCTAAACATTCATAATTCAATTACACATGCATATGTATGTTTGTATATTCGGCAACCATCCTCACTTATTACCCATTTAGTCAATAATCTAAGCCAAGATAAGGCTTCAATATGGTTGCCTCTAACCGAATACATGCACACCAATCTACTTCATTTGGCCGAATATGCATGTCTATGTTGAGGCCAATTTTACACTTAATACTACACAAAAAAAAAACAACATACATTTTACTAACTAGTGCATTACATATTGTAGCTCAATACACATCTCTCGTTTACTTCATAATCGAAACAATATCACAAGCAAATATACACCTTAAAATAGTATATATGTCATACCAATACATCATGTGCAAACATATATTCATGTAGGTGCAAGGGCCGAATCTCAAGTTGTTTATATCCAAATATAAACACATATCCAAAGCTCAAATCTTACCTACCATGCAACATGCATGAATCATACTTATGGATATACCATGACCGAATACATCACAACACCATAATTTTGGTCATGATTAAGCAAAGAACTTAATGTCTTACTCAAAATACTAAAAAGAAAGTCCAAGAGCCATCAATCCACCATCACATATACCATTAGCAAGCTTCATATTTAACATGCAATGGCATTAACACAAAATCCACCTTGGCCAAATACCATCCCCATGATATAACAAAGATTTGAACCATGGGCTAATAAGAACATCAAGCTAGCAACTAAAAACATGCATGAATCTCATGGCACAACCTCAAACATACCTTAATCTTGATGCAAGTATAGCCAAATCTCTTCCTAATCCCTTCCAAACCAAACATGAAGCAAAAATTCCTTCCTTCCTCTTTGGTATTTTCGGTCAAGAGAGAATGAAATGGATGAGCAAATTTTTTTTCTTTTCTTTTCTTCAATGTACGGCAATGGGGGTTCACTCACACACATTTTTTTTCTTTCTTTATTACCCATACTTATTTGTTTATTGTTTCTCCCTAATGCACCAACAAAACATGTTTCATGACATGTTTAGCCCATACTCCCTTGTCATGGTCGGCCACCTCCTATAAAAAGAGGGATATTTGACATGCAAGGCCATTGTTTTGCATGCATGCTTTAATTAGTCATCACACATTTCCCCATCATACTTTCAAAGTTTTCTACTAGGTCCTTTCTAGTGAAATTCACATTTATAACTCTAAATCAAACATCAAAAATGTCACACACGAATTAACACATATCATAAGCATCAAAATGAGCATTAAATTATTTTTATGCCTCGGTTTTATGTCCCGAAACCACATTCCGACTAGGGTCAATTTTGGTGTCACAACTCTCCCCACTTAAGAAATTTTCGTCCCGAAAATCTTACCGTAAATAGATTTGGGTATCGCTCTTTCTTAGAGTTCTCGGTTCCCAAGTAGCTTCTTCTATCCGTGTTTGAGCCATAACACTTTCACCGCAGAACCCTTTTGTTTCGCAACTCCTTCACTTCACGAGCTAGGATACGAATCGGTTCTTCTTCATAGCTCATATCGGCTTGAATTTCAACCTCGATGGACTAATTACGTGTGATGGATCAGATCTATAGCGTCAAGCATCGAAACATGAAAGACGCCGTGAATCTTTTCAAGTTCGGGGCAAAATCAAACGACATAACCGGACCGACTCGTTCGGATATCTCATATGGCCCGATGAACCTCGGACTCAATTTGCCTTTACGGCCAAATCGAGTATCTTTTCCAAGGCGAAACTTTAAGAAACACTTTATCTCCCACCGATACTCAATGTCTTTTCGCTTCAAATCCGCGTGACGATTTCGACGATCGTGGCGCCTTCGGACTTTCACGGATTACCTTTACTTTCTGTTCAACATCTTTAATCAAATCCACTCGAAAATTTTGCTTTCACGAGCTCGGTCCAAAACAATGGTGTACGGCATTTACGCCCGTATAAGGCCTCGTAAGGCGCCATCTTAATACTTGATTGAAAACTATTGTTGTAAGCAAATTCAATCAAAGGTAAATACCGTTCCTATGAACCACTGAACTCGAGGACGCAACATCTCAACATATCCTCAAGTATCTGAATTATCCGCTCGGATTGACCATCGGTTTGTGGATGAAAAGCGGTGCTAAAATGCAGCTTGGTACCCAAAGCTTCTTGCAATTTCTTCTAAAATCGCGAGGTGAATCTCGAATCTCTATCCGACACAATGTAAATCGGTACCCGTGTAATCTCACAATCGAGAAACGTACAATTCAGCTAGTTTATCCAATGAAAATCAGACGACGGGATAAAGTGAGCCGACTTAGTCGGTCTATCAACAACAACCCAAATCGCATCCTTCTTGCTCACGACAATGGCGGTCCGGACACAAAGTCCATTGTGACTCGATCCCATTTCCACTCGGGTATCATGATCGGTTGAAGTAACCTCAAGGCACTTGATGTTTCACTTTCACTTGTTGACATATTAAACATCTCAAACAAAGTCGAGATGTCTCGTTTCATACCATGCCACCAAAATCGACATTTCAAATCGTTGTACATCTTCGTACTCCCGGGTGAATTGACATTCGGCTACAATGAGCTTCGCTCGTAATCATCGAAATGAGTTCGAATTTCTTGGAACACATAAACGATTTCGAACCTCAAACAATCGTCATCATCAATTTGAAACTCCGATTCCTTGTTCGAACACACTCAAGCCGCTTTTGCAACCAACTCATCGTCAACTTTCGAGTTTCGCGAATTTGATGAGTCAATAATGGTTTGGCCTTTAATTCGGCTATTAACATATTGTCGGGTAGGATAGACAAGTATACATTCATAGCTCGTAAAGCAAATAGTGATTTTCGGCTTAAGGCATCCGCAACCACATTAGCCTTTCCCGGGTGATAATCAATGACAAGCTCATAATCTTTTAACAGCTCGAGCCAACGTCTTTGTCCCAGATTTAAGTCTCTTTGAGTCATCAAATATTTGAGACTTTTGTGATCCGAATACACATGGCACTTCTCACCAAATAAGTAATGTCACCATATCTTTAA
Source organism: Gossypium arboreum (assembly GCF_025698485.1). NCBI lineage: Eukaryota > Viridiplantae > Streptophyta > Magnoliopsida > Malvales > Malvaceae > Gossypium > Gossypium arboreum. The sequence continues at coordinate 127,609,362 of NC_069075.1, forward strand.
GGCGAATACGATGGCAGCCAATTCGAGATCATGGGTAGGATAATTTTTCTCATGTGGCTTTAATTGTCTTGACGCATAGGCCACAACTCGACCTTCTTGCATCAATACGCAACCTAACCCAAGTAGGGAGGCATCACTATAGATGACAAACTCTTTGCCGATTCGGTCAGTATTAGTATCGAGCTTCCGTCAATTGAGTTTTCAATTGATCGAAACTTTTCGACACTTTTTCGTCCATTCAAACTTGACATCTTTTCAAGCGGTTTACGTCATGGGTGTGGCTATCATCGAGAATCCTTTTACAAACCGTCGGTAGTATGTAAGCAAGTCCCAAAAGCTCGAACCTCAAGAATGTTTCTGAGGCTTCCAGTTAATATGGCTGAAATTTTGCTGGGTCGACTCGAATACCCGATGCAGATACCACATGACCCAAGAAGCTAACCTCTCTTAACCAGAACTCACACTTGCTGAACTTAGCATATAACTGCTTTTCGGTCTCATCTCTTGAATAGACCAGGATGTCGTTAATGAACACAACTACGAACCGATCCAAATACGGTCTGAAGATCCGATTCATCAAATCCATAAATACCGTAGGGCATTAGTGAGCCCAAACGGCATCACTAAGAACTCGTAGTGACCATATCTCGCTCAAGGCGTTTTGGGTATGTCCGAATCTCGATTCAAGAATCGGTAATAGCCCGATCTCAAATCTATTTTTGAGAACACCGAGGCTCCTTCAGCTTGATCGAACAAATCATCGATACGCTGATAACGGATATTTGTTCTTTATTGTCACTTTATTAAGTCGACGATAATCGATACACAACCTCATGGTTCCGTCCTTCTTTTCACAAACAACACCGGTGCACCCCAAGGTGAAAAACTTGGTCGGCGAAACCTCTATCCGTCAACTCTTGCAACCGAGCTTTCAACTCTTTCAACTCGGTTGGTGCCATACAATCGGCTATCGAAATTGGCGTAGTCCTGTACAAGCTCAATACCAAACTCTACTTCCGAACAGTGGTAAACCGGTAATTCTTCGAGAAAACATCCGGTATTCACAAACCACCGCATGATTTGGGTTTTATTTCTAACTCCTTATCATCAAGTACATACGCAAGGTATGCTTCGCACCCTTTTCTTACATATTTCGGGCCAACATTGATGATATTACGCTTGGCAACCCTTCAAGTCTGTAGACTCAATTCGAATCATCTCGTTATTTGCGCACCTCAAATCAATAGTCTTGATTTTGCAATTCATAACCGTATCATGCACGGGCAACCAATCTAAACCGAGTATAACATCAAATTCATCAAACGGAAAAAGCATCAGGTCCGCCGGAAAGCAGGACCCTCGGATTACTAGGGGACATTTCTTGCACGCTTTGTCGACAAGCACGTATTGACCCAAAGGGTTTGACACTCGAATTACGAACTCAGAGACTCAACGGTAGAGTCTTCTTTGGATGCTAAGGTTTCACATACATATGAATGAGTAGAGCCAGGTCAATCAACGCAATCACACTAGTATCAAAGAGAGTGAAAGTACCGGTGATAACATCAGGAGGATGCTTCTCTCTCGCACGGATGGCATATGCCCTAGCAGAGTACGAGTCTCAGATCGAACACCGTGTCGGTGGCCCTCTCTCGACTATCACCCCTACCTCCTGAAATTCTTAGTGGTCTACCTCTAGTTGTCATTCCACTAGGTCTTGCACCTTGCATCCTATTCTTCTCATCAAGCTCGTGCAATCTCTAATGAAGTGGTCCTTGAACCGCATCCGTAACAAGCCCTATTGGTAGACTTACCCCAACATTCACCTATGTGTCTTCTCCCACATTGGGGCATTCAGTTTCTCTTGACGGTTATTGCCCACACTAGCTACCAAGTAGCTCGGGAGTCCGTCAATGGTCGTGCTCTTATGGAAATTCCCGCATCGTCCTCGATTTATTGGTGTCCTCCCCGAACTTCTTTACACCGAGAACGGAGCTTTACCGTCGATCTTTTGCGATAGTCTCTAGCTTCAAATTCACCTTCTTCTTCTCTTTTCCAAGTTCCTCCGCCTTGTGCTCGTTCAACTAGTGTTACGAATTCTTTTATCTCCAAAATACCCACTAGTAGCTTTAAATCTTCATTCAATCCTTCTTCAAACCTCTTGCACATAGCAACCTCATCAGCCACACACTCCGGGCATACCGATCGAGTCTTACGAACTCATGTTCAGATTCGACATCTTGTCATACGGCCTTGCTTGAGCTCCAAGAATTCCTTACGCTTTTGATCGATGAACACTGACTAATATATTTCTTTCAAATTCTATTTGAAAGAAATCCCAAGTAACTCGTTCGTTTGGGACTATGGAAATCAAAGTCCTCCACCAATAGTAAGTGAGTCTCGCAACAAGGATATAGCACACTTTAGACATTCATCGGTGTGCATGATAGTTCATCAAACACCGAATGGTGTTATCAAGCGTAACTCGGCCCTTTTGGCATCATCAAGAACTATGGCCTGAACTCTTCAGCCGCGCTTCCTAATCAAGTCTACTGGTGGCTTACTCAGCCTCACAGGTCGATGAATCGATGGCATTACGGGCTCTTGGGGTGGATTATTCAAATTCGGAATTGTTGGACAACCGGATTGGTTCGGGCATATTGCGCGACCCACTCATTCATCATGGTAAAGAAGGCTTATTTAGCCCCCTTACCTTGATTATTCGCAGATGACTGAGGTTCAACAGGCGGTGTCCCTTGTGCAGGAGCAGCCGCTACACTTTCAACGTCATCCGCCAAGGTTCTCTCTACATCGGGATCCATTTACTAATCAAAACAAAAATTTTAACCGTCAGAAGTCATCACACATTTAAACATTAACATTAAGGCATGTATAGCTAGACTCATACGTGCTATGGTAGTCCTAGAACCGACTAAACCATAGCTCTGATACCAATAAAATTGTAACACCCCTAACCCGAGACCGTCGCCGGAGTCGAACACGAGGTGTTAACAAACTTCAAACCACTTATTGATAATTTCCCAGACAAGCTGCCAATCTGTGTACTAGTCGCTTCAAAAATCATAACTTGAGTTCTACAACTCGAAAATCAGTTTCGTAATTTTTCCCTGAAATTAGACTCATATTTCCATCTACAGATTTTTTCTAGAATTTTTGGTCAAGCCAATTAGTACAGTTTATTAGTTAAATTCTCCCATGTTACAGGGGTCGACTACACTGACCTTTGTGCGTTGCAACTCGAATAACTCCCTGTGCAGGGCTTCAATACTGATGCCGTTTGTTTCTATAAAAACTAGACTCAAAAAGGAATCTATACATATATGGCATGATTTCTAAATGTCTCGGATTAATTTATAATGAATTTTCAAATTCGGAACAGGGAATCCAGAAACCGTTCTGGCCCTGTTTCACGAAAACCCACATATCTCTTAACATACAACTCATATGACCGTTTCGTTTCTTCCATATGAATATAGATTCATCAAGGTTCATTTACATAATTTATTCACTATTTAATTCCATTCTTACTATTTTTAGTGATTTTTCACATCCACATCACTGTTGCTGCCAGCATCTATTTCTAGGGTAGACTTTCTCTAACACATAGTTTCTATGATTCAACCACCCTTTTTCATATATAGTCCAAAATATAATCATGATGACCCATTCTAATGGCTGGTCATTGCCAAACATTTCGTGCCTCTTAATGAGCATATACATACCAAATGATTATAACATTATGCTCAAAACATTTATAAGCCATTTTCGCATGGCTATTCAAAATTTTACATACCAAGTTCAAACAAAACATAATAGCCTATACATGCCGAAATGTTCTCTTAGACCATCTAAGAAGAAGATACCAAAAAGTCGCTAGTCGGTGTGATGACTTCGATGACTGTCCCGAATACGCAAAAAGTCAAGTCCAAGAAACCTAAAATAGGTGACAAGCAAACACCGAATGAGTATATAACTCAGTAAGTCATAAGCAATGCACTACCAACCATTAATAACATTATCGCAAAAGGAAACAAAATAGAACGAGGCTAATTACTCCATTCAAATCGAACTATACCATAGTTCCTTAGACCATTCGATTCAACCACATACCAAGTTACACATTCACATTCCATATACTAATCAATAGGATATTTGAAGCATTTCTATACACCATTTTGTTTTCGTCACAATCATACATCTACATGACCTTTCACTCATTCCACGATAATTCTTATGTACGTGACTTCAATTTACATTGTCACATAGGTTCAAACTTACCAAGCTCAACCCCAAATATAAACATAGCGCCTATTAGCCATGAACTCAAGGTACTTACCCGATCCGCTGTCCGTGATCAACTCAATAGTGTCGCACACTCAGTGTCAATAGTGATTCAAAAGCATATAGTGAGTCCGCACACTTAGTGCTATATAATCAACTCGCACACTTAGTGCTATATGATCAAACTTGCACACTTAGTGCTGTACAAGTTTTAAACCCGCACACTTAGTGCCATTCTCATGATCACAAATGTTTATACCCGCACACTTAGTGCCGAAATCAACAACTCAATACATCTCACCTCTTTTCCTTTCATTCAATACTTCCATCACCACATACATACATGTATATAAATTCATCATTCCTTTCGGCATAATTATATAGACATTATGTCTATTCAAATTAATACAAAATATATGCTTAGTGACTTACCTTGTGTTGGGTAAAATAGTCCAAGTCGGCTACTCGATGACCTTCGTCTTTCCCTTGCTTGATTCTCCTTCTTTAACTCCTTGAGCTTAATCAATAAATCAACTAGTTTAACCATCTTGCTAAACATTCATAATTGAATTACACATGCATATGTATGTTTGTATATTCGGCAACCATCCTCACTTATTACCCATTTAGTCAATAATCTAAGCCAAGTTAAGGCTTCAATATGGTTGCCTCTAACCGAATACATGCACACCAATCTACTTCATTTGGTCGAATATGCATGTCTATGTTGAGGCCAATTTTACACTTAATACTACACAAAAAAAAACAGCATACATTTTACTAACTAACGCATTACATATTGTAGCTCAATACATATCTCTCGTTTACTTCATAACCGAAACAACATCACAAGCAAATATACACCTTAAAATAGTATATATGTCATACCAATACATCATGTGCAAACATATATTCATGTAGGTGCAAGGGCCGAATCTCAAGTTGTTTATATCCAAATATAAACACATATCCAAAGCTCAAATCTTACCTACCATGCAACATGCATGAATCATACTTATGGATATACCATGACCGAATACATCACAACACCATAATTTTGGTCATGATTAAGCAAAGAACTTAATGTCTTACTCAAAAATACTAAAAAGAAAGTCCAAGAGCCATCAATCCACCATCACATATACCATTAGCAAGCTTCATATTTAACATGCAATGGCATTAACACAAAATCCACCTTGGCCAAATACCATCCCCATGATATAACAAAGATTTGAACCATGGGCTAATAAGAACATCAAGCTAGCAACTAAAAACATGCATGAATCTCATGGCACAACCTCAAACATACCTTAATCTTGATGCAAGTATAGCCAAATCTCTTCCTAATCCCTTCCAAACCAAACATGAAGCAAAAATTCCTTCCTTCCTCTTTGGTATTTTCGGTCAAGAGAGAATGAAATGGATGAGCAAAATTTTTTCTTTTCTTTTCTTCAATGCACAAGAATGGGGGGTTCACTCACACACATTTTTTTTCTTTCTTTATTACCCATACTTATTTGTTTATTGTTTCTCCCTAATGCACCAACAAAACATGTTTCATGACATGTTTAGCCCATACTCCCTTGTCATGGCCGCCACCTCCTATAAAAGAGGGATATTTGACATGCAAGGCCATTGTTTTGCATGCATGCTTTAATTAGTCATCACACATTTCCCCATCATACTTTCAAAGTTTTCTACTAGGTCCTTTCTAGTGAAATTCACATTTATAACTCTAAATCAAACATCAAAAATGTCACACACGAATTAACACATATCATAAGCATCAAAATGAGCATTAAATTATTTTTATGCCTCGGTTTTGCGGTCCCGAAACCACATTCCGACTAGGGTCAATTTTGGGCTGTCACATTAAACGTATTGAGATGTGTAAATTATGCTGGTATACCCGAATGTCTGCTCACCAGATTCATAGAATTTCGTGTCTTTATGAATTTTGGATATCATGGAATTTTAATCTCCACTAATCGGATTGAGATCCGAGTTTCATATCATGATTTCTTTAGAAAGCCGGAAGAGGCTTGAAATAAAAAGTAGCTGACGGTTGAATTGACAAATAATTGGACTGTGTGAAATTATAAAGAGTATGAGGTTGAGATGAACTGACTAGTTTTAGTATTCGAATCCGAAAGGATTCGGGTGCGAATGTATATATAACATGATGGTATGGATCGGACTTTTGAGTACATGAGCTTTTTAGTATAAGTTTCAGTAAAAATATTGTAAAGTGAATACCACTTATGATTTTTGTATGTAAAATTTAAAGAGACAGTTAGTAAAAGTTTAGCCTGAGTGAAAGCTCTTTGACATCGATTATAGGATTGAGGAATCCAAGTGAAAAACAAAAACCACTTTTTTTGGTAAGATTTTCGAGGACGAAAATCCCTAAAGGGGGGAGAAATATAACATCCTGATTTTGGGCTTAGTCGGAACAGTGGTTTCGGGATCACAAATCCAATGAAGAAAATTTCATTTTTATTATATTTTTATGGTCTACGATTTCACAAAATGATTTCGTGAAAATTTCGTTCGAAAATTTCGACGTTTGGGCACTCAATTTAGTAAAAAGGACTAAATTGTAAAAAAGTGAAAAAATTGAGTTCTACACGTTAGAGGTATCAAATTGTTATGAAATTTTAAATGGGAGGTCCTTAAATGATAATTAAACCACTGTATAACTTGTTGGACAAAAATGGTCTTGATTGGGTAAAATTTGAAAGAATAGTAAAAAGGGCATTTTGGTCATTTAGGGGTAAAATGAATTAAAACATAAATTTTAAACTCCAAATGTGTCCCTTTCTTCTTGCTACAACAGAATGTACCAAGAGCAATCATGGTTAGGGTTTTTCCAAGCTTCCAAGCTTAATAGTAAGTGATTCCGAGCTCCGTTTTTAATGTTCTATGTATTTTTTAAATCCCGGTAACATAATCTGCTCATTTCTACCATTATTTTGAGCTAGGATTTATGTTTAAAAATTTACCCATGAATGATATGCATGTATTTTGATGTTTAATGGTAGAATATGAAGCTTAAAATTGTGTTAAACAACTTTTGCTAAGCGATTTTACGTGAAAACGAGTAAAATAGTATAATTGGTAAAAATACCTAATGTTCATAAGTACATGTTAGAGTGAGAATTTGATGTTGCCATAGAAGGGAAAAATGATCAGCATGTCATAAAACATAAGAAGATAGGAATAATTTTAATTTCCGAACCTTGGGGAAAAAGTGCAAATATGCAAAAGTTTAGGGGTCAAAATGAAAATTTGTAAAAATATGATTTTTAGACCCATATGAATAGTGTGACTAATTAGTAGGCTAAATGTGATATTATAGATCAAGGAAATCGAGATTTGGGCTTAAATCGGGAAAATACAAGGTTATGGACTAGAATGGTAAATTGCCATTTCTGGATCCAAGGTAAGATTGTACGTAAATAATTTATCGATTATTTTTATTTTATATTTTACTATCATATGAAATGTGGCTGCCTATAGAATGATTATTTGTTGTAAATTGCAAATTGAAAAATGACTATGAATAAATTGTAACATGTTGGAAAGTGAGGAATTTCCCAGTTGAGCCTTCGGAATAGAAACGATTCGAATGATCTATTATGAGGTCACGTGTGTAGTACTAAGTGCAAGCTACTACGTGTACTGGATAATTGGTCGCATGTGTAGTACTAAGTGCAGGCTACTATGCGTACTCGATAACTTCGATCACGTGTGTAGTACTAAGTGCAAAGCTACTACGTGTATCGATGGTTAGGTCACATGTGTTGTACTAAGTGCAAGCTACTACGCAGTATCGGATAATTGGTCGCATGTGTAGTACTAAGTGCAGGCTACTATGCGTACAGATAGCTTTGGCTACAAGTGTGAAAATATGTGCAACAACCGAGTATCGATTATTATTCAAGAGTTCAACGGAAAATCGATTAAGTAAAAATACATGTGAACATGATTATATGATGAATAAGTGTAGGTATATGTTTAAGAAAATTTTGAGCAATATGCTCGATATTTGAGTGAACTTCGATAAGACAAAATGGATTAAGTGAAATTATGTAAGAGTGAATTTTAGTAGTAAAACCGTATTGGACATGAAAGAGTTGTGTGACTTTGAAAATTCACCAAAAATTGTGTAAGTTGAATTAAATTTCAAATGAATTATGTAATTAAATATTAATGAGTCTATTTTCATATAAAGGAAGCAGGGAGAGAAAAAGAGTTGTATATTATGTGATATTCTAATTTTTTTGGGACAGTGTCAGAATGAATTCAAGATCCCCTATTCTGACTTGGAAAAATTGTTAAAAATTGTAGAAATATAATTATGGATTATAATTTATATTATTAGAATCTTTGATGAGTTTAATTTTAATAAAAGCAAATGGGAACATTATCTGAGTCTCATAGTATGAGATAAATAAATTTTAGTGAAGAAAAGTTGAATCTGTCAAACAGCGAAAAATGGGAGAATTTGAATAATAAAATGTACTTATTAGATGGACCAAAAATTCTGAAAATTAATTGGTGGAAATATATATGAGTCTAGTTTCTGGGAAAATTTACGGATCTTAATTTAGAGTTCCCTAACTCCATATATAAATGATTTAGTGACTATGACTCAAGAAAGCAGCTTAACCAGAAGATGTGTAAATGTACAATTGGGTTAGTTTTACCATGGAAAGCATATTAGTAAATTGTTTATTATTATTTCATGCGAGCTTACTAAGCGTAAAGCTTACCCCCTCCTTTCCATTTCTTTTAGTATTGTCAGGCTAGTTCAGGGTTGGAGATCGTCGGAGGCAGCATCACACTATCGAGCTAACACCTTGACAATATAAACACATATGCTAGAATTATCAACTGAGTGGCATGTATAGGGACCTAGTTTTATAACATGTGTTATTATAATTTGGCCAAATATATTGGTCTTTAGTGGGCTAATGATTCTGACTTATAAATCTAGTTATTTATGTTATGTTTGATATTGGTGATGTGCATATGCTTGTTTGCCATGCATGGTTGGTAATATGTTATGTGTTGTTATGAATGTTTAAGTCCGTTAACGCCTCGAACCCTATCCCGACGTTGGATACGGGTGAGGGGTGTTATACTAAGGAACTACACCTAAGCTTTTATAAGAGCACACTGCTCATATGGGTGTAATGTCATTTAAAGGATATTTGGTTTTAGTGGGAGTTTGTATTTTTAAATGCTTTTATGTTATAAACACATTTTCAGTTATTTCAGTTTAAAGATATTAAGTTTATTTTCTGCAGAAATAAAGTTTATTTGGTTTATTCACACTATGATTTTGGTAAAGTTTGATCTCACTAAGGAGGACTAGTTGGAAATAAACATGTTTAGATCATATTGCATGTAATTTTCATGCCACACATCCATACTTGATCTATGTCATTTGGTTGTGTTAATATACGGGATCACTGATGGATTTAGTTACGATATATGTAATGAAAGTCGCCTTGGTTCTATGTTAACATAATTAATAGACGAGATTGTTCGGAATACCTTTAGGATATGATAGTAAAATTTTGAGCTCATAAGGTTCTATAATAACATGTAATTATAGAGTAATTAGTATATATATGTGGTCCAAGGGAGATTGTTGGAAAATATGGACGTCACATATATAATAAAGGTAACTACATGTTATTATTTACTATTATGATAGGTTAGCCCAAATTAAAAGTGATCTAATTTGGTTAAAATTTTATTGGGCTTTAATTATTAAATAAAGTATGGGTCAAATATGTGTAGGTACTCTAGTAATTGAATTCTAATCAAATTTTGATTAATGATGGGCTAATTAGAATTTGATTAGAACTAATATGCTAAGGTTATATATATTAGGGTTATGGTCCGCAAATTATACACAAGATATCTTTTTTAATATCCCATTATTAGGAAAGAGAGCAGATATTCTCTGAATTTCTTGTGTACTAATTTGGAAGATCAAATCCCCAAGATCTGGTAAAACTTCAAGAAATTCATGGATTCAGGTACACTTTCGTAGCTAGTTTTGTTCTTGATTTATTCTTGATGATTTGACATGATAGATCTTGGTTTATTAAGTTTTATTTCAGATTTATTTTACAAATCTAACAACAAGAACAAAAAAGAACCTTGATGGAAATTCCAAAAGGTGCCCACAACCAGTTTGACTTTCCAAAAGGCGGTGTCACTGATAAATTTGATTTTGGAGAGGAAGAAAACCCCTTTCATGATGTTGGACTCGTAGATCATGTGGTAAGAGGTGAATTGAAGGAGCGGTCGATGCATGCCCTTCAATCAAACAAGGGAGGAATCAACGTGGAAGTTGTTGATTCTCTTTGCAAAATGTATGTAAAATAAGAAGATTATGATATGTTAGAACCAATTTATGATGAATATCCTAAAGAAAGTGAAGCCATTGATGTTCATACGGTTCATGGAGAGTATTTAGTTGTTCATACAATTATAAACACATCTTTAAAAGAAGGGAAGGATTGGAGGCAAGTTGAAAATCTCTTGGATATCTTAAGGGAAACCATGTGGGGTGTTAATTCTGAATAAAAAGAGCTGATTCAATTTCTACAATCAAAACAGATTCTTCTGAGAGAGAATTCAATGTTGAACTTAAGAAAAAGCAAGATAGCTTGAAGGCAAGTAACATCGTAAAGGTGATGCAGCCTTTTAGAGGAAAATTACTTGCACTTGATATGAAAAGTAAGTTTGTGAAAGATGTTACTGAAAATTTGGTTCCAATTATCTCAAGTGAAATAGACATTACTACATTAGGAGAGAGTCTTGGTGAAAGAAGTACAAACGAAGATTTTTTTGTTGATAATTTCATATGATTGTTTTCCTTGGCATCCAGACAACAATTATTTGTTTGAACCTCTTGGTCTAGTTTGTTCTTTTTTTTAGACAACTTTTAAGACTATATATGGCCTAAAAATGCCAAACATATTTAGGCAGATCATGAGTGAGGTAGGTAGAGAACTTGGCATTGCAAAACAACATGTAGCTGCTGTAATAGCTACCTTAAATGTAAAGCTAACTATTCTGAACATGAGCAATCATGAGCACTCTATTAATTTCAGTGGAACAACAATCAACTATGGTGTTAATGTTATTTCACTTGAAAAGTTAATTTTTGTAGGCAGACTGATATATTGATATTGGCCAAGACTTCAGGGATCATTTTGCTTGATGAAAGGTCATTATTGGCATGCATAGTTTGCACAATTTTAGCTGGTGGTAGAATTCAAACCAGCTCAACTTTGCCAATTAAACTTGGTAATGTGCTTCCACCATCACACTAGCTTGATCATAAAAAAGGGTACGGAAAGTTGGATGACTTTGTAGCTAGCTGCCCTATGTTTTTTTTGATCGAGGGTGATTATTTTTAGTTTCAAAAAGGAGCACAAGAGATTATAACAGCTAAAGATATTGCTAAAGCTGCTACAACTACTGAAGCACCATAGTCATTGTCTTTTTGCCTTTTGTTTCTATTATATTGATTACACAGCCTAATAAACTAAAGAAGGCACTTTAGTCAAATGATTCCAATAATGTGAAAGAGAATGCCCTTTTTAAGGAGTATGTAGCTATCTATAAAAATGCATCTGATGTACAGTTGTTGGTAATACAAAATAAACAGTCCAATGGAATTTGTTTTGATGTGTCTGAAGGTTTCTTCAACGTAAAAATATTGAGCCAAGATAATGATCTTATTGAAAGTAATAAATCATATTTCAAGAGATCAACTGTAACTAATATTGGAAGCAACTCTATGGACATGGAAGGTCTAATTCAAATGGTGTCGTAAAACAATAAGGCAATTACACCTTCAAACAACATAGGCTTTTTTTCTCTCTCATCATTGCATTCATATAATGTGGTCTTAGTGCATTATCTGATAAGTCATTCGTTTTCTCTCACGCTGCCTCTTTTACAAAAGAATCTCAAGAAATTGTGATTGGCAGTACTTGTGCGCAACTATTTGTACTTTCTTAATAGTTTTTCACAATATGTTCGAGTCTCCATTTCCTTGCTATGCAAGAAAAAGAGTAGCTATTTTTTTTGCTTGGATTCGTGGAGAAAAAAAATTTATTGAAAGAAAAAAAATTATTGAAAGAGGAATTAATGTGACTGCAGATTTGCAATGTGATGATATTTTCCATTTATTTTCACTAGTTTGTTTTGGTGCACTTCTTGTTTTCCCATGCTTACCAAATTAAGGTGTAGGAGAAGCTGCAAAGTTGAAAAGATTAAAACATAGAGCTGAGGATTATTGAATTCTATGATGTGGATATGGCTAAGAAACTAAAATCCATCACGCAAGGTAAATTTGTTTCACGACGAGAAAAGGGATTTCTTAGTTTCATGGTATCCATATATAACACAAGATTTCCCACATCCAATACTTCAGAATTGTTCAAAGATGAGGAGAAATACAATCCTAAGCTTTTGAATGATAAAAGTTTAACTAATTTGGACCAAATGAAGGAAATGCTTGAGTTTAGAAAGAATAGCATTGAAGTCTGGTGAGTCACCTTGGGAAGCTATGGCTAGTTACACTAAGCACCTATTGTCAAAACCTTCTAATAGGCTTCTTCTTAACATTTTTGGGCCCTAGGCGAAACAATAAATTGGATTCCTTTTAAAAAAAATGATAAAATGTAATACAATAAAATAAAACATATACTAGGAATTTCATTAAAATAATATGTTTTATTACATTAAGAGAATAAGATATTTTCTAATAAAATTCAAAAAATAAATTCATTCAATCTACTCCTATGTCATTAATTACAAAAACACAAAGAATCATAAAAAAATGGGTTCTACGAGTATTCTGAGATGCAAAATCATTAATGATAATACCAACATCAATGTTTTCCAGAAAATCCTTCTCGACTGATAAAATTGTCAAACCATTCAATCGTTCTTGTGACATTGACGACCTTAAGTAAGTTTTGATTAAGTTTACCTTTGAAAAACTTCTTGCAGATGATGCCACAGTCATAGGGACTGTTAAAAAAAAATTCTATAAGTGATTGAAACATTCAGATAGCAATATGCATATTCGACAAACTCAAGAATTTTAGTGGCTGACTGTGACAACCCTAAAGTGACCCTAGTCGGAAAGCGGTTTCGGGACCGCTAAACCGAGTCACCAAATTATTTGGATGTGATATTTATGGTCTAAAATATGTGAATATGAATGTGCGAAAATTTTAAGCTTTGATTTAGTAAATTGCATGTGAATTTAGTCAAAAGGACTTGTGTGACACTTTTGAAATGTGATAGGCTAATCTACAAGGATCTAATAGTGCATGTAGTCAAAAGGGAGGACTTGCATGTAAATTTTCCCCCCTAATATGTAGTGGCCGGCCACGAGCATGAGGATGGACAAAATGTTATGGGGAGAAACATGTTGGAAACATGTTGTGTTAGTGTGTTATGGGAGAAAGAATAAAACAAAGGGTTTGTAATAAAGAAATGGATGGGAGGGGTGATGAGAACAAAGTTGTCTCATCCATGTTCCCCCATTGCCGTGACTAGAGAAAGGGAGGAGAAACAAAATTCTTTCTTGGTTGTTCAACATGGCCGAATAGAAGAAACAAAGGAGGGGAAGAATTTTTGGTCACTTGAGTCATTAAGAAGGTTAGTATATTATGTCAAATGGTGAAATTTTTAACTTGTTTTAGGTAAATAATCATGGTTCTTACTTAGCCCATGCTAAAATTTGTAATTTTGATGGATGATTGGAGCATTCGGCTAGGGTATAAAGGAAGGGATTTTGATTGTTTCATCTAAGTATTGATGATGAGTGTGTTATGGAAAGAAATCGGTCTTCCTAAGAATTTGATTTGTGAATGTTTATATTAGTAATAGCCGAAATTAAAGAGGTTTGATGTCTTGAACAAATGCTGATTATATGATTCGAAAATGAGATATGTTAATGATGAAGTATAATCGGCCATGGAGGTAGCTCATTTTGGAAGTGTGATTTGTGGTATATTTTTCTTTGTGGTTGATTATAAAAATTTGGCTTAAGTGAGGTAATTGGTAAAAGATGTGTTTATGATGTAATACATATGTTCTTATAAGCTAAGTTATGTATATGTGATATCTTGCATATTGGTTGTTATGGCAAGGTTTGAGATATTGACGTATGAATATGTTTTGTTTGTGGTTCGGCAACTAATGGTTAAGTTGTTAAGTTACATGCTTGAGTAGTAAATATGTTAAGAATGGTTCTAAAATGTATATGGATGCCGTGTGATTGTGTTTGATTGGGAATTGAATTGTTTGATTTAGCTCAAGAGCCTAGAGGATCAAAGTCGGATAAGGGAAAAGAGGAAGTAAACGAATAGCCGTGGATATCTAGTCGTCGACCACTTTCGAGGTAAGTTTTAAGTGATTAAACGTTGAGTAAATTCAATCATAATAGGACATAATGAGTTGATTTAATAAGATATGATGTGGCCATGATATGTCTTAAACCCAAATGGTAAGTTCATAAGTGTTTGGACTTGAAATTTAAGAGCAAATTGTAATAATTTGCTTGGACAGTAGCAGTAATGTGATTTTAGAAAATCACTATAAATTGTTGGTGTGGAATTATAGGCTGAATAAAATATGTAATCAAAGCTTAGTTGGTCTAGTTTCTTATAAAAGAGACCGTGGAAGCAAAGAAATTTCCTATAAAGAGATATTTGAAGTTGTGCGGGACAGTGTCGGAATGACTCCGAAATCCCCTGTTCTGTTTTTGGAAAATCATTATAATTTGTACAAACATGGTTATAAGATAAGATTTATATTCTTAGACTCCTTAATGAGTCTAGTTTCAAATGGAATCAAATATAACACATTATGAATTCTGTACAATGAAAAATTTGATTCGTAGCGAAGAGTGGTCAGATTAGTCAAATAGTGAAATAGGGGAAACTTTAAGAAAAATCTGGTATTGATTGGCCAAACCAAAAATTCTGAAAATTTCATGTATGGAAGATATATGAGTCTACATTCTGAGAAAATTAACGGCAAGTGATTTGGAGTCTTGTAGCTCCGGGTATAAATAATTTAGTGACCATTGCTTAGGAAAATAGCTCGTAGCGAATATGTGATTTTGTTGTAAACATGGACAAAAACTTGTTTTAGTTGCTCATTTAGCTATTGATTGATCCCATACTTGAATTCTAAATTGTGATATTGTAAAATGATACATGAGTGTTAGATGGATCTTTGATATAAAAAATTGTGAAATTGTAAGTTTATGAGTATTCGAATATGAAATGATAGTATGGCGTGAAATTGAATTATTCGTTGGAAAATGATTGATGTAGATTCGGCCAAGACCAAGTCTGTACATAATAACATATGTGATAAGGCCTAATGGCCGACGTGATGAATGTGAAAATGTATACATATGTGATAAGGCCTAATGGTCGACGTGATGAATGTGAAAATGTATACATATGTGATAAGGCCTAATGGCCGACGTGATGAATGTGAAAATGTATACATATGTGATAAGGCCTAATGGCCGATGTGATGAATGTGAAAATGTATATATATGTGATAAGGCCTAATGGCCGACGTGATGAATGTTAAAGTGTATATATATATGTGGTAAAGCCGAATGGCTAATGTGAATGTTGTAACATGTGATTAAGTGTACATGAAACTTAGAAATATGTTCCGGGTGAGACCCGATGACTACGTGTGGAGATTATGTCCGGGTGAGACCCGATGACTACGTGTGGAGATTATGGCCGGGTAAGACTTCGTAATAAGAATTGCTTATAAATATACGCAATGCGAAAGGTTAAACAGGTATGTACTCCAAGTTTATATATGATGCATACGAGAGCAATCTATGGGACTATTCCTATGATTATGTGACATCGGATTAGTGTGAGAGTTTATCCGCCTATTGTATATGATGAGATGTGCATATTCGGTAAAGGGATGGTATGCCGAAGGAAGAGTGAAATAAAATACGAACAACTATGTTATAATTTGATTGTTATCTGTTGACACCGCTTAAAACTTACCAAGCATTGTAATGCTTACTCGCTTTACTCTGCTTCTCCGCCTTATAGGTCTCATTGCGGCTACAGTGCTCGGGATCGTCAAGAACTAGTCACACTATCACTATCCACTGTTTGGTACTGCTATGTTTTGGAATATCTTATGGCATGTATAGAATAGACTAGTAGTGAGAGGATATTTTGGTTAACGATAGGGCTACTCTTTCGCTTGTTGGTCATAGACCCTTTGATTTTGTATAAATTTGGATAGCCATGCGAAAATGGCTTGTATACACTTTGGCATGGTATCATAATCATTTTGTATGTTGTTCATTAAGAGATGTGGAAATTTTCGGAATCGATTAGCCTTGGAATGGTTAATCGTGATCATCTTTTGTGCCATGTATGCTAAAAGGGCTAGTTGAATCAAGGAAATTATGAAGTAGGTAAAATCTACCTTAAGGACAGAGGTTGACAGCTACAGTGATGTGGATGTGAAAAATCACTAAAAATAGTAGGAATGGAATTAAATAGTAAATAAATTATGTAAATGAACCTTGATGAATCTACTTTCATATGGAAGAAACGAAACGGTCATATGAGTTGTATGTTAAGAGATATTTAGGTTTTTGTGAAACAATGCCAGAACAGTATCTGGATTCCCTGTTCTGAATTTGGAAATTCATTGTAAATTAACCAGAGATAATTAGGAGTCATGCCATATATTTATAGATTCCTCTTTGAGTCTAGTTTCTATAGAAACAAACGGCATCAGTATTGAAGCCCTTTACAGGGAGATATCCAGGTCGTAATGCATGAAGGTCAGTGTAGTCGCACCCTGTAACAGTGGAGACTTTAACTAATAAACTGTACTAATTGGTCCGACCAAAAATTATAGAAAAAAATCTGTAGATGCATATATGAGTCTAGTTTCAGGGAAAAAATTACGAAATTGGGTTTCGAGTTTTGGAACTCAAGATATGATTTTTAAAGTGACAGTGACGCAGTTAGCCAACTGCCTGGAAAATTTTTAAAATGGACTGCGAAAGTGAATGGTTTAAGCCGTTAACCCCTCGTGTCCGACTCCGGCAGCGGACTCGGGTACGGGGTGTTACACTGACATTAATTCATTCGGTAAAATAAATTACAAACTTTCAATTAAGAGAAAATATCATTTGAATTAACATCTGATGAATCACTATGAGAAAAGGTAGAGCGAAAGTAGCACAACATTCTCTTAATTCCTTTTGATCCAATGACTTTAACTTGTTTGAATCAAACAAAAAATCAAAAATACTTTCAAATGTTTTTAGCTGCTCAAATATGCTCTTCAAAGAAGTAATTTCCATGTCTACAATACTAAAAAATAATCAACTTTAAATAATTCATCAACTGACTAAATTTCTTCATCCTCTTGGTTATTCTTATCAAATTATTATTTTTTCTAATAACACGACGTTTTGTCGGAAGGGTAAGCTCTACATCCATATCAAGTGCAATACTTTTAGCAATATTCATACTAGAAGTAAAATATTCATCTCTATACTTTTCAAAATATGACAATATACCTTCTAATTGTTTTATGGTGGTGTCAACGTACATAAACTTAAATTGCAATTTCTTACTCACCATATTTATAGCAAATAAAATTTCATACCAAATTACCATACCAAGTAAAAAGCCAAACTCTCAAGTGCATTGACCACCACTTCACTCTTTGATTTTGCATAATCACAAGATTCATATAATTCCGACAAAACCAATCTTATTTGGGGAATTTGAAATCTAATAGCCTTAACACTTTTAATTTGACTCGCCCATGAAAATTTCACAGTTAATTTAGGACATTATCAAGCAATAGTTTCCATCTTTTTGTAGAACCTGAAAACAATGAATATATGCATTGAACAAATTCCAAAAAAAAAATGAAATAGCTCTAATGCAAGAATATGTCCTATCACTAAGAGTAAGATTCAAACCATGATAAGCACAAGGAATGTAACGCCCTAGTTATTTAACTTTGTTTCTGTGAAATCTGTCATAACTGAGTATTTGCTTCAGTGGCTAAGTGTTTTGGGTGTGTGTTTGAGGTATTGGGTTCAAGTCCCACTATTGGGAATTCTTGCTATTTTGATCCTAGCCTATCCCTTGGCGGTTTGACTTATATCCTATTGTTAGTCAAATTGTAGTAGAATGAGTCTACTAGTGCAGTAGTAACGTGTTAGCTTGCGTTTAGGTTTCGTGTTCAAATCCTCGTGTGGGCGTAGATGATAATTTTTGTTTTGGTGGTGTGACAGGGATTCGCTGAAACTCTGATGTTATTGGATGAGAATCTGAAGTCGATTTTAGTGGGTTAATATTATTTTTTTATTTTTTTATTTTTCCTTTCCCCAAATTTTCCCTCTCCACTTTTCTTTTGACATTTATTTTTTTTATTTCCCAATCCTTTTCTGATGTTCTCTCTTTCCCTTGCTTCTTTTGTCATCATCGTGCTTTTGAGGGTTCCTCGATTCATGCTGATTAGGAAATCTTTTTAGTAGTTCTTTTCAGTATTGTGTTGTGGGAGATTTCAATTCTTTTTTGCGAAATCCATTAATGGTGTTCGTTATTTCTTGTTTAAGGGAAAGACAAGAAGCGATTGGTGCTCCTCCATTGTTTTGAGTGTTGAGTGTTCTGCTCGTTGGTGGTAAATGTTGAGCATAATTAGGTTTTGAAAGGCTTTAATTAGAATAAATTCTTCGTTGAGTTCATAAATTTATTGCTAATACAATGTTTGGTTGTTGTTTCTAGGTTCTAGTGGTCTCAGGTTTGCTGTAGTATAAAAAATGAATGAAGTGTGAAAACGAAAACATGAGGAAACGAGGTTTGACGAAAGCCAAAAAAAATGGCCTGTTGACGCCACACGGGTGTGTGCCCAGCTGTATGCAACACACAACTGTGTGTAAGGCGAGTGTGTGATTGTATGGGTCACACGGGCTAGGCCGATTTGGGCGTGTGAGCTGTGGGCTAGGCCGTGTGAGCCATACAAGTAAGGCCAATTTGGGTGTGTAGGCCACACGGGCGTATGGGCCCAAGATTCTAAAATTTTTCCTAGGGTCACATATGTCGTTTCGATCGATTGTGGGCCTTCTGTAGGGTCAGTAAGGGCAAAACAAACCCTAATGCATGATATCTGCAATTCTGATAGACTGATTTGAGCATTTAGAAATTGATATGTATGATTTGACTAATTCGTAATATCATGTTATCTGTATATAAGCATGCGAGATATGTTAGTTCTATTATATCTGTTATCTGTTATTCGTATCTACGTATGGGGTGAGATTTGTATATGTGGAGGAAGCGATCTGTGAGGCGACATTTCGCCGATATATTGGCAGCTTGACTGCAACTATTCTGATAAGTGTCGTAAAAACACTATGTGTAACATCCCCTACCCGTATCTGTCGCCGGAATAGAGTACGAGGCATTATCGAGGAGTACAAAACACTTACAGATAATTTAAATATATTTTCATAACAACTTGTCTCGATTTCATACTATTTCATATTTAAGCTTTACTCACCAAAGTATTTGAAATATCATCTTTATGCAAATAGCACACATGAGGTACATAATTCCATAATTAAGAATGAACACATTTATCAAACATATTCCACATTCATATATCAATGTCTCACGCTTCCATATATCAATAACCGTCATTTTCTTGTTTTTCAGATAATTATGTGTAACCATTGATAAGTATGCAATTCCTTGCTTCTTCCTGTCAATCACAATTTCAAATGACAAATTGTGTGAATGAGCTCAACCTCATTAGGTGTTTAAATTCTGTCACTTTGATTCACATACTCATAATTTACTAATATATCTTGTCAAACACAATCTCTGAATGACAAAATCACATAATTGAGCTCAATATAATAATGATAACATTACTTACATTTCTTTTTCCACACGTTACATTTACAACTTACCAACTTGTCCATTCAAGGAACGGCTTACGGATTTGAGTACATCGTGATCTGAAGCCCGAAGTCTAGCTGAAGCACATAAGTGCTAAACGGAAGCCCGAAGGCTAATTGAAGCACATAAGTGCTAAACGGAAGCCCAAAGGCTAATTGAAGCACATAAGTGCTAAACGGAAGCCCGAAGGCTAACTGAAGCTCACCAGAGCTGAACTGAAACCCCAAAAGGGTTAACTGAAACTCATATGAGTTAACGGAAGCTCATAAAAGCTAAATGGAAAGCAAACACGAGAATTCACAACAAATGCTGAATCTCAGTTTACTTGGGTAATTTACCGTCAATTCCTCTTTTTCACTGAAAGATCGTACTTGTTTCCTGTGTTTCTTTCCTCCGAAATTCTCAGTTCAATTTCATAACTTTTGTACATAATTTACTTATCTTCAACAATTAACATACATAAATATTAATCACCATTCATAAAATAATATTGAAATTTAATAATATTAACAAATGGTCACTAAATTTAGTTATATAAACTCACAAGTTCGATTTTTGTATTATAGCGATAATCATAATTTCATAATAAATATTCCAAATAAAACATTATATCATTTCTAATTCAACACTTATCGATTATAATCAGGCATGTGATCAATTTATACACGAGTCATTCATATATTTTTCCTCCTCCTCCTCTCCATCCACATCCTTGGTATAAATAACACATTTTTAAGTAACCTTATCCATAATTTTCACTAATTACTTAAGTGAATATTCAAGCTATCCACCCATGTCATAGTCACTAAATTATTTATATCAAACTCCAAATTAAGATCTTCTAATTTTCCCTAAAACTAGATGCACATATCTTCTTACCATAAAATTTTCATAATTTTTGGTTGGGCCAATTAATACAATTTATTCATTGAAGTATCCCCTGTTCTGCCGTCTGACAGTTCCGACCCTTTTTCACTAAAAATTAATTATCTCCTTGTACAGGATTCAAATGATATTTCTGTTTATTTCTCTTAAAAATAGACTCATTTAGGATTTTAAAAATATAAATTTAAGCCCATAATTATTTTTATCCAATTTTTGATGATTTTACAAAGTTAGAACAGGGGAACCCGAAATCATTCTGACCTTGTCTCACAAAATTTATCATATCTCATGATTTACAATTCCATTGCTTACATCATTTATTTTATAAGAAACTAGACTCAATAAGATTTAATTTCATATTTTATTCATCCTCTAATTATATTTCTAAAATTTTTGGTGATTTTTCAAAGTTAGACTACTGCTGCTGTCCAAAACAGTTTTAGTGCAAAATGTTGATTTCCATTTTGCCCCAAATTTCACAATTCATACAATTTAGTCCTTGCTCAATTAACCCCTAAATTAAGATAATTTTCTCAATTAATACTTTTCCTAAACATTATAAGTTATTTCATAACTATTGAAATTCAGAATTTCCACATAAAACTCTAACTTCAAACTCTTTTACAATTAGGTCCCAAACATTCACTTTCTATTCACTTCTTTCAATAAAATCAACATATAAACAATTTAAAGCTCTAACTCCATGCCAAATAATCATATACTTCCAGCACATATGCATATAAACTTTCAATTTCTTTCATAGAATCAAAAACTAATGAATTCAACAAGTGGACCTAGTTGAAAAAGTCACTAAAACACAAAAATTTCAAGAAATAATCAAGAATTGAACTTACTTGAAGTAAAAATATGAAAAAACAGCTTAATAGAACTCTTCCATGGCGTTTTTCTGATGAGAATGCAGAAAAATAAAGAGAAATCTAGATAATTCCACTTTAGTCCTAGCTTTATTAAGTAAATTTTACAATTTTCCAATTTTGCCCTTAATTCTCCTTATTTTATTACCGATTTCATGCCCTTTCTGTCCAGCCCAAATAGAACTTGGGTCTATTTTCCTTTTAAACCCTCTTTCTTTTATCAATTAAGCTATTTAATCATTTTCTACAATTTTGCATTTGATACAATTTAGTCCTTTTTGTTCAATTAACTATCAGAACTTTAAAATTTCTTAACGAAACTTTAATACTAACATATTAACACTCCATAAATATTTATAAAAATATTTATGGCTCGATTTAAAATTCCTGAGGTCTCGATACCTCGTTTTCGATTCTAATTATTTTAATATTTATTTTTAGTACACTATTCACTATTTCAAAATTTTTCCTAACTTCACATTTAACTTATACTCACTAAATTAATAATATTTCCTACTCATTTTTCGGATTTAGTGATCTCGAATCACTGTTCCGACACCACTGAAAATTAGGCTGTTAGACTATGTGGTGTGTTGGGATGAATGGATGTTTTAAACCCCACATGGTGTATTGGGATGGTCAGAGATGGTTTGTAAAGGATGGGGGTAGGATTTTGCATATATGTATGTTCTGATAATCCGAGTTTAATATGATTTGATTCTGTTAAGGACTTATGTCTACTTTTGTTCTGATATATTGAGAAATCTGAGTTTATGTGCATGCATGTCTCTGTTAAGTTACACACTGAATTTTTGAAAACTTGCATCTGTTTGTCTGTTCTGTTGAGATAATCCTCAAGCATAGGCGGGTTGATGCGACGGAGGCTCAGTGGTGATCACTACTCTGAAAATTATTTTTAACTAGTAAATTATTTAATTATTGGGATTTTCTGAGAGTTTTGTAATTTTGGGACTATTTGGACTGTTTGTTTATAATTTTGATTTTGGATGCGTTTTGACTTTTAAACTGCTACGTTTGACAAACAACGATTTTATGCAAAAAATGTTTTTGAAAACACAAGTTCGGATTTCAAAAACAACGACTTTCAAACTTTCGCTGCAAATGCTATGCTTTACTTAAAAAGACAAACAATTGACGGTTTTATAAATGAGTTAAATAATATGTTTTCCTAAAACGTGGACTCCCTCAGTAACAATTAACATGAGAAATTTAAACTTAAGATTGATTTCAAAACCCTTCTTCGTAACATTTCTAGGCTCGGCCATAACGTTTAGGCCGAGTTTGGGATGTTACAAGGAATAGATAATGTTCTCGAGTTTATTTCAAGAAATCTCTTTTGGACACCTTGGTGCTTCCCTTTCATATTGGAACCATTATCATAACCCTAAGCCCTTACATCTAGGGATGAGAAAAATTCTATTCGATTTGAAAAACTCGATAAAAAATTCAAATTTTGAATTAAATAGTTCGGGTTATTTGAGTTAATCTAGTTATTCAGATCAACTCAAATAAAAAAATTAAAATTTTCAATTTAACTCGAATATGAATTATACAATTCGAGTTATCTGAAAAATCTGAGAAAAGGTAAAATTACATCGTTTTGATAAATATTTACCTTTTTTAAAGTTAAAAGTCAAAACCATTAAGTTGAAAGGAAAAACTTATGTCATTTTGATAAATGTTTACCCATCAACCTTACTTCTGTAGTTAAATAATCTTATACTTCGTCTACTAGTTAAATAATTAGTCGATGTAAACGCAACATTAAGTATAAATATTAGGATCCGTTAACTTGACTAGAAATTTTTTTACTCAATTAGAAAAAATTTCAAATTGACTTTGGTTGCGAAAATAAGATTCATCAACTCGACTAACTTAAAATGTTTTTGAATTGATTTGACTCAACTCAATCGAATACTCAACCTTACTTATATCATTAACATTAAGATCAAAAGACTTCAAAACATCTTGTAATTCATTAAAAAGTCTCAATCCAAATGTATCATCCACTTTCATAAACTCTAAAAATTACTCCTCAATTTTTATTTTATTAGTTGACATATTCATACATCGTACTATTTAGATTCATTTGTTCTTAATGACCAATATCAGGGGTACAAGCAAGAATTATAGAAAAATATTTCGCCTCTTTGTTGGTCTTAACTATAGAACTTTTAACATTATCGGTCAAAAAGAAAATTAACTCATTTTGAATTTTATGCCCAAGATAACGATAATGAATTTCACGGTGTTGAATGCATCTAACATGATCATGCATTATCACATTGAATTCTACAATCATTTCAATTAATCCCGGGAAATTATCGTTGCTATCTTGATAGAGTTTTTTATTAGATCCTCGAAATTATGAGTAGCAAGATATTTCACAACTGAAAGTGTTCTAGGTAAAACTTATCTCTACCGCTCTTTCTTTTTCATAATCTATTCTTGCAAGCTTTTATCAATTGTTTCATTTTTATTCAACCTTACTCTCATTTCATTCCAAGTATTGATATTAGTCATATGCTCAACACTGTTTTCAAGTTGTGTGAGCCTCTCACTAATATGCCTCAAATCATTTAAACCTTGTAACACCCCCTAACCTGTATCTGTCGCCGGACTAGGATAAAAGGGCATTACTGAACATATTTAAACATTTTGCATTCATTTCACAAGCATCATAACAACAAAGTCACACATCATTATAGAGTCCCTTACAAAGGTCAACGAGACTTTAATCATGTTTTAGAAAGAGGTTGGGACTAAACCAAGCTCATACAAAATTTTTCGAAACTTAAATATTTTTCAAAGTTATAAAGGTCACACGCCCATGTGAACAGGCCGTGTGCCTCACACAGCATTAGGCACACCTGTGTGTCTAAGCCGTGGCAAAACAGGGCATACATACTGACTTCACTACACGGCCACAAGACACGCCTATGCGTCTTTGCCGTGGTCAAAACTAACTTGGGTCACATGGCCAACCACACGCCCGTGTGTCTAGCCCGTGTACCCTTCGAAATGGCCACACACGCCTATGTGCCAAGGCTGTGTGCCTCACACGGCCACCAGACACGCCTGTGTGTCTAGGCCGTGCTCGAGACTGACTTGCATAAGTAAGTTATAACAGACACACGGTTGAGACACATGCCCGTGTGCTCATCCGTGTGGGGCAAATTTAGGCTTACTTTAAACCACATTTCCCATCTATCTCAAGCACACCAAAACCACAACATTTTTGCATTATTTACATACATTTAAAGGCAACCAAAACATGCCAATGTCATTACATATTTAACTATATAACCTCAACCAATTCAATATGCCAACATCATCACAATTTACCAAAGTTCCAAATGCACAAACTCATTACTTCAATATCCCATAATAAACCATCACATAAACATTATAAACATCACATATCTTACTTATCAAACACACCATTTAGGCCAACTTAAGAGGCCATACATACCAATATTTACAAGCCAAATCTCTTGGCTAATCACAACACAAAACATACCAAAATGACACTAGCCTATACATGTCATATACCACATATACAACTCTTAAAATAGTACCAAAATAAATGTCCGATAGTGTGATTGATGTCGCTGACGATCCCCAGATCCGAGCTAGCTTTAAAATACTGTAAAACAGAAAACATTTCACACAGTAAACTTTAAAGCTTAGTAAGTTATTACCATAAATAATCAACAGTTTATAATATGCGAAACATCAACTAATAAACACTTCGTAATTCACAATTCATCCATCAATTCTATTCTATCTCATTTAATAAGTTCATACAAATTCATCAAGCTTCATACACATATTATCTGTGACATCCCAAAATTGACCCTAGTCGGGATGTGGTTTCGGGACCACAAAACTGAGGCATAAAAATAATTTATAATTTATTTTGATGCCTATAATATGTGTTAATTCATGTGTGACATTTTTGATGTTTCGATTTAGAGTTATAAATGTGAATTTCACTAGAAAGGGCCTAGTAGTAAACATTGAAAGTATGATGGGGAAATGTGGGATGACTAGTTGATAATGCATGCAAAAATAAAGGATTTGCATGTCAAATTTCCCCTAACATGAAGTGGCCGGCCATGACAAGGAATCATGGGCTAAACATGTCATGAAACATGTTTTGTTGGTGCACTAGGGAGAAACAATAAACAAATGAGTATGGGTAATAAAGAAAGAAAAAAAATGTGTGTGTGTGAGTGAAACCCCCCTTGCCGTGCATTGTGGAGGAGAAAAGAAAATTTTGTTCATCCATTTTCTCTTCTTTGGCCGAAAATACTAAGGAAAAAGGGAGGATTTTTGCTTCATGCTTGGTTTAGAAGAGAACTAGAAGGAGATTTGGCTATACTTGCATCAAGATTAAGGTATGTTTGAGGTTGTGTCATGAGATTCATGCTTGTTTTGGTTGCTAACTTGATGTGCATGTTAGCCATAGTTCAAATCCTTGTTATGCCATGGAAATGGTATTTGGCCAAGGTGGATTTTGTGTTAATGCCATTGCATGTTAAATATGAAGCTTGTTAATGGTGTATGTGATGGGGATTGATGGCTCTTGGACTTTCTTTTTAGTATTTTTGAGTGAGACATTAAGTTCTTTGCTTAATCATGACCAAAATGATGGTGTTGTGATGTATTCGGTCATGGTATATCCACAAGTATGATTCATGCATGTTGCATGGTAGGTAAGATTTGAGCTTTGAATATGTGTTTGCACATGATGAATTGGTATGACATATATACTATTTCAAGGTATGTATTTGCTTGGGATGATGTTTTCGGTTATGTAGTACATGAGAGATGTGTATTGAGCTACAATATGTAATGCGTTAGTTAGTAAAATGCATGCTGTTTTTGTGTGGTATTAAGTGCATAATCGGCCTCAACATGGGCATGCATATTCGCCACATGAGGGGAAATTGGTGTGCATGCATTCGGTTAGAGGCAAGCATATTGATGCCTATTCTTGGCTTAGAAAATTCGCTAAGAGGAATACTAACTAAGGTGTTGAGTTCGATTCATGATTTTGTACATATGCGACTTTGATGCCTAATGAGTAGATATTTATATGTTGGCTAGGCATCTTGAATTCCTCTTCCGATGCTCAAATGATAAAACCAATTTATTTGTTAAATTTAGCCCAAGAAGCTAGAGGTGGAGAATCAAGCAAAGGCAAAGGAAAGATAATCGAGTAGTCGATTGGAAATCGTTCATCCAATATAAGGTAAGTCATAAAGCATATATTTGGCATTGATTTAAATGATCATAATATATATATGCAATTGTGTTTAATGAATTGATGTGTAAGTGGAAATGTATGTGTATGGAATGATGCCATTGTTGAATGTATAAAGGTAGTAAAATGCATAACGATTGGTCTTGGCACTAAGTGTGCGGGTATAAATGGACACGGTGACAAGATTGGCACTAAGTGTCGGATTTAAAATTTGTACAGCACTAAGTGTGCGAATTTGATTATATAGCACTATGTGTGCGAGCTGATTATATAGCACTAAGTGTGCGGACTTATTATATGCTTTTGCATCACTATTGGCACTGAGTGTGCGATATTATCGAGTTGATCACGGACAGCGGATCGGGTAAGTACCTCGAGCTCATGATGAATAGAAAATACGCCCATGCTTGGGGTTGAATTGGTAAGCCTTAAATCTATGTGATGATTGAAATTGTATGGTTGTGCTGGAAAATGAGTTAATGTGTGAAAAATACTTGATTATCTTGTTGTGTAGATTATGAAATGTGGATGTATGACTTGGTGCGAGATTGGACCGAAAGGTCCGAGGTATTATGGTATAGATTCGATATGGATGAGTACCTAGCCTCGCTTCTTTGTACATGTTGTAGTGACTTTATTAGTGGATTGATAAATGCTTATGACTTACTGAGTTGTAAACTCACTCAGTGTTTTCTTGTCACCCATTTTAGGTCATGGGACTCGTGATGTTGTGTGCTCGAACCGTCGTTGAAGTCATCACACCGCTGAAATCTTGTGGTATTACTTTTTTTGTTGTTGAAGAACATTTGGCATGTATAGGCTATTATATTTTGTCGAATTGTGGGTTGTAAACTTTAAGCCATGTGAAAATGGCCTATGTGGTCGTCGAGTGGGATGCTAGAACCTATAGCCACGAGTCTTAGAAACTCAAATTTTGTTAAGGTGACCATAATTTGTGTCATGTATGATGGATGATTAAGGCCAAGGAAAAATTCATGAAATTGGCATAGTCTACTGCAGTAACTGTTGCGGACAGCAGCAGTGAGATGAGATTGAAAAATCACTAAAAATAGTATAAGTAGAATTAAATAGTGAGTAAATTATGGAACTGATCCTTGATGAATCTATTTTATATGGACAAAACGAAACGACCATATGAGCAGTATACTGGGAGATATTAAAGTTCTCGTGAGACAGGGCCAGAACGATTTCTGGGTCCCCTGTCGTGACTTTGAAAATTTACCATAAATTTTCCAGAAAGAATTAGGAGTCATGCCTTATATGTACAGATTCCATTTTGAGTCTAGTTTCATTAGAAACAAACGACACCAGTATTAAAGCCCTGTACAGAAAGATATTCAAGTTGTAACGCGCGGAGGTCAGAGCAGTCGATCCCTGTAACATGGGTGACTTTAACTAATAAACTGTACCAATTGGCCCAACCAAAAATTCTAAAAATAAATCCATGGATGGATATATGAGTCTAAATTCAGGGAAAATTTACGAAACCAGTTTCCGAGTTTTGGAACGCGAGATATGATTTTTAAGGCGACGGTGACGCAGTTTTCCAGCCTGTCCAGAAATGCCAAATTGGTCGGTACTTTAAGAGGATTTGTCTCAGTTAACCCTCGTGTCCGACACGGCGCGGCCACGAGTTAGGGTGTTACAATTTTATTGGTATCAGAGCTATGGTTTAGTCGGTTCTAGGACTACCATAGCGTGTGAGTCTAGCTATACATGCCAAATTGATAGTGCTTAATAATGTGATGACTTCGACGGTTGAAATTTTTGTTTTAATTAGCGATGGAACCCGGTAGAGAGACCCTTGGCGGATGACGTTGAAAGTGTAGCGGCTGCTCCTGCGCAAGGGACACCGCTGTTGAGCCTCAGTCATCCGCGAATAATCAAAATGAAGGCGAAACAAGCCTTCTTCACTATGATGAATGAGTGGGTCGCGCAATATGCCCGAACCAACCCGGCTGTCCAACCATTCCCGAATTTAAATACTCCACCCCAAGACTCGCAATGCCTCCGATTCATCGATCCCGTGAGGCTGAGTAAACCACCGTGGACTTGATTAGGAAGCGTAATGAGGAGTTCAAGGCCATAGTTCTTGACGATGCCGAAAAGGCCGAAGTTCGCTCGATAACACCATTAGAGTGTTAGATGATCGTCATGCACACCCGACGAATGTCTTAAGTGTGCTATATCCTTGTTGCGAGACTCACTTACTATTGGTGGAGGACTTTAATTTCCATAGTCCCAAATGAACGAGTTACTTGGGATTTCTTCCAATCCAATTTCAAAGAAATACATTAGTCAACAGTTCATCGATCGAAGCGTAAGGAATTCTTGGAACTCAAGCAAGGCGGATGATCAGATTCGAATACTGAACATGAGTTCGTAAGACTTAGTCGGTATGCTCGGGAGTGTGTGGCTGATGAGGTTGCGATGTGCAAAAGATTTGAAGAAGGATTGAATGAAGAGTTAAAGTTACTAGTGGGAATTTTGGAGATAAAGGAGTTCGTGACACTAGTCGAACGAGCTCGCAAGGCGGAAGAACTTGGGAGGAGAAGAAGAAGGCTGAATTTGAAGCAAGAGATTACCGTAAAAGATCGACGAGTAAAGCTCCGTTCTCGGCTGTAAAGAGGTTCGTGGAGGACACCAAGAAGTCGAGGACGATCAGGAATTTCCATTAGAGCCCGACCATTGACGGACTCGAGCTACTTCAGTAGCTAGTGTGGGCAATAATCGTCAAGAGAGACCTGAATGCCCCCAATGTGGAAGACGACACCTAGGTGAATGTTGGGGTAAGTCATTAATAGGGCTGTTATGGATGCGGTTCAAGGACCACTTCATTAGAGATTGCACGGAGCTAGATGAGAGGAATAAGACGCAAGGTGCAAGACCTAGTGGAACGACGGTGGAGGTAGGCCCCGAGAATCTCTGGAGGTAGGGGTGGTAATCGAGAGGAGCCTCTAATACGGCCGTCCGATCCGAGACCCGTGCTCTGCTAGAGCATATGCCATCCGCACGAGAGGAGGCATCCTCCCCGACGTTATCACTTGGTACTTTTACTCTCTTTGATACTATTGTGATTGCATTGATTGACCCGGCTCTACTCACTCATATGTATGTGAAACCTTAGCATCCAAGAAGACTCTACCGTTGAGTCTCATCGAGTTCGTAATTCGAGTGTCAAACCCTTTGGGTCAATACGTGCTTGTTGATAAAGTGTGCAAGAGATGCCCCTAATAATTCGAGAATCTGCTTTCCTACCGATCCGATGCTTCTACCATTTCATGAATTGATGTTATTCTTGGTATGGATTGGTGATCAGTACATGATGCAATGGTGGATCGCAAAGGAAAACCATTAATTTGAGGAGTGCAAATAATGAGGTAGTCCGAGTCGAGTCTCTTGATTTAAAGGAGTGCAGCAATAATATCTTCTATGACCGTC
Organism: Gossypium arboreum; assembly: GCF_025698485.1. Taxonomy (NCBI): domain Eukaryota; kingdom Viridiplantae; phylum Streptophyta; class Magnoliopsida; order Malvales; family Malvaceae; genus Gossypium; species Gossypium arboreum. The sequence continues at coordinate 127,640,219 of NC_069075.1, forward strand.
AAGATATGTGAAAAGGGTGTGAAACATACCTTGCGTATGTGTTTGGGAGTAAAGAGACGGAAAGGAAACTCGAATCGGTACCAGTGGTTTGTGAGTATTCGGATGTTTTTCCCGAGGAGTTACCGGATTGCCACCGGTTCGAGAAGTGGAATTGCATCGGTTGTACCGTACTACGCCGATTTCAATAGCCCCGTATCGTATGGCATTAACGGAATTAAAGGAATTGAAGGTTCAATTGCAAGAATTGACGGATAGAGGTTTCGCTCGACCGAAGTTTTTCTCCATGGGGCGACTGTATTGTTTGTGAAGAAGAAGGACGGAACCATGAGGTTGTGCATCGACTATCGTCAACTCAATAAAGTGACGATAAAGAATAAATATCCATTGCCACGAATTGACGATTTGTTTGATCAATTAAAGGAGCCTCGGTGTTTTCAAAGATAGATTTGAGGTCGGGTACTATCGGTTGAGGGTCCGAGAATCGGACATACCCAAAACCGCTTTTAGAACGAGGTATGGTCACTACGAATTCTTGGTGATGCCGTTTGGGCTCACTAATGCCCTGCGGTGTTTATGGATTTAATGAATAGAATTTTCAGGCCATACTTGGATCGGTTCGTAGTTGTATTTATCGATGACATTTTGGTCTATTCGAGAGATGAAACCGAGCATCTTGAACACCGAGGCTAGTGTTGCAAATCTTACGAGATAAGCGATTATACGCAAAGTTCAAGAATGTGAATTTTGGTTGAAAGAGGTTAGCTTTTGGGGCACGTGGTGTCCGACGGTGTCGGTGGACCCGAACAAAATTCGCCATAGTCGATTGGAGACCACCAAGGAATGTTACCGAAGTTAGGAGCTTTTTGGGGCTTGCGGTTATTACCGACGATTTGTAAAGGTTTCTCGACGATAGCCACGCCAATGACGGTTACTCCAAAAGGATGTTAAGTTCGAATGGACGGAGAAATGTCGAAAAGTTTCGATCAATGAAAGCTTATTTGATGAAGCCCCAATTCTAGTGCAACCCGAATCGGGCAAAGAGTTTGTCATTTATAGTGACGCATCCCTACTTGGGTTGGGTTGCGATTGATGCAAGAAGGGCGAAGTTGTGGCCTATGCGTCGAGACAATTAAAGCCACATGAGAAAAATTATCCGACCCATGATCTCGAATTGGTCGCCATCGTATTCGCCTTAAAGATATGGCGACATTACTTATTTGGTGAGAAGTGCCATGTGTATTCGGATCACAAAAGTCTCAAATATTTGATGACTCAAAGAGACTTAAATCTGCGACAAAGACGATGGCTCGAGTTGTTAAAAGATTATGAACTCGTTATTGATTATCACCCGGAAAGGCCAATGTGGTTGCGGATGCCTTAAGTCGAAATCACCGCTTGTTTTCTGAGCGATGAATGTACACTTGTCTATTCTACCCGACAATGTGTTAGTAGCGAATTGAAGGCCAAACCATTGTTGGCTCATCAAATTCGGAAGCTCGAAAGTTGATGAGGAGTTGCTTGCAAAAGGAGTGAGTGTGTTTCGAGCAAGGAATCGAGTTTCAAATTGATGATGACGATTGTTTAAGGTTTAGAAGTCGTCTGTGTGTTCCAAAGAATTGAACTTATTTCGATAATTCTAAATGAAGCCCATTGTAGTCGAATGTCAATCCACCCGGGTAGTACTAAAATGTACAATGACCAAACGCCAATTTTGGTGGCCCGGATGAAACGAGACATTTCGAATTTGTTTCAAGGTGTCCGATATGTCAACAAGTGAAAGCGAACATCAAGTGCCATCGGATTACTTCACCGATCATGATACCCGAATGGAAATGGGATCGAGTCACAATGGACTTTGTATCCGGACCGCCATTGTCGTGAGTAAGAAGGATGCGATTTGGGTCGTTGTCGATAGACTAACTAAGTCGGCTCACTTTATCCCGTGACGCACGGATTTTTCAATGGACAAATTAGCGGAATTGTACGTTTCTCGATTGTGAGATTACACGGGTGCCTATTTCTATCGTGTCGGATAGAGACCCAAGATTCACGTCGCGATTTTGGAAGAAATTGCAAGATGCTTTGGGTACCAAGCGCATTTTAGCACCGCTTTTCATCCCCAAACCGATGGTCAATCCGAACGGATAATTCAAATACTCGAGGATATGTTGAGATGTTGCATCCTTGAGTTTAGTGGTTCATGGGAACAGTATTTACCTTTGATTGAATTCGCCTACAACAATAGCTTTCAATCAAGCATTAAGATGGCGCTTTACGAGGCTTTATACGGTCGTAAATGCCGTACCCCATTATTCTGGATGAACTTAGTGAAGGTAAATTCTTCGGTTGATTTGGTTAAGGATGCCGAGCAAAAGTTCGAGTAATTCGTGAAAGTTTGAAAGTCGCTTCGGATCGCCAAAAGTCGTATGCGGATTTGAAAAGAAAAGATATTGAATATCAGGTTGGAGACAAGGTCTTTCTCAAAGTTTCACCTTGGAAGAAGGTGCTTAGATTTGGTCGTAAGGGCAAATTGAGTCCGAGGTTTATCGGGCCATATGAAGTATCCGAACGAGTTGGGCCATCGATATCGATTAATTTTGCCCCGAGCTCGAAAGGATTCACAACGTTTTCATGTCTCGATGCTTCGACGATATAGGTCGATCCATCGCACGTAATTGCTCCATCCGAGATTGAGATTCACCTAATTTGAGCTATGAAGAGGAACCGGTTCGCATTATGATGCGTGAAGTAAAAGAGTTACGCAATAAGAAAATCCCGTTAGTGAAGGTGTTGTGGCATAAACACGGAATTGAAGAAGCCACTTGGGAACTTGAGGACTCTATGAAAGAGCGATACCGAGCCTATTTACGGTAAGATTTTCGGGGACGAAAATTTCTTAAGTGGGGAGAGTTGTGACATCCCAAAATTGACCCTAGTCGGGATGTGGTTTCGGGACCTAAAACCGAGGCATAAAAATAATTTATAATTTATTTTGATGCCTATAATATGTGTTAATTCATGTGTGACATTTTGATGTTTCGATTTAGAGTTATAAATGTGAATTTCACTAGAAAGGGCCTAGTAGTAAACATTGAAAGTATGATGGGGAAATGTGGGATGACTAGTTGATAATGCATGCAAAAATAAGGATTTGCATGTCAAATTTCCCCTAACATGAAGTGGCCGGCCATGACAAGGAATCATGGGCTAAACATGTCATGAAACATGTTTTGTTGGTGCACTAGGGAGAAACAATAAACAAATGAGTATGGGTAATAAAGAAAGAAAAAAAATGTGTGTGTGTGAGTGAAACCCCCCTTGCCGTGCATTGTGGAGGAGAAAAGAAAAATTTTGTTCATCCATTTTCTCTTCTTTGGCCGAAAATACTAAGGAAAAAGGGAGGATTTTTGCTTCATGCTTGGTTTAGAAGAGAACTAGAAGGAGATTTGGCTATACTTGCATCAAGATTAAGGTATGTTTGAGGTTGTGTCATGAGATTCATGCTTGTTTTGGTTGCTAACTTGATGTGCATGTTAGCCATAGTTCAAATCCTTGTTATGCCATGGAAATGGTATTTGGCCAAGGTGGATTTTGTGTTAATGCCATTGCATGTTAAATATGAAGCTTGTTAATGGTGTATGTGATGGGGGATTGATGGCTCTTGGACTTTCTTTTTAGTATTTTTGAGTGAGACATTAAGTTCTTTGCTTAATCATGACCAAAATGATGGTGTTGTGATGTATTCGGTCATGGTATATCCACAAGTATGATTCATGCATGTTGCATGGTAGGTAAGATTTGAGCTTTGAATATGTGTTTGCACATGATGAATTGGTATGACATATATACTATTTCAAGGTATGTATTTGCTTGGGATGATGTTTTCGGTTATGTAGTACATGAGAGATGTGTATTGAGCTACAATATGTAATCGTTAGTTAGTAAAATGCATGCTGTTTTTGTGTGGTATTAAGTGCATAATCGGCCTCAACATGGGCATGCATATTCGCCACATGAGGGAAATTGGTGTGCATGCATTCGGTTAGAGGCAAGCATATTGATGCCTATTCTTGGCTTAGAAAATTCGCTAAGAGGAATACTAACTAAGGTGTTGAGTTCGATTCATGATTTTGTACATATGCGACTTTGATGCCTAATGAGTAGATATTTATATGTTGGCTAGGCATCTTGAATTCCTCTTCCGATGCTCAAATGATAAAACCAATTTATTTGTTAAATTTAGCCCAAGAAGCTAGAGGTGGAGAATCAAGCAAAGGCAAAGGAAAGATAATCGAGTAGTCGATTGGAAATCGTTTCATCCAATATAAGGTAAGTCATAAAGCATATATTTGGCATTGATTTAAATGATCATAATATATATATGCAATTGTGTTTAATGAATTGATGTGTAAGTGGAAATGTATGTGTATGGAATGATGCCATTGTTGAATGTATAAAGGTAGTAAAATGCATAACGATTGGTCTTGGCACTAAGTGTGCGGGTATAAATGGACACGGTGACAAGATTGGCACTAAGTGTGCGGATTTAAAATTTGTACAGCACTAAGTGTGCGAATTTGATTATATAGCACTATGTGTGCGAGCTGATTATATAGCACTAAGTGTGCGGACTTATTATATGCTTTTGCATCACTATTGGCACTGAGTGTGCGATATTATCGAGTTGATCACGGACAGCGGATCGGGTAAGTACCTCGAGCTCATGATGAATAGAAAATACGTCCATGCTTGGGGTTGAATTGGTAAGCCTTAAATCTATGTGATGATTGAAATTGTATGGTTGTGCTGGAAAATGAGTTAATGTGTGAAAAATACTTCGATTATCTTGTTGTGTAGATTATGAAATGTGGATGTATGACTTGGTACGAGATTGGACCGAAAGGTCCGAGGTATTATGGTATAGATTCGATATGGATGAGTACCTAGCCTCGCTTGTTGTACATGTTGTAGTGACTTTATTAGTGGATTGATAAATGCTTATGACTTACTGAGTTGTAAACTCACTCAGTGTTTTCTTGTCACCCATTTTAGGTCACTGGGACTCGTACTGTTGTGTGCTCGGAACCGTCGTTGAAGTCATCACACCGGCTGAAATCTTGTGGTATTACTTTTTTTGTTGTTGAAGAACATTTGGCATGTATAGGCTATTATATTTTGTCGAATTGTGGGTTGTAAACTTTAAGCCATGTGAAAATGGCCTATGTGGTCGTCGAGTGGGATGCTAGAACCTATAGCCACGAGTCTTAGAAACTCAAATTTTGTTAAGGTGACCATAATTTGTGTCATGTATGATGGATGATTAAGGCCAAGGAAAAATTCATGAAATTGGCATAGTCTACTGCAGTAACTGTTGCGGACAGCAGCAGTGAGATGAGATTGAAAAATCACTAAAAATAGTATAAGTAGAATTAAATAGTGAGTAAATTATGGAACTGATCCTTGATGAATCTATTTTTATATGGACAAAACGAAACGACCATATGAGCAGTATACTGGGAGATATTAAAGTTCTCGTGAGACAGGGCCAGAACGATTTCTGGGTCCCCTGTCGTGACTTTGAAAATTTACCATAAATTTTCCAGAAAGAATTAGGAGTCATGCCTTATATGTACAGATTCCATTTTGAGTCTAGTTTCATTAGAAACAAACGGCACCAGTATTAAAGCCCTGTACAGAAAGATATTCAAGTTGTAACGCGCGGAGGTCAGAGCAGTCGATCCCTGTAACATGGGTGACTTTAACTAATAAACTGTACCAATTGGCCCAACCAAAAATTCTAAAAATAAATCCATGGATGGATATATGAGTCTAAATTCAGGGAAAATTTACGAAACCAGTTTCCGAGTTTTGGAACGCGAGATATGATTTTTAAGGCGACGGTGACGCAGTTTTCCAGCCTGTCCAGAAATGCCAAATTGGTCGGTACTTTAAGAGGATTTGTCTCGTTAACCCCTCGTGTCCGACACCGGCGTCGGCCACGAGTTAGGGGTGTTACATTATCATCTACCACATAGGTATTGAACATAACTGAACTTTCCTGTATTTATTCATTTCATCCTCACCTCTCAATTAAATACATTAATTCATTCGGAAGTCTTTCCATGCTTTAAGAATTCGCACACTTAGTGCATCAGTGATTTGCCGAAGCCGTAACAATCTTGCACATTTAGTGCCATTTCAATAAATAGAAGCTATCTCAGTATCACACACTTAGTGCCTCATATAACCGAAGCTATTCCAACTCGCACACTTAGTGCCATTTTTAGCTGAAGCTATTTCGAACTCACATTTAGTGCAGAACATAGTCGATTATCATCATGCTCAAACCGTTATCAAATATCTATACAATTTATGCATTATCAAAGCATTAAAACATAACTATAACATCATTTATCACGTACGAACTTACCTCGTACTCGGATTTGACAATTCGGATCGTTTACTCGATAATCTTTGATTTCCCTCGATCTAAATCCGAATTTCTCTTTTCTTGATCTATATGTATTCAAAATTAACCCTTTTAATCACCAACACATACAACTCAATCCATATATACATATTTAGAGCATTTTACAAGTTAGTCCTCATTTTTTGACATTTTAACATTTTAGTCCCTATTTCACAAAAACACAAAATACACATAATTTCTATGAACCCATACATAGCTGAATATCATAAGGACCTCTAGGAGCCAAAAAATTTCATTTATTTCACATTTTAACCCCTCAATTTTTCATTTTCACAAATTAGTCCATAATAAGCAATTTCATCAAAAATTACAATGCAAAACATATTTATCTATCACCAAGCTTTCATATTTCACCATTTAACATCACAAAATTCATGAGTTCATCAGTGGCATCTCATCAAATCATCGACAATTTCATGAACTTAAGCATGGGCTAGCTAGAACACTTAACAACGATCACAAAAACGTAGAAATCATCAAAAACCGAGTCAAAAACCATACCTTAATTAAGCTTTGTGTGTGCCGAAGCTTCTAAAGCTTTAAAACCTATCTATTCTTTCTATTTTTTGGTAAATAATGGATGAACTAAATGAAATTTTGGCTTTGTTTTTACTTAATTTACATGTAATTTACTAATTACCATTATAACCTTTATAAACACATTTAAATTTCCACTAATATAAGCTCATTTTTGTCCATCCATTAACCATGTGGTCTAATAACAACAAAAGGACCCCACATTTATAATACCATAACACTTAAACACTTTTAACATATAGCTAGCCACTTTTACATTTTACGCGATTAGGTCATTTTCACAAATTAAGCACACAAATGATCGAATTTTCATATGAAACTTTCACACATACTAATTCACATATTATAAACACAGAAAATAATACTAAAATATTTTTCTGACTCATATTTATGGTCCCAAAACCACTTTTCTAACTAAGGTCTAAACTGGGCTATTACAAACCCTCATTTGCTAACAAACTTTTATCACTAATGTAACACCCCTTACCCGTGTCCGACGCTGGAACAGGGTACGAGGCATTACCGGACTTAATCATTCACAAACATGCAAAAACCAGGCTACAAAATTTCTTTTAATTCAAAACTTTTCATACACATGCATAATGTCCCATACACGGGCCTATGAAGCCCTAAACATACATCGGGATTGATTCGAGACTAAACCGATAACTTTGAGAAGTTTCAGGAAAACTTAGAAAATTATCCCATGGAACAGGGTCACACGCCTGTGTGGACATAGGGACACGCCCGTGTGCCTTTGGCACGCCCGTGTACTTAGGCCTTGTAACTCTCTGTTTATGACGTCAGCATGCAAATCGAACCACACGGTACACGCCCGTGTCTCCAGGCCGTGTCTCAGCCCGTGTAATCAACACTTAGGCTATTTTCCAAGCCTTCATGTTACCCATAAACCCTTACAACCTTATGCATATTAAAACCACAAATCATGGCATCATTTTAGTGATTAAACAACCTTTATTAAGACATTTTCATAACATTAACATGTCCTCTTACAAGCTATGCATCTACTCGTGCAATACCAAGTCTAGATTCCTTAATCCACATTCATAAGACTTGTCATTTTGACGATCACTTTTACCATTATACTATGGTTACCAACTAATCCATCAGGCACTCATGTTCAACCATTATCACGTTGTTTATATAACGTACAATCACTACATAGCTATGACCACCTCAATTGTTCATAGAGCATACATCCAACGAACATGTTGTATTACCAACCAAGCATGGCAAACAAACATAATCGCATCATAAACATTAAACATGACATTAATAACTAGGTTTACAAGCCATAATCAATATGAGCCACATCTCATGGCCATATACATATAACTCAATATAAGGAAATACATTTGGCCAAAGCATAATAACACATGTCAATAAACTAGACCCCTATACATGCCACTCACTTGAAATTTCTAATATATGCTTCATTATTCCAAAGGTAGAGACTTGATAGTGTGATGCTGCCTCAGATGATCTCAACCATGAGCTAACTTAACAAGCTAAAAGAAATGGAAATGAGGGAGTAAGCTTCACGCTTAGTAAGTCCATATGAAAATAATAAGCCATATGCCAACATGCTTTTCAAGATAATACAATCATAATTACACTTTTACTTATATTCTGGTCATGTTATTTTCTCGAGTCATAGTTACCAATTTATTTATATCTGGAGCTACAGAACTCTAAATTAAGATCTACTAATTTTCCCTAAAACTAGACTCACATATATTCTTACCTTAAAATTTTAAGAATTTTTGGTCTAGCCAATAAGTACAGTTTATTCCTTAAATTTACCCCTTTTTGATGTTTGACAATTCTAACCCCTCTTCACTAAAAATTAATTATCTCATAATAAGAGACTCGAATGATGTTATCGTCTATTTTTTTTGAAAATAGACTCATTAAGAATTATAAGCATATAAATTATAACCCATAAATATTTTTGTACAATTTTCAATAAATTTCTCAAATTAGAACAAGGGATTTCAAAATCATTCTGACTCCATCTCACAACAATTTAGATATTTCATAGTATGAAAGTCCTTTACTTACACGTTTCTTCTATGTGAAACTAGACTAATTAAGCTTTAATTTCATATTTTATTCAGCCTCTAACTCAATTTCCACAATTTTTGGTGGATTTTTAAAGTTGGACTACTACTGCTATCCAAAACTGTTTTAGTGTAAATTAATGATACTAAGTTTATCACACCTTATTAATTTGTTTTCACCACATTGGTAAAAATACATGTTTATACATCATAAGTATAGACCTATAATCATAAGGTCATCACAAAATCATTCTCACAGGCATGACTTACCTATTTACATCCTTATCAAATGTGTATCATAAAACGAAATTATTTCTCATGAGTTTGGCATACATTCCTGTGTTGCTCAACATGCTCATATACTTACTCATATTCATTCCTTATCAATAATACAACATGAATTAGATTCACATCTCATCAATTTCATGTAAGTGCCTGTACCATAACATAGCCATAAGCTCTATTATTCGATATAAACCATACATCTCCCGTTGAACCATTTGGAATACTACATGATATTCAATAGCCCCAAACATGGGATAAGATGTTGACGCCATGTCCCAAGCATGGACTTACACTGGCTAGCACATCAAAGTCAATGCCATGTCCCAAACAGGTCTTACACTAACTTTCATATATCGAGGCCGATACCGTGTCCCAGACAGGTCTTAAACTGCCTTTCATTTATCGGTGTCGATGCCATGTCCCAGACAGGTCTTACACTGACACACAACAAGCTGACGTCATGTCCCAGACAGGTCTTACACTAGCTTGATATCTCGAGGCCGATGCATGTTCTAGACATGTCTTACACTAGCTCTTGTCTCAATGCTGATGCATGTCCTAGACATGTCTTACACTGGTTCTTATAATATGGCCGATGCATGTCCCAGACATGTCTTACACTAGCACACATATCACCCAATGTTATGGCATGAATATCCAAATCTATTCCTAATGTTCAACCGAGGGTCTTTATTACATTAATTTCTCATCATGCGTACTCATATTCACAATCAAAACAATTTATGCAATATGAATTCAATCACACATCATAACAATATGGTTGCATTATTAACATACAACTTACTTGTTTCAATGGAATGTCATATTCCATCAACATATAATTAAATACAATCATAGCAAAATAGATTTCAAGTATATTAACAATAATATGGAAAACATGCTTATTTAGTTACACAGACTTACCTTGAATGCAATTTCAGCTAATTACTCCATTTTAGTCCATAACCTCGTACTTTCCAACTTAAGCTCAAATCTCAATTTTCTTGATCTAACATGATGAAATTCACTCATTTAATCATTACATTAATTAAAAAAATTCTATAATTCACAATTTGGTAAATGACCGTTTTGCCTTTAGACTTTACAATATAATTTTGCCCTTAGGCTCGTAAATAGATTTTTATCAAATTTTCTCACTACCCAAGCCTAGTCGAATTCTTTTTATACTAGGAGCAGCCCACAATTCTCATTATTACTCATACTTATCACTCATTTTGCCATATTTACAAAATGGTCCATATTAGGTGTTTTCATGAAAATCCTTTTACAAAAGTTGTTTATTACACAACCAAGACTCATTTTCTTCCATTAAAATTCAGCAAACAACAAAAATCCTTTCATGGAAAATCCCTAGACTATCAACCATTCCACAAAATAGTCCCCCCGTTAGCTAGATTAAGCTTTAGGGGTTCCAAAAACACAAAAATTATCAAGAAAGACCACCAAGAAGACTTACTTGCAAGAGTTTAAGGTTGCTGAAAATTTTGAGCTTCCATGGCTGTTTCCTTGAAGAGAAATCGGTAGAGAAAGAAGGAGAGAGATGAGAAATGACAATTTTTCCTATTTGTTTTATTTTATTCAATTTTATCACCTAATTTCCACCAAATGTTGACTTTTCTATTTCTGTGTCTCCCATGGCCGGCCACCTCTCTCAAAATGGTTTATTTTCCCTTTAAAGACCTCCACAATATGATTCATAGTCAATTTACACCTTTAGCTAATAAAACAGGACTTTTGTACTTTATGCGATTTAGTCATTTTTCACAATTAAGCTCACAAACGCTAAAATTAACTCACCAAGTTTTTCATGCACTCATATAATCATGCTATAACACATAAAATAACATTAAAAATAATTTCTTTCGCCCCAAAATAGTGGTTCCAAAACCACTATTCCGATTAGGCCCAAAATCGAGCTGTTACAACTAATAAATTTAAACAACTTACAACAAAAAATAAAACACTTTGTCAACATGTTTGGAATAAACCAACCATTTTCTATCGCTAATCTCACCATTGCTCAACTTCCTAGAAAAATAAGTGTAAGAAAAATGCCTATTATTATTATTGAGAGGAAAACCAAGATTCATTTCTCTTAATATAGGCCTCTTTTCATCTAAAATGTCGATTGTTTTGTTATTAAGATTAGCCCAGTTTCTAGGATCATAAATATCCAAAGAAGGAATTATGTATTCTTCATCAATGCTAATATCAAGAGGAATTGTTTGTTCTTCATTAAGACAATTATTTTCAATATTTGATACATTTGGCACATCATTAGGCTTATTTGGAAATTAATTTCATCATTCACATTGACATCATTATGCAAACTTTCACTTGATTGATCCAAATTTTAATTAAAAACTACTTTTTTAAAACAAATTTATCAATAGCACATTGTTGTGATTTTTTTTAACTCTTTAGCAATTTTCTCTTTTTCCTTTTTTCACTTCCAGATAAATTTTTTTCGGTAACATTGTATATAAAAGATAAATCAGATACTCAAGTAACACAAGAAAATAAAATAATAGCACTTGATAGAAGAATTCCAAATTGAATATTTGCTTTTACATTTACTAATTCCAAAAGTCAAATCGAGTTCTTGGAATTTTGTAAATAGAATTATAATAGTCAATTACAAATAGAAATAATAATAAAAGTATCCAATTATTTGTGAAGGAAATACAACTAAAAATTAAATTAGTAACAAAAACAATTAAAAATTCAATCGCATAAAGTCATTAAGAAAAGGTATGCAATAGTATATTGTACTATGGTTTATTAAAATAAAAATTAGGGAGAGAAGCTAAATATAAGGCTAACTTAATGACTTTATTGGTTAAAACCCAAAGATGTCATCAAATTAAGAATGAAAAGATTACAAGAAAAAAGAGGAAGAGAGAATTATACTTACAACAATGGTAGATCTGGCAGATCGTAGATAGAAGGCACCGTGAGCAACAAGTAGGCGCAGTGGTCAGTTGAATATTGGTAATCTGGCAATAGAGAAAAGGACTACTGTGCCAAAGCCGCCGTTGACCGCCGATTTTTTTTTTTAGAATCTCAAACTCTCAATCCATCAGATATAAAGTAAAAATTAATAACTTCAATTGATTGATTCTGATGACTAATGAATAATGTATTACTCAAATGAAATTTGACCCTATTTAACTTGTAGAAAATTTTCTCTTGTTGCCATGGTTATAGGAAAATAGAGAAGGTTGAATGCTAGTAATTGTTGATTTTTTGGGGGAAAATTGAAATTCTCCATTAGCTTTAATGGTAGAAGTTGGAATTTGGGAACTAGAGGAGGCTTGGGGAAGCCTTTGGAGATGAAGCATTTATGGCGAAGAATTGAAGACCCTTTTTATTTTATTTTCTTTTTTTCCTACCTACAATGAAGTGTCAATTGGAAAGCTTAAAAGGTTGAAGATTTTTTCCCCACGTTAAAAGCTAAAGAAATTGTTTTGGGGGGTGGGCTTTTCCAGCTTTGGGCCTTGGGCGGTCGCACTCCCAAACTACCCCCAAGGCCAACATTGCATTCTAAAGAAGGACAAGGCAGTCACTTTCATCCTAATTTAGTCAAGGTTGTTTCACTGAAATTTGGAAGGCTAGTGATCAAGGTTTGAGCATAGAAGGTGTTTTATAGTTTACAATTCTGTACTAGTTAAAGCTGCTGATAACCTTGACTAGGAAATCTATGGAATGAAGTTGCATGGGCATACAAAATTAAGAGAAGGAAAACATCAAAACCAAAATTGTAACCTCCCAAACTTGGCCTAGACGTTATGATCGAATCTTAAAGGTTACATTAGCCACCGAAATGGCCAAGTAAAAACGTCCGGTTTAAAAATCGCTATTTTGAACAATTTTTTGGAAATTTAGCACGATTGCATTAGATTTGTTAACAACACCAGTTTATTAGGTCATCTATAATTTAAGTCCAATTTATTAGAAAGTCGTGTCGTTTGAAAAAAACTTAGTTGACTTTGTCAACAAACTTTTTGAAAACCTTGTTTTACTATTATGCAACAGGAAAAAAATGTTGCATTCGAATTTGTATAAAATCCATATTTTAAGTCATGTTAGGCCAATTATTTAATTTGTTCAGTTTCCATTCAAATATCTCATGCATGCAAAAATCCCAAATAAAAATCACCCATACCACAGTCCATACTTAATAAAAATAATAGTCCCCAAAATAAAGCAAAATGAATTAAGTAAAATTTAAAATAATGTATTATGTGAAAATCTGAGATAAGCCTTCAAATGTCGAGTCCAGCCCTAGTCCCGAGGGTTATCTGTAAAGAATAAACTAGAGGGTGGACTTAAAAAGCTTAGTGTGAGTCTAAGCAAAAATAAGTATACAATGCATACTAGAAACATACAGTTCATGCATTTTAACATGGCATATCAACATATGTATATGACATGCTCAATGATATAGTGCAATAGTCCTACCCATCCATTTGCTATACACCACGAGTCCCCTAGAACCCGTCATCCGAACGCCAAAACAATAAGAGTCGAAGCTTGGTGTGGTTAAACCACCAGTAACAATATGCAGTTAAAACTGTCAGTAATATGCAAACAAGCTACAGTAAGATGCGATAAGTCGCCAGTACTCCACAATACTCTAGGGTGCAGTATACTGACTAACCAATGTTACGGATAAACCCTTGGTACTCCACGAAACTCCTCCATCACCCAATCAATACTTGAGCCCCATGCAATGCAATATGATATACTTTCAATGAAGCAAATCACACTTTTTGATATCAATCTCAATTTGGTGGCATGCTTACATGCATTAAATTTATCAATAATGGTGGCATACTTTTATGCTTTCGATATTAACAATCTCAATCATTGACATGCTTTTATAAGCAAAAAATAAACAAGTCAATCAACAACATGGTTTAATACTACACATTATACAACTCAAATATCACACCATCAGTCACAATTTTAAGCCCTAACATTCGACCATTACCTCTTATTACTTACCAATCTTGGTATACCTATTAAATGTCACCAGGCTGTTTGATCATGTCCAAAATCAACATGCATAACTAATCACATGCTTAAAATATATCATTTTTTAAACACTAATACACACAAAGGTCAAACCCACACTTGATTTTACGTGAATCTGATGCACTAATGTAACTGCAACTTCTACAACTTAGATCTAGACAGCTCTAGATTAGATCTGTACACAACATGAACAAAACTTGATTAAAACCAACTTTTAGACACCCCTATAAGGTTCGGACAGGACAAGGATTAATAGTGTCAAATTAGATTCAATTTTCAATCGCTTACTTACTCTATTTCGATATATAACAAAGACACAAATGAGTTTCGATGTCATTGTTGATCCGTGACGATCATATTAGGTCCTTCAATCAAAATAACACTCAAAAGTTAGTATAGAATATTCGACGATGGCACCAGTAACATTCGGCCAAAGCAAAAAATAAAGGAAAAAGGAAACGAGATAAGATTTGATAAAAAGAAAAACTACTTACTCCACCAGAGCGATATATTCGAAGAACCAATGAAAAATTCAAGTAATACTAATGAATTCAGCCAAGGTAATCAGTAATTTGGCAAAAAGAAAAGAAAATGAAAAAGAGAACACAAAGGGGTGACACAAGGGTGAAGAGAAAATAATGGAATAAAAAGGGAGAGAAAAAAGGAAAATTGAGAGAGAATAGAAGGGGAGGGGACAACAATAGGGGAAAAGAAAAGAAAAAAGATGAAAAAAAACTCAACATAAAAATTAGCTTAATCTTTTAGAAAAACTGATAGCCTTTTGATAATTCAGATAAAGTCTTTGATTTTCCAGTGTTTGAATCAAACTGAAATCTGACAAATTGCTAAGGGTGAACAGAACAAACTTTAAAAAAAGAATTTATGAATAATCACTATGCTAATAACTCATTTACATCCAAACTTATTTCTAATTGCTTAACTTCAGGGTGTGTACAAGTTGAAAAGAAGAAGAAAAAGATATTAATAAAATATACAACACCAATAGTAATCAAACTCACGACCTCTTAAAGCATTAAGAGTCTCTTAACCAGCTAATCCACTTCAAGCTTTTTATCAACCCTTGAGTTTCTAGAAGTACTAAGCAGACCAGACTATAGATAGAGGCTGAAATAACAATAAATAACTTTTCAACACAACAATTCTTCTTGAAAAATTTGAACCCCCGAATTGGGGCTTCAATCATTCTTTTAATAAAGAAAGCTACATGTTTTCTATAACCGTAAGTTTTCTATAGTTCCATCTTCTCTTGTATTCGTTTGCTTAGTCCTGATTCATTAGTTTACTGCTATTTTCTTCCTCAATTCATATCAAATTACTTGTAATTACACATTTATGGTTATGTTTGAGTAATTACCATAATTATTGAGTTCTTTGGATGAGGTGTAATTGAAGCACCCAACTATACTCTTTAATTCTTGGAGAAAGGGTGAGAATTTGAGTAATTACGTACGTAGATAATTACAAACAATTATATTCAAATATAATTATTCTATGATTTTCCAAATATGTTTTGTGCATAATTTAAGTTTAAAGAGTGTTTTTTTTCTACAATAGTAATAGTATTTTAATTTTAAGATATATATATATATATATATATATATTTTAATTTTAAAATATAATGATATGCTATTTCACTAATCTCTTTCAAATAATTTGAAAATTTCTTGATAAAAGATAATTTTATATATTTTGACCTACTAAATAATTAACTAATTACCTAATACTTATTTTAAATTAGTTATACAAAATTTAACTAAGTTATATATTATTAAATATTTATGCTCGGTCAAGCATGAATCGATGATAATAAAGAGTATATGTTTAATTTAGAGAGATAATAACTCAATAAATATGAAATGCTAAAGTAATTAGATAAAGTTGCTTAGAATGTTTATTTTTCTTATTAATTTTATTAGTAATCGTATTGTGAATAGACTATTTTAATTACACATAGAAAACTCCATATTTATTTTAATTTTTATTTTTCATGTGATAAGTTATCAAAATAAATTATTTTTCAAATGAATTTAAAAGCAATATATATGGACAATTTTAGAAATTTTATTTGAATCCCATACTTTTCGAACGATTTAAAATAAAAATTGAAATATACTGAATAAGTATTATTGGTTTGATTATATCTATATATAACATAAACGGTGAAAATGAACAAAGGAGTGAAAGTTTGGCTTTTATAGTTTGAGTTAATCCAGAAATTCCACGAAAAGTCCCTCTATGTTGTCCTATTATTTTAGCCTTTTGCCTGTTTTAATTACAACCTAGGTCCTTCTTATTTTATATTTATTTGAAATTTCAGCACAACTAATTGTAGCATTTCACCCTGTGTGTTTTTGAAGATAATTTTCAAGGGTTTCCGTTTTTAAATTGATAACTTTTGTCCTCCAAGGTTTTAAATGTTTTAGAACTTTAAAATCATGGCTTGATTATTTGCCCAATAAGTCCCTTATTCATTATTATAAAATTTAAATTTTATTTATTTTTCCATTATTTAATATTTACGATTTAATTTCTGTTTTGTTTAATAAACTGCGCAGAAAATGATAAATATAAATATTAAACATTTAAAGGTAAAATATTAAAAAGAAATGAAATCAAACCTTTATTTATTTAATTGATAGCTAAGAAGATGGCATGATATGAAAAACTTAATCCAAAAATCATCATGCATGTTAAATTGGTTCATCTACAATGCCAATCTTCCTATGATTTGTTTGTTTTCTTATTACCAAAAACACTTGATTTTAGTGAGATTCCCTGCCTAATACTCCACTTCCTTTCTTCATCTTTTTGGTGATAACCATATTAGCCTAGGGAATGTGATAGCTTTAAACTTCTCATTCATGTGCTATGCCAATGAGAATGAAGGAAACGTTCCTAATAAGACAATTTGTGTTCCTTTGCATACAAGTTGAGAAGCAATTTCTAAGCCTTCTCATAATGATGTTATTTGTGTGGTGTAATAAAAAATTCACATCTCAAAATGAAAATTATAAGTTAAAATCTAGAGTTATTGAAGACCCACTCAACTTAAAACATAATTATAATTGATTTATGATTATTGAAAGTAAAAAGAATGAATATTAATATAATATAATATAATATGATATTTTAATTATTTACAAATTATGATTATCTAATTAATTTTATTTAATTAAATATTTATCTAATTTCTAAAATAAATTAAAAGGCTATAGTAAGCTGTCATCAATTCCTTTGTATTTTAAAATTTACGTTTGAAAAAGCTTTAAATTTTTAAAAATAACCCTAAAAATTTTAATAGATAATAATAATCATAAATTTTAATATTTTTTATTTTATGTATTTTATATTAAATAATATACCCTTTAAATTTTTAAAATTATAATTTTTTTGAATTTTTAGAATTTAGACTAAATTGAGAGATTGTGCAAATTTGGGGTTAAATTTTTGAATTTTTAGAAGTATGACCAAATTGATAGAATGGGTAAAATGTTAAGGGCTAGATTTATTATTATACCAATAAAAAAAAGACCAGGTCAGCATTTTGTCTGGTGACTAAATGCATTTAATAATAGATTGACTAAAATTGACAACTTATATAACTAGAGTGATTAAAATAATAAATTTTTGAAATAGGTGACCAAAATAGGAACACGGGTAAACTCGGTGATTAAACAGGTAGTTTATCCTATTTTTAAAATTGAAAAATATTTTTAAAAATATAAAATTAAAATTAAAATTAAAATATTACTTTATAAACGATATTAAAACTAAATTGTTTTAAAATAAATTTTTGCATACATTTTAAAATTTTAAAATGATTTTAAAATTTAAAACAATTTTATATTTAGCACTAAAAACATTTTTAAACACAATATAAAAATAATTTATTAAAAGTTTTATGCATTTTAAATGTTTCTAAAATCTGAAATACTATTTTTGAAACAAATTTTCTAGATTTTAAAGTTCAAAATATTATTTATATTTTTTCTAATAAAAAGTTTTAAACAACTAAATAAAACACATCTTATAAAAATTTTAAATAAACTACATTAGTTTAAAACAATATTTTATTACTAAATACTTTTAATTCTTATTTAAATAATAATTTTATAAGACATGTGACCATAGTATATTAAATAAAAATGTTTAATTTTAACTTTAGTTATTTGTTTAGAGAAATTTCTTTAAGTATTATTTATAATTTTTAAAAAATTAATATCTTTTAAAAGTTAAAATTATTAATTTATATTATTAAATATAATATTGAGAAATTCCAATTATTCTGCTGTGCCCTGACATAAAAGCTTATTATGAATTTGTGTTATCTATGATGTTTGATTCTAATTGTAGTTGATTCATACATGTATCATTTATAAATATCTATTATAAAAATATAAACACGGGTTTGGAATTTTTTTATTTTATAAATAGAAAGAAAGTTTAATCAAATTACTTTATTTGTCATATGCTCTCAAATTTAATAAGATATATGAAATGAGATATGTATTTAATTCTTGAATATTTATGTACTCTTAATTTATTTTTAATTTATTTGCATAAAATGATTTCTTATGCAACTTTATATTGATTGAAATATGCTACTTGATAAATTTATTCAGAGTTTGACATAATTATCATTAATTTACATACTAAGAACATGACATAATTATACTAAAAATATAGTTTATAATTATATTGATACATTATTAATATTTATCAATTTCTACCAGTTAATATTTGCAAATAAGGAACTTAAGAAATTTGTTTATTTAAATTTTCAAAATATTACTAATTAATTTCCATAATAAATGTTTTAATTTCGTGATAATAGAGTTTTATTTAAATAATTTAACCCAATAAAGAATAAAATATTATAAACAAATAAATACTTAACAATAAAATGTACCATGCCATTATTTGTCATTTTACACATATCAACTTTCAGCTTAGTTTTACTAAACACTTTTAAATAAACAATTAATAGAATCAGTTAGTTAAACTAGTCAATACAATCAATTATCTACCAATTGCCAAATAGGGCCATTGTTAATTATATTACTATATTGACACTAAAATACTTATTTATTAGTATTATAATGTGATAATAGTAAAAGTAAAATTATTTAAATATTAATTAATATGATAGTATATTAATCTAAAATTAATTAATTTAATCATATCTTTTAAAAGTTCTACTTAAAAATAACATAATATAAATTAAAATTTATAATTATTTTATTAATAATATTTTCATTATCAATGTAATAGTTGTTACCACTTAATTAGATTTACATATTAAATTATATTTATTATTTTAGCTTAATTATCAATTAAAACTACACTTATTATTTTAGCTTGATTATCAATTAAAACTAATATTTAGTATTATAAATATATGCATTAACAATGCATTTTACTTTAGAATAAATTCTAAGTAACTATTTGAAAAATCATATTTTAGTGTTATTTAATAGGTTTTATTTCCATTATAAAAAAAAGTATGATTTTCATCAGATGTTTAATTATTATTATTATTATTATTATTTTATATTATATAGTTTTATTATTTAATTTAAATAATATTTATATAACTTTAAATGTTGTTTACAATTGTGTTGTGAAATATCATGTAAGAAAACAATAAAGTATTAAAATAATAATTTTTGCAAAGTAATATTGTATATTATTTTATTATTTTACTATCAATTTTTTCAGTTATTTATTTTCATTATTTTAAAATTTTATTTTATCTTCTCAATTATTTTTAAAATGAATATATTTTTATTATAAATTAAAAAATCTTAAATATATATTTTAAATAATAAAAATATTAATTAATATATTTAAAAAGTAAATACATGAAATCAGATACAACCCATGCCAACTGGTACACTTAAAAAAAAGAGAAGAAGTGATAATTGGAATCAAATTTTAATAAGAGTTGTTTTCCTCAAATAATAATTCCAACCAAATCCATCATCATTCATTTGGATAAATAATAAAATAGGATTACAGAGGAGGGTATGGAGGCAAAATGCTGGCACCCAATAATAATCAACGACAGCTCATTTACATGACAATATCAGCAAACCAAAGAAAACACAAAACTTTATTTATCTCCTTAAAACCCTTAATTAGTGACCAAACATCTCCTTGGAAATCCTCACATGGCCATACCCGCCCCCGTTATTTTACTAATTATTATTTTCTTAAATAAATATAAATACTTAAATTAAATACAAAAACCAAGTACAAATACTGTCACAGGAAGCGGATTTCAGACTCTCTTTTCCCTATCCCCCGTTTCGATTGCCAAAAAATTGAAATTAGCTTCTTCTCTTTTAAATGTATAGTTTTTTTTATTTTAAACGGTGACTTGGGAGAAAGGGTGGAAGCAGGTTAGGGTTTTTGGGATTGTTGAGAAGGAGATTAGCAGCGGGGTTTCCAGGTGATGGGCGATGAGAAATCGATGATCGTGATGGCGAGTAGGGATAGAGAGAGTAGAGATCGGGAGCTTCTGATCCCGGTCGCTGACGCCGTCCACGATGATTCCTCCAAACCTTCTCCTTCCTCTTCTTCCAGTCACGCCGGCCGCGAGGTCCTTTTTTTTTTTTTTGTTAATTGACGTTACATTTGTGATTGAATTCGACTTGACTTGGTATGCAGCTGTTTTTGTTGCTGATGGAAAAGTTGTAATGCATTCTGTAAATTAATGCTTATATTATGGAGCTTAATGCGATTTTGTTTGAATGTTTGCTCGTTAATGGAGAGGAATTTGGGTATTGATTTTCATTGAGAATTCATTGATTTTAGAATATCAATGAAATTGAACTGTTCTATTGTGTTGTAGGATTCCCGCATAATTTACTGGAGCTGTTGAAAACTTGGAAATTGTTTTCCCTTTTTTCCCCCATTTTTCCGAGATTTGTGACAATTGTTGCCTTTTCTCTTAGAGGCTTTGTAAGTTTTTATGTATACAAGATTTATATTTTAGCTTAAGATGCTGTATAACGGATGTTAAAGGCCATACCGGAGAGTATATGATTACTGATATCTTTGTATTCGATCTCTCTTGTAAATGCTCTCAGATAAGTTTAGGATTAGGATATTAAATTCTTGGCTTGATTTTGAGGTCACTCTTCCGCTTATGGGACTTGTTAATATTATTTCCTTTGGTTGATGGAGTAGGTTAAGAAAAATTATTATGGTTCCTACTGAAATCTTGTAAAAAAACATGTTTTCAGCCGCTTGCCTGTACTGGAAATATACCTATGTACTCATGTAATGACACATGTATATTATCTTTTAAAATTGTCTGAAAAGCTTTGTCTTATGCAGACCTTTTACAAAGTTTTCCGGAGCTGGGCTTCAAAGAAGTTCATGACGGGATGGTAAGCAGCATTCTTTTTATCTCCTTTATGGACATGATGGATATTTGTACAGTTGTTATCTGCATAATGATTTGCATTGTGCTTTATTATCTCCTTACCAAAGAAATAATCCACACATACCTCTAGTTCACCTTCTTGTCTTACATCCTTGATCTTGAGTGAAAATGCTTTCACCAACTTATTGAACCCAAATATCTTTGTTTTTCTTTGAATTATGGTTATAGTAACTTTTTGAATTTTGGAGCTGTTCTTGGAATAAGAGATAAATTTAAATCCCTTAAAGGATTTCCCTAATTATTCAGCTAATTCATATACAACGTGCCTGGAGAAGTAAGTGCCAGTGGAATGGTTGGGATGCATTGAACTCTCTTTTTCTTGGCATTATTTAGCCATTATTCAATATAGTAATTTTCTTGTTCATAATGCTTTCATGGGATATGCTGAAATCTTCATTTGAGAAGTGAACTGGGGGTGGCATGTTTAATCTTTTGACCAGCCTTTAATTTTGAAGTTTAATAAATAATTTTTTTATACGTCTGTCATATTTTTTACATGAAATCTGTGTAGATTGACACCTTCATTTAGCCTTTCTTTGTTTCCACCTTTCATCTTAATAAGATTCTCCAGAATTGGTTGGTTGTCTTGGATTTCCTCTGCTACTTATGTGTCATCTTACAAAAATTGTAGCTCTTACCATCATGAATTTCTGCTAAACTTGTATTTGATAGACTCAGAAACTTTGTAGGTTTGGTTTCTAATGGTGAATATATGTTAATGGAATTTATCTTATAGAATTTTAGTTGTCATTCACCATGCTGTTATAGCAGTAGCTGATTCATAGTTGTTTTGCAGTGTCATTTTGTTTCCTATAGCAATCACTTTCTACATAACGTGGTGGTTCATTCACTTTGTGGATGGCTTTTTCTCTCCAATTTATGCTCAACTTGGCATTGAAATATTTGGTGAGCATCTCATGTAGCTGTTTAAAACCTTTTCTTTTCCTTTCTTATCTAGACCTTTGAACTTGTTTCATAGTTCATTAAATCTTTTACTCTTTTCCTCCTTTAATGGGATCTTGGAGTTTGTAAATTTGTGTTATCTTTCTTCAAGGCTTCTGAATGACGAGGATTGCTCTGTCCTGCCATTTTTTGAGAGACTGTGGACAGTATCTGTGATAATTGTGAGAGCTTGGATGATATTCTTTTAGACTGGAGGGATCTTTTCATAAATTTCCTTTATGCCCACAGCCTACATGCCTATTGGCTTTCTTCATATAAAACTTCCAAGAATGAGACATTGATAGTGTGGAAGTGAAATGGACAAACTTACACGCCCACACCCATTATATGTATACACAGGACATTTTAACCTTGGACAAAGTTTATTGAAATGTAGTTGTATATATCTTTAACATGATATCTTATTAAATATCTATATACTACAATGCTAAATTGGTTTTCAAACAGTGGCATTTTGCAAATACACTTACTGCATTTGATAATATTGGTAGTTGTCATTTTTTATTAGGAATGTCTCTTTCAAGGGTATGAAGATTCTGGTTAACTTAACAGACCTCTTGATGTTTTCTCCTTTGCTTCTTTGATAGGTCTTGGATTTGTAACTTCTATAACATTCATCTTCTTGGTTGGGGTATTCATGTCATCATGGTTGGGAGCATCTGTCCTAGGCCTTGGTGAGTGGTTTATCAAGCGGATGCCATTTGTTCGTCATATCTACAATGCCTCCAAGCAGATCAGTTCTGCTATATCACCAGGTGTGCATTCTTCCGTCTTTCTTCCATAAAATAAATTAGTTTAGTAGGTGATATTATTAAAATTGATTCAGTTAGCAACAATCTCTACTCTACATCTCTTTACGTTTTATATCTCTATTTTATTTCAGATCAGAACACACAGGCATTCAAGGAAGTAGCCATCATAAGGCATCCTCGAATTGGTGAATATGCATTTGGGTTCATTACTTCATCTGTTTCTCTACAGGTAGGCAAATGAAGTTTTTGTTCCAAAATTATAATTTCTGCATGGCTTCCCCCTGTTTTTTTTTTCTTGTTTTCTTGATTTCATGATAATCATGCATCATATAATGTTATTGGCAGACATGTCTAAATTGTTTTTCTTTCCAAACAAACCCTTGGGACTGCTTGTTGCCGAGTGGTTTGGTTCTTGTTTCCATGGCATTCTTGTTGGGAAAGACTTTCCACTATACAAAAATCATTTGCCTGGAGCTAGTGATATTCTCCTCTCTTTTTGTCTCATTATGTACTCTTTTTTACTTGGGCGTGTGTGTGAATCTCCTTATCTACTTTTATGGCCTAGAAACAGTTAAATAGTTGGTTGCTTGACTACAATTTTAAAACTTTCACAGTGGAAGAATAAGATATAATAAGACTCATCAGGCAATTGCAATATCTAGAATGCTGTTTTTATTATTATTTTTTTTAAAAATGTAGAGCTACACTGGTGAAGAAGAGCTATGCTGTGTCTATGTTCCCACGAATCATCTTTACATCGGTGATATATTCCTCATCAATACAAATGATGTTATCAGACCAAATCTATCAGTCCGTGAAGGAATCGGTGAGGGATTCATCTTCTTTTGTTGTCATAATTTCTGTATTGTGTAGCGTTGAGGGTTATATATGCATGAAGAAAAGAATAAAACTGAAATAGAGCGAAAGCATTACTTTAACATCTCCTGCTTCAAACTAAAAGCTCATTATAAGTCATACATTGTTCCATGGCAGAAATTGTTGTGTCCGGGGGGATGTCGATGCCTCAGATACTGTCAACACTATATTCACGTTTGCCGCTGGAAAGAAGTAGATCTAACAGAAGCTGATCGTTGCTTGTTTACTTAGAACAGTGTTTTGGTTTGAAATATAGATTGGTCGAAATTACGGGGCAGGTAGGCAGGGGTTTTTTCTTTGGTGTTGGATTGTGTTTATTTGAACCAATTAGATTGACAATGTTATTGTATCTGAATATATGGTCTAGTCTCCCTATATAATAATATATGTAGCCTGATCTTCATTTTTCAGCTTAGCTATATTTTGATTCATTGAGCAATTGGCGGCTGAATGAACTTGGAGAATTAACCAAACGGATGAGAACAATTGAAAATTTGAATCAACTTCACTGGATTATGTTAAAATTCTTTAGTCGAATTAATCGAATAAAATAACCACTATAACTTTATTTTCAATTAAATATCCTTTTTTTTTTCAAATAAAAATGGTAGAACAAATGGAATAAAGTGAATTCATTTTAAACAGTTTTGGTCGAAGTATTTGATAAACTGAAATTTTTGTTCAACCCTATGGTCTAGATTTTACAGGGGAAGCCTGTTGAACTATTTTTATTTTAATTTAAGTATAAAATTTATTTATATTCTTATTCTTTAAATGTTAAAAAAATTCTCAAATCCTTAAGAAAAAATTACAAGTCTTAATCGAAGTTGACAATCAATTAAACCCTTGAAATTAATTTTTTTCGTCTCTAGCAATTCTTTAAGTGATGATGGAAAGTGGTAAAAGTTTTGAAGAAATATTACTTGTATGCTAAAGATGTTACGGACATTGTAAGATTGAGGAGAAGGAAAATGATCCTTTCATTGTGGAAGAGCTGCATGAATCTTCTTCACTCAATTATATTGGCAGCAGAAGAGGATTTCCTTCAATTTTGGTCCTATCCGTTGAGAGTCTTACAGGCGGAGGCTTTAAAATCTGATGAGAGAGAGCACCAAATATTGTGAAGGGAGATTAGTGGAAGAAGACCGCGGTTGCAATTGAGATTTGCATCTTTGTTTTTATTCAAGTTTAGTTACTAATTATGTCAATGTTTTTAGTTGAAAGTATGTGAGAGCAACCCAGCGTTCGAATGTCATTTCTAGATTGTTACATTGCTTAAAATCAAAAGCTGTACAACGGGTACAAGAGCATATTTTTGACATCGACGTATGTTTATTTTTCAATACATTCTTTGCTTAAGCAAAGTTATGTTTGTTAATACATTAAATATTTTTCAATACAATTTTTTTTTTTTTTTGAAACTCATGTTTTGTCCTTTGTGGAAAGATTACAATCAAACTCATCTCATCTTTCTTTCTTCTCAATTGCCCAAGATTTCTCCCCCCCCCCCCATATATATATATATAATAGATTTGTAAAATAAATCTGAAATAAAACTTAATAAATCATGATCTATCATGTCAAATAATCAAGAATAAATCAACAACAAAACTAAATGCGGAAGCGTATTTAAATCCATAAATCTCTTGAAACTTTTTTCGATATTGAGGATTTGATATTCCAAATTAGCACACAAGAAATTTAAAGAATATTTACTCTCTCTTCCCTAAGGATGGGATATTAGAAAAGATATCTTATTGTGTAATTTGGGGACCATAACTCAAATATTTATAACCTTGGCATATTAATTAGAATTTGATTAGAACTCAATTACTAGAGTATCTACACATATTTGACCCATACTTTATTTAATAATTAAAGCTCAATAAATTCTAACCAAATCAGATCACTTTTAATTTGGACTAACCTATCATGATAGTAAATAATAACATGTAATTACCCTTATTATATATGTGTTGTCCATATTTTCTAACAATCTCCCACTTGGACCATATATATATACTAATTACTCTATAATTACATGTCATTATATAACCTTATGAGCTCAAAATTTTACTATCATATCCAAAAGATATTTCGAACAATCTTGTCAATTAATTATGTTAACATAGGACCAATGTAATACCCTGAAAATTTTTACAGTAAGATATTATCCTTGATATAGTAAAATAAGGAAATAAAGTGACAAAAAGGGAAATTTTGAGTTATGTCAATATTGAGAAGTATATTATGATATATTAATTCAAGAAAGGACTAAATTGTAAAAGTGAGAAAAGTTTTGTTGCACAAGAGTAAATACTCAAAATTTGAGGGGTTAAAGTGAAATATGAAAAAATTGAAGGACCAATAGTGTAAATATTTTAAGAGTGGAATGATCTAGAAACTAAGGAAAATGGATGAATTAGGACCAAATTGAATAGGTGAAGAACTATGAGGGACTAAATTGCAATTTAGCAAAATTAAATGATGACTCAAGCATGGAATTTTAAAAGATAGTAAAGGGCAAAATGGTCAATTGGAAGAGAGAGAAATCTAGAAAGTAATAATGATGTTGATGATATTTTATGATTATTTAATTAGATATATATTATTTTAATGAGATATTTTATTATTTTATTATTATTTCATTATTATTTTATTATTAATTATTTAGTATAAAAAGAAGGAAATATGAAGAATTTTCATCATCTTTCCATGCATGCAACCAACGTTAGAAGAGAAGGAAAAGAAAGAAATTTTCTTTTCTTTACAATTTGATCATTCCACAAAAAATTCACCATTTTCACCTAGAAATCAAAAGAATTTCCATAGCTACTAAGAGAGAAAAATGTTAAGGAGACCATGGGGAGTTAGAATATCAAGTTGGATTCAAGAAATAGAAGCTGGAGGAGAGAGAAAATCAAGCTAAAGATTAGTATCAATAGAATAAGGTAAGTATATCAAGATTTCAATATGTTTTTAAGTTTGTTATTATTGACAAAGCATGGAAATAATGTTATAGTAGAGTTTTCTTACATAAGGTCCTATGTTCTTGATATGTTAGTGAAGAGAAAATAAGAGAAAGTGATGAGAAATGGTTTAGAAAAAGAAAATAAGGGTGTTATAACATGGTAATTAGTAACTTGTACTAAAACAGTTTTGGACAGCAGCAGTAGCCTAAATTTGAAAAATCATCAAAAATTGTAAAAATATAATTATAGGATGAATAAAATATGAAATTAAATCTTATTAAGTAAAGTTTCTTATATAAGAAATGATGTAAGCAATGGAATTGTAAATCATGAGATATGATGAATTTTGTGAGACAAGGTCAGAATGATTTCGGGTTCCCCTGTGATGACTTTGTAAAATCATAAAAAATTGGATGAAAATAATTAGGGGCTTAAATTTATATTTTTATAATCCTGAATGAGTCTATTTTAAATAGAAACAAACGGGAACATCATTCGAATTCTGTACAAGGAGATAATTAATGTTTAGTGAAGAAGGGCCAGAACTGTCAGACAACAGAACATGGGTAACTTTAAAGAATAAACTGTACTTATTGGCTAAACCAAAAATTCTGAAAATTTTATGGTAATAATATATATAAGTCTAGTTTCAGGAAAAATTATAAGATCTTAAATTTTAGTTCTATATCTCCATATATAAATAATTTAGTGACTATGACGCAGATAAACAGCTTGAATATTCATAAAAGTAAATAATAAAAATTATGGATAATGTTACTTACAAGTGTGTTATCTACATTAAGGATGTGGAATGGAGAAGAGGAGGAGGAAAAATATGTATGAATATTTATCTAGCATGGCTAATTTGTATATTTTAGGCTCAAGGACTAAATTGAATAAATGTAAAACTTAATGGGCAATTTTGTAAGAAAATGTCAGAAATGACCAAATTGCATGAAATGGATTATTTTATTATTTAAATTACAAAATTGAATGAAATTATTAATTTAGTTCAAAATCGGGGAAAACATGTTTTAGGGATTAAATTGAAAAGTGTTGAAATTATGGAAAATTTTGATATTTTATAGAATTCATGGACTGTTATCAATACATATGAGAATAATAGCTGGAAATAAGGATTAAATTGCAAGAATTTTATTTTCCTGACCATAAGGATGAAATCGTCATTAATTAAAAGTTTAGGGGCAAAATGGTAATTTTTCCTAGAGCATTAATTAAATGTATTAGAATATGAAATGAATGAAAATGATAATCAAATTTATTTATAAAGATCCGGACGACTCAAATATGAGACTTGATCGTGGAAAAGAAAAGATATCGCATTAATAAAATTATAAACACAAACAAGCAATTAGGTAAGTTCGTGTAACTTGAATTATATTCTTAAATGCTTGAAATGTATGTTATTGATGTGAAAATAATTTAAATGTTCATTGTATGAAAATTGATGAAACATTGATATATTTGATAAAAAGGGGAAGAAATCCCGGTTGAATGAAAGGAAAATTCGATAGATCTCTGAAAAGGAATTGACGGTAAAAAGGATCTAGCCCGGACGGGTGATCCTATCTTAATATAGCCCTCCCGAAGAATATGTGTAAAATGGATTTAGCCCGGACGGGTAATTCGAATTAGGGTCTGAATTTAGCTTGGACTGGTAATTCAGATCCAAGCTCATTAGAGTAATTGTCGTTGCAAGGGATTTAGCCTGGACTGGTAATCCCGACAATACTCTATGAGTTTATATTACAGGGGATTTAGCCTAGACTGGTAATCCCATTGTAAGGATAAGGTTCGCGGGAGTGTACTCTCTGATATGAAATGTGTAAGACCATGGTTGAAAGATACCATGGCAACCTGATATGAAATGTGTAAGACCATGGTTGAAAGATACCATGGCAACATGATATGAAATGAACAAGACCATGGTTGAAAGATATCATGGCAACATGACAGAAAATGAGTAAGACCATAGTTGAAAGACACTATGGTATTATGTCAAAGATAAATAAGACCGTGGATGGGAGACGCTATGACATCTGTTGAACAATTGATATTCAGGTAATATGTATCAGATGACGAATGGTTATATGAAATGGTTGTGTGAAATGTTTACAAGAACTGGTCATATGGAAATATATGTACAAAATAGTTGTATGAAATAATTATGAAGATAAATAAACGAAATAAGTATAAGTACATGGAATATAATTTATGTTAAGATATAAGCTATTACCGGAATAAATATGCATAAAATATATGGAAATGATGGAGCATGAAATATTGATATAGTGAAATGAATGATAGATGCTTATGAAGAAATGGTAAGAGCATGATATGTTTCATGACATGTACATATATGATTATCTTTGATATGCTGATACAAGGAAATTATGTAAGTTGAGACTATTATTAAACTCAAGTGCGATATATCGAGAAAATAGATATATCAATGTTGAATTTATATGAGATATGTGCAAGTATACTAACAATGTTGCTGTCTGATGCTTATACAAGTGCCAAACTGTTGATTGAATGGTAATATATTTATTTATATGATGCATTGAATCGGTAAGTATTTAAAATTTTTTTTAAGTGATCTGCAAATGGTAGTAATGCTCTGAAACCCTGTTCTGGTAGCGGATACAGGTTAAGGGTGTTACATTTAATGGTATCAGAGCTACGGTTTAGTCTGTTCTCGGACCAAACGTAGTATATGTGAAGTCTAAGAACACATGTCATTATAATATGTGATAGTATGATATCTCCTGACTCTGATGAGATTTGTTTTATTTATAAAATGAGATGCTTTCTAACCCAAGATAATTCTGATAATGCTAAAAACGATACTCAAGTATATGAGTAAAAAGTTGATTAGAATGAATCGAAATTCATAAATGTATGAATAAATACATGTCGATGATGAATGTTATGTGTATTATTAAAAGTAAATTATATTGGTACACGAAATATTGTGCTGATGACTAAATTACAAAATTTATAAAAGTGGTATATGAAGTACATGATAAGGATTATTAGTAAATTATGGATGAATAGTGAATTTTGAAAAATATTACATGTATTAAAGGTAGAGAAGACATAAATAAACGGATTATTGGTATGAGGATTAAATTGTAAAGCATGTAAAAGCATTATGCGAAAGGTGTAAAAGTGATATGCGTGCATGAAATAATTTGCCCAAGTAGACAAGATTAGAACTACTAGGATATTAAGGGACCTCAGCATGCTCTTTGATTACTAGCACGTTAGTGCTCTCTAATTATTAGCACATTCAGCACATTCGTACTCTCTGTATAGCACTTTAGTGTTCTCTGTTTAATAGTGCATAATAATGCACCTCTGTATAAGTCCCGTATATTCGAAGTGTTCTATCTAGTCTACTGGGCCTCTGCTAAGTAAAAAGTAAACAATTTTCGTTACGAGAAAAAGGATTATCTCTGAGTAAAAATGTTAGTTATGATGAAGTAGAACTCGTAAAAGTACGGATAAATGTTTTATAGTACTTGAGAATGATAAATGTTATATGAGTAAATACATGAAAATTAAATTATGAGGCTTTACGATCTATACCCCTTTACTAATACAGTTATATGCAATGAAATTCATGAGATTTATATTGATTAAAGTTCAGAAGCGGAAAGTGAAAAGCTCAATGGTTGAACAATTGATAATGCAGTCGGAACTGAGAATGAGTTAATAAGTAAAGATGAGTTCTGAATAGAGATATCAGATTTTTCTTAAACTAGTTGAGATATACAGTATCACTATTAAAGAAAGAAGTTATTTATGGGAAAATCGATTTTTTTTAAATATGGTATTTACAGAATAGTTAACTGAAAATTTCTTCTGAATTAGTTTTTTTTTTAGTGAAGTAAATGATGTGAAATTATTGATGATTATACTAGTCAATTGATTGGTGAATAAATTGCAAAAATATTTGAATATAGCCGTTATAATTGAGTATATTATAGTAAATTTTTTTGGATTTTATATGGGTATCTTATATATACTGATATTTTCAGAGGCATATGGAATTGTTCATGTTTGGATGCTATAATCAATATATGGAAAGGTTGGATAAATATGCTAATAGACAGAAATTATCGCAAGTCTGATAGATTCAGAAGTGCTACTACTCTATCTTTCTTTGGTTTTCCAAGCCAATATATGTGATAGAACACTTGATAATAAGATTCATATGATATTATTTTCTATTTCTATTGGTAGAAGCTCTGAAAGGCAAATGTGAAATATTGTATTGAAAATAAATTGTTAAATGAAAGGATAGAGAATGGATATAAATGATAAACTAGGTAAATATGTAGAGAAAGAAACTATAGAACTATAGAAATAATGAAATTCATGATTAAAAGAAAAAAGGAAATTTCGAAGACGAAATTTATTTTAAGGGGGAGAGAAATGTAATACCCTGAAAATTTTTACCGTACGATATTATCCTTGATATAGTAAACTAAGGAAATAAAGTGACAAAAAGGGAAATTTTGAGTTATGTCAATATTTAGAAGTATATTATGATATATTAATTCAAGAAAGGACTAAATTGTAAAAGTGAGAAAAGTTTTGTTGCACAAGAGTAAATACTCAAAATTTGAGGGGTTAAAGTGTAAATATGAAAAAATTGAAGGACCAATAGTGTAAATATTTTAAGAGTGGAATGATCTAGAAACTAAGGAAAATGGATGAATTAGGACCGAATTGAATAGGTGAAGAACTATGAGGGACTAAATTGCAATTTAGTCAAATTAAATGATGACTCAAGCATGGAATTTTAAAAGATAATAAAGGCCAAATTGGTAAATTAGAAGAGAGAGAAATTTAGAAAATAATAATGATGTTGATGATATTTTATGATTATTTAATTAGATATATATTATTTTAATGAGATATTTTATTATTTTATTATTATTTCATTATTATTAATTCTTTAGTATAAAAGGAAGGAAAGATGAAGAATTTTCATCATCTTTCCATGCATGCAACCAACGTTAGAAGAGAAGGAAAAGAAAGAAATTTTCTTTTCTTTACAATTTGGTCCTTCCACAAAAAATTCACTATCTTCACCTAGAAATCAAAAGAATTTCCATAGCTAATAAGAGAGAAAAATGTTAAGGAGACCATGGGGAGTTAGAATATCAAGTTGGATTCAAGAAATAGAAGCTGGAGGAGAGAGAAAATCAAGTTAAAGATTAGTATCAATAGAACAAGGTAAGTATATCAAGATTTCAATATGTTTTTAAGTTTGTTATTATTGACAAAGCATGAAAATAATGTTATAGTAGAGTTTTCTTACATAAGGTCCTATGTTCTTGATATGTTAGTGAAGAGAAAATAAGAGAAAGTGATGAGAAATGGTGTAGAAAAAGAAAATAAGGGTGTTATAACATGGTAATTAATAACTTGTACTAAAACAGTTTTGGACAGCAGCAGTAGCCTAAATTTGAAAAATCATCAAAAATTGTAGAAATCTAATTATAGGATGAATAAAAAATGAAATTAAATCTTATTAAGTAAAGTTTCTTATATAAGAAATGATGTAAGCAATGGAATTGTAAATCATGAGATATGATGAATTTTGTGAGACAAGGTTAGAATGACTTCGGGTTCCCCTGTTCTGACTTTGTAAAATCATAAAAAATTGGATAAAAATAATTAGGGACTTAAATTTATATTTTTATAATACTGAATGAGTCTATTTTCAATAGAAACAAACGGGAACATCATTCGAATTCTGTACAAGGAGATAATTAATGTTTAGTGAAGAAGGGTAAGAACTGTCAAACAACATAACAGGGGTAACTTTAAAGAATAAATTTTACTTATTGGCTAAACAAAAAATTCTGGAAATTTTATGGTAAAAATATGTATAAGTATAGTTTCAGGAAAAATTATAAGATCTTAATTTTGAGTTTTATAGCTCCATATATAAATAATTTAGTGACTTTGACGCAGATAGACAACTTGAATATTCATAAAAGTAAATAATAAACATTATGGATAATGTTACTTACAAGTGTGTTATCTACATTAAGGATGTGGAATGGAGAGGAGGAGGAGGAAAAATATGTATGAATATTTATCTAGCATGGCTAATTTGTATATTTTAGGCTCAAGGACTAAATTGAATAAAAGTAAAACTTTATGGGCAATTTTGTAAAAATGTCAGAAATGACCAAATTGCATGAAATGGATTATTTTATTATTTAAATTACAAAATTGAATGAAATTATTAATTTAGTTCAAGATTGGGGAAAACATGTTTTAGAGATTAAATTGAAAAGTGTTGAAATTATGGAAAATTTTGATATTTTATAAAATTCATGGACTGTTATCAATACATATGAGAATAATAGCTAGAAATAAGGATTAAATTGCAAGAATTTTATTTTCCTGACCATAAGGATGAAATCGTCATTAATTAAAAGTTTAGGGGTAAAATGGTAATTTTGCCTAGAGCATTAATTAAATGCATTAGAATATGAAATGAATGAAAATGATGATCAAATTTATTTATAAAGATCCGGACGACTCAAATATGAGACTTGATCGTGGAAAAGAAAAGATATCGCATTAATAAAATTATAAACACAAACAAGCAATTAGGTAAGTTCGTGTAACTTGAATTATATTCTTAAATGCTTGAAATGTATGTTATTGATGTGAAAATAATTTAAATGTTCATTGTATGAAAATTGATGAAACATTGATATATTTGATAAAAGGGAAGAAATCCGGTTGAATGAAAGGAAAATTGATGGATCTCGAAAAGGAATTGACAAGAAAAGGATCTAGCCGGACGGGTGATCCTATCTTGATATAGCCCTCCGAAGAATATGTGTAAAATGGATTTAGCCCGGACGGGTAATTCAATTAGGGTCTGAATTTAGCTTTGGGTGGTAATTCAGATCCAAGCTCATTAGAGTAATTGTCGTTGTAGGGATTTAGCCTGACCGGTAATCCCGACAATACTCTATGAGTTTATATTATAGGGGATTTAGCCTAGACTGGTAATCCCACTGTGAGATGAGGTTCGCGGGAGTGTGCTCTCTGATATGAAATGTGTAAGACCATGGTTGAAAGATACCATGATAACCTGATATGAAATGTGTAAGACCATGGTTGAAAGATACCATGGCAACGTGATATGAAATGAACAAGACCATGGTTGAAAGATACCATGGCAACATGACAGAAAATGAGTAAGACCATAGTTGAAAGACACTATGGCATCATGTCAAAGATAAATAAGACCGTGGATGGGAGACGCTATGACATCTATTGAACAATTGATATTCACGTAATATGTATCAGATAACGAATGATTATATGAAATGGTTGTGTGAAATGTTTTCAAGAACTAGTCATATGGAAATATATGTACAAAATAGTTGTATGAAATAATTATGAAGATAGATAAACGAAATAAGTATAAGTACATGGAATATAATTTATGTTAAGATATAAGCTATTACCGGAATAAATATGCATAAAATATATGGAAATGATGGAGCATGAAATATTGATATAATGAAATGAATGATAGATGCTTATGAAGAAACGGTAAGAGCATGATATGTTTCATGACATGTACATATATGATTATCTTTGATATGCTGATACAAGGAAATTATGTAAGTTGAGACTATTATTAAACTCAAGTGCGATATGTCGAGAAAATAGATATATCAATGTTGAATTTATATGAGATATGTGCAAGTTTACTAACAATGTTGCTGTCTGATGCTTATACAAGTGCCAAACTGTTGATTGAATGGTAATATATTTATTTATATGATGCATTGAATCGATAAGTATTTAAATTTTTTTTAAGTGATCTGCAAATGGTAGTAATGCTCCGAAACCCTATTCTGGCAGCGGATACGGGTTAGGGGTGTTACAACCAATGCAACTTTCGTTACATATATCGTAACTAAATCTATCCATGATCACGTATATTAACACAACCGAATGACATAGATCAAGTATGGATGTGTAGTATGGAAATTACATGCAATATGATCTAGACATGCCTATTTCCAACTGGTCCTCCTCAGTTGATCAAATCTTACCAAAATCAGAGTGTGAATAAACCAAATAAACTTTATTTCTGTAAAAAAATAAACTTAATATCTTTAAACTGAAATAACTAAAAATGTGTCTATAATATAAAAGAATTTAAAAGTACAAACTCCCACTAAAACCAAATATCCTTAAATGATATTACACCCATATGAGCAATGTGCTCATGAAAAACCTTGGGTTTAGTCCTTTAGTAAGCGGATATGCAATCATGGAGTTTTTTCTAATATGCTTTATAGACACCTAACAACTCTGAACTTTTACTTTAACAACCAGGAACTTAAAGTCTATGTGTTTTGACTTTGATGTGCTCCTGTTGCTTTTGGAATAAAAGAATGCAATTTGTTTTCACAATTTGCACCTTAGTGACAAAATATTGTATCCATATTCCATCAAAATCAGAGGCTTTATACCTGATGATCTCTAACTGATTAGACTTCCGATATGTGAGCATGTAATCTTTTGTTCTCTGAAAATAACTTATAACCCTCTTGGATTCTATCCAATGGTCCAAACCAGAATTGCCTAAAATATCTGCCTAACATCCCAATAGTGCACACAATATTCCAATGTATACAAACCTGAACGTACATTAGACTTTCCACTACTAAAATGTAAAAAATCTAATGCATTTTTGTAATCTCAAAATCATTCTTAGGGCATTAATTGAGGCTATACTTATTATTAACAAGCAGTATGTCATTAACATATAAAACCAAATATAGAATATTACTCCCGCTAAACTTATGGTATATATGATTATCAATAAAATTCATCTCTAAATCGAATGAGACAATCATTTGGTAAAATTTGTAATATTATTGACGAGAAGTGTGCTTAAACCCATAGATGAAGTTCTTTAATTTGCAAATCATTAACTTAGCATCATTAGACACAAAGTTTACTAGTTTCACCATATAAATGTATGATCAATGTTACCATTGAGAAACTATTAACTTAATATTCATTTAATGCAGTTTAAAGTCAAAATTGAGAAATTATTAACTTAATATTCATCTGATGCAGCTTAAGGTCAAAATATTTCACTAAAGCCATTATAGCCTTTCTCTAGTGGACCTTTTTAATGGAATTCATTCTTGAGGTTGTTGAGTTTGTTCTTCTGGAATAATTACCTCATATTAAATAAGGGGTTGTTCAACATTATCTTATTAAGGTTCTAGATTCACTTCTTAATCAATAATAGGTATGAAACTAAACATCATCAAAAGTGATAGTAGGAAATTAGTTAGAATTCAATTCCTCATTAAAAGTAATATCTCTAACCTTATTTCTCCCTCCAAACTCAACATCCTAAAGGAATGTTGCAATTCTCGTCTAAAAAATATTCCTAATTGTGGGATCATAAAACTCATAGCCCTTAGATCGCTCAGAATTTCCTTAACCCTTAACTTTACAGACATCAAAGAAGTCATAAGTGATGTCATTTCAACCTTATCGTTTTTAGCAAAACATTTCTCAATTTCGTTAAGGAAACATGGCCTGAGTAATTTTTTCAGATTATATGCCCCTAAAGGCTTCTGGAATGCTATATTTCATGATCATTAGACTCATCCGATTTGAATGATCCCACCTCTCAAAATCCCTCTTAACATCAGGGGTGCTTTCTGTAGTTAGAGGTGTAGGTTGTTCTTCCCTTAGTGCAGTGTCTATATTCATACAACCAAACGCTATAAGTAAGTGCCTTTTCCCTTAATTGAAATTAGTCCCATTAAGCATAGGTATAAAATTTATATTAGCAGATATTGTGGCAGTAGAAGATGAATTAGCTAAATATAGAACAAAACATAAGCTCACACCAATATTCATAAGTACAAAATAAATTCAAGATAATGGCTAATCCCATCTCAAGATACCAAACACAACATTAATATCATGTCTTTGGACAATAATATTAATAGTAAGCGGTACTCTTGTTGTAGCAATCAAACATTAACAATAAATTATGTCAAACAATGAATTAATCTTTGGATTAATATATTGCTCACATAAAGTACCTTATAATTGTCACACGTTTATCAACATAGTTGTCGTTGAAATTCTGCCAAATATTAACTTACCTTTGGGTTAATTAATAAACGCATGAATCATAAAAACATGAAATCATCTTAATATTTTAAATAAACTAATCTACGTAAAAGAGGTCACTTTGGCAATATTTTGTTTCAATTAATCTATTTAAAATGTTAGACATCCTTAATTAAAATCCAAAGCCAAAATCAATTTATTTGTTTCTAAATATTTTTCTTAATTTCATCTTTCAATCAAATTAAAAGATAATAGTATATATATGTATAAATATTTATCCTAAAACAACAAACAATGATGTTGACAAATATAATAACAGTTGAATAAATCATAAACCATAAATAACCTCATATAAGACTTCAAATTTAAACCAAAATAATTTGAATAAAGGTAAACCTCATCTCAAGATATCGGACACTTCATTAATATTTTATTTCTGGACAAAATATTAACTTTGTATGTGATATCTTGGTATAGTAATCAAACATTGATAATAAGAACATGTCGAACAATAAATCTTCCTTTGGGCCAATTTACTACTCACATGTAAAACCAAATAATTGTCACATGTTTATTACCATAGTTGCACATGTAATATTATTAACTTTCATTTGGGCCAATCAATATTAACATAACTTAAGTTACATGCGCACAACCTTTTATATTTTAAAACAAAATAATTTATACAAAAAATTCACTTTGGTGACTTATTGCTTCAATTAAGTTGTTTTAAAAATATATAAACTTACCAATATTCAAATTTAAAGTTTACCCAATAGTCAAATGTCAAAACTATTTTTATTACTTTATAAACTCCAAAATAACCCAAAATAAGGTTGTCTTAATAATGCAATAAAAAACTGAAAACCTTAATTTTTGACTTTTTTTGTTCCAAAACCATATATATCAAAACCAAACAGAAATAATGTAGTGGTTCAAAGCCAAATAATTAACAAGAACATGTATTCATAATTTTGACACCAAAGCAATTCACGCATATACATGTATTCATAATCAAATAGAAAAACTTACCTGAATTTACCATATAAATCCAAAGTTGTATTTATGATTAAATAGATATTCACATGAATACTTGAAAAATATTTTCAAGCCAATAAATCTAAAAAAAAAAACAAAATCATAATAGTTGGCATATCTCACAGTTCATACAATAAACCATATCATCATAATTTAACCAAATATTTGGAACCATAAGATGCCAAAACCTAAGATTATAGAACCAAACTTAAGACCAAAATATTTATATATATATATATATATATATATATATATATATTGTAACACCCCAAACTCGCTATGGACGCTATGGTCGGATCGGGCGATGTCACATGGTAGTGTGTTTGAAAACTGTAACTTTACTTAAAATAATTTCCGTTTAGAACTTTTTATTATTACTTATTAATTCTAAATTCGTGTTATTTATTTAGACGAAATTTTTCAAAATGTTTACTCAATGCGGAAGATTTTAAAACGGTTTGCGTATTTGTGAGTTTTCTGTTATAATGTTTGTTTCTTTTGAAAACCCAAATTTTCCTAATTCTAGCAGTTATAAATCATAACGAATAAGAAATCCCAAAATAAAATTTAAAAATCCATAGAGGCCATATTAACAATAAAATACCCAAATAAAATTTAAAATCATAAATAAGTACAAAACAGTGTCAAGGGGTCGTGTGGCCACCATCGAGTCTTCCACTGCACCGATCGGTCAAGTCTGGGGATTATCTGTATAGATTACACCAAAAAGGTGAGTTTACATTAACTCAGTGTGTAATCCCCATATAAACAAACAGATAGTATGTACATGATCACAGTCTGGGCCTAAGCCCTTTTTCAGTAACAGTATCGGTTTCAGTTTGGCCTTAGCCCATCTTAGTACAGAATCATTCATTTAGTTGGGCCTTAGCCCATCAATGTATCAGTACCAATAACAGATATGCAATCAC
Organism: Gossypium arboreum; assembly: GCF_025698485.1. Lineage (NCBI taxonomy): Eukaryota > Viridiplantae > Streptophyta > Magnoliopsida > Malvales > Malvaceae > Gossypium > Gossypium arboreum. The sequence goes on from NC_069075.1 coordinate 127,679,856, forward strand.
AAAATCCTACCCAGCCAGCCTCTACACATCATCTCCGTCCAACCCTACACTCTATTTGGGGATATAATCAACCCACCCAACCCTACACTCCAAAAAGTATTGAATGCAACACAAAATAGTAATTTGCAGCTGAGCGGAAAGTATTTTAGGCTTAGAGCCTTTCAGTAAACTTCCTGTAACACCACTAACTCGTATCTATCACCAAACTAGGGTTAAAGGCGTTACCAGACAAATCAGAACATTTCACAAATAATTCACAAACATCATTCACACATAATCATACATCATTACAGAGTCCCTTACATAGGTCAACAAGACCTTAAACATGCTTTAGAAAGAGGTCGGGACTAAATCGAGTTCATACAAAATTTGTAAAATTTAAACAATTTTCAAAGTTGTACAAGTCACACGCCCGTGTGAACAAGCCGTGTGCCTTACACGGCTTTAGACACGCCTGTGTGTTTAGACCATGTCAAAACAGGGCATATATATTGACTTGTCCACACGGCCACAAGACACACCCGTGTGCCAGGCTGTGTGAAAATTAAGGAGGCTACTGACATGGGTCACACGGCTAGTCACACGCCCGTGTGTCTAGCCTGTGCTCGAAACTGACTTGTCCACACGGCCTAACACACGCCCGTGTGTGTGACTATGTGGTCTGCTTAGGCTCATTTTGAAATGGCCCTCGAGCGACATGGCTGAGACACATGCCTGTGTCCCTGCCCGTGTGAGCAAAAATAGGCCATTTACAAGGCCAAAATGCCACCCATTAAGGGTCTTCCCTACAAGCAATAATTAAACATCAATTGCATACCAAATGTTCAACCATTTCACAACCAATGCATACACCAATTATGTCATATCATTATCAAACAATCTCATGTTCATAACACATACCAATTCATGTCATTCTATAAGCTAAAACATACCAAAACATATGGTTTATAACCTTGATACATTCCATTCATTCTCATACCAAACCCTTACCCAATTCTAAAATATGCACGTACCAAAACTTACAAAGTTGATCATTTCTTTTGGCCAACCAAATGCACATCATAATGGCACATTTGCATCACATATCATATATCAAAGTCAAACCATAAGTTCAAACACAAACTAGCCATATCACATGGCATGATATATACATTACAAAACATATCCAAATACTTCTAGCCTATACATGCCATACTTTAATATTCACAATGTCAAAAGAAACCAAAATAAGGTTAGATAGTGTGGTGATGATCCTCGACGATCCCTGAGCTTCCGGTAGCTTTAATATCTATAAAACAGTTGAAAAACACACAAAATAAGTTTTCAAAAGCTTAGTAAGCCATATACAAATAAACTTAACATTCAAAACATGAAAGCATCATCAAATTACATATACCCCATGGCCAAATACTATCTCAAACCACATAGTTCATATACATTTAACATATTTCCAATTCATTTACCCATATAGCATATTTTCTCATAGTTATAACATATATCATCACTTGTACATATAGTTACCTTTTATTCTCAAACATAGAATACATTTCAAACATACCTGAATCGGATATACATCACATATAATCATTCGTTTCTCAGAATGCCCATTGAACCATTCAGAATCATAAGGATACACGGATAGCTCGGAAAGCTTGTATAATGACAACGTCCCAGGCGTGGTCTTACATGTAATCAAATATCGATGCCACTGTCCCAGACAGGGCCTTACACAAAATCAAATACAATGCCGACGTCCCAGACGTGTCTTACACGTAAATCATAAGTCAATGCCAACGTCCCAGACGTGGTCTTACACGAAAACACATATTGGAATCCTATGTCATGACATATGTATCCTAACTATTCCTAAGGTTCATACGGGGCTTTTCGGACGTCGAAACTTTGTCGATACTTTCTCGGATATCTCATGCTCAACTCATATAACCATTCATCAATGTTAAATATCATATTAACAGTAATAATTCAATTCAAAACACATTTATTTGTATATAGACTTACCTCGTATAGATTCGGATAGACGGAATTGGCTACTCGATGACTTTCGACTTTCCTCGTTCTAATTTCGTTTTCTTTAGTTCTTAATCTATATAAATTCAAATTTAACTCTTTTATTCATCAAATCATTCAAATAAATCCAAAAACACATATTTAGGGCATTTTACAAATTAGCCCTCACATTTTCACATTTTTACACTTTAGTCCCTAATCACAAAACCACAAAATATACAAAATTTCCATATACTCATGTTAGGCTGAATTCTCATAGTATTCATATAAGTTCATACATTTAATTTATTTTACATTTTAGTCCCTCAAAATATCATTTTCACAATTTAGCCAAAATTACTCAAATTCATCAAAAATTCAAAGATAAAACTTAGTAATCTAACACATATCTTCCATTTGCTATCATCAAACTTTATAAAACTCATAATTTCATCAATGGATCAACTCAAAATCATCAAAAATTTCCAAAATTCAGACATGGGCTAGATAGAATATAGTGCAATGATTACAAAAACGTAGAAATTATCAAAAACCAAACAAAATCCATACCTTAATCACCAAATCAATGTGCCGAACCCTAAAACTCTTTCTATTTCTCTTTTTTTTTTTGATTTTTTTTGGAAAAATGGATGATAATATGGCTAAAATTATGTTTTTTTTAATTAATAATAACTTTAATAACTAAATACCAATTTTTCCCTTAATAAATAAATATTTAAAACATTAGCATTAAGGCCATAAATGTCCACTCATGCTTTCAATGGTCTAATTGCATCATAAAGACCTCTCTTTTAATAAGACAAATCAATTAAGCCCTTTAACAAACAACAGGCAACTTTTACATTTTATGCGATTAGGTCCTTTTATCAAATTAAGCACACAAATGATCGAATTTTCATACAAAACTTTCACACATGTCAATTCACATATTTTAAGCATAGAAAATAATATTTAAATATTTTTTTGACTCGAATTTATGGTCCCGAAACCACTATTCCAACTAGAGTCTAAACCGGACTGTTGCACTTCCTCCGAATAATATCAACCCTAACCCAATGCAATGCAACTCACAATGATATGTCATGCTATCACGAGTCTATCAGATACACATATAGTTCAGTATACATGCCGGTATATAACATGCTCAGTACGTTTTTCACATAATCAATATCATATAGTGAAAGGTCTAAATAGAGCTTACAGACCCTACGGTAGGTTCACAGTCAACTTGGGCCCGTGCAACCTTAGCAATCAAATCAATGAAAATGGGATCACATGCTGATGTGGCCAGCCAGAATGGGCCCACACTCCCGTATGGCCTATACGACCCAAATTGGCCTTGGCCGTGTGGATCACACGACTTGGCCTCAAATCCCACACGCCTCTGTGACCCACATGGCCCAATTCAGTCCAGCCCGTATGTCACACACGCTTGCCTGGCCATCACACGGTCATGTTCTTCACGCACGGCCTGGCCTCGTCATTCACGCATCCTTGGGTAGCATACAGCCTTCCACACGGCCTACCACACGGGCGACCACACGCTCGTGTGGCGTCAGCAGTGGGGGTTTTTGGCTCTTGTCCAAACCCTGTTTTCTGTGCAATCGAGTACACACCTGGTTTCGTTTGACGCTAAAACAGTCCCTGAGCACTCTAAAAGCTATACTTGAACAGATAAGACTTGATTTAATCGATTAAAATGTGCTCCAAAATCAAACTCGTACCGAGGTTTTAACCCAAAAGCAACTAACCCTTACCTTCAATTTCGAGCAGTCCCTAACTACGAATCTGCACGCGAAAGGTCATTACTCCTATGATTCATTGCTACCAATTTTAAGAGACCCGATATTAACGACAAATTTACATCTTCGTAAACAAATTAATAAAAAAGCTTCCCCTAATTCACAAAACATAACCACCTTACCTACCAAACGTGTAACCCGAGAAGACAAAACGTAATTCCTTAATTGAAGGAATAGCAAGGATGCAAAAAGAAAAGGAAAGCCAAGGGAAAAACAGGAAGAAACGGTAGAGAAAATAGAAAGAAACGTCAAAAGGTAGATAACCCAAAATTTGGGAAAAGAAAACAGAAGATATCCCAGATAATCCCCCAAATCCCTAAAGTCACTCCACTAATCCCACTAACATACAACCTCTTCAGTCTTTCAGCCTAGCCGAAATTCTAGCTACTCACAGAGCCAAAAATAAGCTCCCTTGCTCGTGCGAGGATTTGAACACAAGACCCCCAACATATTGACACTCCACTTAACCATCAGACTAGCAAGCCCATTTTGATATACTTTTACAACAATCAAATAAAAGCCTATTGAACAAGAGTAAGGCTTTATTCATAAAAATTCCAAAATTTTAACCCAAGTAAGGCTTGAAGTTGGGACTTCTCAAATACTCCTAGAACACTTAACCACTGAAGTAGATGCACAATTGTGTCATATTTTAACAGAACACAAATAAAACTTTGGGGCATTACATATATAGTTGACATGAATTTGCACCAAAGCACCTATAAAATTAAATATATAACCATAACCCAAAAAAATTAACAATTTCAACGATATCCATCAAAACTTAATTTCACCAATTAAACTATAAAAGATATCTTATTGAATAATGGTTATAAATAAGTATTCACACAAACTATAATCATGGATTAATCCTCAAAATCATTGTTATGCATATAATATATATACACACAATTATAATAATATAAAAATAATACTAGCTTGCCTTACATATTTCATGTAAACTCAAATTTATATTAATGACTAAAGGCATTATCATAAAACTTCTTTATACACACAAATACTTAAAAAATCCATAACCACTAGATATAAAAAGAATCCCAAATAATATATAAAAGTCTTTATATGCTAAACTACTTATGAAAATTTATAGCCACCATATTTTAAAAAAATCCCAAATATTTTAATTTTAGTCGGGTTCCATAAAGACTAAAACTTATATAAAATAATTATAACAGAAACCAAAAGTAATCATTCAGATATATGAATTGAATTCAATGGTGAATATAATTCATCAAGTATAAAGACAAAAGATAATAATTCCATATATATTCAACCACAAACATAAAATTTAAAACAAATAGTGCGAAAAAAACACCTTACCAACATTCATTTTTTCGATTATCAAGTGAATTAACTTTCAAAACCAATTACAATCCAATTGGAATCCTTCAATTGCAAAAATTTGTAAGTATGTAACTTTAATTTAATAATGACTTTAACCAAAATTTATAAAATAATTGTGTGAAAAGAAGAGAAATAAATTTCACAAATAAATTTTTATCAATTGATTATAAATAAACAAAAAATAAACTTTCATCTTTCGAATAGCATATGCAAATATTAAACTAGATTATATTTATGAAACCCTAAAACTTTATTTAAAGAATCAAAACCCAAAATTTATCAAGAATCTCAAAGATTCAACATAATATATAATTAAAATATCAAATCCATAAAATTAAAAAGAAAAACGAATTAATCCAAAAAGAATAAAGAATCAATTCATTCTCAATGATTCAACATGACAAAGCTCGGATGCCACTTGTTAGATTTGTAAAATAAATCTGAAATAAAACTTAATAAACCAGGATCTATCATGTCAAATCATCAAGAATAAATTAAGAATAAAACTAAATGCGGAAGCGTACCTGAATCCATGAATCCCTTGAAACTTTTTCCGATCTTGGGGATTTGATCTTCCAAATTATCACACAAGAAATTTAAAGAATATTTACTCTCTCTTCCCTAAGGATGGGATATTAGAAAAGATATCTTGTTGGTGCAATTTGGGGACCATAACCCTAATATATACAACCTTGGCATATTAGTTCTAATCAAATTCTAATTAGCCCTTCATTAATTATAATTTGATTAGAACTCAATTACTAGAGTATCTACACATATTTGACAAATACTTTATTTAATAATTAAAGCCCAATAAAATTCTAACCAAATTAGATCACTTTTAATTTGGGCTAAGCTATCATGATAGTAAAAAATAACATGTAATTACCCTTATTATATATGTGATATCCATATTTTATAACAATAAATATATGGATAGCATCACCTCATTATAGTGGTAAGAACAACAATAAATTCCATAGCTGCAACAGAAACAACAATAGTAGTAGCTTCCATATTTGCAGTGGTAAAAACTCCCTTAACTAGACATAACTGCAGTAGCAGTTCTCCCAATTGTATTGGGCGTAGGCCCCCATGTATCCCACTAGTTGTAGGAATGCACACAACGTTTGTACCCTACATATATAAGTTATAGGGGCTAAATAGACAGTGTGTTGCAAGTCAAAGAAAAAAATGGAAAGGGGGGGAGAAAACAGTTTTTTTTTGTGCCCTTCGTATTTTTTTTAATTAGAGGTTTGTTAGAATTGATTTTTTAACAGTAACACGAAGATTTTTAACATATACAAGCATATTTCATTTGGGGTACTGTAGTTTCGAGTTTTCAACTTTTAAACTCAAACCTTTTTTGGTGATATTCTCAACTTTTGTCTTAAAGTTTGCTTAAAATTATTTGTTGATAACTTTGTTTGAGTTGTATACTTTTTATCATGGCTTGGTTGTGATATGTAGTAAGACTTCTATTATAATAGAATTTTTGGTGGACATTTAAAGTTCAGTGGTTTTTACTGTAACACCCCTTACCCGTTTCTGACGCTGGGGCAGGATACGGGGCATTACCAGACTTAAACATACACATACATGTAAAACCGAGTCATAAAATTTCCTTTAAATACAAAACTATACATACACATGCAACTTGTCCCTTATACGGGTCTACGATGCCCAAAACATACGTCGGGGGTGGTTCGGGACTAAACTAAGAACTTCTAAAAATTTTACAACACCTAGAGAAATTTTCCATATTTAGAGAGTCACACGCCCATGCGGGTTAGGCCGTGTGGTCACACACGCCCGTGTGGCTTGGGACACACCCGTGTCTTTAGCCCGTGTAACTCTCTGTTTATGACGTCAGCAACGAAATAGGGTCACACAGCCAAGTCACACGCTCGTTTGCTAAGGCTGTGTCCCCCACACGGCTAAGACACACGACCGTGTCTATGCCCGTGTGGTCAACACTTAGGCTATTTTCCAAGCCTTGGTCAACCATAAACCCTCATACATTTATACAACATCAAGGACATATAACATGGCATCCATTTAATGATTAAACATCTTCAATTAGGCCACAAACATAGCATTTTCATGCCATGATGCATGTGTTTTATGTACTCATTTTATACGAAGTTAAACACATCAATTCACACTCATTTGGCCTTGTCTATTATGTTATCACTTATACTTTTATACCATGGTTACCTCATACCAAAAGATTTCAACTTAATCATCAAACATTCATATTCAAGGCTAACTCATGACTTTATAAAATACCAACATATTGTATATGCATAGAATAACATGCTTGTCTAAGACATTGCACACCATATCAAGTCACATATTCACATCACATGAAACTTTTAAGCTTGTGCATGCACATATAATAGGGTTACAATCCAATAATCAATATAAGCCACATCTCATGGCTATATACAATTGAATCATTATAAGCCAATACATTTGGACAAATCATAAAACACATATCACAAGAACTAAGTCTCTATACATGCCACTCACTTGAAAACACTTACGGTTTATTAATACTCCAAATTGATAATTTGATAGTGTGATGCTGCCTCCGACGATCTCCAACCCCGAGCTAACCTGACAATACTAAAGAAATGGAAAGGAAGGGGTAAGCTTTATAGCTTAGTAAGTCCGTATGAAAATAATAAGAAATTTATTAACATGCTTTTTCCGAATTCTTACAACATGTTCTCATGGTAACACAATCGAAATTGCAGATAAATACACTATTTGCTCATATTCTAGTCAAGCTGTCTACTCGAGTCATAGTCACTAAATTATTTATAAATTAAGATACAGAATTCTAAATTTAGATCTGTTAAAAGAATTTAAAACTAGACTCATATATATTTCTACCATGAAATTTTCAGAATTTATGGATTGGCAAATAAGTGCAGTTTATTCTTCAAATTTACCCCTATTATACTGTTTGACAGCTTCGACCTTTCTTCACTAAAATTTATATATCTCTTAGTATAGGATCTGGATGATGTTCCTGTCTATTTCTCTTGAAAATAGACTCATTAAGAACTTATTCGTATCAGTTCTAATCCATAATTATTCTTGTATGATTTTTAGTGATTTTCCAAAGTTAAGACAGGTCAGCCCGAAATCACTCTTACGCTGTCTCACAAAAATAAAAATATCTCGTAATATGAAATTATTTTGCTTACAAAATTTCCTCTACGTGAAACTAGACTCAATAAGCTTTAATTTTATTTCTTATTCAGTCTCTAATTCAGATTTCACAATTTTTGGTGGATTTTCAAAGTCAGACTACTGCTGCTGTCCAAAACTGTTTTAGTGCAATATGATGATAACTATCATAAGTTCATTTTCAACTAATCATGAACACACCATTTCATGGATTCCATGTTCAATTACACAATGTAAGTTAGCATGATATTGCAACAAAATTCATAATCATAATTCATACATCTTTGCTCACCGAGGTCTCGACATTTCAAAGTCTCAATAACCGTAAGCTTAGTGTACATACCTGTACCCTTTCAACACTTTTCACAGATTACTCCACTTCTTAACCATAATCTTGAGTGACCTATTGGACCACCCAAAAAAAAATTCAGGATTATCATACACCAAATAGAGTGCCAAAGCCATGTCCCAGACATGGTCTTACATGGGTCCGCATATTGATGCCATATCCCAGATATGGTCTTATACGAAGTCTCATATCGGTGTTGATGCCATATCCTAAACACGGTCTTATTCGGGACCTCATATCGATGCCATGTCCTAGACATGGTCTTATACGAAATCACTTAATGATGCTGAAGCCATATCCCTGATATGGTCTTATATGGGATCATATATTGGTGCCAATGCCATGTCCCATACATTGTCTTACACTAGCACACATATCAATGTCGATGCCATGTCCCAGACATGGTCTTACACTGGCTCTCATCTTGGATGCCGATGCCATGTCCCAGACATAGTCTTACATGGGATCTCATTAACCACGGTGTCATGATATCCGAATCCTAAGCATTCCTCAGGGTCCCCAAAGATTTCTGAGATACAAGGCTATCATCAAGATTTCATTGAATCATCACAAACCAATTTCATTAGGGCATACATACATAATCATATAATATCAAATGTTAAACACGTAATAATGGAATTGTTGAATTACTTACACACAAACTTACAATTCATGTAATATCAAGCAATAACATTCAAGTATAACATTGCATTATTATTATCACACGAACTTACCTCGATACCAAAAATGGTGAAAAAGGACTTAACCGTCAATTTCTTATTTTTCCCCCGTTCTAGGTCCGAACCTCATTTTATTTGATCTATAATATCATATTTAGTCTATTTATTAGTCACATGAGTTAATGTGATTCAAAAATCATACTATGGAAAAATTATATTTTTACCCCCAAACTTTATCATATTTACACTTTTACCCTTAAGCTCGTAAAATGATTTTATTTCAAATTTTTTGTACTTTAAGCCTAGCCACATCATTTTCATAACTATAGAAGCCCACAATTTCCACTAAATCACACTTTTATAACACTTTTATATTTGTTTACAAAATGGTCCTTTTAGACATTTTCATCGAAAATCACTCAGTAAAAGTCGTTTAATTAACACCCAACATTCATTTTCTACCATTATAGATAAAAACAAACATGCATATCACTCATGGGTAAATTTTTAAACATGAACCCTAGCTCAAAATAATGGTAGAAATAGGTAAATCAAGTTACGAGGACTTCAAAAATGTAAAGAACACAAAAAATGGGGCTAGGATGCACTTACTATGGAGCTTGGAAGCTTGAACCAAAACCTATCCATGGCTTCCATGGTAGATTCGGTTGGAACAAGAAGAAGATGAACAATTTGGCTTATTTTGGCTTTTTAATTCTTTTAATTATCTGATTACCAAAATGCCCCTAACTTAAAAATTTTCTATTTCACCTTTTCATGCCCATTTTTGTCCAAAAAATTAACCAATGGACTAATTACCATGTAAGAACCTCCAATTTAAAGTTTCATAACAATTGGACACCTGTAGCATGTAGAACTTAACTTTTGCACTTTTTACAATTTAGTTCTTTTGACTAAATTGAGTGCCCAAACGTCAAAATTTTCGAACGAGATTTTCACAAAATCATTTTGTGAAATTGTAGACCATAAAAATGAATTTTCTTACGTCGGGTTTGTGGTCCAGAAACCACTGTTCTGACTAGGCCCAAAATCAGGTTGTTACATTTACCCTTTGCTTTAAAGGGTTTTCTACGTAAAAATTATATGTCTTGATTTATTATTTTTTCTTACAATATTGTGGTTTATTTGCATTGATTTTTGATATATTGTGTTATTGGGATTATCCTAATTACCGAATTGATTTTTTGGGAGTGAAAGAATACCAATTGTACTTTCGCGGTATTTCATCGGATTCAGTTTCATTCCAACAAATTGGGATCAGAGTTTGGTTCTCGTGTTTGGTAATCATGAAAATTAGCATTTTGTTTGGTACCAAACTCAAATATTTTTAACGTGTACGAGCTTATTTCATTTGGGATACTAGAACTTTGTGTTTTCGACTTTTAAACTCAACCCCTTTTTGGTGATATTCTTGTTGCAATCACGTTAGTTAAATAAACAGTAATGTAAAATATTTATTTAAATCACAAGATCGAATCAGAATTATATAGATACACACACATATATATAATATGAAAAAAAATAGAATAAAGATTGGATCAAAATAATATACTTATAGGTAGGTAAGAAAAACGGACTGGTAGTTGAGGCCTATTTTCACAGTTTCCTTAGGACATATTTGGCCGCTCCTTTGGTGCTGGAGAAATGTTGGTCGACTATCTCCTAGGATACAACAACGAGATGAGCACAATAGTACCAAGATTGCAGTGATCAACAAATTGTAGCATTGCCTTTGTCTGTTACTGAAAATGGTTCGAAAATTATGCAAGGAAAAGATGTCTCGAAATTTTGGAAAATTTAGTGTGTCTTTTCTTGCAGATCATTTGGTTTTAAATAAAATTCAAATGAAAGAATGCTTGAAATTTTGACTAATGGAGCCAATACCATCCGTGAATTAAGGAGTAAGTAACCTAAATTAACGTTTAAATTAAAGGAACCATTAACTCCTTTTAAATCCAAATAGATAAGCTCTGTTGACGAAAAAAATAAGATTATGTATTAGGCTAAAATATTCACAGGCTTAGAAAGGTTCGATTGGTCCGGACATTTCGCGTCGCCCATGTCATGCGAGTGTGCCCCGAACCACGGCGGGTTTGGATTTGCACCTCCTTCTAGTTTTGTCATTCAATAATCACTAAGTTGGTTCATATATAAAAACATATTCCACACTTGATATCTAACCAATGTGGGACTAAGCTTTCCATTTTCCTCAACATAATTCACAAGTGGCTTATTTTGAGCATCGATTTCTCATTTATCACTCAACTATTTTGAGCATATGATATACCGTTGTAAAGATCTCATGGAGTAGAATATAAAGCCATAGTTTTATGATTCAAATATCTACCTTTACTAATCAAGAATATGCCTTAAAGTTTCCAAAAATCTATTTTTCCAACAATCCCCCACATGAATGAAAATTGATAGTTTTAATGAAAAACATTGACTCGATGTGGTGATAGAATCTACAATCGATAGTTGCATAGGATAGGTTGGCATCAACCCTTGAACCTTCCCTTACGAAAGTATATTTACTTTACTAGAAAACTAGTAGACGTGATGTCCTTGAATTGTTCTACCGTTTGTGTAAACGATGATATACCTCACACAACTACCTCTTTAGAAAGGTTTTAGTTCTTATGGGTATGTTCATATGGCCGTGAACACCTCCTGGTTTTGCAAGAGTTTGAGAAAACTATGCCCAAGTAGTCTCTTTGAAGTGGCCTCACTTCACTCTCACATAGGTGACTTATGTTGCTCGGCTCACCGAAACACACAATTGTCATTAAAAGCATTGTTTAACCTATCCCACTTTTAATCACTGTTTATATCATAGGAATAAACTTTGGATAAGAACCCTCACAGTAGCTTCACAAGGTCTATACACATAGGTTGTCCCTTTGAACCTAGATCTTGGGATCTCCAGTCAACTAGGTTGGGTTTTCCTTAACATAATGCCTTTAATTTTCACGGGCTTTAGTCCCAATCCTTTTGATATTTTATCAACTTGATCTCGATTTAAGCCTTTAGTTAGAGGGTCCACCATGTCATCTTTCGATTTTACGAAATCAATAGAGATAACTTCATTAAAAATTAATAGTCTAACGATATTGTGTCGACGATGCATATGTCTCGACTTAGCATTATACATTACGTTCTGTGTTCTACCAATTTTTGCTTGGCACAAGCTTTGGCTAGTCAGGAATGTAACACCCCTAACCGTATCCGTCACTGGAGGGGTAAGGAATATTACCAAACAAGCATGAAAATTCATTTGACAATATTCAGGTAATTTCCGATAGCATACCATTGAATTCGAATTGCGTTTATACAATAGGCAAAGCAATCTTCTCAATTTAAATAGTACATTAATTCATTCCTAAGTTTAATTCACATCAAAACGTTTAAAACATTAATCGATTATCATCCACACATACACATTAATTATGTGGAGCGCATATAATAACTTAACAAGCCATTTTCGCATGGCTATATATATATACATCGCCAAAAAGATAAGTAATTAACATCAAAAGTCAATCCTATACATGCCATTATCAAGGTTCATTTACAAGAGTACTGAAAGTTTAGATAGCGTGGACGACTTCGACTTTGGATCTCCCGAGTCTGATAGCTCACGAACAAAATCTATAAAACAGGGAATTAAGGCAAAAAGAGTAAGCATTTCGATGCTTAGTAAGTCTTAAGTAATGGAATCATTTATAACTAAAGCATAGCATTCATAAGGCTCATCATCTTTCTGACTAAATGTAGTCATGATTAAATATACCACTATTGTTCATACATGTCATCTTAAATTTTTCCTTAAACACGAATTCGTATCATGTAGATAATCTCTTTTTACCAACCTAACCTCATAATTAGGCCGAATACATCTAATTCGATTACAAGGCTAAATAAATGCAAATACGCAAAATCACATACTTATGTTACTTCACACTTCAACCCATACACTTACATGCTCATAGTCAATCTTAACTTAATTTCAATGTATATACGATGCATACCTGATCATCTTAGGGTTGTAAGCACATCAATAGAAATTATTACGACAAGATCACACATTTCCAACCCAATTGCCTTCGGGATTTAGCCCGGATATAACAACCAGCACAAATGCCTTCGGGACTTAACCCGGATATAACAACTAGCACGAATGCCTTCGGGACTTAACCCAGATATAACAACCAGCACGAATGCCTTTGGGACTTAACCCGGATATAACAACCAGCACGAATGCCTTCGGGACTTAACCCGGATATAATCCTCAATTGTCATGCACAAAATATATTTATATTATAAATCATTAACAATTTATTTACATTATTAGATCACAAACACAACATGATTATCCATCATTCCATTTTCGGCTCAATAGCTCATACAAATAACACGATTCCGTTTCGCTACTCTACAGAATTTTCTATAACCATTCGACTACAAGCCGATGCACTACCTATTTATTTCAATATGTAAATCAAGAGAAACCATTAAGTCACAATTTATTTATTATGCTATATATATAAATATATAACATTGTTTAATCAAATCATAAGCTAAGTTCCATTACTCAAAGACTTACCTCGAGTATATTTGAACAGTTACGGATAGGCTACTTGATTGCTTTCTCCTTTCCTTTATCTGATTTCGATCCCCTTAGCTCTTGAGCTTAAATTCAAAAATAATTTATTTAATTATTTTCAATTGAGCAATTCAATTTAATACATGTGTATTGTACAATTAAAGTACAAATAACCTTATTCACTATTATTTTAACATCATGCCTATGCTCCACTCATTACAACCGAACATGTTACTAGATGATCACCTTGCATTATCGATTTTCTTAAATAACATGATCATATATATATTTAATACTACGTCAAAACAAAACATAACATATGGCTAAACAAGCATTCGTACATGAACCATTAGTCAACTTTACCAAATGGACGATATGCTTAAGATATCATATAGAAATATCCAAATTCTTTTCTCATCAACTCGACCAACTAAGTAAATGTTATGACACATTATAAAAGAACCTTACGGCCCCAAAGTAAGATCAATAATAAGTCACAACCTAATCACATCCCTCGGTCATATTTTCTTCACCTAAACCGAATTAGCAAGCACATATAGTCCTTGGCCGAATGTCATTTCACACAAGTCATTAAGAATTTCATCATTTATCACCCTAGATATTATTAGCTAAGTAGATCAATTGTACATATATTCCGCCAAAACCGTACCTAATAATTTTACTTATACATAACATTACCCAAATTATTCAAAATCATACTAACCAAAAATATCATGTACCATGCCGGACCTTTAAGAAATCAAGCACCTAATTTATCCATTTCAAAACACCTAATCGGCATTTGTTCAAGACATTAAGCAAAGTCTATGTTCGGCTATTACACATATGAGTATTAGAAATTATAGTTTTTAACAAGATCAACTTCTTTCATCAACAATTTCTTCATCAAAACTTAAAGATAAAAATCAAATTCCTTCCTTATCTACCATAACCGAATGTTCAATTCAACCATCCAAATTCAAATTTTTGGCATGGGCTAAGTAAGTAGCATGATGAGTAACCTAAAACAAACTAAAATTTCAAAAATCTGACTTGACTTACTAACCTTCCTTAGGTTTCAAATGGCTGAATGTTTGCTCGCCTTTTTCTCTCTTTTGGTTCGGCTAAGAAGAACAAAGTTGAGACTTTGTTTTCTTCACCATTCTTTCTATTATTATTTTCATTTTATTCATCTATATTATAAAATATAAAGCCATTAACTAATAATTAATACATATTTTTATATATCACTTCATCATGGCCGGCCACTACTTGTCAAAAATGGATATTTGACATGCAAACCCATCCTTTTTCTAGCATGCATTATTAAACCACTTTGAAATTAACCTATCATCTTTCACATTTATTTCACATGAGTCCTATTTATTAAATTTCACATACAAATGATAAAATTAAAGCATGAAACTTTCACACATGCCTTTTTACATACAATAAGCACAAAATTTAACGGTTAATATTTTTTTACGACTCGGTTTTGTGGTCCCGAAACCACTTTCCGACTAAGGTCAAATTAGGGCTGTCACAATTCTCCCCCAGTTAAGAAATTTTCGTCCCCGAAAATCTTACTAGTAAATAGATTTGGGTATCGTTCTTTCATAGTGTTCTCAGGTTCCCAAGTAGCTTCTTCAATCCCGTGCTTAAGCCATAACACCTTTACTAACGGAACCATTTTATTTCGCAACTCTTTCACCTCGCGAGCTAGGATATGAATCAGTTCTTCTTCATAACTCACATCAGATTGTATTTCAACCTCTGATGGATTAATTATGTGCGAGGGATTGGATCTATAACGTCGAAGCATCGAGACATGAAAAACGTTGTGAATCTTTTCAAGTTCAGGGGGCAAAATCAATCTGTATGTGACTGGTCTAATTCGTTCGGATATTTCATATAGCTCGATGAACCTCGGACTCAATTTGCCCTTACGGCCAAATCTGAGCACCTTTTTCCAAGGTGTAACTTTAAGAAACACTTTGTCTCCAACCTGATATTCAATGTCTCTTCGTTTTAAATCCGCATATGACTTTTGACGATCTGAAGCTGCTTTCAAACTTTCACGAATTACTTTTACTTTTTGCTCAGCATCTATAATCAAATCAACCCCGAAAATTTTACTTTCACTAAGCTCAGTCCAAAACAACGGTGTACGGCATTTACGACATTACAAAGCCTCGTAAGGTGCCATCTTAATGCTTGATTGAAAACTATTGTTGTATGCGAATTCAACCAAAGGGAAATATCGTTCCCATGAACCACTAAACTCAAGGATGCAACATCTCAACATATCCTCGAGTATCAGAATTATCCGCTCAGATTGACCATCAGTCTGGGGATGAAAAGTAGTGCTAAAATGCAACTTGGTACCCAAAGCTTCTTGCAATTTCTTCCAAAATCGTGATGTGAATCTTGGATCTCTATCCGACACAATAGAAATAGGTACCCCATGTAACCTTACGATCTGAGCAATGTACAATTCAGCTAGTTTGTCCAGTGAATAATCTGTACGTACAGGAATAAAATGAGCCGACTTTGTCAATCTATCAACAACGACCCAAATCGCATCTTTCTTACTTGGCGATAATGGCAACCCAGATACAAAATCCATCGTAATTCGATCCCATTTCCATTCTGTGACAGCCCAAAATAGATCTTAGCCGGAATGTGGTTTCGGGACCACAAAACCGAGGCATAACAATAATTTAAAATTTATTTTGATGCCTATAATATGTGAGTATTCATGTATGACATTTTTTGATGATTGATTTAGTGTTATAAAGGTGAATTTCACTAGAAAGGACTTGTGTGAGAAAATTTAGAATTTGAGATAGGCAAATGTGGAAGTGGCCTATTGATGCACACTAGGAAATGTTGTCCTTGCATGTCAAATTCCCCAAATTTGGCTATAGTGGCGCCATGGTGATGAATATGGGCAAAAGAAAACATGTCTTAAACATGTTTTGCTAGTGGTGCATGTTTGAAATAATAAAATAAGAGTATGAAAAAAAAAAGAAAAAATGTTCATCCTTCTCCATAGGCTTGGCGAATGTACTAAGGAAAGAAAAGAAAATTTGTTCATCCTTTCTCATCTTCTTGGCGAAATTACTAAGGGAAAAGGGGAGGATTTTTGCTTCATGCTTGGGTTGGAAGAGACCTAGAAGGAGATTTGGCTAAGTTTACATCAAGATTAAGGTATGTATGAGGTTGTGTTAGGAGTTTCATGCATGACTTGGTTGCTAACTTGATGTGCATGTTAGCCATGGCTCAAATCTTTGTTATGCCATGGAAATGGTATTTGGGCAAAGTTGTTATGGTGATAAAGCCATTGCATGCTAAGTGTGAAGCTTGATGATGATGCATGCAATGATGGATTTTCTACTCATGAGTAAGATTTTGAGTTTTCTTTGTTTTATCATGATTGAAGTTGAAAAGGAACATGATTGTCATATTCGCCATGATGCATTCTTGAGCATGATTCATGCTTCTTGCATGTTAGTTAAAATTTGTGTTTTGGATGGCTATGGACACCTTGAAAATTCGCCATGCTCATATATGCATATATATGATTGCACATTATGTTTTGGTTATGAACTAAGTGATGAATATATTGGTTTAAAGAAGAAGATGTGGAAGAATGCTTGTGAAATTGCAAGCACAATTCGCCTAGCACACATGTAGGTGCTTGATGCTATATTATAAGTTTTAATACAATGTGCAAAGCATTAATTAGTAAATTGCATGCTGTTTTTGTGAGGTATTAAGTGCAAAATTGACCTCAACATGTACATGAATATTCGGCCTTGGGTAGCCTATTGAAGGCCTTAGCATTTCCTTGATGCTCAAATAAATTGTATTGAATTGCTTGATGTAGTATAAAATGTGCATGACCATTGTGTATTCAAGTTAAAGAGTGGCCATATGACCATTTAAAATCCTTGTCATATTCGGCCATAAGCAAGCACAATGAGGTTTTAATAAATTGAATTTGTTTGAATTAGCTCAAGAGCTAAGAGGGCCACAATTGGACAAAGGGAAGGAAAAGGTGATCGAATAGCCGAAAAAGCCGCTCGACAACATCCGAGGTAAGTCCTCAAGAAGTGACCTTACTTGAATTATGTGAGATGAAATATGGTTGTGTATGATTATTGATTATGTGTGTATGAGTATTTGAATTCTACCCGGCTAAGTCCCAAGGCGAATATGCTAATGATTATAATTGTGTTTGAGCCTTAGTAACGAAAATGAAATATGTATGTCCAATGATTATTGATGTATGTGTGCATGAGAAATTGAATGATATCCGGCTAAGCCCAAGACAATTATGCTGAAATTATATCCGGTTAAGACCAAGGCAATTGTGCTAGTGGCTATATCCGGGCTAAGGCCAAGGCATTCGTATGAAGTTATTCTATCCGGCTAAGACCAAGGCATTTGTGCACGTGATTATATCCGGTTATATTTCAAGAATCTTGGGCTGGAGGTGAGTGTTGGTTGCTGAAATGAATTCAATTAGTACACTCGGAAAGCCCAAAGGATAAGGTACGTTATATGTGCATTGGAAAGTCGACGTGCTTGAGCAACATTCGCTCAATCGACTAATGAATTTCAGTTATTGAATTGATTGATGCTTTGCGAACTTATATAATGATGAAGTATGAAGTAAGAATGTGTATTAATGAAATGATGCATTTGGCTATGTGAATGTATTGCTGTAATTAGAGTTGATTATATTCCTTGAGACTTACTAAGCATAAAATGCTTACCCGTTGCTTTGGCTCTTAGTTTTCTAGATTTCGCTCAAGCAATCGGATTTGGGATCGTTGAAGTCGAAGTCATCCACACTATCAAGCCTCCATTTTGGTATAAATTTTGGTTGAACTTGAGATGGCATGTATAGGACTACCTCTTGTTTGTTAAATACGTTGTAATGTAAGTATGTACGGCCATGCTAAAATGGCTCGAAAAGGGAGCATGAACTTAGACTAATTGTGGGTTGTATGTATATATTTGGTGTCATGATGTGGCTATGGCTTGAAATGGGAATGTTGGTCATATGATCAGCCATTGGCATGGTTAAAATGATCATATATGAACCTATGTATGGCAAGACTAGTTGAATCATGGAGACTACCAAATAGGTAAGTCCTACCTTAAAACAGATGCTGCCAGCTGCAGTGGCGTGAATGTGAAAAATCACCAAAATTCATAGGAATGGAATTAAATAGTGAATAAGCTATGTAAATGAACCTTGATGAGTCTATTTTCATATGGAAGAAACGAAATGGTCATAAGAGTTACAGGTTAAGAGTTATTAAAGCTATTGTGAGACAGGGCCAGAATGGTTTCTGGGTTCCCTGTCGCAACTTTAAAAATTCACTATAAATTATCCAAAAAGAATTAGGAGACATACCTTATATGTACGGATTCCATTTTGAGTCTAGTTTCATTAGAAACAAACGACACCAGCATTAAATCCCTATACAGAGAGATATTCAAGTTATACCGTGTGAAGGTCAGAGCAGTCGATCCCTGTAACATGGGTAACTTTAACTAATAAACTGTACCAATTGGCCCGACCAAAAATCCTAGAAATAAATACATGGATGGATATATGAGTCTAAATTCAGGGAAAATTTATGAAACCAGTTTCCGAGTTTTGAAACTCGAGATATGATTTTTAAGGCGACAGTGACGCAGTTTTCCAGCCTGACTGGAAATGTCAAATTGGTGGGCAAAAACATGTGAACTTGGCTTGTTAACCCCTCGGGTCCGACACCGGCAATGGTCTCGGGTTTGGGGTGTTACAATTTTATTGGTATCAGAGCCACGGTTTAGTCGATTCTAGGACTACCGTGATGTGTTTGGGGTCTAGCTATACATGCCATTAAATGATGAATCGATAGTGTGGTGATTTCTGACAATTTGACTTTGTGTTTGTTTATAGCAATGGATCCCGATCCCAACCGAGCGATAGCTGATGATGTGGAGAGTGTGGCGCCTGCTCCCGCGCAAGGGACAGCGCCGGCGGACTCTCAACCTATGGCCAGCAATCCTAATGACGAGGCTAAGCAAGCCTTTTATAGTGTGATGAACGAATGGTTTAATCAATACATTCGAACCAACACTACTGTTCCACAACCTCCATTCCCGACAAATGCAACCCCGCACCTACAATACCTCCGTGATCTGACCAAATAAGGTCAAGTAAGCCCCAATCGATAGGATTCGAAAACATGGGGCCACTGAATTTAAGGCTACGGATGATGATGATGCCGAAGCGCTGAATTTTGGTTAGATAACACTATCCGGTGCTTGATGAGCTATCCTGTACACCCGATGAGTGCTTAAAGTGTACCATCTCCTTGCTACGCGAGTCCGCCTACTATTGGTGGAGTACTCGACTTCGTGGTGCCTAGAGAGCAAGTGACTTGGGAATTCTTTCAAACCGAGTTCAAAAAGTATATCACCGAGATTCATCGACCAAAAGCGGAGGGAATTTCTTGATCTTAAGCAAGGTTCTATGTCCGTTATCGACTACGAACGAAAGTTTGTGAGGCTTAGCCAGACGCGAGAATGCATTTCGTCCAAGCTATTATGTAAACGCTTCGAGGATGGGCTGAATGATGATATAAGGATGTTTGTTGGCATTCTCGAGATACGAGAGTTCGTAGTACTTGTTGAGCGAGCTTGTAAAGTCAAGAGCTTAGAAAGGAGAAACAAAAAGCTGATGTGGGGATTGGAGAATTCGAAGAGGTCCTCGGAAAGTCTCTTCAACAAGCATCGAAGAGATTTCGAGATGATGCGAGCCGGTCTAGAGGCGTTTCGGGCTTTTCTAGACGAGGACGCGATTGACCCCTGTGACCACACGAGTCACCTCGATCACGGTGGCGGAAATGATCACCGAGAGAGGCGGAGTGTCCACATTGTGGCAAATGGCATTCGGGAGCTGTTGGTTTCGTGATCGCTCCGCTATAAGTGTGGATCGGCCGACCACTTTATGAAGGATTGCCCGAGGATGCATGAGCAGAATGCAAGTCGAGTGCAAACCCGGTGCTACCATCGCCGAGGTAGGCCACCTAGAAATATGGGCAATGTCGTTGGCGGTCGAGAGGATCTAGAGATGCTACCATCGATCTCGAGGCTCGTGCTCTCGCTAGGACTTATGCCATACGCACACGCCGAGGATGCCTCTCCGGATGTTATTACCGGTACTTTCACTCTTTTCAATACAAATGTAATTGCTTTGATTGACCCCGGTTCTACTCATTCATATATGTGAAACCTTAGCATCCATTAAGACTTTGCCCATTGAGTCTCTCGAGTTTGTAATTGGTGTCAAACCCTTGGGTCATTACGTGCTTGTTAACAAAGTGTGCAAGAAAAGTCCCCTAGTGTTCCGAGGTTCTTGTTTTCCGGCGGACTTAATGCTTTTGCCATTCGATGAGTTCGATGTTATTCTTGGTTTGGATTGGTTGACCATGCACGATGCGGTTGTAAATTGCAAGAGCAAGACTATCGATTTGAGGTGCGCGAATAATGAAATAATTCGGGTTGAGTCCACGGACTTAAAGGGTTGCCACCGTAATATCGCCGATGTTGGCCCGTAAATATGTAAGAAAAGGGTGCGGCGTACCTTGCGCACGCACTCGATGACAAGGAATCGAGAAGAAACCCGAATCTGTGCCCGTGGTTTGTGAATACCGGATGTTTTCCCAAGAATTGCCGGGTTTACCAATTGTTCGGAAATAGAATTTGGCATCGAATTGGTACCGGTACCACTCCAATTTCGATAGCTCCGTATCGTATGGCACCAACGGAATTGAAGGAGTTGAAAGCTCGATTGCAAGAATTGGTGGATAGAGGTTTTGCTCGCCCGAGTTTTTCGCCTTTGGGTGCGCCGGTGTTGTTCGTGAAGAAGAAGGATGGAACCATGCGATGTGCATCGACTATCGTCAACTTAACAAAGCGACGATAAAGAACAAATATCCGCTGCCACGTATTGATGACTTGTTCGATCAATCAAGGGAGCTTCGTGTTCTCGAAAATAGATTTGAGATCGGGCTACTATCAATTGCGAATCCGAGATTTAGACGTGCCCAAGACCGCCTTGAAGCGAGATATGGTCACTATGAGTTCCTAGTGATCTTGTTTGGGCTCACTAATGCCCTCGCGGTATTTATGGATTTAATGAATCGAATCTTTAGACCATATTTGGATCGATTCGTAGTCGTGTTCATTGATGACATCTTGGTCTATTCAAGAAATGAGACCGAACATCTGAACACACGTGGTTAGTGCTGCAAATTTTACGGACAAGCAATTATATGCTAAGTTCAAGAAGTGTGAGTTCTTGTTAAGAGAGGTTAGCTTCTTGGGTCATGTGGTATCAGATCGGTATTCGAGTTAACCGAATAAAATTTCAGCCATACTAAATTGGAAGCCTCAGAAATATTAATGAGGTTCAAGCTTTTTGGGGCTTGCGGTTATTACCGACGATTTGTAAAGGCTTTTCAACGATAGCCACGCCGATGACGGCTTACTCCAAAAGGATGTTAAGTTCGAATGGACGGAGAAATGCCAAAAAGCTTCGATCAATCGAAAACTTATTTGATGAAGCCCCAATTCTAGTGCAACTTTGAGTCCCAAGGAGTTTGTCATCTATAGCGACGCCTCTCTACTTGGGTTAGGTTGCGTATTAATGCAAGAAGGTCGAGTTGTGGCCTATGCATCGAGGCAATTAAAGCCACATGAGAAAAATTATCCGACTCATGATCTCGAATTGGCCGCCATCGTATTCGCCTTAAAGATTTGGCGACATTACTTATTTGGTGAAAGGTGCCATGTATACTCGGATCACAAAAGTCTCAAGTATTTGATGACCCAAAGAGACTTAAATCTGCGACAAAGACGTTGGCTCGAGTGTTAAAGGATTATGAGTGATCATTGACTATCACCCGGAAAGGCGAATGTGGTTGCGGATGCCTTGAGTCGTAAATCGTTATTCACTTTACGAGCGATGAATGTGCACTTGTCTATCCGATCCGACAAAGTGTGTTAGTGGCTGAACCGAAAGCCAAACCATTATTGACACACCAAATTCGAGAAGCTCGTAAAGTCGATGACGAGTTGGTTGCAAAACGGCTGCGTGTGTTCGAACAAGGACTCGGAGTTTCAAATCGACGATGACGATTGTTTGAGGTTCAAAAGTCGTCTGTGTGTCCCAAAGAATTGAACTCATTTCGATAATTCGAATGAAGCCCATTGTAGCCGAATGGCAATCCACCCGGGAGTACGAAGATGTACAATGATTTGAAACGTCGATTTTGGTGGCATGGTA
This sequence comes from Gossypium arboreum, assembly GCF_025698485.1. NCBI lineage: Eukaryota > Viridiplantae > Streptophyta > Magnoliopsida > Malvales > Malvaceae > Gossypium > Gossypium arboreum. The sequence goes on from NC_069075.1 coordinate 127,703,257, forward strand.
TGAAGCGAGACATCTCCGACTTTGTTTTGAGATGTTTAATATGTCAACAAGTGAAAGCGGAACATCAGTGCCTTGAGATTACTTCACCAATCACGATACCCGAGTGGAAATGGGATCGAGTCACAATGGACTTTGTATCCGGACCGCCATTGTCGCAAGTAAGAAGGATGCGGTTTGGGTCGTGGTAGATCGATTGACTAAGTCGGCCCACTTTGTCCCGTGACGCACGGATTTTTCAATGGACAAATTAGCGGAATTGTACGTTTCTCGATCGTGAGATTACACGGGTGCCTATTTCCATCGTGTCGGATAGAGATCCGAGATTTACCTCGCGATTTTGGAAAAAGTTGCAAGAAGCTTTGGGTACCAAGTTGCATTTCAGCACCGCCTTTCACCCCAAACCGATGGTCAATCCGGCGGATAATTCGGATACTCGAGGATATGTTAAGATGTTGCGTCCTCGAGTTTAGTGGTTCATGGGAACGGTATTTGCCGTTGATTGAATTCGCCACAACAACGACTTTCAATCGAGTATTAAGATGGCACCCTACGAGGCTTTGTATGGGCGTAAATGCCGTACACCATTGTTTTGGACCGAGCTTGGTGAAAGCAAGATTTTCGGGTGGATTTGATTAGGGATGCTGAATGAAAGTGAAAGTAATCCGTGAAAGTTTGAAGATAGCCTTCGATCGTCGAAGTCGACGCGGATATGAAGCGTAAGGATATCGAGTATCGTGGGTGATAAAGTGTTTCTCAAGGTATCGCTTGGAAAAAGATACTGTGTTCTACCGTAAGGGCAAGTTGAGCCCGAGGTTCATTGGGCCATATGAGATATCAGAGCGATATCCGAACCTATTTACCGGTAAGATTTTCGGGGACGAAAATTCCTTAAGAGGGGGGGAGTTGTGACAGCCCAAAATAGATCTTAGCCGGAATGTGGTTTCGGGACCACAAAACCGAGGCATAACAATAATTTAAAATTTATTTTGATGCCTATAATATGTGAGTATTCATGTATGACATTTTTGATGATTGATTTAGTGTTATAAAGGTGAATTTCACTAGAAAGGACTTGTGTGAGAAAATTTAGAATTTGAGATAGGCAAATGTGGAAGTGGCCTATTGATGCACACTAGGAAATGTTGTCCTTGCATGTCAAATTCCCCAAATTTGGCTATAGTGGCGGCCATGGTGATGAATATGGGCAAAAGAAAACATGTCTTAAACATGTTTTGCTAGTGGTGCATGTTTGAAATAATAAAATAAGAGTATGAAAAAAAAAAGAAAAAAATGTTCATCCTTCTCCATAGGCTTGGCCGAATGTACTAAGGAAAGAAAAGAAAAATTTGTTCATCCTTTCTCATCTTCTTGGCCGAAATTACTAAGGGAAAAGGGGGAGGATTTTTGCTTCATGCTTGGGTTGGAAGAGACCTAGAAGGAGATTTGGCTAAGTTTACATCAAGATTAAGGTATGTATGAGGTTGTGTTAGGAGTTTCATGCATGACTTGGTTGCTAACTTGATGTGCATGTTAGCCATGGCTCAAATCTTTGTTATGCCATGGAAATGGTATTTGGGCAAAGTTGTTATGGTGATAAAGCCATTGCATGCTAAGTGTGAAGCTTGATGATGATGCATGCAATGATGGATTTTCTACTCATGAGTAAGATTTTGAGTTTTCTCTTTGTTTTATCATGATTGAAGTTGAAAAGGAACATGATTGTCATATTCGCCATGATGCATTCTTGAGCATGATTCATGCTTCTTGCATGTTAGTTAAAATTTGTGTTTTGGATGGCTATGGACACCTTGAAAATTCGCCATGCTCATATATGCATATATATGATTGCACATTATGTTTTGGTTATGAACTAAGTGATGAATATATTGGTTTAAAGAAGAAGATGTGGAAGAATGCTTGTGAAATTGCAAGCACAATTCGCCTAGCACACATGTAGGTGCTTGATGCTATATTATAAGTTTTGGGCCACAATGTGCAAAGCATTAATTAGTAAATTGCATGCTGTTTTTGTGAGGTATTAAGTGCAAAATTGACCTCAACATGTACATGAATATTCGGCCTTGGGTAGCCTATTGAAGGCCTTAGCATTTCCTTGATGCTCAAATAAATTGTATTGAATTGCTTGATGTAGTATAAAATGTGCATGACCATTGTGTATTCAAGTTAAAGAGTGGCCATATGACCATTTAAAATCCTTGTCATATTCGCCATAAGCAAGCACAATGAGGTTTTAATAAATTGAATTTGTTTGAATTAGCTCAAGAGCTAAGAGGGCCACAATTGGACAAAGGGAAGGAAAAGGTGATCGAATAGCCGAAAAAGCCGTTCGACAACATCCGAGGTAAGTCCTCAAGAAGTGACCTTACTTGAATTATGTGAGATGAAATATGGTTGTGTATGATTATTGATTATGTGTGTATGAGTATTTGAATTCTACCGGGCTAAGTCCCAAGGCGAATATGCTAATGATTATAATTGTGTTTGAGCCTTAGTAACGAAAATGAAATATGTATGTCCAATGATTATTGATGTATGTGTGCATGAGAAATTGAATGATATCCGGGCTAAGCCCAAGACAATTATGCTGAAATTATATCCGGTTAAGACCGAAGGCAATTGTGCTAGTGGCTATATCCGGCTAAGGCCCAAGGCATTCGTATGAAGTTATTCTATCCGGCTAAGACCAAGGCATTTGTGCACGTGATTATATCCGGTTATATTTCGAAGAATCTTGGGCTGGAGGTGAGTGTTGGTTGCTGAAATGAATTCAATTAGTACACTCGGAAAGCCCAAAGGATAAGGTACGTTATATGTGCATTGGAAAGTCGACGTGCTTGAGCAACATTCGCTCAATCGACTAATGAATTTCAGTTATTGAATTGATTGATGCTTTGCGAACTTATATAATGATGAAGTATGAAGTAAGAATGTGTATTAATGAAATGATGCATTTGGCTATGTGAATGTATTGCTGTAATTAGAGTTGATTATATTCCTTGAGACTTACTAAGCATAAAAATGCTTACCCCGTTGCTTTGGCTCTTAGTTTTCTAGATTTCGTCAAGCAATCGGATTTGGGATCGTTGAAGTCGAAGTCATCCACACTATCAAGCCTCCATTTTGGTATAAATTTTGGTTGAACTTGAGATGGCATGTATAGGACTACCTCTTGTTTGTTAAATACGTTGTAATGTAAGTATGTACGGCCATGCGAAAATGGCTCGAAAAGGGAGCATGAACTTAGACTAATTGTGGGTTGTATGTATATATTTGGTGTCATGATGTGGCTATGGCTTTGAAATGGGAATGTTGGTCATATGATCAGCCATTGGCATGGTTAAAATGATCATATATGAACCTATGTATGGCAAGACTAGTTGAATCATGGAGACTACCAAATAGGTAAGTCCTACCTTAAAACAGATGCTGCCAGCTGCAGTGGCGTGAATGTGAAAAATCACCAAAATTCATAGGAATGGAATTAAATAGTGAATAAGCTATGTAAATGAACCTTGATGAGTCTATTTTCATATGGAAGAAACGAAATGGTCATAAGAGTTACAGGTTAAGAGTTATTAAAGCTATTGTGAGACAGGGCCAGAATGGTTTCTGGGTTCCCTGTCGCAACTTTAAAAATTCACTATAAATTATCAAAAAAGAATTAGGAGACATACCTTATATGTACGGATTCCATTTTGAGTCTAGTTTCATTAGAAACAAACGACACCAGAATTAAATCCCTATACAGAGAGATATTCAAGTTATACCGCGCGAAGGTCAGAGCAGTCGATCCCTGTAACATGGGTAACTTTAACTAATAAACTGTACCAATTGGCCCGACCAAAAATCCTAGAAATAAATCCATGGATGGATATATGAGTCTAAATTCAGGGAAAATTTACGAAACCAGTTTCCGAGTTTTGAAACTCGAGATATGATTTTTAAGGCGACAGTGACGCAGTTTTCCAGCCTGACTGGAAATGTCAAATTGGTGGGCAAAAACATGTGAACTTGGCTTGTTAACCCCTCGGGTCCGACACCGGCAATGGTCTCGGGTTTGGGGTGTTACACATTCAGGTATCAAGATTGGCTGAAGTAACCCCGAAGGCACTTGGTGTTCTACTTTCACTTGTTGACATATCAAACACTTCGAAACAAAATTAGAAATGTCTCTTTTCATACTAGGCCACCAAAACTGACGTTCCAGATCATTGTACATTTTCGTACTCCCCGGGTGAACTGACATTCGGCTACTATGAGCCTCGCTCAAAATTACTGAAATAAGTTTCGACTTTCTTGGAATACACAATCGACTTATGAACCTCAGGCAATCATTGTCGTCGATTTGAAACTCTGATTCAACATTTGAGACACATTCAGTTCGTTTAATAACCAATTCTTCATCGACTTTCTGAGCTTCACGAATTTGATGAGTCAATAATGATTTAGCCTTTAATCCTGCTACTAACACATTATCGGATGACACAGACAGATGTACATTTATCGCTCGCAAAGTAAAAAGTGATTTACGACTTAAAGCATCAGCAACCACGTTAGCCTTTCCCGGGTGATAATCAATGACAAGCTCGTAGTCTTTCAACAACTCAAGCCAACGTCTTTGTCGTAGATTCAAATCTCTTTGAGTCATCAAATATTTGAGGCTTTTGTGATCCGAATACACATGACACTTCTCTCCAAACAAGTAATGTCGCCAGATTTTTAAAGCGAATACGATGGCAGCTAATTGAGATCATGGGGCGGATAGTTTTTCTCATGTGGCTTTAATTGCCTCGACGCGTAAGCTACAACTCGACCTTCTTGCATCAACACACAACCCAGCCCAAGTAAGGATGCATCACTATAAATGACAAACTCTTTACCGAATTCGGGCTGCACTAGTACTGGAGCTTCAGTCAGATAGGTTTTTAGTTGGTCGAAACTTTTCTGGCACTTTTCTGACCATTCGAACTTAACATCTTTCTAAAGTAGCTTCGTCATTGGTGTATCTATCATCGAAAAAACTTTTACAAACTGTCTGTAGTAACCGGCAAGTCCTAAAAAGCTCCAAACTTCAGTAACATTTCTAGGAGGCTTCCAATCAAGTATGGCTGATATTTTACTCGGATCAACACGAATACCCGATGCGGATACTACATGCCCCAAAAAGCTAACTTCTCTCAACCAGAACTCACATTTACTGAACTTAGCATATAGCTGCTTGTCACGTAAAATTTGCAACACTAATATCAGGTGCTCGGCATGTTCGGTGTCATCTCGCGAATAGATCAAAATGTCGTCTATAAACACAACTACAAACCTATCCAAATACTGTCTGAAGATCATATTCATCAAGTCCATAAATACTGCAGGGGCATTAGTGAGCCCAAACGGCATCACTAAGAACTCGTAATGACCGTATCTCGTTCTGAAAGCAGTTTTGGGCACATCTGAGTCTCGAACTCGCAACTGATAATAACCCGATCTCAAATCTATCTTTGAAAACACTGAGGCTCTCTTCAGCTGATCAAATAAATAATCAATACGTGGTAACGGATATTTATTCTTTATGGTCACTTTATTCAATTGACGATAGTCGATGCACATTCTCATGGTTCCGTCTTTCTTTTTCACAAACAATACTGGTGCACCCCATGGTGAAAAACTCGGTCGGGCGAAACCTCTATCCGTCAACTCTTGCAACTGAGCTTTCAATTCCTTTAATTCGGTTGGTGCCATATGATACGGAGCTATTGAAATTGGTGTGTCCCAGATACAAGCTCAATGCCAAACTCTACTTCTCGAACAGGTGGCAACCCTGGTAATTCTTCGGGAAAAACATCCGGATATTCACAAACCACTGGCACTAATTCAAGCTTCTTTTCTAATTCCTTACTATCAAGTACGTACGCAAGATACACTTCACACCCCTTTCTTACATATTTTTGAGCTGACATCGAGGATATTATTATTGCTGACAATCCGTTCAAATCAGTAGACTCAACTCGGATTACCTCCTTATTTGTACATCTCAAATCAATGGTCTTACTTTTGCAATTCACCACTGCATCATGTACGGTCAACCAATCCATACCGAGGATAACATCAAATTCATCAAACGGTAAAAGCATCAAATCAGCCGGAAAAGAGGAACCTCGGATTATTAAGGGGCATTTCTTACACACCTTATCGACAAGCACATATTGACCCAAGGGATTTGACACCCTAATAACGAATTTAGTAGACTCAACAGGTAAAGTCTTACTGGATGCAAAAGTCTCACATATATAAGAATGAGTAGAACCAGGGTCAATCAAAGCAATCACATCAGTATCAAAGAGAGTGAAAGTACCGGTAATAACATCAGGCGAAGAAGCATCCTCGCGTGCACATATAACATAAGCTCTAGCAGGAGCACGAGCCTCAGATCTGGTCGTAGCATCTCTAGACCCTCTCTGACCGCTACTAGCATTCCCCACATTCCTCAATGGTCTACCTCGAGCTATAGCAGTACCCGGTTTCCCACTCTGATTCACATTTTGTTTTGACAACTTTGGGCAGTCTTTGATGAAATGATCGGGTGATCCGCATCTATAACAAGAATGATCATGAAATCTACAACTCCCCGAATGCCATTTTCCACAAAATCTGCACTCGGTCCTATCTCTTCGATCATTTCCAACACTGGCAACTGAGGTGACTCGCGTACTCATAGGAGGTCGATCACGGCCTCGTCTGAAAAACTCAGTAATGTTCTTAGATCGACCAAAATCATCTCGAAATTTTTTGATGATTCTTGAAAAGGCTTTCCGAAGATCTTTTATGAAACTCTCTAGTTCCAACATCGCCTTTCCTTTTTCATTACTAAGCTCCTCGGCTTTGCAAGCTCCCTCAACTAGTACCACGAACTCTCTGATTTCAAGAATACCAACAAACATTTTAATATCTTCATTTAACCTGTCTTCAAAGCGTTTACACATAATAGCCTTAGACGATACACATTCCTGAGCATATCTGCCAAGTCAGACGAACTTCCGTTCATATTCAGTAACTGACATGGAACCTTGTTTAAGTTCAAGAAATTCTTTCCGCTTCTGATCGATGAACCTCTGACTAATATATTTTTTTCGAAATTCAGTTTGGAAGAACTCCCACGTCACCTGCTCTCTGGGTACAACAGAAACCAATGTATTCCACCAATAATAGGCGGAATCACGTAGCAAAGATGTAGCACACTTTAGGCATTCATCGGGTGTGCAAGATAGTTCATCAAGTACTCGAATAGTATTGTCCAACCAAAATTCAGCTTGCTCAACATCATCACAGTCTGTAGCTTTAAATTCAGTAGCCTCGTGCTTTCGAATTCTGTCAACCGGGGGCTTGTTCAACCTCATCTGATCAATTACAGGAGGTATCGTGGGTGCAGGGGGTGTATTTGTTGGAAATGGGGGTTGTGGAGCAGCCGCATTAGTTCGAATGTATTGGTTAAACCAATCATTCATCATGTTATAAAAGGCTTGTCTAGCCTCGTCATTTTGATTGCTCGCTATAGGTTGAGAGTTTATCGGCGCGGTCCCGTGTGCAGGAGCAAGCGCTACACTCTCAATATCATCAGCTATCACTCAGTCGGGATCCATTACTATACAAAATAAAACAATTTTAATTGTCAGAAATCACCACACTATCATATTAACACATAATGGCATGTATAGCTAGACCCAAACGTTTTATAGTAGTCCTAGAATCGACTAAACCGTAGTTTTCATACCAATAAAATGTAACACCCCTAACCCGTATCCGTCGCTGGAGGGGTAAGGAATATTACCAAACAAGCACGAAAATTCATTTGACAATATTCAGGTAATTTCCGATAGCATACCTTTGAATTCGAATTGCGTTTATACAATAGGCAAAGCAATCTTCTCAATTTAAATAGTACATTAATTCATTCCTAAGTTTAATTCACATCAAAACGTTTAAAACATTAATCGATTATCATCCACACATACACATTAATTATGTGGAGCACATATAATAACTTAACAAGCCATTTTCGTATGGCTATATATATATACATCGCCAAAAAGATACGTAATTAACATCAAAAGTCAATCTTATACATGCCATTATCAAGGTTCATTTACAAGAGTACCGAAAGGTTTAGATAGCGTGGACGACTTCGACTTTGGATCTCCCGAGTCCGATAGCTCACGAACAAAATCTATAAAACAGGGAATTAAGGCAAAAAGAGTAAGCATTTCGATGCTTAGTAAGTCTTAAGTAATGGAATCATTTATAACTAAAGCATAGCATTCATAAGGCTCATCATCTTTCTGACTAAATGTAGTCATGATTAAATATACCACTATTGTTCATACATGTCATCTTAAAATTTTCCTTAAACACGAATTCGTATCATGTAGATAATCTCTTTTTACCAACTAACCTCATAATTAGGTCGAACACATCTAATTCGATTAAAAGGCTAAATAAATGCAAATACGCAAAATCACATACTTATGTTACTTCACACTTCAACCCATACACTTACATGCTCATAGTCAATCTTAACTTAATTTCAATGTATATACGGTGCATACCTGATCATCTTAGGGTTGTAAGCACATCAATGGAAATTATTACGACAAGATCGCACATTCCCAACCCAATTGCCTTCGGGATTTAGCCCGAATATAACAACCAGCACAAATGCCTTCGGGACTTAACCCGGATATAACAACCAGCACGAATGCCTTCGGGACTTAACCCAGATATAACAACCAGCACGAATGCCTTCAGGACTTAACCCGGATATAACAACCAGCACGAATGCCTTCGGGACTTAACCCGGATATAATCCTCAATTGTCATGCACAAAATATATTTATATTATAAATCATTAACAATTCATTTACATTATTAGATCACAAACACAACATGATTATCCATCATTCCATTTTCGGCTCAATAGCTCATACAAATAACACGATTCCGTTTCGCTACTCTACTGAATTTTCTATAACCATTCGACTACAAGCTGATGCACTACCTATTTATTTCAATATGTAAATCAAGAGAAACCATTAAGTCACAATTTATTTATTATGCTATATATATAAATATATAACATTGTTTAATCAAATCATAAGCTAAGTTCCATTACTCAAAGACTTACCTCGAGTATATTTGAACAGTTACGGATAGGCTACTCGATTGCTTTCTCCTTTCCTTTATCTGATTTCGATCCCCTTAGCTCTTGAGCTTAAATTCAAAAATAATTTATTTAATTATTTTTCAATTGAGCAATTCAATTTAATACATGTGTATTGTACAATTAAAGTACAAATAACCTTATTCACTATTATTTTAACATCATGCCTATGCTCCACTTATTACAACCGAACACGTTACTAGATGATCACCTTGCATTATCGATTTTCTTAAATAACATGATCATATATATATTTAATACTACGTCAAAACAAAACATAACATATGGCTAAACAAGCATTCGTACATGAACCATTAGTCAACTTTACCAAATGGACGATATACTTAAGATATCATATAGAAATATCCAAATTCTTTTCTCATCAACTCGACCAACTAAGTAAATGATATGACACATTATAAAATAACCTTACGGCCCCAAAGTAAGATCAATAATAAGTAACAACCTAATCACATCCCTCGGTCATATTTTCTTCACCTAAACCGAATTAGCAAACACATATAGTGCTTGGCCGAATGTCATTTCACACAAGTCATTAAGAATTTTATCATTTATCACCCTAGATATTATTAGCTAAATAGATCAATTGTACATATATTCCGCCAAAACCGTACCTAATAATTTTACTTATACATAACATTACCCAAATTATTCAAAATCATACTAACCAAAAATATCATGTACCATGCCGAACCTTTAGGAAATCAAGCACCTAATTTATCCATTTCAAAACACCTAATCGGCATTTGTTCAAGACATTAAGCAAAGTCTATGTTCGGCTATTACACATATGAGTATTAGAAATTATAGTTTTTAACAAGATCAACTTCTTTCATCAACAATTTCTTCATCAAAACTTAAAGATAAAAATCAAATTCCTTCCTTATCTACTATAACTGAATGTTCAATTCAACCATCCAAATTCAAAGTTTTGGCATGGGCTAAGTAAGTAGCATGATGAGTAACCTAAAACAAACTAAAATTTCAAAAATTTGACTTGATTTACTAACCTTCCTTAGGTTTCAAATGGCCAAATGTTTGCTCCCCTTTTTCTCCCTTTTGGTTCGGCTAAGAAGAACAAAGTTGAGACTTTGTTTTCTTCACCATTCTTTCTATTATTATTTTCATTTTATTCATCTATATTATAAAATATAAAGCCATTAACTAATAATTAATACATATTTTTATATATCACTTCATCATGGCTGGCCACTACTTGTCAAAAATGGATATTTGACATGCAAACCCATCCTTTTTCTAGCATGCATTATTAAACCACTTTGAAATTAACCTATCATCTTTCACATTTATTTCACATGAGTCCTATTTAATAAATTTCACATACAAATGATAAAATTAAAGCATGAAACTTTCACACATGCCTTTTTACATACAATAAGCACAAAATTTAACGGTTAATATTTTTTTACGACTCGATTTTGTGGTCCCGAAACCACTTTTCGACTAAGGTCAAATTAGGGCTGTCACAAGGAATATCCTCCAAGAAGTTTCGAAGCCATTCAACCTCTTCTCTAGGTTTGTTTAGAGCTACAATTTTAGATTCCATTGTGGATCTGGTTGTAATCGTTTGTCTTGAGGATTTCCATGACACAAATCCTCCTTCTAATCCAAAAACATATCCACTTGTGCCTTATGTATCTTGAATATCAGATATCCAACTGGCATCGAAGAGTCCTTCTAAAACAGAAGGATCTCTGGACTGCTTAAATTACTTACAGCGAAAGCAATATCTGATCTAGTACAGCTCATAAGGTAAATTAGACTGCCTATAACCCTTGCATATTCCACTTGGTCAACACTTTTACCTTTGTTTTTGGACAGATGTTGGCTCGTATCTATTGGAGTTTTAGCTATACCTGAATCATCCTTGCTAAATTTCCTAAAAATCTTGTCCGCATAGTGTGACTGAGTCAATATGATACTTTTAGATGACCTCTTGAATTGGATGCCTAAAATCACATCAGCTAGTTTTGACATGCATTTCTTTCGTACGTTTTACCATTGCATTGTTACTTCCAACAATGAGTATGTCATCAACACATAAGCATAGGATTATATATCTAATGTCGACAGTTTTGACATACACACATTTGTCACACTCATTAATGTTAAATCCATTTGTCATCATGAAATTATCAAACTTTTCAAGCCATTGCTTTGGTACTTGCTTAAGTTTATACAAAGACTTCACCAATTTACAAACTTTCTTTTCTTATCTTATAACTATATGACCCTCAGGTTGTTTAATGTAAATCTATTCATCAAGATTCCATTTAGGAAAGTTGTTTTAATATCCATTTGATGTAACTCTGAATTCGGCAATGCGACAATTGCAAGTATCATCCTTATAAAAGTTATCCTGGATACTAGAGAAAAAGTATCAAAGTAGTCGAGGCATTCCTTTTGTCTATAACCTTTTATAACCAATCTGGCATTGTACTTATCAATTGTATCATCTGCTTTCATTTTCTGTTTGAAAATCCACTTAGAATTTAATGGTTTAATTCCTGGAGGAAGATCCACTAATTCCCACATATGATTTTACATGGTGGAGTCAGTTTCACTTTTAATAGCATCTTTCTATAAAGTGCTTTATGATTACCGTATAACATCATTATACGTTTGAGGCTCGACTTTTAGCATAAAGGTTAGAAAATTCGATCCAAAAGATTTTTCCACCCTTGCTCATTTACTATTTCTTGGCTCTATCTTAGTTTCAACATCTTGTTGAACGTCTTGACTATTTTCATTTATAGTTACTGATGTTCGTTTCGTTCAACTTGTATCAACTTCCCTAGCTTTACAAAGGAAGATATTTTCAAAGAATGATGCATTCTTTGATTCAATATAGTATTCTTGTGAATGTCAGGATTCCTTGATTCATACACAAGAAACCAATATGCATTGCTATGATCTGCATAGGCAATGGAAATACAATCCATCATTTCAGAACCTATTTTCATTTGCTTTGGTAACATAGCCATTACTTTAGTAACACACCCCCACACTTTCAAGTAGTTATGGGAAGGTTTTCTACCTTTCCATAACTCATATGGTGTTTTATCCTTTTTTTTTTTACGGGGAACCTTATTTAAAAAGTAATTAGCTGATGGAATAGCTTCCTCCTACATGTTCTATGATAACTTAGAGCTTTCTAGCAATGCATTCATCATTTCTTTTAGAGTTCAATTTTTCTGCTCGGCTACTCCATTTGATTAAGAAGAGTATGGTGGTGTCACTTCATGAATTATACTATGTTCTGCATAGTATTCACCAAATGGTTCAACATATTCACCACCACAATCACTTCTCACCATCTTAATATTTTTATTATGTTTGGTTTCAACTTCCTGTTTATAGAGAATAAATTTCTCTTTAGTTTCGTCTTTGATCTTAAGCAAATATATGTAGAAAAATTTTATGTTATCATCAATAAAGGTAATAAAATATTTATTCCCTCCTTTAGTTTGAACAAAATTTAAGTCACAAACATTGTTATGTATTAGATCAAGTGGTTCTGTACTTATTTCAATAGTTTGAAATGAAGATCTTGTTAATTTTGCCTCAACACAAGTTTCACATTTGTGATTATAATTAATGTGAAATGAAGGAATGTGCTCTAAATTAATTAATCTATGTAAAGTATCATAATTAACATGTCCAAGCTTACCATGCTATAAATTAAATGACTCAAGCATATAAGTAGAAGAAGAAGTGAGATTCTTATTCATTGTCTTTGCTTTTATATAGTTTGCATTAAGTTTTCTCATATCATTTAATACATATCCCCTTCCAACAAACATTCCCCCTTTAGACAAAATTAGCTTCTAGGGTTCAAACACCATCCTAAAGTCATGTACACTTAGTAGTCTCCCAGAAACAAGGTTCTTGCGTATGTTAGGCACATACAACACATTTTTAAGCTTGATTTCTTTTCCAGAAGTCATCTTCAAGAACATAATACCCTTCTCCTTGATTTTGGAAGTCGCAACATTGTCGATATAGAGCTTTTCCCTTTTGTCACAAGGCACCAACTCAGAAAAGCAATCTTTGTCACAGCAGATATGTTATGTGGCACTAGTATTAAGCCACCATTCTATTGGATTTGAGTCAACCATGTTGACTTTAAAAATTACAACACATAAGTCCATATCAAACATTTCATTGGAAATTTCTTCCTACAGTTAAATGACTTATGCCCCATCTTGTTGCAATTGAAGCATTTCCCTTGAAATATTTTCTTCTTGGAAATGCCACCTTTTGGTCTCAATTTAGACACATTTTGAGGCTGTTTTCCCTTCTTGAAGTTCTTCTTAACTTTTACCACGTTTGCCTTAGCACCATTGACATTTACTATTTTGTTGAGGTTTTTGCCAATACCTCTATTGTCTTCTTTAGTCTGAAGTTTGAAAATCAGGTCTTCTACTGACATTTCCTTTCTTTTGTGTTTTAGGTAGTTCTTGAAGTCATTTCAAGAAGGGGGTAACTTCTCAATAATGGTAGCCACCTAGAAGGATTCACTTTTGACCATCACTTCAGTAAGAATTCCATAAATGGTTAGTTGAAGTTCCTACACTTGATTAGTAACTAGTTTAGAATCAACCATTACAAAATTCAAAAATTTAGTAACTAAAAACTTTTTAGCCCTAGCATCTTCATTTTTGTATTTATGGTCCAATGATGTTCATAATTCCTTAGCCATCTTCTTGACACTATATACTTCATACAATGCATCTGAAAATCCATTTAGGATGTAATTTTGGCATAGGAAATCATAATGCTTCAAGCTTCAACGGTAGTGAAGGCGGTAACATCATCCACCTCACCCTCTTTAATAGTAGGAAGGTCATCCTTAAAAAATTTGGCCAAGTTCAGCATGGTCAAATAGAACAGCATCTTATGTTGCCATGTCTTGAAATTCTATCTAGAGAATTTCGTAGGCTTCTTGTTGTGGTTTACAGCCACCAGCAACACTGAGTTTTGATTCGAAGCCTAAGTTTGAACCAACGCTCCAAATTGTAAATTGGTGTAAGTTTCCATTTTTTTTGTTAAGATTTTAGAAACATAACCAGAATTAGTAATAATAATAAACAAACAAATTTAAAATTTAGTTTACACCACCTTTTGATTCTGTTAATCGACAGAATTAAAATTCTGAAACAAAATCAATAACTAATTTTTGGTAACAGAATTGTTACTGTTAAGCGATTATTGTTAACAACTAAAATCGAATGAATTTTATAACAGCCCAATTTTGGGCCTAATTAGACCAGTGGTTTCGGGACCTCAAATTCGACGCAAAAAAATTTATTTTTCTTATATTTTTATGGTCTACATTTTTATGGAATGATTCTGTGAAAATTTTGTTCGAAAATTTTGACGTTTGAGCACTCAATTTAGTAAAAAGAACTAAATTGCAAAAAGTGCAAAACTTGAGTTTTAGGAGCTAGAGATGTCTAATTGCTATGAAATTTTAAATTGGAAGTCCTTATATGGTAATTATACCATTTGTTAAGTTAGTGGACACAAATGGACATGAAGTAACATAAATTCTAGTGTTTTAAGAAAATGGCATTTTGGTCATTTGGTAATTAAATGAATTAATAAGCAAATTTAAAGCCAATTTTTGAAGACATAGAAAATTTACAAGAGGAAGACATAGCTAGGGTTTGTCAAGCTTCCAAGCTCGATTTTAAGTCCGTTCTAGTCCTTTTTTAGTGCTTTTTACATTTTTTGAAGTCGTCACTCGATCTACCTATTTCTGGCACTAATTTGAGGTATGATTAAGGTCTAGGGTTTGACCCATGTTAGACATGTGTGTATTTTGATGGCTAATGGTAGAAAATGCAAGTTTGATGTTAGAAAAACAACTTTTACTAAGTGATTTTTGGTAAAAATGTCAAAAATGACCTATTTGTAAAAGTTATAAAAATAAGTAGTAAAAGTGTGATTAAGTGGAAAATGTGGGCTGATATAAGTATGGAAATGGTTCGGTTGCGCTTGGGTTTTGAAGAAATTGAACACATTTCAATTTACAAGCCTAGGGACTAAATTATAAAAATGTGAAATATTAGGGGAAAAATGTAATTTTGCCATAATATGATTTTTGGACTGAGCTGAACAATGTGTGTGTTAAATAAGTTAAATTTTTTATTATAGATCAAATTAAATGAGATTCGGACCTAGATCGGGGGAAAAACAAAGTGTTTGACGATTAGGTCAAAATTTACTATTTTTGTACTGGGGTATGTAACATCCCGAATTTGGGCCTAGAAGTATTGGGCCTTGAGTGTGGGTCCGTACGGAGGTTGTATATAGGTATTTAATTGTGCAATGAAATAACAAAATTAAATGTCTTCTTTGGTGGTTAATGGCCCTGAGAAGTGTTAGAGAAATCTTGGGTTCAAACTTGGGCTTTAGCAAAAATTTTGGTATTAAGTGAAAAAAAACCTGGATGCTTGGATGAGGGTTTTTAAATTATTGTGTTAAATAAATGACACAAGAAAGCTTGTAGTCTAGTGGTTGTGGCGTCATTAAGGTTGTATGGGAGCCTAGGTTCAAGCCTTGGCTCTTGCAATTTATTTTTGTTTTTTTAAGGGAACCTTGACTTTGGCCTTTAGACCTTATAATTAATTGGGGATAAAATATGACATAAAAAGCCTTGTGGCTTAGTGGCAAGTAGCGTGTGGAGCATCTGAGGGGAGGCATGGGTTCGAATCCCATGGCAAGCAATGAGAATTTATTTTGCTAACAGGGGGCGGCAAGAGTTGGTGTTGAATTTAAACTCTGATGTTGGAGGGATCCCACATCGGGAAGCTAACATAAGAGTGGTTGCGAAGCTAGCTTTAAATAGAGGGAACCATTAGGAGAGTAAAGGTACCTTTTCTTGGCTGATCCCTTTTGCTGTATGGCATGCTCGTTTGGGTTGGGCGTCGACTAAGAGCGCTCGGAGCATGGATGAACTCCAGTCTCCTATCAGGTGTGTATTTTCTCGCTACTCTAGTCAGAGGATGGCTACTTGGTCGCGATGGGCCGAAAGGGGTCATGTGGGCCAAATCGCCTCTGGGCCCAATTGGATAAGTTGTTTGATTGTGTAGTAAATATTGGACTAGGCTAGGTGAATCTCATATTTGTGGCTAGATTTAGGCTAAAAGGGCTACATTAAGCGCAGGGCCCATTTGGTAGAGAATAGGCTTTAGGCCCATTTGTATTGTTATCCTGTTTAGAATACTTTAGTTTACCAAATTCTTGAAATGCCCTCGATTTGTAGAATTACCATTTTACCCTCGATTTACTGAATTACTGTTTTACCCTCGGTTTAAAAATTCTTGTTTTACCTCGATTTACAAAATTACCATTTTACCCTCGGTTTAAAAATTCTTGTTTTACCTCGATTGTGAAATTACTGAAATACCCCTGTAGGATAGAATTACCAAAATACCCTTAGTTTGTAAAATTACCAAAATACCCCTAGTTTGTAAAATTACCAAAAGACCCCTAGTTTGTAAAATTACCGAAATACCACTGGTTTGTGAAATTACCGAAATACCCTCAATTTATAAAATTACTAAAATACCCCTAATTTACAAAATTACAGAAATACCCTTGACTTTCTAAAAATTATAGAAATACCATTGGTTTACAAAATTACTGAAATACCCTTGATTTGTAGATTTACCAAAACACCCTTGTAGGATGAAATGACTAAAATACCTCTAATAGGTAAAAAGACGTAATACCCTTGTATGGTAAAATGACGAATATGCCCTTATGTTCCGTTTGACTGATGTGCTTAGGATTTACATATATTGATATTGGATTAATTAAGTTTGAGTGACAGGTGGTGGTTATCCTAGGCGATTGATTATGGAAACGTTTCAACTTCAACCCATAACAAGTGTATACTAACCCTCGTAGTAGCTTAGATTAATATCTGCTGAGAAGCTGAAATGCTAAAATACTGCCATTTCGGGAACTTGTAATGTTGCGTGTGGGTATAGATGCGATAAATACGATAAGATCGGTGTTTGGATCGATGGAACGAGTAAGAACTCAATTTTGTGCACGATGGTAAGTTGGGCATCAATGGGCAGGAATTGGGCCAAATGGGTTTTTGGGCCCATTTGGGTAAAATTGATAGAAAATGGAATTTGGAAAAGTTGCATGTTAACACGGTTAGTATTGTTGTAAAATTTGGGTTAAGCGGGCTTAGTGGGCTAAATCAACATTCGTAGGGCCCATTAGGGTTTTGGGCCCAAAAGCCTAATTTGATAAGTGGGTTAAAGATCATTGTTTAAACACTCGAAATATTGTCAATTGTAATGAACATGGAAAACCCCGATTTTTGGTAAAATTACGAAAATACCCTTATAATATGAAAATGACTGTTTTGCCCTTGTGGGCAAGTGGTGACTTGGATTTGTGTGGTTGTGGATTTGATTGTGAATATATGTTGGTGATATGAATGACTTGACTGTGATTGTTTGATTCAAATATGGGCATGACATTCGCATACATGACATATTGCATGGGATATAGGTTATATTGATGGAGGAAGTGCTAAAAGGGCTCTCGCTTCAGCCATCAAAAAGGCTTGCCCCAGTTTATCGAAAGGGTTTGCCCAGTTATTAAAAGAGGCTAGGCCTCGGTTATATGATAAAGCGACTATCTTTGCCGGTGGAGAGTTTGGTTGGGTGGGTTGAGTTATTCCCCACATGGAGAGCTTGGTTGGTTCGGGTGGAGAGTAGTGGATGGTGGGTCGAGTAGTCTCCCCAAATGGGCTTGCATACATTCATTGACATTACATGTGATATTGAAATGGGCTTGCATACATCCATTGACATTACATGTGATATTGAAATGGGCCTAAGG
Organism: Gossypium arboreum; assembly: GCF_025698485.1. Lineage (NCBI taxonomy): Eukaryota > Viridiplantae > Streptophyta > Magnoliopsida > Malvales > Malvaceae > Gossypium > Gossypium arboreum. The sequence continues at coordinate 127,721,399 of NC_069075.1, forward strand.
GCCATACCGTTTACAGTAAAGGCTTCGGCCCAATGATATGATTTATGAAAAGGCTTTGGCCCAGTGATATGATTTATAAAAAGGCTTCGACCCAGTGACATGATTTATGAAAAGGCTTCGGCCTAGTGATATGATTTATGGAAAGGCTTCGGCCTAGTATATGTCAAGACTAAATAGGGCTTTGGCCCAGTTTGTACTGATACCGTGTTATTTACTGTTTGTTTGTTATTGGGATTACACATCGAGTTTTCGTAAACTCACCCGTTTCTAATCGTGCGTGTAGTCCCTAAGCTTAGATGGTTTGGAGTGCGAGGGACTCGAGAGATGGCCACACTCATTTTTTTTCTTTTAATTGCAATAAGTAGCCGATTTATTTCTTTATAAGTTTTATCTTATTAATATTATTATTTGGTTTTGGGTTGTAATAAGGCCATTTTAATTATTTTTCTAGGATTATTTTATCTTATACCCTATATTTTTCTGATAACAATATGAGTTAGACCTAGGGCGCGTTTCCAAAATGATAATTGTTTTCAAAATAACGCAACGATACAATTAATCAGTTTATCAAAAATATCTACTTAAATGAATTCCAACTCGTTTTTCTCAAAACCTAACCTAGCACCAAAGTGTGGCAATTGTTGTGGGCATGTCTAGGATTGGATCCAATCAAGAGCTTGGTACTTAAGCAGCCTTCTAGGCTCACCTCCTCTGTTTCGGATACCTACCTGGTGCACAACTTTCATTCACTTTATTAACTTAGCAAAGACTATCTTTTAAAACACTAAGAAGGACGTTGAAAAAGGCATGGGTTTTCTTAAAAACTTCAATATGACATGTCGTATCCGGCCATAATGTCTGGGCCGGGTTTGGGGTGTTACATTTAGTGGTATCAGAGCCAGGTTACAAAACTCGGCTGGGGTATGGGTAGCAGAAAATTATTGTTATTTTTTTTCTTTTTCCGAAATTGGGGTTTGAAAAGGGTTTTTCTAAAAATTTTGTTTTGAAATTTATCAACAAAACTTGACTTGTTTCTGGAAAGATGTTATTGGAAGTGTGGCACACCGAGTCTCCGGCACCGAATCTGTGAGTTCTCTAACTCTGTTTACTGTTATAGATTGAAATGCTATATTGAGAAACCACTATAGATAGTAGCACTATACTGGAACTTTCTAATTAAAGTAAACTGTAATGCTTGAATTTAGATTTAGTATTTATTTGGTGTGTGTTCTGGAAATGTAGAAATTGGTTGCATGTGAAATATATCCGCTCCGATAGACAAATGTTTTGGGTGTATGTTAGTATTTTTAGTATCAAAGTGCACAGCGGAAGTGTGGTGGTGTAGTTTGAGAGTGGAAAATTTTGAGGACGAAATTTCTTTAAGGGGGGAAGAATTGTAACACCTCGAATTTGGGCCTAGAAGTATTGGGCCTTGAGTGCAGGTCCATATAGAGGTTGTATATAGGTATTTAACTGTGCAATGAAATAACACAATTAATGTAACACCCCTTACCCGTTACCGTCGCCGGAACAGGATACAAGGTATTACCAGAACATAACACATACCATTAAACATAACCGAAATATAAATATGTCATCCAATTTGATAGTGCATCGTATAATATATGTCTTGAACAATATTAGCCAACTTTAATGGCTTGTACAAATTAGCTGGTCGAAATCTGTAACTAATATTTTAAACCTAGACAAATATGACACGTAACAAAATAATTAAGCCTACTATACATGCCATAATTCAAAACGTTTAGTTCAAATACCCTAAAGTATGATAGTGCGGGTAGATCTTCACGATCCTTAACTCTGAGCAAGTCAAGAACACTATAAGACAAAAGAGAGAAACAAAGTAAGCTTATAGCTTAGTAAGTAAGTATGTAAATACTAATTAAAAAAAAATCTAACATGTTTACACAACAATTCAAGTATATCTACTTTACTTCACTATTCATTCCACTTTGTTTAAGCTGTCTCTGCTGCGTTATATTCACTAAATAAATCATAACTCGAGTTACAAAACTCGAAATTCAAATCCGTAAAATTTCCCTGAATCTAGACTCATAAAGATTTTTGCTAATTTTTTTCTATAATTTTTGGTTCAGCCTATTAGTACATTTTATTAGTTAAAGTTTCCCCTGTTACACAGCTCGACTGATCTGACCTCTGTTCACTACAAATTGAATTTCTCTCAGTACACAATTCAAACAACCCTGAAGTCTGTTTCATTTAAAACTAGTCTCAATAAGGAATTTAGGAATGTAAACTATATTTCTTAATTTGCTTTGTACAATTTTTAATGATTTTTCAAAGTTGGAACAGGGGATCACGTATTCATCCTGAGCAAGTCACATACAATTGTAAATATCTCAAAATATAGAATTCCTTTGCTTGCTCTGTTTCTTTTATATGAAAGTAGACTCATTAAACTTTAATTTCACGTCTCATTCAACCTCTAGTTATATTCCTCCTATTTTTGGTGATTTTTCAAAATCACGTCACTGCTACCATCTAAAAACAGTTTTAATGCTAATTTCACTCTTTCACACATTCTTTATGCTAACCTCATTTTATCTTATATATGTATATACCACAAATCATTTTCACCACATTTCATTCACCATAAGTGTAGGTCCAAACCACAATATCACCACAAAACCATCCCGTTGAACAATTCGGATCAATCCTCGATATTTAATGGTTTCAAAGACACACCCCACCATCATACTTCATTTAGTTCGGCTCTCTTGTACACATGGTGAACACTTAGTACCACTCATGCGACCCAACCGATTTGTCTCGTAGCTCTCTTGTCTACATGGTGTCCTTCACTTGGAATCACGCATGAGACCTAGCTACATTTATCTTTCACGTAGCTCTCTTGTCTACATGGTGTCCTTCACTTGGAATCACGCATGCGACCTAGCTACATTTATCTTTCACGTAGCTCTCTTGTCTACATGGGATACATCTCGTATCACACATGTGACCTAGCTACTACAGGTGTCTCGTAGCTTTCTTGTACACATGATGTGCACTCAAGCATCATACATGTGACCTAGCTACGCCCTCTATTTCATTCGATCTCTCCGAATGTTCAACCGGATCTCTCTCTATATTTATTTCCATTCTTCCAATAGTCGATTTATATTTTAACATCAGCTAGTATATTTATATAATAGGCTGAGTAAGAATGTACATGAAATTATTGTAATATTTACATACAAACTTACCTTGGTGCAAAATGTGGAAATTTTGCAATTTAGTCCAAAACTTTTTCCTTCCCCTGCTCGAGATCAATTCGCGTCTTTCTTGATCTATAATAACACATTTAGCTCATTTAATACTCATACTATTTATTTCAATCCAAAAATCACATCATGGAAAAATTACATTTTGCCCCTAACTTTTCAAAATTACAATTTTGCCCCTAGGCTCGGAATTTAATTTCAGCCCTTATTCTTATATTTTATGATATGCTGAACATTTTCTCTTCTACAACAACATCAAATTCTCACTCTATCATATAGTTATGAACAATAGGTATTTTTACCGATTATGCCGTTTTACTCGTTTTCACTTAAAACCGAGTAGCACAAGTTATTTAACATAATTTAAAACCTCATATTCTATCATAAAACATCAAAATACACAAATTTCACCTATGGGTATTTTTCCAAATGTGAACCCTAGGTTAAATTATTACTAGCATAAGCTTAATCGAGCTTCCGGGATTCCAAAAACGTAAAGAACATTAAAAACGGGGCTTGGAATCACTTACTATGGAGCTTGAAAATTGAAGAAACCCTAGCTATGGAGAGAGGGAGAATTCGGCAGCAACTAAGGAGGATGATGACCAATTTTGTGTTATTTTTCCCATTTTATTTCATTTAATATCCAAATGACCAAAATGCCCCTCCTTACTAAACTTTCAAAAATTCCTTCCATGTCCTAATTTTGTCCATGAACTTAAAATTGGTCAAATTGCTATTTAAGACCTCCTAATTAATATTCCAAAACAATTTCATACTAAAAACTTCTGGGATGCAAATTTTGCAACTTATTCGATTTAATCCCTACTTTCAATTTAAGCACTTTAGGCATAGAATTTCATCACGAAATTTTCACACAATCATGCAATCATATCATAAACCCCAAAATAATTATAAAACAATTATTTCTATCTCGGATTTGTGGTCACAAAACCACTATTCCGATTAGGCCCTATTCGGGTTGTCACAATTAAATGTCTGCTTTGGTGGTTAATAGCCCTGACAAGTGTTAGAGAAATCTTAGGTTCAAACTTGGGCTTTAGCAAAAATTTTGGTATTAAGTGAAACAAAACCTAGATGCTTGGATGAGTGTTTTTAAATTATTGTGTTAAATAAATGACACAAGAAAGCTTGTAGTCTAGTGGTTGTGGCGTCATTAAGGTTGTATGGGAGCCTGGGTTCAAGCCTTGGCTCTTGCAATTTATTTTTGTTTTTTTAAGGGAACCTTGACTTTGGCCTTTAGACCTTATAATTAATTGGGGATAAAATATGACACAAAAAGCCTTGTGGCTTAGTGGCAAGTAGCGTGTGGAGCATCTGAGGGGAGGCATGGGTTCGAATCCCATGGCAAGCAATGAGAATTTATTTTGCTAACAGGGGGCGGCAAGAGTTGGTGTTGAATTTAAACTCTGATGTTGGAGGGATCCCACATCGGGAAGCTAACATAAGAGTGGTTGTGAAGCTGGCTTTAAATAGAGGGAACCATGAGGAGAGTAAAAGTACCTTTTCTTGGCTGATCCCTTTCGCTGTATGGTATGCTCGTTTGGGTTGGGCGTCGACTAAGAGTGCTCGGAGCATGGATGAACTCCAGTCTCCTATCAGGTGTGTATTTTCTCGCTACTCTAGCTGTAGGATAGCTACTTCGGGCCGCGATGGGCCGAAAGGGGTTATGTAGGCCAAATGGGCCTACGGGCCCAATTGGATAAGTTGTTTGATTGTGTAGTAAATATTGGACTAGGCTAGGTGAATCTCATATTTGTGGCTAGATTTGGGTTAAAAGGGCCACACGAGCGTGTGGGCCCATTTGGGCCGAGAATAGGCTTTAGGCCCATTCATATTGTTATCCCTGTTTAGAATACTTTAGTTTACCAAATTACTGAAATGCCCTCAATTTGTAGAATTACGATTTTATCCTCGATTTATAGAATTACCGTTTCACCCTCGATTTACAGAATTATCATTTTACCCTCGATTTATAAAATTACCATTTTACCCTCAGTTTACAAAATTATTGTTTTACCCTCGATTGTGAAATTACTAAAATACCCCTGTAGGATAGAATTACCAAAATACCTCTAGTTTGTAAAATTACCAAAATACCCTTAGTTTGTAAAATTATCGAAATACCACTAGTTTATGCAGAAATACCCTCAATTTGTAAAATTACCAAAACACCCCTAAGTTACAAAATTACAAAAATACCCTTGACTTTCTAAAAATTATAGAAATACCATTGGTTTACAAAATTACTGAAATACCCTTGGTTTGTAGATTTACCAAAACACCCTTGTAGGATGAAATGACTAAAATACCCCTAATAGGTAAAAAGACGTAATACCCTTGTATGGTAAAATGACGAATATGCCCTTATGTTCCGTATGATTGATGTGCTTAGGATTTTCATATATTGATATTGGATTAGTTAAGTTTGAGTGACAGGTGGTGGTTATCCTAGGTGATTGATTATGGAAGCGTTTCAACTTCAACCCATAACAAGTGTGTACTAACCCTCGTAGTAGCTTAGATTAATATTTGCTGAGAAGCCGAAATGCTAAAATACCGCCATTTCGGGAACTTGTAATGTTGCGTGTGGGTATAGATGCGATAAATATGATAAGATCGGTGTTTGGATCGATGGAACGGGTAAGAACTCAATTTTTTGCACGATGGTAAGTTGGACCTCAATGGGTAGGAATTGGGCCAAATGGGCTTTTGGGCCCATTTGGGTAAAATTGATAGAAAATGGAATTTGGAAAAGTTGCATGTTAACACGGTTAGTATTGTTGTAAAATTTGGGTTAAGCAGGCTTAGTGGGCTAAATCAGCATTCGTAGGGCCCATTAGGGGTTTTGGGCCCAAAAGCTCGAATTTGATAAGTGGGTTAAAGATCATTGTTTAAACACTCGGAAATATTGGCAATTGTAATGAACATAGAAAACCCTGATTTTTGGTAAAATTACTAAAATACCATTATAATATGAAAAATGACTGTTTTGCCCTTGTGGGCAAGTGACTAACTTGGACTGTATGGTTGACGGATTTGATTGTAAATATATGTTGGTGATATGAATGACTTGACTGTGATTGTTTGATTCAAATATGGGCATGACATTCTGCATACATGACATATTGCATGGGATATGGGTTATATTGATGGAGGAAGTGCTAAAAGGGGGCTCTTGGCCATCAAAAGGGCTTTGCCCGGTTTATCGAATTTGCCCCGCTTATTAAAAAAGGCTAGGCCTCGGTTATATGATAAAGCAACTATCTTGCCATTGGAGAGTTTGGTTGGGTGGGTTGAGCTATTCCCCATAGAGAGCTTGGTTGGTACGGTGGAGAGTAGCGGATGGTGGGTCGAGTAGTCTCCCAAATGGGCTTGCATACATTCATTGACATTACATGTGATATTGAAATGGGCTTGCATACATCCATTGACATTACATGTGATATTAAAATGGGCCTAAGGGCCATACCGTTTACAGTAAAGGCTTTGGCCTAGTGATACGATTTATGAAAAGGCTTCAGCCCAGTGATATGATTTATGAAAAGGCTTCGGCCCAGTGATATGATTTATGGAAAGGCTTCGGCCTAGTATATGTCAAGACTAAATAGGGCTTTGACCCAGATTGTACTGATACCGTGTTATTTACTGTTTGTTTGTTATTGGGATTACACACTGAGTTTTCGTAAACTCACCCCGTTTCTAACTGTGTAGGTAATCCCTAAGCTTAGATGGTTTGGAGCTGCGAGGACTCGAAGATGGCCACACTATTTTTTCTGTTTCTTTTAATTGCAATAAGTAGCTGATTTATTTCTTTATAAGTTTTATCTTATTAATATTTTTATTTGGTTTTGGGTTGTAATAAGGCCATTTTAATTATTTTTCTGGGATTATTTTATCTTATACCCTATATTTTTCTGATAATAATATGAGTTAGACCTAGGGCGCGTTTCCAAAATGATAAGTGTTTTCAAAATAACGCAACAATAGAATTAATCGGTTTATCAAAAATATCTACTTAAATGAATTCCAACTCATTTTTCTCAAAACCTAACCTAGCACCAAAGTGTGGCAATGGTTGTGGGCATGCCTAGGATTGGATCCAATCAAGAGCTTGGTACTTAAGCAGCCTTCTAGGCTCACCTCCTCTGTTTCGGATACCTACCTGGTGCACAGCTTCCATTCACTTTATTAACTTAGCAAATACTATCTTTTAAAACACTAAGAAGGACGTTGAAAGAGGCATGGGTTTTCTTAAAAACTTCAATATGACACGTCGGATCTGGCCATAACGTCTGGGCCGGGTTTTGGGTGTTACAGGGTAAGTTCGTATGTAACTAATGCATTGTTATATATATGTTTTAAATGCTTTAATATTGTATGAATTGTGATTAACCCTTTGGACGTATTCAACAAAGTTTCGACAAGCGAGAATTCCCAGTTAAGCCTTAGGAATAGAATAGGATACGAGTGACATGTCACTAGGAACCTATGTGTTTATGTGATCCAGGTGCTGGTCTTGTATGTCCTAGCAGTGGCTGGATAGTCCAGCATGAGTTGTGAATACTTGACAGCTTGTGTGAGCAGCAGTGTATAGCTACGTCCTAATTGGCAGCTTGTGTGAGCAAGCCCCTAAGTAGCTCGAAAATGAGCCTATATGTATTATGAGATGTTAGGTAGCTTTGGCTACATGTATGACACTTATGTGCAAGATTTCTAAGTATCTATTAATATTTCGAGTGTTCAAAGGGAATGTCAAAGTTGTGAAAGACTATGTTATGTTACGAGTTGGTACAGGTATGTACATAAAACTCATACGTAATGAGCTCGATAAGTGATGAACTCTTGGTAAGGTAATGATTGAGTAAGTTAAGACTAAAGATTTTGATATCATTCATGTTAATTTTTATCATGCTAATTGTACATTAGATGTGTGCTTATGATGCTTATTATTTGCATATGAACTTACTAAGCTATAAAGCTTACTCCCCTTTCCTTTCCCTTGTCTTATATTGTCACCAAGCTAGCTCGGGAATTCGGAGATTGTTGGAGATCCACTCACACTATCAATAATTATTTTGGTACCAAAGATTTTAAGATTTTGAGTTATGGCATGTATAGGGGACTTGGTCATTTTGTTATGTGTCATAATTGATTTGGTCAAATGTGTTGGCTTATGTTGGTTGAAAGTTCATTTTGTATAAGGCCACTTGAAATTGGCTACTATTGGTATAAGTAATTTATATAATGATGCCCTTCATGAATGTGGAAACTTGCATGATTTGAGTTGATGAGTATGTGATGTTTGTGTATAATAGATGGTAGCATGTAATTGACATGTAGATATCTTAACTGTGGCTGATTTGGTTGTATGTAAATGCTTGAATTGGTGCTATGTTGTGTTGTATAGGTGTGTACATCCAAGGGTGGCAAAATGACTTGGTAAATAGCCTTATTTTTGTCCACACGGGTAGACACACAGGCGTGTGTCTAGGCCGTGTGTGACACACAGTTTGCCCCACGGGTATGTGCTAGGCTGTGTGTGTCCTGTACCCTAATTTTTGCAAAACAGAATGCTTAGAATTGAGCATATGGGCAGAGACACGGGCGTGTGTCTCAGCCTTGTGGATGACATGGCCTTAGGCACGGGCGTGTGTCCTGGACGTGTGAAGTCTGCAGCTATTTTATGAAAAATCATAAATTTTAATTCAACCACACGGGCGTGTGACTTGGTCGTGTGTCTTCAATTTGTTCTTGGGTGACAAGCAGAGAGTTACATGGAGTTAAGACACGGGCGTGTCCCATATCCACATGGGCTTGTGAACCCTGTTTAGTGGAAAATTTTCTAAGTGATGTGAAATTTTCTAAAGTACTCGGTTTAGTCCCGAACCGCTTCCAAAGTATATTTTGGGCCTCATAGGCTCGTATTAAGGACGTTGTGATTGTATATGAATGGTTTTAATTTGGACAAAAATTTATGACTCAGAAATGTATGTTTGTTTGTGTTTAAGTCCGGTAATGCCTCATACCCTATTCCTGCGTCGAATATAGGTAAGGGGTATTACAAATTCTGTTGAATGACAAGAAAAGAATCCTGAAAAGAATTATTCAATTGATTTTTTTTTAAACAAAAAATCGAACAAATCTTGTTAAACGACAGGAATAAAATCCTGAAATAGTATTGTTCAATTGATGTAACAGTTCAATTTTGAGCCTAGTCGGAATAGTGGTTTTGGAACCACCAATTCGAAGTCAGAAAAAATATTTTATTAATATTTTATACTTATAATAAGTTTATATTAGTGCATGGAAAATTTGGTGAAATAATTTTAGCGTTTGCTTGCTTAATTTCGAAAAAGGACTAAATTGCATAAAGTGCAAAAGTCCTAAATAAGGGTGTTAAATTGTTATGAACCTTAATTTGGGGATCTTTAAAGGGAAAAAAGACCCTTAAATCTTAGCCGGCCGGCCATGGGAGATAAAAATATTGAAAAGTCAACATTAGGTAATTTGATGACATAATGTAGGATATAATAATGCCCTAAGCCTAGCTATCATCTTTTCCTTTCATTCTTTCTTCATTTCCACCAATTTTTTAGCCATTTTTTGGGGGTTTTGAGCTGCAAAAATTTCAGCAACTCATCCCTCTGGCAAGAAAGTGATTTTAATGGCTTTTCATGAATATTATTGTACTTTTGAGACCCTTGAAGCACGAGCTTTCAAATGAGGGTACTATTTTGCAAAATGATTAAGAGTTTACGGTTTTTCCATGAAAGGATTTGTAATGTTTGCTGAGTTTTTATGAAAGAAAATGAGTCTTGGGTGTGTTATAAACAACTTTTGTAAAAGGTGTTAGCGTGAAAACACCTAAAATGACTATTTTCCATAAGTTGTAAAATAGATGATATGTATGTGAAATAGTGTGAATTTGGGGTTACTATAAGGGAAAAAGGAGTTCGGCTAGGCTTAAGATATGAAGAAATTCGATAAAAATTGATTCACGGGTTTGGGGGTAAAATGGTCATTTTACGAAAGATTTGAATTTTCGATTGCCAAATTTTATTTAGTGACTAAATAAATACATTTTGCTATTATAGATCAAGAAATACCGAATCCAAACCTAGATCGGGGGAAAGCCAAGCAAATCGACTAAATCGACTAGTCGCCACATTTTGTAATCCGAGGTAAGTTGTATGTAAATAATACAACTATATTGCTAATGAATGTGTTGATTTGTATTTGAATTAATATAGCATGAATTGCTTGATTATGGAATTGAGAAAGTATGATGATAATAGAGATAGTGGAGTTCCCGTTTGAACCTAAGAAATAAATCGGATATCTATGCCATGACATATGGGTTATTGTCTAGGACATGCATCGGCCACATTATGAGAGCCTGTGTAAGACCATGTCTGGGACATGGCATTGGCATCTAGACAAGTGCTAGTGTAAGACATGTCCGGGACATGCATCGGCCTCGAGATGTAAGCCAATGCAAGACATGTCTGGGATATGCATTGGCTATGAGATGATAGTCAATGTAAGACCATGTCTGGGATATGACATCAGCACCCTACCCCATGTTTGAGGCTTATCAAATATCCGGTAAAGTTCTGAACGGTTGAACAGTGAGAAATGCAGTTTAAGCTAACGAGTAAGATATAACTGTGTTGTGAGTGGTACAGGTACTTATTTGACTTGCATGAGATATGAGCTCGATATATGCTATGATATTGATATGGATAGTGACAAGTAAGTTGTGCTTATGCCCATTTTTGTGTGATGAGCATGTTGATGAATGGTAAAATTATTGTCATATATTTATTTATATGCAACTTATTAAGCTTTATGCTTACTCCCTCTCTTTTCCCATTTTCTTATAGTGACGCTTAAATAGCTCGAGGATTTCAACGAACATCAGAGGCTACGATCACACTATCATCTAAAGCACTTGGTATAGTTCGACTTCTTATTTTTGAGTATGGTATGTATATGGCATAGACTTTATTGTTTTATGTCCTTGAGAAATTAGCCAAATGTATGGCTTGGGTTAAATCCTTTCATTTTGTATAAGGCCATAGGTAATGGTCAATATTCATTTTGATATTATATAGTAGATGTTACTTTTATGGATGAGTAAATTTGCACAATTGAAATATTGTCTATTGTGGTTGATTTGACCATATGATGTGCCGTTGTATTGGTATAGAGTGATCTTATGCAGGTTATGTAAGTAAGGGTGGCAAAGAGGCTTGGTAAATAGCCTTATTTTGTCCACACGGTAGGCACACGGGCATGTGTCTAGGCTGTGTGTGACACATGGCCAGCCCCATGGGCGTGTTGTCCGACTGTGTGTTCCTTGCACGTAAAGTTTGCAAGTCAGTATGCATGATAGTAAACACACGGGTAGAGACACGACCGTGTCTCTCAACCATGTGAAGGGCACGGCCTAGCACACGGCCGTGTGACCTTTAAAAATTGCTGACGTCAGAACCAGAATGTCCAGTTTTTTACACATGGGCTAGGACACAAGCGTGTCATGGCCGTGTGAAGGACACAGACCAAGGACAAAGACGTGTGCCAGGTCGTGTGAAAACCTCTGTAGGTGTGAATTTAGAATTAATTCCACATGGGTGAGGGACACGGGCGTGTCCTTGTATTGCTTAGGCCGTGTGAGTCACATGAGCCAACAGCACGGCCATGTCGATTTGGTCAAACGGGCGTGTTGCCCTTCTCACACGGGCGTGTGCCCCTATGTCAAGTGTCATTTTTCTAAAGTTGACTAAAGAACCCGAGTTGGTTCCGAATGATTTCTGATGTGTGTTTTGGGCCTCGTAGGCCTATATCAAGGATGTGTTGATAATCTTGAGAAAGTTTAAAATTTGTCCAAGTTTTGGAGACTCGGAATTGGTCGTAAGCATGAGTTTAAGTTAGGTAACACCTCGTATTCCATCTCAGCGTAGGATATAGGTATGGGGTGTTACATTTTGTGGTATCAGAGCTATAGTTTAGTCGATTCTAGGACTAACCTAGCATGAGTACTAGTCTAGCTATACATTCCATAACTGTATATTGATAGTGTGCCTGTGACAGCCCTAAAGTGACCCTAGTCGGAAAGCGATTTCGGGACCGCTAAACCGAGTCACCAAATTATTTGAATATAATGATTATTGTCTAAAATATGTGAATATGAATGTGTGAAAGTTTCAATCTTCGATTTAGTCAATTGCATGTGAATTTAGCTAATAGGACTTATGTGTGACACTTTTGAAATGTGATAGGTCGATCTATAAGGATCTATTAGTGCATGAGATCAAAAGGGTGGACTTGCATGTCAATTTCCCCCCTTAATTAGTAAGTGGCCGGCCATGACAAGGAGGGTGGACAAAATGTTATGGGTAAAACATGTCATAAACATGTTATGTTAGTGATTTATGTTAGGAAAAATAAAATAAGGAGTATGGGCAATAAAATAATAATGGGAAGGTAAATGATGATGAAAAAAAGAAAGAAAAAAGCTCTCATGTTGTTCTTGGCGAATAGAAGAAAGAAAAGAAGGAAAAAGAGCTTTGAGGAAATCGGCTATGGTGGTTTGCTAGACTAAGGTATGTTTGATGTTGTTTCATGAGATTCATGCATGTTTTTAGTTGTTAGTTTGAGTTCTACCTAGCCCATGGTTTAAATCTTTGCTATGAGATGGAGATGATATTCGGCCATGGGTGTCGTCTTCTTGGTTGGTGTTTGATGTTGTGGTCATGAGGCATGAAGATGAGTTAAGTTTCGGCTAAGGTGGATTTGTGTTGATGTCATTTGCATGCTAAGTGTGAAGCTTTGTAATGATACATGTGATGGTGTTTGATGACTCTTGGATTTTCTTTTTGGCATTTTGAGTTAGACATTAAGTTCTTTGTGTAACCCATGACCAAAATTGAAATGGTATGGTGTCTTGATGCATTCGGCCATGGTAGGAAGTAGATGAGAAATGGTAGTAAGGTGAAGTGCAAAATGTTAGTATTTGATTACTAGTGTATATATGTGTATTAGCCGCGTTTTGAACTTGAAACAAAATGATATATAGTCAATACAAGTAACCATACTTGTAGGAAGTATTAAGCATATAATCGGCCTCAACATAGACATGCATATTCGGCCACATGAGGTAGATTGGTGTTGCATGTATTCAGTTAGAGGCGAGCATAATGATGAATCTATCTTGACTTAGGTACTTGGCTCAAGGAGAATTTTGTTAAAGTGCTCAGATAATTGATATTAGGTTAATGATGTGTGTATTCGGTAATAAACGTGCACATGAGGAAATGTTAGATTAATTGTATTAAATTGCTCAATGTGATTAAAAATGCGTATGACCATTTTGTATTTGAGCTAAAGGTGGCCATATGACCTATCAAATTCATTGTCATATTCGGCCATAAGCTAGCATAATAAGACTTTAATAAGTTAAATTTGTTTGAATTAGCTCAAGAGCTTAGAGGACCAAAGTTGGACAAGGGAAAGGAAAAAGTGATCGAATAGCCGTCGAAATCGTTCGACAACATCCGAGGTAAGTTTTCGAGTAATGAAACTTAGATTATGATTTGATTAGATTATGTTATAAGCAAATCAAAATCATGCCCTTTGTACGTAGCTTTTGAGCTGAAAATGATAATGCTTGATAAGTGACTTGTGTTTGAATTCTAGTTACGAAAGTGAAATATTGATGTGTCATGATTTATTGATATGTGCATGGATATTCGGATTGATAACCGGGCTAAGCCCGAAGGCATTTGTGCGAGTTACTATATCCGGGCTAAGTCCCGAAGGCATTTGTGCGAGTTACTATAACCGGGCCAAGTCCCGAAGGCAATTGTGCTAGTTACTATAACCGGGCTAAGTCTCGAAGGCAATTGTGCGAGTTACTATAACCGGGCTAAGTCTCAAGGCATTTGAGCGAAGCTATATCCGCTAAACCCGAAGGTACTTGGTTTGGGAATGAGCGATCTTGCTGTAATAATTTCAATTGATACGCTCGTAAAATCCCAACGATAAGGTACGTTTCGTATATGTATTGGAGTAGTGATTTCGTTTAAATATTATCCGCTCAGTCGATTAGTGAGCTTTCGGGCCTTTGGGTAAGTTGATCCCTTATGTATGAATATAAGGGTTGAAAATGTGAAGTAGGACTGATTTTTGAGAATATGTGTATATGAAGTTATCCGTTTAGTTATATGAATGCTATACTTCAGTTGTGCCTAATTTTATTGCTCAAAACTTACTAAGCATTAAATGCTTACTCCGTTCTTTGAATCTCTGTTTTATAGATTTTGGTTCGTCAGCTATCGGACTCGGAATTGTCGAAGTCGAAGTCGTCCACACTATCAAAGCCCCTTTGGTACACTTTTGGTTGAACTCTGAAATGGCATGTATAGGACTACCCTTTTTGTTGTTGGTCATGTACCCTTTGGTTTTGTATAAATTTGGATAGCCATGCGAAAATGGCTTATATATATTTTGAGCATAATGTTATAATCATTTTGTATGTATATGGTTATTGAGAGGTGTGGATATGCTTGGCAATGATTGGCCATTGGAATGGTTAATCATGATCATACTTTGTGCTATATATGCTAAGGGGTTGGTTGAATCATGGAAACTATGTAATAGGTAAAGTCTACCTTAAAGGCAGATGCTGACAGCAGCAGTGGTGTGAATTTGAAAAATCACTAAAAATAGTAGGAATCGAATTAAATAGTGAATAAATTATGTAATCGAACCTTGATGAATCTACTTTCATATGAAAGAAACGAAATGGTCATATGAGTCGTATTTTAAGAGATATTTAAGTTTTCGTGGGACAGGGCCAGAGCTATTTCTGGATCCCCTGATATGACTTTGGAAATTAATTATAAATTAACCAGAGATAATTAGAAGTCATTCCATATATTTATAGATTCATTTTTGAGTCTAGTTTCATTATAAACAAACGGCATAAGTATTGAAGCCCTGTACAGGGAGATATATAAGTTGTAATGCATGAAGGTCAGAGCAGTCGAACCCTGAAACAGGGGAGAATTTAACTAATAAACTGTACTAATTGGCCTGACCAAAAATTCTAGAAAAAAATTTGTAGATGGATATATGAGTCTAGTCTTAGGGAAAATTTACGAAACTGATTTTAGAGTTTTGGAACTCAAGATATGATTTTTAAGGTGACAGTGATGCAGTTAGCCAACTAGTCTAGAAATTTTTAAAATGGACCGTAAATAAGTGAATTAAGTCTGTTAACCCCTCGTGTCCGACTTCGGCAACGGTCTCGGGTACGGGGTGTTACAGTGCCGACTCCTAACGATTATAAATTGTATCTTTATATAGTAAATGGATTCTAATAGAGCTACAGTGGACGACATGGAGAGTAACGGACCAGCTCCTACTGAAGGGACCGTGCTAGTTGAGAGTGAGTCAGTCACTATGGGCCAAGGCGGAGGGGCTAATGAAGCCTATCTCTGAATGATCAGTGCTTGGTACATGGAGTTTGTTCATGCGAATCCGAGCACTCCACCTCCCCCACCTCCTCCAATTCCTCAGTATGCCCCTGTAGCTCCGCAAGGAGCGGACTTGTTTAGGATGGAGAAGCCTTCGGTAGACAAGATTCAGAAGCAAGGGGCCGAGGAATTTAGGGCCAAATTAGATGACGACCCAAAGAGAGCAGAGTTTTGGTTGGAGAATGTAATCAGAGTATTTGATGAATTGTCATGCACGCCTGAAGAGTGCGTGAAGTGTGCGGTTTCACTCCTACGAGATTCTGCCTACTAATAGTGGAATACTCTCGTGTCTATTGTACCAAGAGAAAGAGTAACTTGGGAATTCTTCCAGGAAGAGTTTCAAAAGAAGTACATTAGCCAGAGATTCATAGACCAGAAAAGGAAGAAATTTTTAGAGTTGAAGCAAGGCAGTAAGACAGTGACAGAATATGAACGTGAGTTTGTGTGACTCAACAAGTATGGGCAGGAGTGCGTGTTCTCAGAAGCCTCCATGTGTAAGAGGTTTGAGGATGGTCTTAATGATGATATCCGTGTAACATCCCTTAACCATATCCCTTAGTCGGAACAGGATTACGGAGTATTACCGGTCAATACAATTTGATTACAATTAATATAGAAAGAAATACAATTTATTTCATAAAATATATCTTAATGTTCCTTTAATGGGCCCTCGAGACTTAAAATCTATGTTAAAACCAAACCGGGACTCAATCGGAAGCTTATAAAATTTTTCATAAAATTTTTAAAATTTCCCTCTTTATGAATAGTACCACACACCCGTGTGGCTTATATGACATGCCCGTGTGGCCACACCGTGTGACTCACACAGCTTGGACACGCCCGCCTCCTATACCCGTGGAGATCTCAGACTTTTACCTATGAACAAATTAATTTCACACGGCCAAGATACACACCTGTGTGCTCAGCCCGTGTCGCAATCTGTTTTGTAACATTTAGGTGCAAGGGACACATGGCCTAACAACATGCCCATGTGCAAGCCGTGTGTCTCAAACAGTCTGGTCACACACCCGTGTGCCAGGCCGTGTGGACTCAATAACGAATCTTTCACACTTTACTAGCCAACCCTGCAAATTTCAAACCATAACCAATAAAAATACCAATACTAAACCAATCCAATACTCGACTTAAAACACTTATCATGTATCATTATCAATTATCAATTTTCTTATTTCACTATTACAATCACAATGCAAAATAACACACTTAAAACATCCTAAGTACATGCCATTATCAACAATTAACATGCTCTACCTTATTGAGTTCGGGATCAGCCTAAGATGCTGATTCAACGGTCTGACCTTAACCTAACCTGCGCATGGAAACAAACCGTACGATGAGTATGAACTCAGTGGTATCTCTATAATTCGAACACTTAGTAATATGAAAATATAACATTTACATAAAAATCATATATCAATCACATTTATATAATTGTTCAATACATAGATAAATTCCTTGTAACTAATTCAATTCAAAGATACTTAACTCATGTGTCTTTTTCATACTTCAGTTTACTATTCAATATCAATAAATATTATTTAACGATTCAATTATCAATCATTATTTTGTGTTTATCCATTCTAGTAACAGTTAGTATTTTCAATATTAATCACTTTATCAATATCATTCAGTAACGATCAATTGTTCAGTGACAATTAGTTATTTAGTATCAGTCAATTATTCAGTAATTGTCAGTATCATTCAATTGTTCAGTATAGTAATTTACCCCCTATTAACATACTCGGACCTAGACGGATACACTGATCCAACCCACACATCGGGATAGCATACAGTGTTTCATTGGTCGGAGCCAGAATACACCGTAACAGTAACATAACAGTAACAGTAGCGGTACACAGAGTACCTTATCGGAAAAAATCCGGAATAGTAACAGTAACAGTAAGGTATGGAGTACCTCTTCGGAACGAATTCGAAATAGTAACAGTAAAGCGAGACTTATAGTGTCTTCTCGACACAAAGTCAGAATATCCCTGAACACTTCCAATCCTATGGCATGCCAATTATACCCGACTAGCCCGATATTGTTAATAGGGTATTCAGTAAACTTTTAGTTTTCATTCAGTACATATTTCAGCTAATCATATATATTTTCAGTTCAATATATATATCAATTCATTTCACATTAACAAATGTTCAAATTTCTCAATAATAATATATTTTCATATCAATTTCATCATTTCCTAAATCAATATATATTTGAATATAACATACATTCATATTCAATACCACACCAATCACATATATTCAAATAAATTCAATAAATTTTAACATATACCAATTAATCCATTTCAATCATAAAACACAATAATTCTTATCTTAACATTTGTCATATACTTTAAATAAAATATAACAATTAATAACTAAGTTCGGATTATAGAAATATAAACAGTAATTTCTGAGCTAACTCTCGTTGTCTTTGCCATTTTCTTGCTTAGCCGAGGTTTTTCCGAGACAACGTTAGCTATGGAAATTAAAACAATTAAATATCAATACACTACCATTCAATTTCTCATTAAATATTTCAATTTTTATTCAACTTTTGCCTAAATTTCAATTTAATCCCAATTAACACATTTGCTTTTATCACTCAATTCATACTTCATTACTATTCAATTTTCTATCATATTCAACATAAATATCCAAATGTTCATGATGAAACTCTAATTTTAAATTTCTTCCAATTTAGTCCCTCAAACATCAAACTTATAAATTACTTTACAATTTAATCCTTTAATCAATTCTAAATAAGAATTCTATCAATTTAATCCCTAATTCAATCATTTGTTCAACATGAACTATACTAAAAAACCTAAGAACTTCCAGAATATCAACTTAATTTCTACAAAACTTTGTTCTAAAACTTCTAAAACATCAAAATTAAAAGAAAATGGCTTAATTAACATACCTATTTAAACCTCAAGCTTCAAACCCTTAAATTTCCCTTTCTTCTTTCTTTTCTTTCTTTCATTCTTTCCTTCCCCTGCTAACGTTTCATATTCTGTTTCATTTTCTCATCTCTTTTTTTCTTTCTTTTATTTTATGTTTTAACTATATATATAATATAATAACATCAATAACTATAAAAATATCTATTTAATATCAAATATTCATTTTACATTTGTATATCATAATCTCCATACACTTGTCATAATTAAATTTATTTATTATATAAATATCTTACAATATAATTACTTAATTAATAAATATCTTTTATAAATAATAAATATCTATTAATAATTAAATACATGTATTACAAATGTATGTATTTTTTTATTAATACACTTGTATCAAATCATAACCACACATTTGTCTTTCAATTATTTATTTTATTTATTTAATCAATATAAAATAATATTAATATAATAATATTTACTTAAATAATAAGTAAATACATACATTTATTACAAATTTATCTATAATATTTATTACACATGTATTTTATTTGTATTACACACTTGGCATTCACTTTGGCTTATTTATTTATTTAGTCCCTTCAATTTTCTTTATTTTATAATTAAACTTTCACACTATATTCAATTTAATATTTTTATCTAATTACTCTTAATTTAAGCTAATTCACTTCATTAAACCTTAATTAACCATTCACTTAACTTCGTAAATATTTTTAATAAATATTTACAAATCTATTTTTCAAAAATGGAGACCCGAAAATACACTTTTTCAATAACCGTACAGTTCGGGTCATTACAATCCGAGTATTTGTTGGTATTTTAGAGTTAAGGGAATTCGTGGTACTCGTTGAGAGAGCATGTAAAACAGAAGAGTTGATTAAAGAGAGGAGAAATTTGGCTATTGAGTCACGTGATTCAAAGAAAAGACAAATGGGGAAATCACATCAGTACTCATCTAAGAAATCTAAAGAATTCACTACTCGATCGAATGCTTCGGTGGAGTTCTCGAACAGAAACAAGAACCAGCAGAACACAGCCTCTAGAGCTCAGACCACTTCTGCCGCGAGTGTCGGCAGTGCTCGACCAAATAGGCCAGAATGTTCGCAATGTGGTAGGCTCCATTTCAGCGAGTGCCGAAGTAAAGAAAGAGGGTGCTTCAAATGTGGGTCACTAGATCACTTCATCCGAGACTGTCCCGAGCTAGATGACAAAAAGAAAGAGCAAGAAGTGAGAGCAAGTAGTGCTCCTTTGAGGGGTAGACCACAAAAGAACTTTGGAAGCGAGGCTACCAGCAGAGGTACATTAAGAGATGCTGTAGTGAGGTCCGAGGGCAAAGTGCCTGCAAGGACTTATGCTATTCGTGCTCGTGAAGAGGTAGAGTCTCCCGATGTGATCATTGGTACCTTCTCTATCCATGATACGTCTGTTGTTGCTTTAATTGACCCAGGGTCTACCCACTCTTATATTTGTATGGAATTGATATCCCATATGAACATGCTAGTAGATTCCACTGAAATTGTGATAAAAGTGTCCACCTTGAGGCAGACATGTGCTTGTCCACTAAGTGTGTAGAAATTGTCCTTTGACAATTAGAGGTCATTATTTTCTGGCTAACTTGATGTTATTATCGTTTAATGAATTTGATGTAATCCTTAGGATGGATTGGTTGACCTCTCATAGTGTTGTAGTGGACTGTGGAAGGAAAGTTATTGAGTTGAAATGTGAAGATGGGAATGTTCTTAGGGTTGGACCAGATGAATCGGATAAATTGTCTGTAATGATATCGTCTTTGACTGTTGAGAAATATTTGAGAAAAAGATATGAGGCATATCTCACTTTTGTGTTAAATACTCGAGTGTCTAAGTTGAAGTTTGAATCAGTACTAGTGGTTTGTGAGTTTATAGATGTGTTTCTGGAGGAGTTACCCGGATTACCTCCAACTATGGAAGTTGAATTTGGTATCGAGTTGGTCCCTGGTGCGTCACCTATCTCGATCACTTCGTATAGGGTGGCTCCGACAGAATTGAAAAAGTTGAAGGCACAGTTGCAAGAGTTAACGGATAAGGGCTTTGTGAGATTGAGTTATTCACCGTGGGGTGCTCTAGTACTTTTTGTGAAAAAGAAAGACATATCGATGAGGTTATGTATCGACTATAGACAGTTCAACAAGGTAACTATGAAGAACAAGTATCCTTAGCCAAGGATCGATGATTTGTTCGATCAGTTGAAGAGAGCCACTCTGTTTTCTAAGATTTATTTGAGGTCTGACTACTATCAGTTAAGAGTTAAGAAGCAAATGTACCGAATATTGCATTTCGGATGAGGTACGGGCATTATGAGTTCCTTGTCATGCCCTTTGGTTTGACTAATGCCCCGGTGGTGTTTATGGATTTGATGAACCGCATTTTTTGGTCGTATTTGGATAAGTTCGTAGTGGTCTTTATTGACGACATACTGATTTACTCGTGTAATGAGTGTGAACACGTGAGCATCTAAGGACGGTTTTACAAACTTTGAGAGATAAGCAGCTATACGCCAAATTCAGTAAAAGTGAATTTTGGCTTTGAGAGGTTGGATTCTTAGGACACATTGTGTCAGTTGATGGGATTAGAGTTGACCCAAGTAAGATCTTGGCTATTGTTGAATGGAAACCGCCGAGGAATGTAATAGAGGTTTGAAGCTTTTTGGGTTTGGCTGGATACTATAGACGGTTTGTAAACGGATTCTCTATGATAGCTACTCCGATGACAAGGCTGCTGCAAAAAGATATCAAGTTCGAATGAACAAAAAAGTGCCAGCAGAGTTTCGAGAAATCAAAGGCCTTGTTGACCGAAGCCCCAGTGTTAGTGCAACCAGAGTCGTGAAAGGAATTTGTGATATATAGCGACGCCTCCTTGAATAGTTTAAGGTGCATGCTTATGCAAGTAGGTAAGGTTATAGCTTACACTTCGAGATAGCTGAAGCCTCAAAAGAAAAACTACCCAATGTATGATTTAAAGTTGGCCGCCATCATGTTCTCTTTGAAAATTATGAGACATCATTTATATGGTGAGAAATATCAAGAATTTACCGATCATAAAAGTCAAATATTTGATGACTCAGAAGGAGTTGAACCTACGACAACGACAATGGTTAGAGCTAAGAAAGGACTATGAGTTGATAATTGACTATCACCCGGGAAAGGTGAATGTAGTTGCTGACGCTTTGAGTAGAAAGTCATTGTTTGCCTTGAGAGACATGAATACTCAGTTGACTGTGTCTAATGATGGTTCGAATCTAGCAGAGTTGAGAGCTAGATTGACATTTCTACAAGAGATCTATGAAGCTCAGAAAGGTGATAATGAGTTGCAAGCTAAGATGACTCAGTGCGAGACAGGAAAAGAATCCAAATTTCGTATTAGTACCGAGGCGTGTATAATGTTCAGAGATAGAGTTTGTGTATCCAAGGACAATGAGCTTATTCAGAAGATTCTACGAGAGGCACATAGTGGTTGCTTGTCTATCCACCCGGGTAGTGTAAAAATGTACAACAACCTGAAGAAAATGTACTGATGGTCAGGAATGAAAAGAGACATTTCAGACTTTGTTTCCAAGTGTCTTGTGTGTCAGAAAGTGAAGGCTAAACACCAAGTGCCTTCGGGTCTACTTCAGCTTATCACAGTCCCTAAATGGAAGTGGGATCGGATTACTATGGATTTTGTGACGGGTTTGTCGATAGCCCTGAAAAAAAAAAGGATGTTGTTTGGGTTATTGTAGATAGGCTAACAAAGTCGGCACATTTTTATACCAGTGCATACCGACTACTCCCTTGAGAGATTACCGACTTGTACGTTTCTGAGATTGTGAGACTACACGGGGTGCCCTTGTCGATTATTTCAGATAGGGACCCAAGATTTACCTCGAGGTTTTGGAAAAAGTTAAAAGAAGCATTGGGAACAAAGTAGAGCTTTAGCACGACATTTCACCCGCAAACCGACAGTCAATCAGACAGAGTGATTTAGATTTTAGAAGACATGTTGCGGTGTTGTGTTCTCGAGTTTCAAGGTAGTTAGGAAAGGTACTTACCATTGGTTGAATTCGCCTACAACAATACTTATTAGTCAAGCGTGAAGATGGCGCCTTATGAGGCTTTATATGGGCAAAAGTGTCAAACGCCTTTATATTGGAGTGAGCTTAGAGAGAGTCAGATTCAAGGGGTCGATTTAGTCAAAGAGACTGAGAGAAAGTTAAAGTGATTCATGATTGTTTGAAGGCCGCCTTTGATAGGCAAAAATTCTACGCGGATTTGAAACGAAAAGAGATCGAATTTCAAATTGGTGACCGAGTGTTTTTGAAAGTATCCCCATAGAGAAAAGTTCTCAGATTTGGTAGAAAAGACAAGTTAAGTCCTCGTTTCATAGGTCAGACCCTTCGCATTTCCATGTTGATCTAAAAGACAAGTTAAGTATCCCCATGGAGAAAAGTTCTCAGATTTGGTAGAAAAGACAAGTTAAGTCCTCGTTTCATAGGACAGATTCAAGACGTGTTTCATGTGTCCATGTTGCGTCAATATAGATCAGACCCTTCGCATGTGATTGTACCAACAGAGATTGAGATTCGTCCGGACATAACTTATGGCGAAGAGCCGGTCAAGATTTTAGCTCGAGAAGTCAAACAATTGAGGAATAAGAGTATAGCACTCTTGAAAGTTTCGTGGCATAGACATGAAGTCAAGGAAGCCATATGGGAACCCAAGGAAACCATGATAGATCAATACCTGAACTTATTCACCGGTAAGATTTTCGGGGATTTGTGATATATAGCGACGCCTCCTTGAATAGTTTAAGGTGCATGCTTATGCAAGTAGGTAAGGTTATAGCTTACACTTCGAGATAGCTGAAGCCTCAAAAGAAAAACTACCCAATGTATGATTTAAAGTTGGCCGCCATCATGTTCTCATTGAAAATTATGAGACATCATTTATATGGTGAGAAATATCAAGAATTTACCGATCATAAAAGTCTCAAATATTTGATGACTCAGAAGGAGTTGAACCTACGACAACGACAATGGTTAGAGCTAATAAAGGACTATGAGTTGATAATTGACTATCACCCAGGAAAGGTGAATGTAGTTGCTGACGCTTTGAGTAGAAAGTCATTGTTTGCCTTGAGAGACATGAATACTCAGTTGACTGTGTCTAATGATGGTTCGAATCTAGCAGAGTTGAGAGCTAGATTGACATTTCTACAAGAGATCTGTGAAGCTCAGAAAGGTGATAAGGAGTTGCAAGCTAAGATGACTCAGTGCGAGACAGGAAAAGAATCCAAATTTCATATTAGTACCGAGGGGTGTATAATGTTCAGAGATAGAGTTTGTGTATCCTAGGACAATGAGCTTATTCAAAAGATTCTACGAGAGGCACATAGTGGTTGCTTGTCTATCCACCCAGGTAGTGTAAAAATGTACAACAACCTGAAGAAAATGTACTGATGGTCAGGAATGAAAAGAGACATTTCAGACTTTGTTTCCAAGTGTCTTGTGTGTCAGAAAGTGAAGGCTAAACACCAAGTGCCTTCGGGTCTACTTCAGCTTATCACAGTCCCTAAATGGAAGTGGGATCGGATTACTATGGATTTTGTGACGGGTTTGTCGATAGCCCTGAAAAAAAAGGATGTTGTTTGGGTTATTGTAGATAGGCTAACAAAGTCGGCACATTTTTATACCAGTGCATACCGACTACTCCCTTGAGAGATTGCCGACTTGTACGTTTCTGAGATTGTGAGACTACACGGGGTGCCCTTGTCGATTATTTCAGATAGGGACCCAAGATTTACCTCGAGGTTTTGGAAAAAGTTAAAAGAAGCATTGGGAACAAAGTAGAGCTTTAGCACGACATTTCACCCGCAAACCGACAGTCAATCAGACAGAGTGATTTAGATTTTAGAAGACATGTTGCGGTGTTGTGTTCTCAAGATTCAAGGTAGTTAGGAAAGGTACTTACCATTGGTTGAATTCGCCTACAACAATACTTATCAGTCAAGCGTGAAGATGGCGCCTTATGAGGCTTTATATGGGCAAAAGTGTCAAACGCCTTTATATTGGAGTGAGCTTAGAGAGAGTCAGATTCAAGGGGTCGATTTAGTCAAAGAGACTGAGAGAAAGTTAAAGTGATTCATGATTTTTTGAAGGCCGCCTTTGATAGGCAGAAATTCTACGCGAATTCGAAACGAAAAGAGATCGAATTTCAAATTGGTGATCGAGTGTTTTTGAAAGTATCCCCATGGAGAAAAGTTCTCAGATTTGGTAGAAAAGACAAGTTAAGTCCTCGTTTCATAGGTCAGACCCTTCGCATTTCCTCGTTTCATAAGTCTGATCAAATTTCCATGTTGCGTCAATATAGATCAGACCCTTCGCATGTGATTGCACCAACAGAGATTGAGATTCGTCCGGACATAACTTATGGCGAAGAGCCGGTCAAGATTTTGGCTCGAGAAGTCAAACAATTGAGGAATAAGAGTATAGCACTCTTGAAAGTTTCGTGGCATAGACATGAAGTCAAGGAAGCCATATGGGAACCCAAGGAAACCATGATAGATCAATACCTGAACTTATTCACCGGTAAGATTTTCGGGGACTAAAATCCCTAAGGGGGAGAATTGTAACAGCCTGATTTTGAGCCTAGTTGGAATAGTGGTTTCAGGACCACCAATCCAAATTCAAAGAAAATATTTTATTAATATTTTAGACTTATAATAAGTTTATATTAGTGCATAGAAAATTTGGTGAAATAATTTTAGCGTTTGCTTGCTTAATTTCGAAAAAGGACTAAATCGCATAAAGTGTAAAAGTATTAAATCGATAGCTAAAGGTGTTAAATTATTATGAACCTTAATTTGGAGGTCTTTAAAGGGAAAAAATACATTTAAATCTTAGCTGGCCGGCTATGGGAGATAAAAATGTTGAAAAGTCAACATTATGTGACATAATGTAGGATATAATAATGCCCTAAGCCTAGCTATCATCTTTTTCTTTCATTCTTTCTTCATTTCCACTGATTTTTCAGCCATTGTTAGGGGTTTTAAGCTTCAAAAATTTTAGCAACTCATTCCTCTTACAATGGCTTTTCTTGAATACTATTGTACTTTTGAGACCCTTGAAGCATGAGCTTTCAAATGAAGGTACTATTTTGCAAAATGATTAAGAGTTCAGCAACTCATTCCTCTTGCAAGTAAGTGATTTTAATCGCTTTTCTTGAATACTATTGTACTTTTGAGACCCTTGAAGCATGAGCTTTCAAATGAAGGTACTATTTTGCAAAATGATTAAGAGTTTAGGGTTTTTCCATGAAAGGATTTGTAATGTTTGCTGAGTTTTTATGAAAGAAATGAGTCTTGGGTGTGTTATAAACAACTTTTGTAAAAGGTGTTAGCATAAAAACACCTAAAATGACTATTTTACATAAGTTGTAAAATAAATGATATGTATGTGAAATAGTGAGAATTTGGGGCTACTATAAGAGAAAAAGGAGTTCGTCTAGGCTTAAGATATGAAGAAATTCGATAAAAATCAAATTTTGGGTCTAGGGGCAAAATGGTCATTTTATCAAAGACGTGAATTTTCAATTTCCAAATTTTATTTAGTGACTAAATAAAAATATTTTGCTATTATAGATTAAGAAATATTGAATCCAAACCTAGATTGGGGGTAAGCCAAGCAGATCGACTAAATCAACTAGTCGCCACATTTCGTAATTTGAGGTAAGTTGTAAGTAAATAATACAACTACATTGCTAATGAATGTGTTGATTTGTATTTGAATTAATATAGCATGAATTACTTGATTGTGGAATTGAGAAAGTACGATGATAATAGAGATAGTAGAGTTCCCGTTTGAACCTAGGAAATAAATCGGATATCCATGCCATGACATATGGGTCATTGTGGACTAGTGTAAGACATGTCTGGGACATGCATCAGCCACATTATGAGAGCCTGTGTAAGACCATGTCTGGGACATGGCATTGGCATCGAGACGAGTGCTAGTGTAAGACATGTCTGGGACATGTATCGGGCTCGAGACGTAAGCCAGTGTAAGACATGTCTGGGACATACATCGGCTACGAGATGATAGTCAGTGTAAGACCATGTCTGGGATATGGCATCAGCACCCTACCCCATGTTTGAGGCTTATCAAGTATTTGGTAAAGTTCTGAATGGTTCAACGGTGAGAGATACAGTTTAAGCTAATGAGTAAGATATAACCGTGTTGTGAGTGGTACAGGTACTTATTTGACATGCATGAGATATGAGCTCGATATATGCTATGAGATTTATATGGATAGTGAGGAGTAAGTTGTGCTTATGCCCATTGTCGTGTGATGAGCATGTTGATGAATAGCAAAATTGTTGTCGTATATTTATTTATATGCAACTTTCTAAGCTTTATGCTTACTCCCTCTCTTTTCCCATTTTCTTATAGTGACGCTTAAATAGCTCGAGGATTTCAACAGACATTGGAGGCTACAATCACACTATGATCCGAAGCACTCGGTATAGTTAGACTTCTTGTTTTTGAGTATGGCATGTATATAGCATAGACTTTATTGTTTTGTGTCCTTGAGAAATTAGCCAAATGTGTGGCTTGGGTTAAATCCTTTCATTTTGTATAAGGCCATGGGTAGTAGTCAATATTCATTTTGATATTGTATAGTAGATGTTACTTTTATGGATGAGTAAATTTGCACAATTGAAATGTTGTCTATTGTGGTTGATTTGACAATATGATGTGCCCTTGTATTGGTATAGAGTGATCTTATACAGGTTATGTAAGTAAGGGTGTCAAAGAGGCTTGGTAAATAGCCTTATTTTGTCCACATGGGTAGGCACACGGGCCCCATGGGCATGTTATCTGGCCGTGTGTTCCATGTACGTAAATTTTGCAAGTCAATATGCATGATAGTAAACACATAGGCAGAGACACGGCCGTGTGTCTCAGCCGTGTGAAGGGCATGGCTTAGGATGCGAGCATGTGCCTTGCCCGTGTGACCCTTAAGAATTGTTGACGTCAGGAACAAAATGTCCAGGTTTTTACACACTGGCTAGGACAACCGTGTGAAGGACACGGGCCAGGGAGACAAGCGTGTGCTAGGCCGTGTGAAAACCTCTGTAGGTGTGAATTTAGAATTAATTCCACACGGGTGAGGGACACGGGCATGTCCCTGTATTGCTTAAGCCGTGTGAGTCACACAAGCCAACAGCACGCCCATGTCGATTTGGTCACACGGGCGTGTTGCCCTTCCTACATGGATGTGTGCCCTTGTGTCAAGTGTCATTTTTCTAAAGTTGACTAAAGAACCCAAGTTGGTTCCGAATGATTTCCAATGTGTGTTTTGGGCCTCGTAGGCCCATATTAAGAATGTGTTGATAAGCTTGAGAAAGTTTTAAATTTTTCCAAGTCTTGCAGAGTCAGAATTGGTCGTAAGCACGAGTTTAAGTTAGGTAACGCCTCGTATTCTATCCCGACGTAGGATACGGGTATGGGGTGTTACAATTGATATTTGTTTACAAACAAAAGAAAATTTCTCCTCGGTATCTTGTTTGTCTTTTATTAGAATGTGTTAAAGAAATCTGTTTAAGATTATTATAATCACGGTAGTAAAATAAATAGTAATGCAAAATATTTATTTAAATCATAAGATCGAACCAAAACAATATAGATACACATATGTATATAATATGAAAAAAAAAAAAAACAAGTATTGGATCAAAATATTATACTTGTTGGTAGGTAGGAAAAACGGACTGGTGGTTGAGGCTTTTTTTCACAGTTTCTTTAAGACAAATTCGATTGCTCTTTTAGTGCTGGAGAAACATTGGTCGACTATCTCTCAGGATACAACAACAAGATGAGCACGACAGTAGCACAGCTACAGTGATCAGTGAACTGTAGCATGGCCTTCGTCTATCATTAAAAACGGTTCGAAAAATATACAGCAGAAAATATGTCTCGAAATTTTGGAAAATTCAGTGTGTGTCTTTTCCTGCAAATTAATTGGTTTTAAATATAATTCAAATGAAAGAATTCTTGGAAATTTTTACTCATGAAGCCAATATCGTCCGTGAATTAATAAGCAATTAACCTAAATTAACTTTTAAATTAAAAGAGCCATTAACTCTTTTTAATTCCAAATAGATAAGCTCTGTTGAGGAAAAAATAAGATTACGTATTGGGCTAAAATATTCACAGGCATAAAAAGGTCCGATTGGTCTGGACATTTCATGTCGCTTACGTCGTGCGGTTGTGCTCCCAACCTCAGCGGGTTTGGATTTGCACCCCCTTGCACACGAGAAATAGCATTAGCTTAGTTATTCAATAACCACCAAGTTGGTTCATATCTATAAACATATTCGACACTTGATATCTAACCAATGTGAGACTAAGCTTTCCATTTTCCTCAACATAATTCATAAGTAGCTTATTTTGAGCATCAATTTCTCATTCGTCACTCAACTATTTTGAACATATGATATACCGTTGTAAAGGTCTCATGGAGTAGAATATAAAACCATAATTTTATTATTCAAATCTCTGACTTTACTAATCAAGAATATGCCTCAAAGTTTCCAAAAATCTATTTTTCCAACAATTCTCAGCTTTTGTCTTAAAGTTTGCTTGAGATTAATTGTTGATAGCTCTGTTTGAGTTGTATACTCTTTATTGTGGCTTGGTTATGATATGTAGTAAGACTTTTATTATAATGGAATTTTTGGTGGACATTCAAAGTCCTGTGGCTTTTACCCATTGCTTTAAAGGGTTTTCCATGTAAAAATTATGTGTCTCAATTTATTATTTTTGCTTATGGTATTGTAGTTTATTTACACTAATTGTTGATATATTGTGTTATTGGGATTGTCATAATTGTCTAATTGAATTTTTAGAGGTGAAAGAATAATAGTTGTATTTCTATGATATTTCATCGTATTTGGTTTCATTCTAAAAAACTGGTATCAGAGCTTGATTCTTATGTTTGGTAATCATGGAAATAAGCACTAGTAAGATGATTATGTTGAATGATACAAATTATAAACTTTGGCGGAACAAAATGAAAGATCTTTTGTTTATGAAAGTTTTGCACATTTATGTTTTTCTACTAAAACACTCAAGTTGAAAACTGATGAAGAGTTTGAATTTGAATATTATCAATTATGCAATTTTATTTGGCAATTTGTTGAAGAAAATGTCTTTAATCACTTTGATTAAGAGACACATATGGGCAAATTATGGAACAAGCTTGCAAATTTGTATGCTTCAAAGTTCGGTAATAACAAGTTGTTCATGCTTAAGAGAATGATGACATTGAGTTACAAGGAGGAGACTTCTATAGTTGGCCACTTGAATGAGTTTCAAGGTTTGTTGACTCAACTATTTAGAATGAGAATTAAATCCGATGATGAGATTACGGGGCTTTGGTTGGTTGTTACTCTACCGAACTCTTCAGAAACGTTTCGAGTTTATATCATTAATGCTACTTTAAAGGGTATTATGATCTTGGAAATTACTAAGAGCTGTGTTGAATGAAGAAGTGAGAAGCAAGTCTCAAGGTTCTTCATTACAATTCGAGATTCTAGTTACTAAAAATAGGAGGAGATGAAAAAGGTAAAGATAAAAGCCGAAGCAAGTCAAGATCAAGATATAAGAATCTTGAGTGTCATCATTGCGGCAAGAAAAGCCAAATAAAAATGTATTGCTACAAGTGAAAAAGACAGAAACCTTTGGATCACTTGTAACTTTTCAATTATAACTTTTGAAACATTATAATTATTTTTACAGTATTCCAACAAACATTTGTTGTGTTGATTTGATATCGGTCTTGCTAAGTCATTAAATCGAAAGGTGCTTAAAATTTAATTATATATTGTTCATTAATATCAAGTGTAAAATGAATAAGGAAGCAACAACCATCGAACTCTTTTATATCAAATGTCAAGTGATGAGAAACTAATGTTGTGATTTGGATTTCATCATTTTAATTTTTTTGTTAACATATTGTTTGGAATTACCCACCATCTTTGTTAATAATTTTTTTATCGATTATAAGTAAAATTATAAAAATAAATAAATTTTAATATGAAATGACTTAATATACTTATATTAATGAATATAATTAATCCATGGATCATACGAGATAAAAAACTAATTTTAATGTATAATAAGATAAATGGTTATTAGAAAGAAATGATAAAATATCTTATTTTTATAGGGTTAATATAATTGAATAAGATTGGAAATGTGTTGGAACTTACCATCAATGATTGTAAAGAAAATAAATAGGGCTAAGATAAGTGTTACCTGCAATACCTACTGAAGTAGACACTGCGATAAGAACAAAAAGATAACAACACAAACAAGTTTATACAATTTGGTTTCCCTACATTCGCAGAGCCTAACTCAATGAGAAAATGTACTATCTTTTAACACAATGCAACAAGTGAATTTAAATCCTATCACACTTTGATATAGCCATCTCACTCTTGTACTAAAAGATCTAAATCCCTCACTTGTTAGTGTGTAACGACTCGACTCAGTGGCATCAAAAAATGCAATTTCGAAACTCCATTTTTAGAAACCGAGTTCATAATATTTACAAGGCTAATACAAAAATATATTGAAAATTGGTTGAGTAATTTGGTTGAATTAATAGTTAATTACGGTACAGAGAGTAAAGTATAAAGTCCAATCACTATAGGGTTTTACTTGTCAAAAGGTTTAAGGACTTCTATCGCAATTAGCCAAAAATCCTAAATGACATTGGACCATTTTTCAATAGGGGAAAGTGGATGGTGATGGTGGAATCCACTATAGTTGATTAAATTAAATTTAGCTAATTAAATATAGATTATGTAACACCCTGGAACTCGGTCTAGAAGTTTAGACTGAATCTTGGAGGTTACATTGACCACGGAAGTGATCCAGAAGCAATTTGACAAAACGAATTGTTAAAATCTCATTTCAAACACAATTTGCTAAATTTGAACTAAACCGTTTAACCATTTGAGATTCAAAACAGAAAATTTAAGTTAAGATAAAAACATTCAGAAATATAATTCCTCAGTTTCTAAAATTTAGTCCAAAATAAAATTTATACAATAGCTCGTATAAGACATTTATAGTCCAAAATAGCTTAACAAAATAAGAACTAAAATAAAACTTTTTAGCTTGTTTTAAAATGTATCACTTCGAGACCCTCGGCATGCTAAGTCCAGCTTCAGAACGCGAAAGTACATGAAAGGGGAAAAGCTAGGGGATGAGCTACACGAGCTCAGTGTGAGTCTGAAACATAACAAATGGAAAATGCGAGGTTTCAAAAATAATTGTCCCAAACATAAACCACAGTTAATGTAGAAACACCTTGAAGCTATAATCAGGGGTACGACACATCAAATAAGTAAAAATATTTGCAAGTAATTTTAACAAATTCATAATCAGACACATATGGTCAAATGCAAACTAAATGTAACAAGTCAAAAACCCACCCTAACAATCCAGACACCACTTCAACCACCCTGCACACCACATAGAACTATAATAGGCTTTTCCACCCTACACACCATAATATGGAACTAAGCCACTCGAATAGCTGAGCTGCCATAAGTATATGTTGCGGTATCACCGCTATATATTATTGCAGTTAAACTGTCGTATTAGACTTCCTTCTCTTCATAACCAAATCTCAGAATATTCACGCAAATGCTCAATGCACGCAACTTACAGACAATTATACAGAAATAGATTACATACATTTGGATGAACAATTTCAGAATCAATAGTGTTGGTACACTTTTCGCAAATATGATAACAAGTAGCATCTCAAACTCATTTATAAAATCATATTAACACTTGACATTCACCCGATAATTGTAAATACACACACAAATATAAGTTAAAAGTAGATTCCCAACACATTTACAGTGGCCTAACTGAGATCGAATACACAGATACATTAAACGGGTTAGTTTATGACTTAGAGCAAAAATTTGCGAAACAGGGCCACACGGCCGTGTGCCTTACAATGCCCCAAAATAAGCCCAAAAGTTTTGGCCGAATTTCAGACGTCACAATGATCACTGAAGTGATTATAGAAAAATTTTAGTTTAACAAACAGAAAAACATTGCAGTATTTGAGTTACATAAAATTCTCAGTTATAAATTCTTGGTATTTTAAAGAAAATACAATTCCAATGACACTTACGTGCGTAAAACACAAAATTTTGTACCACCGTTTTCAAAATAGTACTTACAACTCAAGGTGTTTAATTATAAACTCAAAAATTATTAAAATACTATTAAATTCTATTTTTAATTGTGCCTATCCGAGAGCTCCGCATACCGAGTCTAGCATCAGAACTCGAAAATGTACCTGTAAGGGGAAACACTAAGGGGTGAGCTACATGAGCTCAGTGTAAGTTCAAAATGCATCTAGCAATGGAATTACAGATCAGAAACCAAATAGTAGTATGATAATGAGAAGTACTTATAGAGATACATAGAAACGGAAAGCAAACTCGGAGCCAACATCCCAAAAATCCATAACAATCAAAGCACACCAAATCACACACAGAAATTCAACAGATAAACGTGTCAACGGGTCAAAATAATACTTATCATCACAATCCAAAATGTCACTACGCTAACACCTCAATGCGAGCAGAATCAATCATAAATGTTATGACAAACAGACATATTATAGACAAGTAGCTCACATCTAGATGCATATGGATGTAGTCAAGTATTAAGTACCCACCCATCCAGTTAAAACACCTCTCCATCCCCCTATCACACCCCAAAAGAGCTATTTAAGCTCATCCAACCAAACACACAACATAGGACCTTGAAAGCCCCATCCAACTCTACACACCATACATGTGGACTAAGCCACTCAGATAATAATACGCAGCAAGACTGGTGTATATGCAGTACAATGCATTGCGGTAAATCACTGTACAGACATGTTGTAGTTTAAACTGCTAGATCAGATATAGTATGCAGCAAAGCTGACATACATGTGATACAGTACGGTGAACCGCTGAACCTATAAGTTACAGTTAAACTGCCAGATCAAATAATAGTACGCAACAAAGTTAACGTACAAGCGGTCTAGTGCGGTAAACTGCTAGATCATATCAGAATCAGTCTTCTTTCTCTTCACAACCAACCCAAAAATTACTTTATGCAAGTGCATGTATGCTTACAACCTTACAGAAATAATGAACACATCGACAAAGAGTCAGACAGAAATAAGCATGTACACACCCAGCTAATCGGGTTCAGAATCAGATATCTCGCACAACAGTCACAAATAACACATAAGTCGAAGCCCAGATCAGAGGCTTAACTACCCTCACTAAAGCCTAGTCAAGGGTCGAAACACATAGGCACATTTTCAGATCAAAATCATACACAGTACTAAATTTGGCGGCTTAGGGCCATATGGTAGTGTGGTGGTCAACATGCTTGTGTAGGAGGAGACACACGGCCATGTGGTTGACACACCTATGTGATCCAAGGACATGGCCGTGTGAACAGGCCATGTAACTCTCTGTCTATTTGTGCTAAAATAGAGTACAGGGCAGACACGGACATGTGAAGGTCGCACACACCTTTGTGCCCTCCAAACACGGCTGTGTGTCCAAAACACACGCTTGTATGGGATCCCTAAAACCTCAAATTAGCCACACGGCTGTGTGGCACCAAATCACTAAAACCCTAATTCCCAAACACACACACCCATATGCCCAAAGGACACGGCCATGTGAAAATAGACTAACTTCCCCAATTCAATTACACAGCCGTGTGGCACCCAAATTAGCCCAGAAACCCTAAATCTCAATTGTACACGGCCGTGTGAAATGCCCGTGTGGTCATGAAACCACACCAAAATTGACTGGAAGTCTCGTTTTTCGATCACTAAAATGATCCCTACTCAAAGTATGTCAGAACTTATCCATAACCCACCAAATTTCAGATAATTGCAAACAGTACAAACCCCAAATGCTTAATTAACCGATCACACCCAAAGAAATCGACAAGTTTTCACAGCAAACCCATACCAAATTCCACTGAATTGAATTTAAAAAAAAAACATAAAAAAAGAAGAAAAATTTCGAATCCCACACCTAATTTGCAATCAAGACACTTATAAGCCAATTGAAACATGTTGATGACCTCGATATGAACCTGAAGCTTTTTGAAACCAAAAACAAAACCATTTTCTTCTTTTTCTTTTCAAAAGATACAAGAAAACCCAAAAAGAAAAGAGGAGAAAAAAAAGAAAGAAGAAAGAAAATAGAGAAAAAAAAACAATAGAGAATGTGCCAAAAGAAAAAAATAAAAATAAAAATAATATAATATAAACATTAAGAAAAATAAATAATTTTTTTTTTTTACTTAAAAAATCTAATAGTTACAAAATAAAAATACCTCTCCCAAAATGCATACATGAGGAATTAGACTCAGAACCCAAAGGTACACTAACACTCAACCAACCACTAGGCCAATAGGCCCATTACGACACTAATGCGTAGACACTATCCCAAATGCACGACCTACTCAATGACCCTTACTTAGAATCTCAAACTTCAAACTCCAAAAATTGGGGTGTTACATGCCTCGACCGTGTGGAAGTGCCTAGGCTGTGAGGAGGTCGACATGCCCGTGTTGTGGTCTACACCGATTGTGTGGGGGAGACACACACCCGTGTGACCTAGTTACATGACTGTATAAGTAGCCCGTGTAACTTTCTATCCAAAATTGATAAAATAGGGTGTAGAGCAGACAGGACATTGTGGAAATCTCACACGCCCGTGCGACTAAGGGACATGACCGTGTGTCTAAGGCACACGCCCGTGTGAAAATCGACAAAAACCCTCAAATTACAGTCACACGGCCGTGTGAGCAACCCATGTGGTCATGAAAGCACACCGAAACAAGCCGAAAACGTGAATTTCCTCAACGAAACGAATTGCTAATATCATTAGTTCTAAAAACCCATACTAAAATCCATTGGAAATCATGTAAACTAACGTCACACGACCCCTAACCGATCTAATTTCAGAAACATACAATTTATTTTCAGAAACATACGAAAATCACTGAATTTCATAGAACTCGTCAACAATCCAATATCAAAATTTTATCAGTTCAGAAACACACTTGATTCGTGGTAAAAAGCACCCAGAAATCAATCGACGCACGACAATAACCACAATTCAAACCTAGAACTTCTGTCGATGAAAAGTTTAAACAAACTAGTTAACAAAAACAAACAGATATTAGGTAGCGCACAGACACCGACTTGACAACAAGGGATCATAAAATTTTCAAAACAACAAACAAAAGTAAAATTTCCCCAGAAAAAGGAAAAAAATACAATGTTGAGAGAAGAAAAGGAAGAGACAAACGTGAGAGGAGTAGAACGCGGGAACTTTTTTTGGGATATTTTCCTCTCTTCAAATTAATAAATATAAAAATAATAAAAATAAAAAATAAGTATTTTAAATATGAAAATAAAAACTAGAGTAAAATTATTCCCTAAAACACACATGAAAACTTGAACCCAAGACCTAAAGATAAACTAACACACCCTCTACCACTGAACCAGCAGGCTTACTCTGGCATCAAAATACGACTACAAACCCAATTACTTAACCTACTTTCTAACCCTATACACATACCTCAAACTTCTAACCCCCAAATTTCAAGGTGTTACAACTCACACCTCCTTAAAGAAATTTCGTCCCCAAAATTTCCACTAACAGAACAAAAGCCTAAATAGGAAAACCCACCACTACGCTCCCGCTACACAACTATGATTCTAACATACCACCATGCTAAACTTAACGATAAGTCTCGCACACATTCTTGAACACCTAACCACTGAACCAGATCATTTACTTGTCTATCACACACATAAAAATACTATACCCTATTCAGAAAGTCAATTTATTCCTAAACAATAGCACATATAATCAACAGTATTACACAACCATACCTAACTCAATATCGAAAAGGGCACTCCCTAATCCAATGCCCAGTGGACCCGCATCTAAGGCACGCTCCTGACTTTTTCCAACATTCGCTCGGATGGCACTTCTTATAGTGCCCACAAATCAAAACGTCCATGCCACTACTAAAACCTTTCATATTACCTTTACTATCATTTAACTACAATCTTACACGTTTCGTAGACCAAGGCTCGAACCTCGAAGGATTGCAACCTTTTTTCTTCCCACAATCCACACATCTACCTTAAACAAACTATTTAATTCTCTTTAAACTAACCTCGGATATATTCTCTAGAATCTTTCTCACTATCTGAGTTAATACCTCAATACCAACCTCCAGGTTATCGCTACCCAAAGCTGGCAAAATCGTATTGACTTTTGACTCCTGAACAGGCACACGTCCCGAAGAAGCAGAAGACTCTTCAAAAGTCTCACCAGATTGATCCTCACGGTTTAGCTTGCCACCAGAAACCATATTGAACCTCGAAATTAACCTTAAGAAATCTACATTTTCAAAAATTGAACATAACATAAATATCTAAATAGTTCTATTATAATCTCACAGTACTAATCTTACAATTTCCTGAGTTTCGCACGGACCGACATCGGAGTCTCAGACATTCCATTTTCACAAAACCTTTTCCAAAACACAAATCATTTCAAAACACTGTGGTACGGTTTTTTTAAACCTTTTTTTTTAAATGAACATGCGCGCACACAGATATGTAAAAGTAGATGCAGAGTTTTCACAAACCTAGTTCTGGTACCAGTAAATGTAATGCCCCAGAACCTGGCCTAGAAGTTTAGACCAAATCCCGGATGTTACATTGACCACCAAAGTGATCTAGAAGCAATTTGAAAAAACGAATTGTTAAAATCTCATTTCAAACACAATTTGCTAAATTTGAACTAAACCGTTTAACCATTTGAGATTCAAAACAGAAAATTTAAGTTAAGATAAAAACATTCAGAAATATAATTCCTCATTTTCTAAAATTTAGTCCAAAATAAAATTTATACCATAGTTTGTACAAGACATTTATAGTCCAAAACAGCTTAACAAAATAAGAACTAAAATAAAACTTTTTAGCTTGTTTTAAAATGTATCACTTCGAGACCCCCGGCATGCCAAGTCCAGCTTCAGAACGCGAAAGTACATGAAAGGGGAAAAGCTAGGGGATGAGCTACACGAGCTCAGTGTGAGTCTGAAACATAACAAATGGCAAAGGCGAGGTTTCAAAAATAATTGTCCCAGACACAAACCACAGTAAATGTAGAAACACCTTGAAGCGATAATCAGGGGTACGACACATCAAATAAGTAAAAATATTCGCAAGTAATTTTAACAAATTCATAATCAGACACATATGCTCAAATGCAAACTGAATGCAACAAGTCAAAAACCCACCCCAACCATCCAGACACCACTTCGACCACCCTGCACACCACATATGAGCTATATCAAGCCCATCCATCCTACATACCACATAGAACCATAATAGGCTCTTCCACCCTACACACCATAATGTGGAACTAAGCCACTCGAATAGCAATATGCAACTAAGCTGCCATAAGTATAAGTTGTAATATCATCGTTATAAAGCATTGCAGTTAAACTGTCGTATTAGACTTCCTTCTTTTCACAACTAAATCCCAGAATTTTCATGCAAATGCTCAATTCACACAACTTACAGACAATTATACAGAAACATATTACACATATTCCAACGAACAGTTTCAGAATAAATAGTATTGGTACACTTTTCACAAATACGAAGTAACATCTCAAACTCATTTATCAAGTCATATTAATACTTGACATACACCCGATAATTGTAAATACATACACAAATATAAGTTGAAAGAAAAGTCCCAACACACTTACAAAGGCCTAACCGAGAGTCAGATACGTAGGTACATAAAATGGGTGAGTTTATGACTTAAAGAAAAAATTTGAGAAACAAGGCCATACAGCCGTGTGGAAGTGACTAGGCTGTGTGGAGGTCGACACACTCATGTGGTGGTCTACACGCCAGTGTGCAACCTACACATGCCCATATGAGGGAGGCACACGCCCATGTGACCTAGTTACATAGCCGTATGAGTAGCCCGTGTAACTCTCTGTCCAAAACTGATAAAATAGGGTACAGAGCATACACAACTGTGTGGAAATCTCATACGCCCATATGGCTAAGAGAATCACTGTGTGTCTAAAGCACATGCCAAGTATGGAAATCGACACAAAAATTCACCACAAATTGTAGCCATACAGTAGTGTGGCCAGACCTTGTGGCACCAAAATTCACCCAAAAACCCTAATTCCCAAACTCACACGACCGTGTGAGCCACCCATGTGCAGCACACACCTGTGTGGCCACCCGAATGGTCACGAAACCACACTAAAACAGGCTGAAAATGTGAATTTCCTTAATGAAACGAATTGCTAATATCATTTTTTTCTAAAAACCCATACTGAAATTGATTGGAAATCATGTAAACCAACATCAAACGACCCCTACCCACTCTAATTTCAGAAACATACAATTTATTTTCAGAAACATACGAAAATAGTTAAATTTTATAGAATTCATCAACAATCCAGTATCGAAATTTAACAGTTCAGAAACACACTTGATTCGCGGTAAAAAGCACCTAGAAATCAATTGACGCATGACAATAACCACAATTCAAACCCAGAACTTCTGTCAATGAAAAGTATAAATAAACTAACAAACAAAAACAAACAGAAATTGGGTAGCACACAGACACTGCATGACGACAAGGGAACATAAATTTTCTTAAACAACAAACAAAAATAAAATTTCCCCGGGAAAGAAAAAATTACAATGGTGAGAGAAGAGAGGGAAGAGGCAGACGTGAAAGAGGGAGAACATGGGAAAATTTTTGGGATATTTTCCTCTCTTTAAATTAATAATAAATAATAAATAAGTATTTTAAACATGAAAATAAAAACTAAAGTAAAATTATTTCCCCAAAACACACATGAGAACTCAAACCCGGGACCCAAAGATAAACTAACACA
Organism: Gossypium arboreum; assembly: GCF_025698485.1. Lineage (NCBI taxonomy): Eukaryota > Viridiplantae > Streptophyta > Magnoliopsida > Malvales > Malvaceae > Gossypium > Gossypium arboreum. The sequence goes on from NC_069075.1 coordinate 127,761,263, forward strand.
GCCTCTACCACCAAACCAGCAGGTTCATACTAACATCAAAACACGACTACAAACCCAATTGCTCAACCTACTTTCTGACCCTAAACACATACCTTAAACTTTTTAACCCCCAAATTCTAAGGTGTTACAAATTTTGTTAACTAAGTTAGACTAATTAAATCCTAACCTACCTATATAAGCTAAATTGTGAGAAAAAATCATCATCTTTGTCTTTTAACTCTTTCATGTGGTTCATGGAAGGAATAAAACCATTTTTGGAGCTTTCATATTTGGCCAACAATTAATAAGTGAAAACAAATCCTTTTTCTTGTAATTTTTAAAGATTTGAGGTCATGAGAGTTTGATTTAGCTAGTTCATGTATCAATTTGTAAACTTGTTAAAGTTTATGAATGTTTCCATTATTTATTTCTTCAAAATTTTGGCTTGAAATTGATAGATTTTAAGTTTAGATTATGAGAAAAAAATAGATTGTAAGGTTAGTATAGTTTAATTGCTAACTTTGGACATTAGTAACCAAGTTGAATAAATGCAAAATCTATCATGAAATTATGTTAGAAGTAGAAAGTAAAAGGTTTTTAATGAAAGTAAGTGAAATCAAATTTTAATCCAAAACTAGGAATGAAATTATGGCTATTTCAAAGTCAAGGACTAAATTGAATAAAATGTAAAATTTTAGGGGCATTGAAAATAAGTTTGTTAGATTCATTCATGTCATGACATAATATGAAAATGATTAGTATTGATTAATTGTACAGATCAATAATCGAATCAACAGAGAAGCATACATTATCAAAAGACAGTAAATTAGTGTCTATTTTGAGCTTAGACATTATAGCATGTATATGGTAGTATTTTGTTGAGTAAATGGTCAAGGTTGATGCCTTTGTGATTGATGAACATAAGTTTTTTGGTATGGTTTTGAATGCTAAAGATTATAAGTACATTAGTTGAAATATCTTGTTGGGTGAATGAACTTAGAAATGGTATATATATACATATTTAAGCATGTTATATAGTTAGTATGTGCTTGATTATTTCAAGTCAAGTTTATTAAATTGCTTGGTTCTTAATTGCATATTGAACAGGTTTGAGATGATAAATGAAATGATTAATGCACGAATGATTGAATTGAAAATTTGATTAGGTCTAAATGATGAATGTGTATTGAATATCATGTTAAATGATTGATTAAAATTATGTTAAACTTGTTTGGCACGTTTTGGTTAGGTAGAATTGCTAGTTGGTCTTTAACGTTGAAAGGTTTTGGTTAGAAGCTATGAAATAGGTACCAAAATGTGCATTTTGCCAAGAACAGGGGCCACATTTTGACAACCAACATCCCATATCGCAACGTCAACCAACAGTATGTGACATTGCGATGTCAATATGCATGAAGTTGTGACGTGACTTACTGTGTTGGCGACGTCTCAACATGAAAATTTTGAGGTCATGACGTCGACTCAAGATTTTTTTAATTTACAATTTGGTCTTATTTTATGCTCGGGTTAACAAAAAAGCTTTCGTAAGCTCGTATAAGACCTAGAAATGATTGTATAACATAAGTTGAATGTGTTTGATACTTAATTATATGTTTGAATGATTAAATGCTGCCTAATTAATTGCACTTGCTTCAACAACGAATGTAGCATCCCGTAGCTTAGATCTGGCAGTCGAGTCGAGTAAGGGGTATTACAAAGTGTTTTCCATAAAAACTTAAACTTAGGCTATAAACCAAAAAATAAACTTGTTTACACTCTAATTCATTCTCAAATACAAGTTCTTTAATAAATAGATAGGTGCTAAAAACTCGCAATACGAAACTTATGTAAGTCTCTCAAATATATAAGCATTCAAGGCTTGCTAACATACTAAATCAATTACAGTCAATTCCCTAACTAATATTCAATTAATCAAACATATATAATATTCAAATTCAATTAATCAAACATATATAATATTATAATAAAGTACATGATACCGAGAAAATATTTAGAAACCATTCTTCAATACAACACAAACCATTGCGTGATACGATCCAATCCAATCCTCAAGGTATTTTGCTCCAAATGAATCGGTCTTCATAAATAAGCTGTTGTACTTTCAGAATATTAACAAGATTCCTAGCCCAAAGATTTTATTACAAAAATTTCCAACTCCAAATACGATAAATTATGTATAATGACATTGTAAGCCATTGCTCGCATAACTGCCTCAACAAAACGTATTGTTTTGTATATCTTAAAAATGAGTTCGTAACTCTTTGTAATGCAACGTCAAACACGATGTTAACCTTATCTTGAAACTTAATAACCAAAACTTGTAGCCTCCTTTCATACCTCAACTTCGAGTCTACAACTATCTCTTTACTATTTGGTTGGCCGTAATAGCCAACACTATTCGTTAGGCTTTTTATTCAAATGTTTCTTATTCTGCAGAATACTATTGCAATTTTATTCAAGACTTACCCCTTAAAATGGCTCATTCGGTGCTCATAAATAATGCCTTCATCTTTTTTGTTTCATATTCTAAATTTTAAGACAATTAGAGTAGTTTTCAACCACATCACTAGCATTTAAGCATCGTCATAGAACATAAACCATTAAAGAAAACATAAATTAAGAGAGTTTGTGGTCATTTATTGTGTTAATAATATTTTTGTATTATTTTTATTATCTAAGTATAATTTTTAAATAAAATTATCTTTTAATTGTTTAATTTATTTCAAAATATAATTTATTTAATATTTATATAATATATTAATAATATAAATAAAATAGTTTTATTTAAGGGTAAAATTGCCATTTTCAATTTATTCATTGTATATTCTTACTATTCTTCTATTCAACCAACTATTACTAGTTTATTATATTCAACTAATCAACCAAGCTATGTAATACTATTACTTTTCTATTTCATTCTCATCGAATCATTACTCAATTCCAATTTTATTCTATTCTAGAGAACCAAATATGCTATTAGTTACTTCCTTCCTCAGTCATCACTGTAATTTACTTCCCTTACAACTCAATTATCTTATCCTTTGAAAACAATCAATTTCCAAGCTTACAATGGACATACTAAGTCAGATTCTAACGTAACAAGCTTTTTATACGCTCGTAACCTCACCCAGCAGAATCCTGCTAGCTGAAAAACTAAGCCTAGCAAATGAATCTCACTAACAAACATTGGTTTCCACTTGTATAGCACACAAACCAACTAGAATGCATAGTAAAAGGCCCTAAGAGGATGACATGTGATTCCCTAGTTGCAACTAAACAAACATGCAAGAAGCCCATAATAACTCATCCTTCAAGATTCCTTATTTAGGCACTTGTCTATAGGACCTATCTTCCAGATTATAAGCTGCATGCATAGTACTGAATTGTGGTTGCAGTGTCTTTCGCGGTTGCAGTTGTGGTGTCTGTCGCGGTTGCAGTTGTGGTGTCTATCGCGGTTGTGGATGATGCAGACGTTATGTAATGCATAACGGCTACCGCATACGTGATTTGTTTCTGAAAAATCACAATATTTCTAAAATATTATATTTACATCTTTTGCAACTATATTTTAATATTCTAATATTAATATACTCTTTTATATGTTTTATTTTAAAAATAAAAATATAATTTTATAGATAAAAATTCATTAAAATAAATATGGACTATACAAATATTATCATACTAAATAATTGATAATAACAACCATAATTTTAATGAGTAACATATAAATAGTCTCATTTAGAAAAAGCATATAACTATTCTCACATTTTAACATGAAAACGTTCATTTCACATAACTAAAAAATACATAAATACAAATATGAAAACTTCATTTCTTATAATTCACCTCCAAAATGAATGGCGTGGAAGATCTAAAGTATCTCCATTTTCATCACTGCCTTGGTTTTGATCCCTTCCCATTCCATGTGAAAAAGACATCACATTGTGTGCACCATAAGATGCATCATTCATAGGAAACATGTGGTATGGTAAATGGTAACCAATAAATCTATAGCTTGGATTTTGTTCAAAGTGAGGTGGATAATATGCATTTGGTTGGTAGGAGTGAGAACCCTGAGATGATTCACTCATTTCATTATCATTTGTAGCTAAACTATGTGATTATGAACCTGCAAATGAATCATGAAAGTGTTCTCTCATCCTCTCATGAGTTCTATCACCCCCATCTCTTCTATTTTGTAAACTAATTGATGCATTTGTTTCATTCAAACTTGGATCAGCAACATAAGGATATCTGGTCACACCTTGGCCTCCATGAAAATTACTAGAATAAATGTGGCCATGTGTTGTTTGGTATGCACCTTCATTATTACCACCAGGATCATCACCATCTTCACCACTTAATGTTGATAGTTGTACACTTTCTTCATTAGATGGAGTAGGTGGAATGTCATTCATATCTTCACCTTGAGTTTCTTCATCAATTTCATTAAGTAACTCTTGAGGCAGCCATGAGAAATTCTGTTCACTATCAAGCGTAGCATCTTCTCTTTCTTCAATCCATGCATTTAATGGATCATCCTCTTCAAAAGTATTATCAAAAGTATTTCCAACTCTTGTGCACTTTTTGTAATACCTTGAAAATTACTACAGGAAGAAAGTAAGATGTTATCCTTGATATAATAAAATAAGGAAATAAAGTGGCAAAAAGGGAAATTTTGAGTTATGTCAACATTGGGAAGTACAAAAAGGGAAATTTTGAGTTATGTCAACATTGGGAAGTATATTATGATATATTAATTCAAGAAAGGACTAAATCACAAAAGTGAGAAAATTTTTGTTTCCCAAGAGTAAATACTTAAAATTTAAGGGGTTAAAGTGTAAATATGAAAAATTTGAAGGACTAATAGTGCAAATATTTTAAGGGTAGAATGATCTAGAAACTAAGGAAAATGGATGAATTAGGACCAAATTGAATAGGTGAAGAATTATGAGGAATAAATAGCAATTTTACCAAATTAAGTGATGACTCAAGGATAGAATTTTAAAAGATCATAAAGGGCAAAATGGTCAATTAGAAAGAGAGAGAAATTTAAAAAGTAATGATGATGTTGATTATATCTTATAATTATTTAATTAGATAAATATTATTTTTTAATATTTTAATGAGATATTTTATTATTAATTTATTATTATTATATTCAGTATATAAAGAGAGAAAGATGAAGAATTCTCTTCATCTTTCCATGCAACCAACGTGAGAAGAGAAGAGAAGAAAGAAATTTTCTTTTCTTTACAATTTGGTCCTTTTTACCAAAAAATTCACCTTTTTTACTTAGAAATCAAAAGAATTTTCATAGCTACCAAGAGAGAAAAATAATAAGGAACTATGGGGAGCTAGAATATCAAGTTAGATTCAAGAAATAAAAGTTGGAGGAGAGAGAAAATCAAGTTAAAGATTGAAATCAATAGGACAAGGTAAGAACATCAAGATTTTAATATATTTTTAAGTTTGATATTATTGAAAAAGCATGAAAATGATGTTAAAGTAGAGTTTTCTTATATAAGGTTCTATGTTCTTGATATGTTAGTGAAGAGAAATAAAAGGAAGGTATGGGAAATATTGTAGAGAAAGGAAAGGAGGGTGTTATAAACTTGGTTATCAACATATTTGCACTAAAATAGTTTTGGATAGTAGTAGTAGTCTGACTTTGAAAATTCATCTAAAATTGTAGAAATTTAATTAGTATTAAATTAAATCCTATTGAGTCTAGTTTTACATAGAAGAAACGGTGTAAGCAAAAGAATTTCATATTGTGAGATATATGAATTTTTGTGAGACAAGGTCAATTTGATTTTGGGTTCCCCTATTCTGACTTTGGAAAATCATCAAAAATTTTTAAAAAATAATTATGGGTTTAAATTTTATGTTTAAATTCTTAATGAGTATATTTTCAATAGAAACAAACGGAAACACCATCCAAACCTCGTACTAAGAGATAATTAATTTTTAGTAAAGAAAGGTTGAAGTTGTCAAACAACAGCACAAGGATAAATTTGAAGATTTTACTGTACTTATTGGCAAAATTATTGTAACACCCCGTACCCGAGACCGTTGCCGCAGTCGAATACGAGGGGTTAACAGACTTAATTCACTTATTTACGGTCCATTTTAAAAATTTCTAGACAAGCTGGCTAACTGCGTCACTGTTACCTTAAAAATCATATCTTGAGTTCCAAAACTCGAAAACCAGTTTCGTAAATTTTACCTGAAACTAGACTCATATATCCATCTACAAATATTTTTATAGAATTTTTGGTTGATCCAATTAGTAAATTTTATTAGTTAAAGTCTCCCCTATGTCAGGGTTCGACTGATCTGACCTTGATGCGTTACGACTTCTATATCTTCCAGTACAGGGATTCATTACTTATGCCGTTTGTTTCTAACGAAACTAGACTCAAAAAGGAATCTATACATATATGGAATGACCTCTAATTATCTCTGGTTAATTTATAGTGAATTTCCAAAGTCAGATCAGGGGATCCAGAAATCGCTCTGGCCCTGTTCCACGAAAACTTAAATATCTCTTAAAATACGACTCATATGTTAGTTTCGTTTCTTCCATATGAAAGTAGATTCATCAAGGTTAAATTAAATAATTTATTCACTATTTAATTCTATTCCTACTATTTTTAGTGATTTTTTTCAAATCCACACCACTCTTCTGTCACAAGATCTGCTTTTAAGGTAAACTTTACCTATTTCATGGTTTTCCATGAATCAACTAGAATTTGTCATACAAAGCACCAAAATGATCATGATTAACCATTCCAATGGCTAATTGTTACTAAGCATTTCCTTACCTCTCAATGAACAACATACAAAACGATTATAATGCTATGCTCAAAGAGTATATAAGCCATTTTCGCATGGCTATCCAAATTTATACAAAACCAAGGGTATATGACCAACAACAAAAAGGGTAGTCCTATACATGCCATTTTCAGAGTTCAACCAAAAGTGTACCAAAAGGGCTTTGATAGTGTGGACGACTTCGACTTCGACAATCCCGAGCCCGATAGTGATTTAACCAAAATCTATAAAACAGAGAATCAAAGAAACGGAGTAAGCATTTAATGCTTAGTAAGTTTTGAATAATGAAATTAGTTTCGGCTAAGGTATAACATTCATATGGCTAAATGGATAACTTCATATATGCACATTCTCATAAACATACTTACTTCACGCTTCAATCAATATATTCATTCACAAGGTATCAAACCTAACTAAAGGCTGAAAATTCATTAATCAATTGAACGAATACTATTTAAAACGAATCGACTTTTCCGATGCATATACGAAACATACCTCATCGTTTGGATTTTATGAGCGTATTAATTGAAATTTACAGCAAGATCGCTCACTTCCAAACCCAAGCATCTTCGGGATTTAGCCGAATATAACTACTTGCTCAAATGCCTTCGGGACTTAGCCCGGTTATAGTAACTCGCACAAATGCCTTCGGGTCTTAGCCTGGATATAGTAACTCGCACAAATGCCTTCGGGTCTTAGCTCGGATATAGTAACTCGCACAAATGCCTTCGGGACTTAGCCCGGTATAGTAACTCACACAAATGCCTTCGGGACTTAGCCCGGATATAGTAACTCGCACAAATGCCTTCGGAGCTTAGCCCGGAATTAGTCACTAGCACAAATGCCTTCGGGACTTAGCCCGGTTATCATCCAAATATCCATGCACATATCAATAAATCATGACACATCTATATTTCATTTTCATAACTAGAATTCAAACACAAGTCACTTATCAAGCATTATCATTTTCAGCTCAAAAGCTACGTACAAAGGGCATGATTTTGATTTGCTTATAACATAATCTAATCGAATCAAAATCTAAGTTTCATTACTCGAAAACTTACCTCGGATGTTGTCGAACGATTTTGACGGCTATTCGATCACTTTTTCCTTTCCCTTATCCAACTTTGGTCCTCTAAGCTCTTGAGTTAATTCAAACAAATTTAACTTATTAAAGTCTCATTATGCTAGCTTATGGCCGAATATGACAATGAATTTGATAGGTCATATGGCCACCTCTAGCTCAAATACAAAATGGTCATACGCATTTTTAATCACATTAAGCAATTTAATACCATTAATCTAACATTTCCTCATGTGCACCTTTATGACCGAATACACATATCATTAACCCAATATCAATTGACGAAGCACTTTAACAAATTCTCTTTAACTATACACACATTCGGCAATGACAAAGACAATTTAGCAAACCTTTAAACTTTCACTTATCACCTCAAGCCGAACCATCAAAATGAACTAATTATAATTACATAGGTACTACCAAAGCCGAAACCTATGCATACTATTATTCCTTATGCCCAAACCAAAGACCACATTCGGCACTTTCATCCACCATTCTATCAAGCATGTAATATTCAAACACAACCAAACTCACATTCGCCCTAGCTCATAACAAGGTAGCCGATTCTTTTCCTTAGTATCTAATGCTCACCTATGATTCTTTTTATAGTTCAAACACTCATCTATCATCATTCACCTAACTTGACATGAAACAACAAAACTCACCATTTCTCATCCAAATAACATGAACAACAACCATTTCTTGAACATTTTCTCATGACCGATTGCTCATGTTACCAACAAGATTCAAAATTTGAACATGGGCTAACTAAGGGACTTAGTAACTAGCTTAATACATTCAACAATTTCAAAAGCTACCATGAATTACATACCTTGTTCAAGACTAGAAGGAGTGGCCGAATATTTTACTTCCCTTTCCCCCTTCTTCTTAGCATTTTCGGCCAAGGATGTTAGAAGATGAACATTTTTTTTTCTTTGTTTTCTTCCTTCAATTCACGGCAATGGAGGGGGGGCATGGATGAGACAACTTTGTTTTCATCACCCCTCCCTTTTTCATTACTTAATTACTAACCCTTTATTTTATTCTTTCTAACATAACACACTAACACAACATGTTCACAACATGTTTCACCCCATAGCATGGCCGGCCACTAGCTCAAATTTTGGGTAATTTGACATGCAAACCCATCATTTTCATAACATGCATTAATAGGCCACTTTACATTTGCCTAGCACTTTTCTAAATTTTCTCACATAAGTCCTATTTAATAAAATTCACTTACAATTAACAAAATTCAAACATGAAATTTTCACACATGCATATATACATATAATAAGCATCAACTATGACGGTTAATTATTTTTATGACTCGGTTTAGTGGTCCCGAAACCACTTTCTGACTAGGGTCAATTTAGGGCTGTCACAACTCTCCCCCACTTTAAGAAATTTTCGTCCCCGAAAATCTTACCGGTAAATAGGTTTGGGTATCGTTCTTTCATAGAGTTCTCGGGTTCCCAAGTAGCTTCTTCCATCCCATGTTTGAGCCATAACACTTTCACTAAAGGAACCTTTTTGTTTCGCAACTCTTTCACTTCACGAGCTAGGATACGAATCGGTTCTTCTTCATAACTCATATCGGGTTGAATTTCAACCTCTGATGGATTTATTATGTGCGATGGATCAGATCTATAACGTTGAAGCATCGAAACATGAAAGACGTCGTGAATCTTTTCAAGTTCAGGGGGCAAAATCAATCTATACGCAACTGGACCGACTCGTTCAGATATTTCATATGGCCCGATGAACCTCGGACTCAATTTGCCCTTACGCCCAAATCTGAGTATCTTTTTCCAAGGTGAAACTTTAAGAAACACTTTATCTCCCACCTGATACTCAATGTCCTTTCGTTTCAAATCCGCGTACGACTTCTGACGATCTGATGCTGCCTTCAGACTTTCACGAATTATTTTTACTTTCGCTCAAAGATCTTTAATCAAATCAACTCAAAATTTTAGTTTCACCAAGCTCGGTCCAAAACAATGGTGTACGGCATTTTCGACCGTACAAAGCCTCATAAGGCGCCATTTTAATGCTTGACTGAAAACTATTGTTAATAAGCAAACTCAATCAAAGGTAGATACCGCTCCCATGAACCACTAAACTCGAGGATGCAACATCTCAACATATCCTCAAGTATCTGAATTATCCGCTCGGATTGACCATCGGTTTGGGGGTGAAAAGCGGTGCTAAAATGCAACTTGGTACCCAAAGCTTCTTGCAATTTCTTCCAAAATCGTAAGGTGAATCTCGGATCTCTATCCGACATAATAGAAATAGGTACCCCGTGTAATCTCACAATCTGAGAAACATACAATTCATCTAGTTTATCCAGTGAATAATCCGTACGTACAGGAATAAAATGGGCCGACTTGGTCAGTCTATCAACAACAACCCAAATCGCATCTTTCTTACTTGTCGACAATGGCAACCCAGACACAAAATCCATCGTGACTCGATCCCATTTCCATTCGGGTATCATGATCGGCTGAAGTAAACCCGTAGGTACTTGATGTTCCGCCTTCACTTGCTGACATACTAAGCACTTCGAAACGAAATAGGAAATGTCTCGTTTCATACCATGCCACCAAAACTGACATCTCAGATCATTGTACATTTTCGTACTCCCCGGGTGAATTGACATTCGTCTACAATGAGCTTCGTTCAGAATCGTCGAAATAAGTTCTGAATTTCTTGGAACACACAAACGACTTCTGAACCTCAAACAATCGTCATCATCAATTTGAAACTCTGATTCCATATTCGAAACACATTCAGCCCATTTTGCAACCAGTTCATCATCGACTTTCTGAGCTTCACGAATTTGATGAATCAACAATAGTTTGGCCTTTAATTCTGCCACTAACACATTGTCGGATAGAACAGACAAGTGTACATTCATCGCTCGTAAAGCAAACAGTGTTTTACGACTTAAGGCATCCGCAACCACATTAGCCTTTCCCGGGTGATAGTCAATGACAAGCTCATAATCTTTCAACAACTCGAGCCAACGTCTTTGTCGCAGATTCAAGTCTCTTTGAGTCATCAAATATTTGAGACTTTTGTGATCCGAATATACATGGCACTTCTCACCAAATAAGTAATGTCGCCATATTTTCAAAGCGAATACGATGGCAACCAGTTCGAGATCATGGGTTAGATAATTTTTTTCATGTGGCTTCAGTTGCCTCGACGCATAAGCTACAACTCGACTTTCTTGCATCAATACACAACCCAACCCAAGTAAGGATGCATCACTGTAAATGACGAACTCTTTGCCTGATTCGGGCTGCACTAGTACTAGAGCTTCCGTCAAATGAGTTTTCAATTGATCGAAACTTTTCTGACACTTTTCCGTCCATTCAAACTTAACATCTTTTTGAAGTAGTTTTCGGATGTTATATCCGGGCTAAGACCCGAAGGCCTTGTGCGAATGGTTATATCCGGTTAAATCCCGAAGGTACGTGATTCGGGAATGAGCGATCTTGCTGTAAAAAAATTTCAGTTAATACGCTTGTAAAGTCCCAACAATGAGGTATGTTTCGTATGTGCATTGGAATAGTCGATCCCTGTAACATGGGAGACTTTAACTAATAAACTGTACTAATTGGCCCAACCAAAAATTCTAGAAAAAAATCTATAGATGGACATATGAGTCTAGTTTCAGGGAAAAATTACGAAACTGATTTTCGAGTTATGGAACTCAAGATATGATTTTTAAGGATAAGTGACGCAGCTTAGCCAACCGCTCGAAATTTTAAATTGACTGTGAAAGTAAGGATTAAGCCGTTAACCCCATGTCCGACTCTGGCGACAGTCTCGGGTACAGGGTGTTACAATTTTATTGGTATCAGAGCTACGGTTTAGTCGATTCTAGGACTACCGTAATGTGTTTGGTCTAGCTATGCATGCCATTTTATGTGATTATTTGATAGTGTGGTGATTCTGACATTTGCAAATGTGTTTATCTATAGTAATGGATCCCGATCCTGACCGAGCGGTAGCTGATGATTTTGAGAGTGTAGTGCCTGCTCCCGCACAAGGGACAGCGCCGGCGGACTCTCAACCTAATGCTAGCAATCCGAATGAGGAAGCTAGACAAGCTTTCTATAGCGTGATGAATGATTGGTTCAACCAATACATTCGAACTAATACTACTGTTCCACAACCTCCATTCCCGACAAACACAACCCCGCACCTACAATACCTCCAAGAATCGACCAAATAAGGTCAAATAAGCCCCCTGTTGATAGAATTCGAAAACACGGGGCTACTGAATTTAAGGCTACGGATAGCGATGATGCCGAGCAAGCTGAATTTTGGTTGGACAACACTATTCAGGTACTCGATGAGCTATCTTGCACACCCGATGAGTGCCTAAAGTGTACTATCTCCTTGCTACGTGATTCTGCCTACTATTGGTAGAATACGTTGACTTCTGTTGTGCCCAAAGATCAAGTAACTTGGGAGTTTTTCCAAACCGAGTTTCGAAAAAAGTATATCAGTCAGAGATTCATGGATCAAAAACGGAAGGAATTTCTTGAACTTAAACAAGGTTCCATGTCGGTTACCGACTATGAACGAAAGTTTGTAAGGCTTAGCCGGTACGCTCGAGAATGCATTTCCTCAGAAGCCGTAATGTGTAAACGTTTCGAGGATAGACTGAATGATGATATAAAGCTGTATGTTGGCATTTTAAAAATCCGAGAATTTGTGGTACTTGTCGAGCGAGCTTGCAAAGCCGAGGAGCTCAGTATGGAGAAAAGAAAAGCTGATATGGGAGCAAAGGAGTTTCGTAAGAGGTCTTCAGGGAGGCCCTATCAACAGTCATTGAAGAAATTTAGAGATGATTTGGGCCGATCTAGAGACACTTCGGGTTTTTCTAGACGAGACCGTGATCGACCCCCTATGAGTGCACGAGTCACTTCAATCGCCAGTGTTGGAAATGACCGTCGAGACAGAGCGGAATGCCAGTATTGTGGTAAATGGCATTCGGGGAGTTGTAGGTTCCATGACCACTCCTGTTACAAGTGCTGGTCAATTGACCACTTTATCAAAGATTGCCCGAGGTTGTCTGAACAGAATGCAAATCAGAGTGGGAAACCGGGTGCTACCACTGCTCGGGGTAGACCATCTAGAAATACGGGCAATGCTAGTGGTGGTCAGAGAGGATCTAGGGATGCTACGACCAGATCTGAGGCTCGTGCTCCAGCTAGGACTAATGCTATACGCGCACGTGAGGATGCTTCCTCGCCAGATGTTATTACCGGTACTTTTACTCTCTTTGATACTAATGTGATTGCTTTGATTGACCCTGGTTCTACTCATTCTTATATATGTGAAACCTTAGCATCCAGTAAGACTTTACCTATTGAGTCTACCGAGTTCGTAATTCGAGTGTCAAATCCCTTGGGTCGTTACGTGCTTGTCGACAAAGTGTGTAAGAAATGTCCCCTAGTAATTCGAGGTTCCTGTTTTCCGACGGACTTGATGCTTTTGCCGTTTGATGAATTTGATGTTATTCTTGGTTTGGATTGGTTGACCGTGCATAATGCGGTTGTGAATTGCAAAAGCAAGACTATGGATTTGAGGTGCGCAAATAACGAGATGATCCGAGTTGAGTCTACGGACTTAAAGGGGTTGCCAGCTGTAATATCATCAATGTCGGCCCAGAAATATGTAAGAAAGGGGTGCGAAGCATACCTTGCGTATGTACTTGATGATAAGGAGTTAGAAATAAAACCCAAATTTGTGCCGGTGGTTTGTGAATACCCGGATGTTTTTCCCGAAGAATTACCGGGTTTGCCACCTGTTCGGGAGATAGAGTTTGGTATTGAGCTTGTACCTGGGACTACGCCAATTTCGATAGCTCCGTATCGTATGGCACTAACCGAGTTAAAAGAGTTGAAAGCTCAGTTGCAAGAATTAACGGATAGAGGTTTCGCTCGACCAAGTTTCTCACCTTGGGGTGCACCAGTATTATTTGTGAAAAAGAAGGACGGAACCATGAGGTTGTGCATTGACTATCGTCAGTTGAATAAAGTGACGATAAAGAATAAATATCCGTTACCGCGTATTGATGATTTGTTTGATCAACTAAAGGGAGCCTCAGTGTTTTCAAAGATAGATTTGAGATTGGGTTATTATCATTCTATGATTCGAGATTCGGATGTACCCAAAACCGCTTTTTAACGAGGTACGGTCACTACGAGTTCTTAGTGATGCTGTTCGGGCTCACTAATGCCCCTGCGGTATTTTTGGATTTGATGAATCGGATCTTCAGATAGTATTTGGACCAGTTCGTAGTTGTGTTCATTGATGACATCTTGGTCTATTCAAGAGATGAGACCGAACATGCTGAACACCTGAGATTAGTGTTGCAAATTTTACGGGATAAGCGTTATATGCTAAGTTCAAGAAATGTGAGTTCGGTTAAGAGAGGTTAGCTTCTTGGGTCATGTGGTATCTCAGATCGGGTATTCGAGTCGACCGAGCAAAATTTCAACCATACTTAATCGGAAGCCTCCGAGAAATATATTCGAGGTTCGAGCTTTTTGGGACTTGCGGTTACTACCGACGGTTTGTAAAGGTTTCTCGATGATAGCCACACCCATGACGAAGCTACTTCAAAAAGATGTTAAGTTCGAATGGACGGAAAATGTCGAAAAGTTTTGATCAACTGAAAACTTATTTGACTAAGCTCCAATTTTAGTGCAGACCAGCAAAGAGTTTGTCATCTATAGTGACGCCTCCCTACTTGGGTTAGGTTGCGTATTGATGCAAGAAGGTCGAGTTGTGGCCTATGCATCGAGACAATTAAAGCCACATGAGAAAAATTATCCGACCCATGATCTCGAATTAGCTGCCATCGTATTCGCCTTGAAAATATGGCGACATTACTTATTTGGTGAGAAGTGCCATGTATTTTCGGATCACAAAAGTCTCAAATATTTGATGACTCAAAGAGACTTGAATCTACGACAAAGACGTTGGCTCGAGTTGTTAAAAGATTATGAGCTTGTCATTGATTATCACCCGGGAAAGGCTAATGTGGTTGCGGACGCCTTAAGTCGGAAATCACTGTTTGCTTTACGAGCGATGAATGTACACTTGTCTATTCTACCCGACAATGTGTTAGTAGTCGAATTAAAGGCCACACCATTATTGATTCATCAAATTCGTGAAGCTCAGAAAGTCGACGATGAGTTGGTTGCAAAACGGGCTGAATGTGTTCCGAATGTGGAATCGGAGTTTTAAATTGATGATGACGATTGTTTGAGGTACAGAAATCGGTTGTGTGTTCCAAGAAATTCAGAACTCATTTCGATGATTCTGAACGAAGCTCATTGTAGTCGAATGTCAATTCACCCGGGAGTACGAAAATGTACAACGATCCGAGACGCCGCTTTTGGTGGCATGGTATGAAACGAGACATTTCCGATTTTGTTTCGAAGTGTTTAATATGTCAGCAAGTAAAGGCGGAACATCAAGTGCCTACGGGTTTACTTCAGCCGATCATGATACCTGAATGGAAATGGGAACGAGTAACGATGGATTTTGTATCTGGGTTGCCAGTGTCGGCAAGTAAGAAAGATGCGATTTGGGTCGTAGTTGATAGACTGACTAAGTCAGCTCACTTTATCCCCGTACGTACGGATTTTTCATTAGATAAACTAGCTGAATTATATGTTTCTCAGATTGTGAGATTACACGGGGTACCGATTTCTATTGTGTCGATAGAGATCCGAGATTTACCTCACGATTTTGGAAGAAATTGCAAGAAGCTTTGGGTACCAAGTTGCATTTTAGCACCGCTTTTCACCCCCAAACCGATGGTCAATCCGAGCGGATAATTCAAATACTTGAGGATATGTTGAGATGCTGCATCCTTGAGTTTAGTGGTTCTTGGGAACGGAATTTACCTTTGATTGAATTCGCCTACAATAATAGTTTTCAATCAAGCATTAAGATGGCACCTTACGAGGCCTTGTACGGGCGTAAATGCCGTACACCATTGTTTTGGACCGAACTCGGTGAAGGTAAAATTTTCGGAGTTGATTTGATTAAAGATGCTGAACAGAAAGTAAAAGTAATCCGTGAAAGTCTAAAGGCAGCCGCAGATCGTCAGAAATCGTACGCGGATTTGAAACGAAAAGACATTGAATATCAGGTGGGAGATAAAGTGTTTCTTAAAGTTTCACCTTGGAGAAAGATACTCCGATTTGGCCGTAAGGGCAAACTGAGTCCGAGATTCATCGGGCCATATGAGATATCCGAACGAGTCGGTCCAGTTGCGTATCGTTTTATTTTGCCCCCTGAACTTGAAAAGATTCACGACGTATTTCATGTTTCGATGCTTCGACGTTATAGATCTGATCCGTCGCACGTAATTAGTCCATCAGAGGTTGAAATTCAAGCCAATATGAGTTATGAAGAAGAACCGATTCGTATCCTAGCACGTGAAGTGAAAGAGTTGCGAAACAAAAGGGTTCCGCTAGTGAAAGTGTTATGGCTCAAACACGGGATAGAAGAAGCTACTTGGGAACCCGAGAACTCTATGAAAGAACGATACCCAAACCTATTTACCGGTAAGATTTTCGGGGACGAAAATTTCTTAAGTGGGGGAGAGTTGTGACAGCCCTAAATTGACCCTAGTCGGAAAGTGGTTTCGAGACCACTAAACCGAGCCATAAAAATAATTAGCCGTCATAGTGGATGCTCATTATATGTACATATGCATGTGTGAAAATTTCATGTTTGAATTTTGTTAATTGTAAGTGAATTTTATCAAATAGGACTTATGTGAGAAAATTTAGAAATGTGCTAGGCAAATGTAAAGTGGCCTATTAATGCATGTTGTGAAAATGATGGGCTTGCATGTCAAATTTCCTAAATTAAAGCCTAGTGGCGGCCATGACAAAGGGTGATGGGCAAAACATGTCATAAAACATGTTGTGTAAATGGTTTATGTTGGAATAAATAAAATAAGGAGTATGGGTAATAAAGAAATGGAAAAAGGAAAGAAGTGTGTGATCCCCCATTGCCGTGAGTTGAGGAAAGGAAACAAAAAAAAAGTGTGTTCATCCTTTTCATTTCTTTTGGCGAAAATTCTAAGGAAGAAAGAAGGAGTTCTTGCTCCATGTTTGGTTTAGAAGAGGATTAGGAGGAGGTTCAGCCATACTTGTATCAAGATTAAGGTATGTTTGATGTTGTGCCATGAGATTCATGCATGTTTTTAGTTGCTAGCTTGATGTTCTTATTAGCCCATGGTTCAAATCTTTGCTATGTCATGGGGATGGTATTCGCCAAGGTGGATTTTTGTTGATATCATTGCATGCTAAATGTGAAGCTTGTTAATGATGCATGTGATGGTGGATTGATAACTCTTGAATCTCCTTTTAGCATCCTTGAGTGAGACATTAAGTTCCTTGTTCAACCATGACCAAAATTGAAATGGTAAGGTGTTGTGATGCATTCGCCATGGTAGGATATAGAAGAGAAATAAGGTTGTTGTTAGATGAAGTAGAGTCTAACAAATGAGCTCGTATGTGCATTAGTTGCTAGATGGAGAAGAATCGGCTAGCAAGTTGTGTGCTAAGGCCGAATGTAATTTGGTATATTATGGGTAATGCATGTGTTGAATTAGTGTAAAGGAAGAGGATGCTTTAATAGTGTATATATGTGTATTAGCCAAGTTTTGAACTTGAAACAAATGGTGTTTAGTCAACACAAGTGACCATACTTGTAGAATGTATTAAGTGTTGCAATTGGCCTTAGCATAGATGTGTATGTTCGGCCATTGGTAGCCTATTGATGGCTTTAGCTTGACTTAGAAAATTCGCTAAGGGAAATATTAGCTAGTATGTTGAATTCGATTCGTGATTTCGTACATATGTGACTCTAATGTCTAATGTATATATGGGCTAAGTACCTTGAGCTTCTCTTTTGATGTTCGAATGAATTGTATTAAATTGTTGATGTGATTAAAAATGCGTATGATCATTGTGTATTTGAGCTAAAAGGTGGCCATATGACCTATCAAACTCCTTGTCATATTCGGCCATAAGCTAGCAAAATGAGACTTTGATAAGTTAAATTTGTTTGAATTAGCTCAAGAGCTTAGGGGACCACAGTTGGATAAGGAAAGGAAAAAGTGATCGAATAGTCGTTGAAGCCGCTCGACAACATCCGAGGTAAGTTTTGAGCAATGGAACCTAGATTATGATTCGATTAGATTATGTCACAAACAAATCAAAATCATGCTCTTTGAATGTGGCTATTAAGCCGAAACTTGTAAGTGTGATAAGTGTCTTGTGTTTGAGCTTTGGTAATGAAAATGAAACATGGATGTGTCATGATTTATTGATGATTGTGCATGGTTATTCAAATGATATCCGGGCTAAGTCCCGATGGCTTTTGTGTTAAGTGACTATATCCGGACTAAGATCCGAAGGCATTTATGCGAGTTACTATATCCGGGCCAAAACCCGAAGGCATTTGTGCTAGCGACTATATCCGGGCTAAGTCCCGAAGGCATTTATGCTAGTGATCATACCCGGGCTAAGACCCGAAGGCCTTGTGTGAGTGGTTATATCCGGTTAAATCCCGAAGGTACGTGATTCGGGAATGAGCGATCTTGCTGTAAAAAATTTCAGTTAATACGCTTGTAAAGTCCCAACAATGAGGTATGTTTCGTATGTGCATTGGAATAGTCGATCCCTGTAACATGGGAGACTTTAACTAATAAACTGTACTAATTGGCCCGACCAAAATTCTAGAAAAAATCGTAGATGGACATATGAGTCTAGTTTCAGGAAAAATTACGAAACTGATTTTCGAGTTATGGAACTCAAGATATGATTTTTAAGGTGACAGTGATGCGCTTAGCCAACCGCTCGAAATTTTAAATTGGATTGTGAAAGTAAGGGATTAAGCCGTTAACCCCGTGTCCGACTCGGCATGACAGCCTCGTGTACGGGTGTTACAGATAGTGTGGACGACTTGACTTCGACAATCCCGAGCCCGATAGTGATTTAACCAAAATCTATAAAACAGAGAATCAAAGAAATGGAGTAAGCATTTAATGCTTAGTAAGTTTTGAATAATGAAATTAGTTTCGGCTAAGGTATAACATTCATATGGCTAAATGGATAACTTCATATATGCACATTCTCATAAACATACTTACTTCACGCTTCAATCAATGTATTCATTCACAAGGTATCAAACCTAACTAAAGGCCGAAAATTCGTTAATCAATTGAACGAATACTATTTAAAACGAATCGACTTTTCCGATGCATATACGAAACATACCTCATCGTTTGGATTTTATGAGCGTATTAATTGAAATTTATAGCAAGATCACTCACTTCCAAACCCAAGCATCTTCGGGATTTAGCCGAATATAACTACTTGCTCAAATGTCTTCGGGACTTAGCCCGGTTATAGTAACTCGTACAAATGCCTTCGGGACTTAGCCCGGTATAGTAACTCGCACAAATGCCTTCGGGACTTAGCCCGGATATAGTTACTCGCACAAATGCCTTCGGAGCTTAGCCCGGAATTAGTCACTAGCACAAATGCCTTCGGGACTTAGCCCGGTTATCATCCAAATATCCATGCACATATCAATAAATCATGACACATCTATATTTCATTTTCATAACTAGAATTCAAACACAAGTCACTTATCAAGCATTATCATTTTCAGCTCAAAAGCTACGTACAAAGGGCATGATTTTGATTTGCTTATAACATAATCTAATCGAATCAAAATCTAAGTTTCATTACTCGAAAACTTACCTCGGATGTTGTCGAACGATTTCGACGGCTATTCGATCACTTTTTCCTTTCCCTTATCCAACTTTGGTCCTCTAAGCTCTTAAGCTAATTCAAACAAATTTAACTTATTAAAGTCTCATTATGCTAGCTTATGGCCGAATATGACAATGAATTTGATAGGTCATATGGCCACCTCTAGCTCAAATACAAAATGGTCATACGCATTTTTAATCACATTGAGCAATTTAATACCATTAATCTAACATTTCCTCATGTGCACCTTTATGACCGAATACACATATCATTAACCCAATATCAATTGACCAAGCACTTTAACAAATTCTCTTTAACTATACACACATTCGGCAATGACAAAGACAATTTAGCAAACCTTTAAACTTTCACTTATCACCTCAAGCCGAACCATCAAAATGAACTAATTATAATTACATAGGTACTACCAAAGCCGAAACCTATGCATACTATTATTCCTTATGCCCAAACCAAAGACCATATTCGGCACTTTCATCCACCATTCTATCAAGCATGTAATATTCAAACACAACCAAACTCACATTCGGCCCTAGCTCATAACAAGGTAGCCGATTCTTTTCCCTTAGTATCTAATGCTCACCTATGATTCTTTTTATAGTTCAAACACTCATCTATCATCATTCACCTAACTTGACATGAAACAACAAAACTCACCATTTCTCATCCAAATAACATGAACAACAACCATTTCTTGAACATTTTCTCATGACCGATTGCTCATGTTACCAACAAGATTCAAAATTTGAACATGGGCTAACTAAGGGACTTAGTAACTAGCTTAATACATTCAACAATTTCAAAAGCTACCATGAATTACATACCTTGTTCAAGACTAGAAGGAGTGGCCAAATATTTTACTTCCCTTTCCCCCTTCTTCTTAGCATTTTCGGCCAAGGATGTTAGAAGATGAACATTTTTTTTCTTTGTTTTCTTCCTTCAATTCACAGCAATGGAGGGGGGGCATGGATGAGACAACTTTGTTTTCATCACCCCTCCCTTTTTCATTACTTAATTACTAACCCTTTATTTTATTCTTTCTAACATAACACACTAACACAACATGTTCACAACATGTTTCACCCCATAGCATGGCCGGCCACTAGCTCAAATTTTGGGTAATTTGACATGCAAACCCATCATTTTTCATAACATGCATTAATAGGCCACTTTACATTTGCCTAGCACATTTCTAAATTTTCTCACATAAGTCCTATTTAATAAAATTCACTTACAATTAACAAAATTCAAACATGAAATTTTCACACATGCATATATACATATGATAAGCATCAACTATGACGGTTAATTATTTTTATGACTCGGTTTAGTGGTCCCGAAACCACTTTCTGATTAGGGTCAATTTAGGGCTGTCACAATTATAAATTCTAAAATTTTTATGGTAGAAATAAATTTGAGTTTAGTTTCAAAAATATCAAGAGGATCTTAATTTAGAATTCTGTAGCTCAAGATATAAATAATTTAGTGATTATGACTCAAGTGGACAGCTTTGATATGAACATAAGTAAATAATGGAATTATAGATAATATTACATATAAGCATGTTATATACATTAAGGATGTGGAATGGAGAGGAGGAGGAAAATATATGAATATTCAGCTAGCATGGGTTTACATTAAAAATGGCTAATTTACATGTTTTAGGCTTAGAGACTAAATTGAATAAAAGTAAAAGTTTAAAGGGTAATTTTGTAAAAATGACAAAAATGACAAAATTGCATGAAATGAATTGTTTTATTGTATAAATTAATATATTGTAAGAAATTATTAATATCAAGTGGGTTTAGAGCTTTAATTTTATTGTATGATGATATTATAAAGTGATTTTATTAAATATTGTTGTTAGGATCAATTCGTGAAAATGGTTAAAATATTAAGGTTTTGTATTAAATTTTTGTTTTATTAATGGTTTTATTATATCCTATAATATTTGGATAAATTATTAATTGAGAAAAATTAGTTGATTTGATAGATTAACTAGTTAAGGGACTAAATTGTAAAAGTTAGGGAAATTGTGTAAATTTGAAAAAATTGAAGGGTATAAATTGTGAAATGAATTAAAACTGAAATATATGCTAATTAATGAGAAATTTTATATTTTAGAACAAGATTTCGTAGATACTCGTGAAAAAGGAAAAATAGCGGAATAGTCCCTGAACTCCTACAATTATTACAATTCAATTCAGGTAAGTTTGTATGGTTAAACTATAATGTTTATTTATCAAATTTATGAATGATATTATCTACTTATTCATATCTATTGCTAAAAATAAAATTATTGTTAAATTATGAAATTGAATTAAATGTTCAAAACGAGTGGAACGCGGGATTGAGTACAATCGTTCTGTGGCAAAGGATGAATTGACGGATAAGACCATAACTGGGTTATGGAACTATGAACGTAAGACCATGGTTGGACCATGGCAATGTTTATATGTAATCCCATAGCTGGGCTATGGCATTAATGTAAAGGATGAATTGACGGAAAATATAAAGGATGAATTGACGGATAAGACCATAACTGGGTTATGGAACTATGAACGTAAGACCATGGTTGGACCATGGAAATGTTTATATGTGTAACACCCCTATCCCGTAACCGTTGTCGGAATAGGAAAGGGGTATTACCAGACTTGTAACTCATGTCAGAACAGTAAAATTTTAAACTTTTTCTTGAAATAAAGATCATTCATTTAGAGAAATGCTAAATACAGCCAGGGATAAAATTAAACTTCTATAAGTACACATTCAAAAGATGCCATTTTCGCATGGCTTATATACATTAACCAGAATATTATTCCGCTACTAGTCTATTCTATACATGCCATAAAATAATCCAAAACATAGCAGTACCAAACAGTGGATAGTGATAGTGTGACGAGTTGTTGACGATCCCCGAGCAAAGGCCAAATTTGATAATCTATAAAACAGAGAAACGTAACAACAGAGTAAGCTTTCAAGGCTTAGTAAGTCTTAAGTAAAACAATTAACTTTGCTGGATTAAATACATTTATAACTTACACAAAATCCAAGTGAAGTCTCGGTGGGCTTAATAAGCCTACACAAGTACATAATACATACCTGGCCAAATTAATGTGCTGAACATCCGTAATTGTTGATTTATTACTAAGTCGCTTAAGATTAGGCCTTACACAAATCATGTTTTGAAATGTCAAGATATATCACCATTCGGTCAAATAGATTAAACCCTATGTCTGCACATGTAATTCATCTATTTCATCCCAATTTAAGAGTATATACCCCTTCGCATTTAAAAACATCAATGCTACTTTTAGTTTAATCAGTCGAACTAAAACATAACACTATAATCACATTCGGTTTCCATATTTGGAAGCACATATTCATGTTTTCATCTTACATAAACAATTTGATAGAGTCAATACTCGTTGAATATAACTTATAACCATCTCATAAGTGATTCCCCAAGTACATTTGTAATACAAACGAAATCGAGTTCACATAGCAAGTAAGTATCACTTACCATATACTTAACCTTTGTACACTTACCGTTTCCATAGTTACCAATTACCAATTCAATCTTTCAATACCTCTAACCACTTAATCATATGCACTCATTTCGTGCACATACATAAATGTATATATGTATTTAGGAGCTTAGTTCTTTAGTTCATATTCACATTAATATTTCAAATAATCAAATCATGACAAGTATTAAAGTTCCGTATACGTATAAAAAGGACCAAACATATTCCTTATCACATATACATAAATGACCAAACGCAATCCATACCTTGTATTTGCACATCCTGCCGAATACAACTCAAATTAGTAAATTTTTATGAAACTAATTAAATCCTTATCTTAAAGATATACAAATGGTCTTTGGGTTGAAATAATTCAAGGCACTTAGCCATAGTCTGCTAGGTAAAAAAAAAATTCCGAATCCAGTTACCAGTACCAAGCCTGCGGGACTTTAAGCCCGGATATATCATCATAGTTAATTCACAAAGTTGTATACACATCAATTCACATACCTTCGATCTTTCCAACACGGAAACACATTAATGAGGTATCACTTCATTCGAACTTATTCGTATCTCAATATAGCTAGTCTCATTTCACAAGAGCCATTAGGCCACATCACGTAGTCAGCGAGTCTTAACCCGGATACTTTCCAAATTCCATGTATATTTAATCACATGTTACCACATTTCACACAAACTATCACCATTGTAATTCATTAACCTCATTCGAATATAAGCATATAGCATGTACCTCAACTTCATGTCATAATATCATTCGACTTTAATACATATTTATATATATATATATATATCCCTTTCAATAAACTTCCAACTAAATAAGAAAATACACACATGACTTACATTCTTCTCATGACAACCATTCGGCTAAACAACATATAAGTCACTACACCTTCAATTTATAAAACTATCAACACATATTACATATACATTGCTTACGTTTATAAAATAGGCATTCGGATAACTTGGACACATTTAAATTTTAGCCATTTTGGCCTCACCACCTATATATTTATCTTGTACATCAATTCAGCAATAGCTTATAAGCAACTCAATTAGTTTCATCAATGTTTACAACAAAATCACAGATTCACTACAAGCTGTTTTCTTGAACAACAATCATTAAATTATTTGTAAATGGAGCTACAAAACTCCAAATGAACTGTATTAAATTTTCTTCGAAAATAGACTCATATATCTTCTATCCATAAAATTTTCAGGATTTTTGGTTTGGCCAACCAAAACCAGAATTTTCTTAAAGTTTCCCCTATTTCACTGTTTGACTATACTGACCACTCTTCACTACGAATCAAATTTCTCATTGTACAGATTTCAAAATATGTTATTGTTTATTTCATTTGAAACTAGACTCATTAAGGAGTCTAAGAATATAAATTTTATCTTATAAAAATTTTTTTACTATTTATAACGATTTTCTAAAAACAGAACAGGGGATTTCTGATTCGTTCTGACACTGTCACACACAACTTTAAATATCTCTCTATAGGAAATTCCTTTGCTTGCACTGTTTATTTTATAAGAAACTAGACTCATTGAGCTTTGATTACATATTTTATTGAATCTCTAATTCCACTCCAAAAATTTATGGTGATTTTCAAAAATCACGCTACTGCTGCTGTCCTAAGCAGATTATTACAATTTGCTCTTAAATTTCCAAGTCCAAACACTTAAGAACTTACCTTTTGAGTTTACAACATATCATCATATATAAGTACTTCTTATTATCACATACAAATCATAATTTAAATATCACTTTTCTAATAACCAATCGGCTAAGGCTCATAGAAGTAACTTATTCCTTATCATTTTACTATAGGTAATTACACCAATACATAGTCCCATCTTTACCCGTATTCCATATCATTCTTCATTATAACTAAACTTATATGCTAGAAACTTACCTTAAGAGTTGTCGACAACTATAATTCTACTGACTATTCGCTTAGTTTTGCCTTCCCTTTTCCGACTTTTGTCCTTGATGCTCTTGAGCTAATGATTAACAAATTTACAAATTAAAAAATTCTACCATGACAATTATAGCGAATAACATAGACTAAGAAATTAATGTACATATAAAACGTATACATATATAATTAGCTCAACCTTCAATAATTCAATTTGCTAATTAAAACATAGAAATTTATAACCAATTCAAAATTCATTAACAATGGCGAATATCAAAAGGGCTATCAAAGGACATCATCAACTAACTAACAAGCTTCAATTGTAATTCAAAACTTAAGTTCACATTCGCCATTATAAGCAAAACAACCATTCAAAGCTCACTTCAATTATTTAACAAATAATACTAATGTTTAATACTATTTCCCAATTTGGTATGAGTTACCGAATGAAATTAAACTCCTAATTCATGCACTAAAATCACATTCGCACAAGCAAACTTCATTTCAATTATGCCACTCTTAAACTTATCC
Organism: Gossypium arboreum; assembly: GCF_025698485.1. Classification (NCBI taxonomy): domain Eukaryota; kingdom Viridiplantae; phylum Streptophyta; class Magnoliopsida; order Malvales; family Malvaceae; genus Gossypium; species Gossypium arboreum. The sequence goes on from NC_069075.1 coordinate 127,787,037, forward strand.
ATAATACCCTAAGTTCATTTAGTAGCTAGGCAACAATTATACAAAACAACAAGCATTTAACAACAATGTACTTAACCAATTCCTTAAGCATACATTCGGCAATATATATATATATTAATGACTAAAACACTTAGGCCAATTCTAAAACATCCATAAATCTTCATAATAGCACATGTAACTAGCTCAAATCTCAAACCATCTAATATACTATCAAAATATATATAATATTACAACCAATTTACCATTCCTTAATATGACCGAAGGTAAGCTTTACATGAACTTTGAAAATCCTTACAAACATCACTTATTTCTTAAAATTAAAACTCAATTCTACCAATTCAAAACTCCATTCAGCAATTAAACATGAATTATGAGCTTTAAAACAAAATTTCTACATTTCTCTTACATGGTCGAATGCCCTATGATCACTTAATCTAGAATTAAAATCATGGGTTATCTACCACATGTCATTAACAACCAAATTTCATAATCAATTTGACAAAAATCACATTACATACCTTTAGAATTAGATCTATGCATATGGCCGATTATTTGAGCTTCACTCCCTTATTCTTTCTTTACCACGGCAATGAAGAAGAAGAATGAACCAAACTTTGTTTTTTTTTTTCACCCCAAAATATTTTATTTATCTTTTCTTTATAAATTAAGGCCATATAATATTAATATACTTACTTAAATTCATTTTCTATGCACCGTAATCATTATGGCCGGCCACTACTTCTCAAAATGGGGTATTTGACATGCAAGTCCCCATTTTGAGAATCATGCACTAATTAGTCTTCAAATTAATTCATCACTTTTTTCTTTTTTTTTTTGTTTCTCACATAAGCCCTTTGACTAAAATTCACATTCAACTAACAGAATTTAAGCATCAAAATTTCACACATGCACTATCACACATAGTAGATATGAATTTTAATATTTAATAAATTTTATAACTCAATTTTGTGGTCCCAAAACCACATCTCGACTAGGGTCAAATTAGGGATGTCACAATATATAAGACCATAGCTAGGCTATGGCATTAATGTAAAGGATGAATTGACGAATAAGACCATAACTGGGCTATGGCACTATGAACGTAAGACTATGGTTGGACCATAGCAGTGTTTATATGTAAGACCATAGCTGGGCTATGGCATCCTGATGATAAGACCATAACTGTGTTATGGCGCTATGAATGTAAAGGATGAATTGATGGAAAATGTAAAGGATGAATTGACGGCAAATTACCCAAGTAAACCGAGGTTCAACATTTTTTGTGAACTTTCGCGTTTACTTTTCATTTAGCTCTCATAAGCTTCTGTTCAGCCTTCGAGCTTCTAAAAATGATGTACTCATATCTGTAAGTTGTTCCTCAAATGGTAAGTTATCGGGAGTTGTCTTGGATGATATATGTATATAAAGAAACAGTAAAAGATGTTATGTATCATGAAATATGTGTGTATATATATATATATATATATATATCAATATCTTGATATATTGATATATGAAAATTATGTAAGTCGAGATGAGTAATAAATTCAAGTGTGACATGTTGAGATAATAAGGTTATTGATGTTGAAATTATATGAATTATGTTCAAGTACGCTAACAAGTTTTGTTGTTCGATGTTTAGATAAGTGCTAGATTACTGGTTGAATGATAATATGTTTAATTATAAGATGCATTGAAATGGTAAGTGCTCAAATGAAAATATGTTTGTGCTCATGAAAGAGTGGTAAGATTTAAGTTGTGCAATTTCTTATGAAATGAGTTATCATGTGATTAATTCGAAAAAAAAATCTATGTTTAAATGCAGTAGCTTGTAGCTATGGTTGAATGATATGCTTATGACTGGTGTGTTATGCATATGGAATGAGTGTGAAAAGTAAAGAATGCAAATGAAAATAAAGAAATTTTGGAAGAGTTAAAGTTGTTTAAGATCCTACTATGCTAGAAATAATATGTATAAGTGATACTGTAGATTTATTCACTTAGTGAGTTGTTAAATATAACTTCATGAGTATTGTGGTATTACTATTGGATTATTCTTGATATGTTTTAAATTTCATATTTGAAAAGAAGTATTATGATTAAAGTTATATGAGCTTACTAATCATGCATTGCTTATGTATTTGTTTTCCTTTACTTTTCAGATTATCAGGAGTTCGATTGGGTTGGAAGCTTGTCAGAGCTATATCATACTATCCATCGGTTCTATCGATACTTTCTAATGTTTTGATTTTTTTTATAACAGCATGTATAGGTATTTTGTTTAATGATGGCCTATTTTCATCCACACGGGCATGTGTCTCAACCGTGTGTGATACACGGCCAGGTGACACGGCCGTGTGTCCTCTGTATCTTAAATTTGCACAAAACAGAATGCTCACACGACCTAGCACACGGGTGTGTGACTTGCCCGTATGACCCAAGTCAGTATACTCACACGGGCATGGACAGGTTGAGACACGACCGTGTGACCCCTGTAGTGTTGAAAATTTTAAATATTTTTCGAAAAATTTTCTGAGTCTTCGACTTGGTCCCTATTTGTATCTAATACATAATTTGGACCTCGAGGGCTCGTTTAAGGGACAATATGTATTATTTTTATTGGTTTCTAATATGAATGCTAGATGAAATGAAATATCTGATAATTAATTTGTAAAATACAATAATGTTCCATAACCCTATTCCAATGATGGATTCGGGTTAAGGGTGTTACACTTTTTCTTCGCATGTGTCTTAGCTTTCAACTCATATTATAATGCACATAAACTAATTTTTGAAGCTTTTTATGCTTGAGCTTATTTCTCTTCTTTTTATGGATCAAACTAAAAGTACTCCAATTACGCGCACAATTTGAAGATAAAGTTGTTTGACTCAAAACTTTGATAGTAATGCATTGAAGTTGAAGTGCACAACTTCCATAATTAACCCACCATTCAGCTTAAAAAAACATAAATAATAGGATACAATTCATAAAGTATTCATAAATATATCTTTATTATCTATAAAATTATAGAGGTGAAATTCTTTTTTACCAAGATTAGTCTTCAGAATTGCAACTTGGGCTAATGGTGTTCCAAAAGAATCCATTTTATGTCAATATAGCAACAACTAATAATAAATAAATTAGTAGTTACAACATGATAATTTTGTAAGTTTCTTTAAAAATTTAAGTATATAAATAAATACCTGGTCCATTTCCAAAACTTGATCATTCATGTTAGGCTCTATCCTTTGTATAACATTTCTAACCCCATTAATGGTTTCATTAAGCACATCACTTGTGGAATTGCCTCCATATAAAAATTACAGATTTAATAAATATCCTATATAAAAATAATATAATAAATATCTAAACAAAAAACTTCACAATTTAAAAAGTTAAAAGTTTTACGACATACTAGTAAAATGTAAATCACTGTGAAGTTGATTACTCCATCTCCTATCAATTATTTCCCAATATTTCTTGTAATAGAGGCAATCTTTTTGAATTACCAACTTTGCTTTATCCATAGCTTCATAAATAAAACCCATAGTTGGTTTTTCATCACCATCACACATCCTTAATACTTTAACCAACGATTCTTGGATTTTTAGGACATCAACAATCTTTTTACAAAACTGGCTGGAGTTAATGACTTCCATCATGTCTAATCCAGTTGGTTTTCTTGCATTTATGGACCTTCTCTATCCTGAAGAATTCACCATTTCTTTTAGTGCTTGTTTGCTTCTAACAATACTTTCCAAAGCAATGAAATTGGTAGCAAATCTAGTAATCCCAGGTCACAAGAGTTCTCTTCCCTGGGTCTATCTCTTCATATAATCAATCGTCCATGTATGCTCGTATATTAAAGAAGTAATCTTTTTTTCTTCATTTAAGACACTTCTCACACTTTTTCTGTTACCAATTTCTTCTAAAATAAGATCCAAGCAATGAGCAGAACATGCTGACCAATACAAATGCCTTCTCTTTTGCTTCAACATTTTACCACCAGCTTTGATCGCTGCTTCATTATCTGTAACAAATTGAACAATAAATTCTTCACCAATTTCATCCACCATTTTATCCATTATATTAAAATAATACTCAGTAGTATGAGAGGTAACACTGCTAGCATCGACTTTTTAAAAATAGTACCTTTAGGACTATAAATCAAGAAATTGATTATATGTTGATTTCTAGTCCCTTTCCATCCATCACACATAATGGTCACACCTCTTTCTTCCCAGATAGGCTTAAAGGCATTCGCCTATTCTTGTATTTCCTTATACTCTTTTTCCAAATACACTCCTGTCACCTCATAAGCTGAAGGGCCCGTAACTGATTTTCCAACTTCAGCTGCAACTTGAAGTACAGGCTGTAGAAATGGTGACTCTGCAATTCTTGCAGGTAAAGCTTCATGCAATATTAACTTTGACATTGTTTTCCCCAACTTTGCTTTTTCATTTTTCAAGAAGCTTGTAGTGAGTTTTAGTTGCTTCAAACTTTTTGATCTTTCAAGAACAGGATCCATATTTGCTAATCTAGCTCCATGAGAGTTAAAATTAGTCCACTGATGTTCCCTCCCACTTATTTCCGAATTATGGATACTGAATGATCTGCTAAATACTTGAGTTTCAGAACTACTACCTCCCCCAGTTTCATAAACTGAATCTTGACCAGTTCTTGCTCTTCAACGTTGTTTTTCTTCCCATTCATTTTTGAATCTTATACTCTCACGTCTTACAATAGTTAACTCCTCATCATCAGCATCACTATCACCATAATCTCCAATGATCTCCTAATCTTATTCTTTCCTCCAATTCTTCTTTTCTCCTCTGCTTCACAATTTTTTCATTATGATATTCATTAAGCTGTTGAGCAATGTTTTTTCTAACTTCTATCGAGACATTTAGACAAGGTGCTACATTCCCTTTTTTTTTGCTGCCAAATGCTCTTTCAACCGTGTTATTCCTCCTTTGATAACTCTTTCAAAAAATTTGCATTTAACATTATTACGACCACCTTCAACAGGTTCTCCCCACCTCCAACCATAATCATCACTAGATGCTTCAACTTCTTTACTTCTCGAACGTGGCATTTTTTTTTTATAGCTGCACATAAATCATTATTATTCATTACATGAGATCAAACCAGATAGTAAAATATTGAAAAATAAAATAATAATTATAAAACTTAAAACTAATAATAAAAAAATTGTATGTAAAAGAAAAGTATGTGTATGCCATTCAAATCCTAAAGTAATCATAAATAAAGCTTTACCCGATAATCACTACTAAGAAAAAAGTGGTAATAGACATGAAATTTGTTAATTTAATGCAAGTATAATGTGGAAGTCTGTTAAAAGTTCCAATGATCAAACAACTTTCATAATGTTCCAAGGATCAAATAAGGATGCTTCATAAGTTAAATATTTGTTATTATTTAACATCAATTTTTTCTTTTTTGCTAAGTCTAAAAATATTCGAATGTTTTATCCATATGATTTCATATTTTGGATAATTTGAAAGTTTGTTGCGGCGTTGCGGTGTTGAGGTGCAATATATTGGATGTTGCGGCGTTACGTAACGGCTTCAGACCGCAAAAGTCGTGACGCGGTTCTCTCATCATGTTGCGCCAATGTTGCGTCACGGAGACCTTCAAAACCATTACGATGCAGCCGTTACACTGCATTGCGGCCGCAATTTAATACCATGGCTGCATGAGCCTCACTTGCACTCTTTTACAGTCAAGAAGATCTTTACTAGTTGATACCCCGCCAAAATTATGACCATATTGTCTAACAATGAAAAAACGTCGATATTTTAACTGATGAGACAACTATATTGAGGAATTAAGCTTGTTTATGCTGCCTTTGACATGTTTGGTTGATTCGGACAAGAAGAACAAAACATGAAGAAGACTACAATTTTCCGGGACTAGTGAATCATGTTTATAGTATCAACAAAGCACAAATATAATACACAGACACAAACATATATATGGGAACCAAGCATGGGTATTGAGCTATCAATCAAGAAAAACAAGGTATGGGTATTGAGCTATTAAAATAAAACTGTGTTACTTTCACAGACGAATTAACAGTAGCCTATGTTCTGGTCTGGCCTGTCTGATACAAACAATGTGTATATAACACTGTAGGCAGCCACATCGAGTTACCTAGACAAAAGGATTATATAATCAATGATCCAAAAAATATAAAGTATGTGTTGAAGAACACGTTTGATATCTACAGCTTTTGAGTCATCAGCTTTTCTGAAATCAGAACTCCACGGTGCCGGAAAATTCAGGATACACATATAATATCCGGACAACCTTCCTCAAATTCTCATCAGTTTATGAACACCAATTTACATGAATTTACAAACTGCCCATGCATCCTATATTCCCTGGTTGTTGTTAACTGCTTCTGGCATATAATCCCTGGTTGCACCCCAAAAACACTTGCTTGAGCAGGAAACACAGATGACGAATTGTATTTCTTCAACACCATTTGGCTTCTTGCTTTAGAACTAGATGATCCATTTTGTTCATTCATGGCTACCCCAGGCATCTGCAAAACATTAGAATAAGAAGCACTTAGGCTTTGTTTCTTGTACATCTTCTCCATAACCTCTGCTGGTATGTCATCTTTAGTATTCGACGCAATTCCTCGATCTACATTTTTTATGATTCTTCTTGCTTCATTTAGTAAACCAATGGCACGCCAAGCATCCGCTACTAGCTGTATGGTGCTCCTCTCAGCAGAGATACCCTTCTCTTTCATAATCTGCAGGAGTTCTTCAGCTTTCCATGGCTGTTTTGCTTCCCCATATCCCCATATCAGTGTCTCATAAGTAGTCAAATTGGGGGTAACGCCAATTTCACACATTTTCTCATAAACTCTGGCTGCATGATTCATTTTTCCAGCAGTGCACCACCCACTAATGACAGTTGTGAAGATTACAACATTTGGTTGCACACCAAATTTGCCCATGGAGTTGAGGAGTGACTCAGCCTCTCCTGGCTCCCCAGCACGAATATAACCTTTCGCCAGGATGCTAAATGCGTGGACATCAGGTTCTATACCAGCCTTTACCATATCATCAAAGATCTCCTGGCATTTGTCCATCAGCCCTCCTGAGCTCCAGGCATTCATAATCGTACTAAATGTTATAACATCTGGTTTGACCCCGAATTCTTCCATCAGTGTTAGTGCCTGCCAAATTATGCTTCTTGTTAGCAAATAGTAACAAAAGAATAGGGTAAAAAAGGTGATTTCAAATGCCATACAAGCGGCTAACAGAACCATGTGAAGCCTGTGTTTAAAATTTCCCAAAATTGGGACAGATCAGGTATCTTTTATTCTACTTGGTCCTACTCTTATCATTTTAAAATTGGGACAGAACAAAAAAGAATTCCTAGTGCATGATTCCACTCGTATTTAAGCTCTTTGAACATGTTATAATTGACTAGATGAAAGAGAAGAGTTCTTTTGGGAGAAAAAAAACAACTAAGGCTGAAACTCACCTCATCAACTCCGGTTGTATCTGTAACATCTAGAAAACCTTTTACCAGAGAGTTGAAAACAACAAGATTTGGTTGAACTCCTAGCTCCTTCATCCTGTACACAAACCTCAAAGCTTCTGTCATATTACCTTCTTTACAATATCCAGTCACAATGATACTGCAAGTACGCACATTGGGAGCCACTTTGTTGTTTTGCATCTCAAATATCATCTGTTCTGCCCTATAAGTCTCCCCAGTCTGAGCATAGGCTCTTGCTATTGTATTGTAAGTGACAACATCAGGATGCATACCAGATGCTACCATTCTATGCACCACATTCCATGCTTCTTCTATGTTCAGTTTGTTGCACCATGCTCTAGTTAGAATGTTGTATGTTCTATCATTTGGTTGGACATTTTCATCCTGCAACATTAACTCTAGTAATTTTGAAGACTCTTCAGCCTTTCCAATATTTCCATATCCTTTCATAAGGGTATTAAAAGTACTGGTTGTAGGCTTACATCCACTCTTCTTCATTTTCTGAAAGATTTTCATTGCTTCTTTCACATTTCCAGACTCCGAAAAGGCATTGATCATAGCATTGAAGAGAATAGAATCAGGCTTCATGCCATTCTCTTCCACTTTGGAGATAAGTAAAATAATGGACTTGTAACGTTTCAGGCGGGTTAATGCAGACACAAGAGCCGTGTAGGTCACAAGAGTTGGTTTATGTCCTTCTTCTGTTAAGCTGTTGAAAATAAATTGAGCTTCTTGAGGCCTCCCCTTCTCAATCAAAATGTTCATTAGTTTTGTTCTTGCACGAACAGTCTGGCAACTGTTGTTTCCTGAGCAAACAATGCATTTGGAGCTAACTTCAGAATCTGCAGAATCTGTACCTGGATGTGATTGTTCCTTCTCATCAACATGTGATACCTGTGACATTCAAAGCTATCATTATGTGATCATTGCTGTACATATGATGAAAATGGGCTGATTTACTGTGAAGAGATCCAAGATAAAAAATTTGAACTACTATAAAATCTTTTATCAATCTGAACAGCATCATTCTCGAGTTAATTACCATTACAGAAAGAAACATGAAAATATGGAACCAGGGTGCAAATTCTTTAGTAAAGAACTTGATCTATTAGAGAAACATTGATTTCCCACTCTGAGGCAGGTATGAAGGAAGCATTAGTTTTCACTTTCGCAATAGTTATTTAAAGTATAACTTATTAAGTGTACGAATTCAATCTAACTAGTAGACTAGGACCAAGTTCTTTAGCAAAGACCACTCCTTAGGCTTCAGTAATACATGTCAATGACTCATCAAAAATGAAATTGAACAATATCCCAATTTTCTAATTTAGCCAATTACAATTACAGAATAAACAAGTTGAAGCAACAATACCACAACTGCTGAAGCTTTGACTGGCTTCTTGCTCATGATTGTTCCCTCCTGATGCTTACCCATGGCAATGGACCTCCTGTTGGTCACACTGTCCAAAGTTTCTTCTCCGCTTTTTACCATCTAATAAACCAGACTTGACCTTTTTTCAGATTGGAGATTATCATTTCCAGGCCATATGGAACTTGTTTTCTGACTCAATTTCCTCTGCTTGAAGGTTAAGCCTGAAGAACCTATCCTAAATAGAACCAGAGAGGAATGCAGAAAAATCAACATGTTATGCATCATTAAAATAAGTGAAGCAAAGAACGATTTTCAGCAAGAAGTAGGTTTGCCTGACGGTACCAAAAGGAAACTCTAAGAATAGAAGAACCACATGAGATGATTCTTAAATACAGAAGATTCTTAAATACACCCAACTTAGTCCATGAAAGTGAATTTTAAATGTGTAGAAGGAACAGTAAAAGTGTACCAAATAGCATGGAATATAAGTTTGTAGCATTTTCAACTTTAAGCAGTTCTCTTTATGTGAACACCTTTAAACTAAGGTTAGTTTCCTTGAAGTGCCAAGTACTGAAGATTCTGGCAAGTTTTATGTTCCACTTTAGCAAAACCTGCTTGTACAGCCATTCTTCCCATTAAGTCAATGAATATATCTAGCAAGTCCATGCTTCTAAGTTCTAATAGCTCAAAGGTTGGACTGCCAGCAAATAAGAATCCAGTAATCTAGTCATCCTATTACAAACACACATAAGAGAAAATAAGAATGACAGGAGGCATTTGACAAATATCAGTACTTCAAAAATGGTATTCATAAAGATTCAAATATTCATCATAATTCTAACCACCCAACTCAGGTAATATTATATCATCCAATTCCAATAAAACATACTAACAGAGAGTCAGAGACATATGAGAACATAGGTTGAGAACACCCAATTCAACAGTCCACTCTACATTAATTCATGTTTTAGTCCACTAACTAATACAAAAAAAAAAAAGAGAGAGAGAGAACTCTAAAGGAATAGATTAAAATGCAATTACCATGCATCATCACAAGCAAAGTTCAATAAGCAAAACCAGACCCTGTGACTAAAATCAAATCCTGCAAATGTTTACAGATAGCAAGAATCTAGATTGAAACAAATAAACCAAAAAAAAAAAAAAGAACCCAAAACATTTGGAGAAGAGTTGATCATACCTCTAGAGAATTCGATGAAGGAGAAAAGGAGTTTGGTATTGCATGGTTAAGAGTAGAGAGATTTGAGAGTGTGTAAACATGCAGGCAGCCGAATAGAGTTGAAATAGGGAAGAAGTGTGTTGGAGTGTAGTGGGGAGTGGGTGAGTGGTGCTTGTATTTTAGACGTCCAACAGAGATTCTTATCCACAAAATATTATCACAAACAGATTCTGTGCAAGTTTTTGTAAAGGTTGTCAAATTTTGGTTGCCACAGTACTTTGTACATTATTTGTGGAACCAGATGCTGCCACGATAGCTTTTGCTCAAATGGCCAACATTTTAGAACATGGAAATTTTCTAAATAATTTATATTTATACCAAAGATGAGTCTTCCCCGACCAGAGATTAATGACCGACCAGAGATTAATGACTTTTAGTTTCCCTTTGTCTTGACTTTTATTAAAATTAAAACTTTAATAACTGAAATAAAAATTTAACACTTCATTTGCTTCTATGATCAGATCTTTGTTTCTGTCGCCAACATTTTCTCCGGGCAGACAAATTTAACGCCGGGGAAAAACGTCGACAATGTTGACGGTAAATCATCCGAGAAATAACAATGTATTCATAGCCTATAATGGGCAGGCATTCTCCGGAAATTCTTCAAACACAGAACTCCAACAAAATTTTATCCATTTTCACCTGTTTTGGAGAGATGAATGTGAATGAACTATAGCGTGGGTGTTCAGAACCTAGATATACACACATTAATCCAGCGTGAAAAGATGACCTTTTGCTCTTGCTTTTCAGTTTTCATTGATTGGAAACAAAAAAATGTCTTCCTTTTATTATGAATAGAAGAGAAAATATTTGGTAGATTGTTAATAGAGTTTTCATATGTTAATAACTGTTCCATAGGTATAATATAATAATTAAAAAATATATGGTAAATTTTTAAAGTTGTTTGTGGAATAAAAAAGTACACTATTAGTGTATCAAATACTAATCTTATATGTAACGTTCTCAAAACTCAATCGTAAATAATATGAAATAAAATCTTAACGAAATAAGGTATAAGATCAAAGAAAATAAAAGTTACAAAATATCAAAATAAAGTTAAATTAAGAAGCATGACATGATGTATTAAAGGAAATATCCTAAAATTGATATATAATAAAAGTAGTAATAAATTGAATAATATATAATTGATTTTTCGGTAAAATAAGAAAATGATATAAAGATAATAAAAGAGAATATTGAGGAGTATTGAAGAAATATTAATAATTAAGAAGTAGATTTTAGTATATTGATTTAAAGTAAGGATTAAAATGTAAATATGTGAAAAGTTTTTAACTCAAGTGTAAATATTCAAAATTTAGGGGATCGAAGTTTAAAAATGTGAATTTTGAAAGACCAAATGTGAAAATAAACCAATTTACTATGATGTGGAATTGGCATACAAGGACCAAATTGAATAGGTGAAAAATTTGAGGGACTAAATCATAATTTTACCAAATTAAGTGATGATTTAATGATGGAATTTTGAAATATCATAAAGAGTAAAATGGTCAATTAGCAAGAGGGAGGATTTTAGGACGTGATGATGATGTTTATAATATTTTTAATTAATTAATTAGTTAAATATTATTTTATTAATATTTTACTTAAATATTTATTATTATTTTATTTAGAAAATGGTAGTATAAAAAGAAAAGAAGGATGAAGGAAATTTATAATTCTCCCAACGTGAGTGAAAGGGTGAGAAAAAAAGTTTTTTTTTTACAATTTAGTCATTTGCCATGAAAACTTATCTTTTTATCCAAATTTTTTGAAATTTAGATATTAAAGAGTGAAGATGAAGTAGAGATTCTAGAGAATATGTTCATCAATTTAGAAGCAAGAAAATAGTAGATGAAAGTGGAGAAAATGAGAAGAAAAAGAAAGGAAAGTGGTGAAGATGATAAATGCATGGAAATGAAGAAGAAATGAAGAAATTCTTGACAAAGAGGTTAGTTTCATACTAATCCTACTTGTATTTCAATAGATTGAGTTAAAGATAATTTGAGTAAGATCTATGAAACATGTATTTAATCTAAATACTAGAAATAGAAAGTATTTGATGAAGAATAGAGACTTAAAACACTAAATTGGTAAGAGAGAATGTGATTTGTATGGTGAAAAGTACTAAGATTAAGAAATGAATATGTAATCTACACATAAACATAAGTGATTAAATTTTATAGTAATCAAAAATATGACAATTATGTGTGATTCAATGAAAGATAGTGTAAAGAATTGTGGAAGAAAATATTTTCATCAAAAGCAGTTTGGATAGCAGTAGTAATTTTAAATTTGAAAATTCACCAAAAAATTATAGAAATTTAGTTACAGATTGAATTAAATATGAAATTAAATTTTATTGAGTCTAGTTTTATATGGAAGAAATGGTGAAAGAAAAGAGGTTTTATATTTTGAGATATATTAGTTTTCGTGAAACAAGGTCAGACTAGATTTGGGTTCCCCTATTTTGACTTTGGAAAATCATAAAAAAATTATAAAAAAATTATTATGGGTTTAAATTTATACTTTTAAATTCTTAATGAGTCTATTTTCAAGAGAAACAAAAGGAAACATCATCCGAACCTTGTACTAAGAGATAATTAATTTTTAGTAAAGAAAGGTCGAAGCTGTCAAGCAGCAGAACATGAGAAAATTTGAAGAATTTACTGTACTAATTGGCTAAATTATAAATTCTGAACTTTTTATGGTAAAAATATATTTGAGTTTAGTTTTAAAAATATCAAGAGGATCTTAATTTCAAATTCTTTAGCTCAAGATATAAATAATTTAGTAACTATGGCTCAAGTGGACAACTTTAATATGAACACATAAATAAATAGTGGAATTATAAATAATGTTACACATACGCATGTTATATACTAAAAGCTAATGATTATAATAAATACATACATAAAGTTTGTGGAATAGAGAGGATGAGGAGGAAAAATATATATATAGTAGATGATTTTGAAATGTTTCAAAAAGGTTGTGAGTGATGGAATGATTAGTGCATGTGAATATGTTTAAACGAATTGATAAAATAATAAGTGAATAATTGTTAATTGATGTGAGATTGAAATCTTTGTTAAAATTTTATGAAGAATTAAATTGATTGGCATAATTTAGAAATAAATATGAAATATATAGAAAGTGGGTAAACTACTTTTGAAAGTGCAAGTCCTCCAATGGTCTTATTTAAAAAACTTTAATATTTGTGTTAATTTTAAAAACTTTGTTATCTTTGATTAAATATCATGTTTTTATGAGGACTTGATATTAGAAATAGATGCAAGTGGATGATATGTAAAATGAAGTGGTGGTTATGACATCTGAATATGGTTTAGGTAATAATATAAATAAATAAATAAAAATAAAATGTGGAGCTTGTAGGAAAATGGAGACAACGTCACAACATCAAGTTTTTCATGTCACAATGTGGAAACCCCAACGTCGCGACGACAGTTTAAAATTTTTTATAAACTTTGCAATTTGGTATTTAATCAATTGTGGATGTTTTAATGAGCTCATTTAATTCATAATTAGTTTTATCATAAAATCAATTAAAACTAAAATGAGTTAATGATATACATTAATTAAATAATATGATAAATTGATCTGAAATTTTCAGTAGTTGCTCCGGCAACGAATGTGACAACCTGGTGCCTTGACTCGACGATCGGGTCAAATATGAGGGTGTTACAGTATATTTAATTACAAAATGCAAGTTATTTTGCTTTTAAAGGATTCAAATACGGTTTAATAAACAAACAACATTTACCATTCAAGTTACATTTCAACTTCAGTCTAAAACTACATCAAATTGCTTATAACATATAACATTAACTTTATAGTTATTCAAGTTATTAAGGTGTATAATAATGGTGGTTCATACAGTAAGTAATGCGAATGAACATTAAGGATGGAGGTTTAGAGTGTGTAAAAAGGTTAAGAGAGTTGTCGGAAAGTGTTCCATACTATTGAGCTTAATTTTATACATTTCGTGCCTCTTGCTTTGGTTATATTGTTACGTGCTGCAAATCAAAATCCGTGAAAAATGTATACGAAACGTCCCATATTAAATGAGACTCATTTAACCCAATTTAATTATTCCGATTCATGAAACACATGGAAAAACCCATCTACTTGAAGCCTTAGTAGCCCACTAGAACACTCTAGTAAAACTAGAGTTACCATAGTGAATATTGTAAACCCTAAGGGATAAGACTGTATAAAATTTAAATCCCTTAGGACTCTCATCTTGTAGATAGACTTTAACATTGACCGTCAATATGATTTAATTTTACCATTAGATATGGGGGAGCTCAACTATAAATATAGGTCTTCCCTTTCATCTGTAATCAATTTATTATTGAGTAATAGAATACTTTTAAGAGAATTTGCTCAAACACTTGGTCTGCCATTATTTTCTTGTGGCTTTTATATTTGATTCGAGTTCTACTTTAGCTTTATTTTGGTATCTTAAAAATTTTCCTTTGTGAATTATTATTTTCAAGAGTAAGATTGACTTTGACAGATTTGAAGCAAAGAAATCACCTAAGGTCTTGCAGTTTGTTAGACTAAAGTTCTAGCCCCATAATAGCTGGTATTAAAGTTAGTGTTTGGTAAAACGTTAATTGAGATGATGAAAGGAGTAAACGAGTAGATTGAGTCTAGGGAAACCCGTGACAAGGTTAGGAAAACTAGCAGATCACGATATATTCTGTCAGCTTTGGAAGGTCGAGTGACCAATCTCAAGTAATCCATGGGTAGTGTGAAAGAAACACTTGAAGTAGTTGAGGGACACACTAATGAGTCGGACTCAATAAAAGAGCAGCTTAGGGAATATGTGGGGGAGGCTCTCAGTTCCAATTTGGATGTGATGAAAGGGTCCCCTCAATACCACTATGGATGATTAGAACAAAAAGCTGAATAAAAGAGATGATGCTCTCAAAGCTATGATCATAACTTTGAAGAAGGAAACTGAAGCCATGATGTTGAGAATTGAGGAGCTCGATGTGTGCAGAGCTGTTGTGTAACACCCTTAACCTGTATCCGTCTCCAGAATAGGGTTACAAGGCATTACCAGACATATCAGAACGTTAACATATACTTAAGCATAACATAATCAAAACATATGATAATTATTCACAATTGTCCCTTATATAGGTCTATGAGACCTTAAATATGCTTTAGAAAGCGGTCGAAACTAAACCTAGCTCATACAAAATTTTTCAAAACTTAAACATTTTTCAAAGTTATAAAGGTCACATACCCGTGCAAATAGGCCGTGTGTCTAGCCCGTGCTCGAAACTGACTTGGCCACACGGCCTAGCAAACACTCATGTGTGCGACCGTGTGGTCTGCCTAGGCTCATTTCAAAATGGCCATTGAGCAACATAGCTGAGACACACGCCCGTGTCCCTGCCCATGTGGACAAAAATAGGCCATTTACAAGGCCAACATGCCACCCATTTTTGGCTTCTCCCTACAAGCATCAAACAAAAACATTTCATACCAAAATTTCAACCAATTTCAACCACAATATATACATCATAAATACCATATCATTATCAAACACTTTCATGCTTATTATCCAAAACAAATTATATCATAATCACCTACCAAACACATTCAATCTTACATATTCTTACAACAAAGTTTCACATCCATTCTCATATCAAAATCATACCATTTATATAACTAAATCACATTACCAACTTACCAAATTGACCATTTCTCACTAGGTCATATATATACACCAAATATGCCATTTTTGCATCACATATCATATATCAAAATCAAACCATAAGATAAACCATAATCTAGCCATATCACATGGCTTGATATACACATTACCAAACATATTCAAATACTTCTAACCTATATATGCCATACTTCAATATTTACACTTTCAAAAGGAACCAAAATAGAGTCGATAGTGTGGTGATGATCCTCGACGATCCCCGAGCTCCCGATAGCTATGATATTTATAAAACAGTTGAAAACACACACAAAGTAAGCTTTCAAAAGCTTAGGAATCCATATACAAATAAACTTAACACATAATATCAATCTTAAACAATTTATTCATATAAATCAAGGCAAAATACATTCACATAGCCATATGTATCTTATAATTCATTTGATTATGAATCACATATATATATATATATCATATATCATTCTCATAAGAACTTATACTTATCTCAAATGTTCACAAAGGTACATGTACTTCCCTTTCATTTTCAAACATAGTATACAATTCAAACGTACTGAATCGGAATCACATTCACATAATTATCCATTTTCTCGGAATGCTCGTTGAACCGTTCGGAATTAATAAGGATGTTCGGATAGCTCAGAAAGCTCATACAATGCCAACGTCCCAGACGTGGACTTACATGTAATCAAATATCGATGCCACTGTCCCAGACAAGGTCTTACACAAAATCAAATACGATGTCGATGTCCCAGACATGGTCTTAGACGTAAATCATAAGTTGATGCCAACGTCCCTAATAAACCGTAATTTATACATATTTTTACCCCATATTTAACACTTTTTATGGATGATTTCCTATTAGAATTGGTGAATTTGATGCTCCTAATGCTTTAGTTTCATATTTTATACTTAGAAGAGCGTAGGAGAGCGAAAGGAACGAGAAACGGGCCAAAATCGGAGAAAATGGGCCAAAGTACGAAATCAACACGGCCTAGACCTCCTCACACGGGCAGACCACACGGCCATGTCAATTTGGCAGGCTCGAGCACGCCCTGAAGTAATCGCACAAGGGCATGTCCCTGCCGAGCCTAAGTTGATTCCAATTCGGAAAAGGTTAATTTTAAAGGCTCTTAGGCATTCCAAAGCCTATAAATACACCCTAGAGGATGAAGAAAAGGGGGGGCACAAAATAGGGAGTAAGGAATTACTCCAAGGAAGCCGATTGATCCATCTCAAAAGCCAGATTCACCATCAAGATAGAAGATCTCTCCTCAATTTTCCCTTCAGGAGTTTTGGGTTTTCTTTATGTTTTGTATTCTTTATTATTTTGAGATGTTTTCCTTTTTAGTTATGAACTAAATCCCCTAAATACCTAAGGGGAATAAAACCTAAGACAAATCTTGTTATTATTTTCTGAATTGTATGATAAATATTTAACTTGTTCTTAATTCTTATTTTGATATCCTAGGATAGTGATTCAAGATAAGCTCTTATTCAGAGGAGGAATAGACCCTGTCTAAAGGTACATTTGTCATAATTAAGCGGAGTTGATTGCGCGCCTAGACATAGGGTGACAAGATTTTTTCGGATTAGGGTGAAACCTAATAAGGGGATCCATAGATCGAGTTAATACAACCCTAGGGTGTTAATTAGAGAAAGGTCTCAATTATTCAATCTAGGGATTAGACGTTATTAGTCTTGAATAGGGATAATAACATAACTTAGGGATCTCTACGGAACAAGTTAAATGAATAAATAAATGCGATTGAGCCGAATAACAAGTACAGTCTAGGTGGATTTTTCCTTAGGTATTGTCTTAATTCAATCGATTTTCCCAAAAGCAATTCCCTAATTTTATTCTCTGTGAATTCTTAGTTTAGATAATTAGTTAGCTAAAACAAAAACCTCTTTATTACTTTAGCCATTTATTTTTCTTGCAATCTAATTTTATTTTTAATTTTATTCTAATTTACTAATTTTCTTTTTCTTTCTTCTGACAGGTTTTTATAGTTTATGACTAGAAGAAATCCGTCAGGACCATTACTTTTTGACAAAGAAATTGATCACACAGTCCGCAGAAACCAAAGAGAAATAAGGCGAAGCCTAAGATACACAGAGAACGAGCAAGAAAATGATACTCAACCCCCAACCGAAGAGATGGCTAAAAACCAAAACAATCAGCTACCTCCTGCAATTGTGGTTAATCAAAATCCTGCTCTACGCACTATGTATGATTATGCTAAACCTTCTTTATCAGAAACTGAATCGAGCATAGTTAGACCTGCTGTAGCTGCAAATACTTTTGAACTAAAACCTAACACTATTCAAATGATACAGCAATTTGTTCAATTTGATGGTTTGCAGGATGAAGATCCCAACGCTCACTTAGCAAACTTTTTGGAACTATGTGATACATTAAAAATTAATGGCGTTTCTGATGATGCCATTCGTTTTCAGTTATTCCTTTTCTCATTGAGGAACAAAACTAAACAGTGGTTGAACTCGTTACCAGAGGAAAAATTACTACTTCCGAACAAATGATTGAAAAATTTTTACTAAAATATTTTCCGCCGGCTAAAACGGCTAAATTACGTAATGATATCTCTTCTTTTGTACAGATGGATTTAGAAACACTCTACGATGCATGGGAGAGATACAAGGACCTTTTAAGAAGGTGCCCTCACCATGGGTTACTGCTTTGGCTTCAGGTTCAAACATTCCATAATAGTCTGAATCCTTCGACTCGACAAATGGTTGACGTAGCTGCTGGCAGAACCATCAATAATAAAACACTTGAAGATGCTTATGAGTTCATAGAGGAGATGTCATTGAATAACTATCAGTGGCAAGTCATGAGGAAAAAGCCAACAAAAATAGCCGGTGTTTATAACGTCGATTCGGTCACCATGCTCTCTAATCAGGTAGAACTCTTGAATAAAAAAATTGATGGTTTTCTTAGTTCTTCACAGGTTCACCCAGTAATACAGTGTGAAGCAACTGGAGGTGGAACAAGCCATTCAGAATACCAACCTTATGGCCACAACATGGATAACGAGCAATTAAATTACATGGGTAATAATCCTCGACTTCAAAACAATCCATTTAGTAACACTTACAATGCAGGTTGGAGGAACTACCCCAATTTCTCATGGGGCAGTCAAGGAAATCAAAGACCACAACCACCTTCAAGCTACCAACAACCACCCTACCAATAGGAAAAGAAGTCGAACCTTGAAGAGATGCTCACAAGGTTTATCTCGGTGTTAGAAACTTGTTTTCAGAACACTGAGACAACACTTAAAAATCAACAAGCGTCGATCCAAGGGCTCGAAACTCAAATAGGCCAGCTTTCCAAACTAATCTCCGAACGACCATAAGGGAGCTTGCCAAGTAATACTGAACCTAACTCAAGGGAACAGCTCAACGTGATTAATATTCAAGATGAAGAAGGATTTGTTGAACCTGAGCTAGAACCAAGGCAAGAAACTATGGTAAGCAAAGGTCAAGGTGAGATAGATCACAATAAAAACAAATCAGTGAATGCCGAATATAAACCTCGTGTGCCATACCCCAGCACGACAAGGAAAGACCGCTTAGATGAACAATTTAGTAAATTCTTTAAACTCTTAAAAAAATTACATATTAACTTACCGTTTATTGAAGCTTTATCACAGATGTCAAACGCAATGAAATTTTTAAAGAAGCTTTTAGCAAATAAGCGGAAGATGGACGAGGCATCACATGTGGAGCTAAACGCAGTTTGCTCAGCTATTCTCCAGAATAAACTACCCAACAAACTTAAAGATCCAGGGAGTTTTACAATTCCTTGCTTAATTGGTAGTTTAGATGTTAATAATGTATTAGCTGATTTGGGGGCTAGTATTAACGTCATGTCGTACAAAATGTTCAAACAATTAGGTCTCGGGAAACCCAAACAAACTAGGATGAGCATTCAATTAGCAGATAAAACTATAAGATTTCCTAAGGGTATTATTGAAGATGTGCTAGTTAAAATCGATAAATTTATATTTTCCGTTGACTTCATTGTTCTAGACATAGAGGAGGATAGCAACACTCTTTTAATTCTAGGAAGGCCCTTTTTAGCAACTGCTAAAATAATTATTGATGTTGGCACAGGTGAACTCACACTCCGTGTGGGAGACGAAACAATCACCCTTCAAGCTCGCAATTCTGGCAACACAATGGAAATTGAAGGTGATCGTCTAAGCTATTCTACTAAAACTAACAATATGGTGCAACCTACTTTGCTGGAAATGAGTCTGAAGGAAGTACATGAACCATTCTCAAGCAATAGTAGAGGACACATTCATAAAGATTGAAGGCTACAAATCGAGGACTAGATGAATGGCGGATGCATAAATCGAAAACACCTGACAAACCGAATCTACGACAGA
Organism: Gossypium arboreum; assembly: GCF_025698485.1. Classification (NCBI taxonomy): domain Eukaryota; kingdom Viridiplantae; phylum Streptophyta; class Magnoliopsida; order Malvales; family Malvaceae; genus Gossypium; species Gossypium arboreum. The sequence continues at coordinate 127,807,326 of NC_069075.1, forward strand.
ACAAGCTCAATCCCTTTCCAAATCAGCTTAAGGTTGGAGATAGAGTCTTATTAGATGCCACAGATCCCCACATTGTCGCTACAACATGGAATGAAGAAATCCCTCTTACGATACTCAGCATTTTCCCATTCGGTACGGTCGAGGTGAGTCATCCCAAGTTCGGCACTTTTAAGGTAAACAACACCCGTTTAAAACCTTATTTTGATGAGATTAATAGCAGGAATGGGGAGTATAAACTCCTCAAACCACCATGATCATTCAATGGAGAGGTAAGTCGAGCTTAGACTATAATAAGTGCTTCTCGGGAGGCAACCCGAGCACTAACTGTATTAACTTCTTTAAAATTTAGACTTCAATATCTAACTTACTAACAGAGCGCTTAAATATAGGTTTTCCACAGGGACACGGCCAAGAACACGGGCATGCTTAGGGCTGTGTGAAAACAGGACAACAATTTTTCCCAAACACTGGCTACGATAAAACGCTACGGCCATGCGACATGGCCGTGGTCGAACCTGCCAAAACAACACGAGGGTGAGACACACCCGTGTGGAAGAACTGTGGGTGAACCTGTTAAAATAGCACAGGAGTGCGACACGCCTGTGTCTAGCACCCATGTTCGAACCTATTAGATTGACACGGGCGTGGGAGAAGCGAACAACGTCAGACACGGCCGTGCGACACTGCTGTGTGCACCCACACGCCCAAGGAACACGGGCGTGTATTAAATGTCAGACGTGCCCAAATTCAAAATTCGCGAATCACACAGGCTGAAATTGGGGAACACGTGCGTGTTATCCGGCCATGTGCCCCAAAATCTATAAATACCCTACACTATTCATTGTCTTCCCCACTCAAAAACCCTAACCCTAGCCGCTGTAATTCCACACGGCCTCCTTGCCAAGCTCGTGCGCCGCCTCTAACTCATATTTTTTACGCACATTCTCCTCTTTCTAACGTTTGTTCACTCTTTTCTCGTTTATTCTTACTAATTTCTAGGGCTATTTATCATAATAATATGAAATTTTTCATGTTCCTTTCTTATTTTTTATCATACAAATGTTATATCTTGAATAATTATTATCTTTCTCAAGTTAAAATTCTTACTCATTATATGATTTCTTTACTTTATTTGATTAGTTAGAAGTAAATATTCATGATTAGAACAATATATAAATACTCATGCCTTTAGTGTTAACATTTTTTCATCCGCCACACATATTGCATTCCATGAAATTTGTTTCCATTTTTATGTCATACAATTGATTGCTTTGATTAACTTGTTAGTCTTAGTAGTTGCTGAAATTATGATTGTTATTTACAAATTATCTTCATTTTACTTTGATCATTCCTCAAAATGAATTAATGGTTTTTTATCGCAGGTACCATGTCGTCTTCACGAGGAAAAAAAACTGTCGTACTTATTTCGAAGAAGAGGAAGGGAGCGTCATCTTCCGCTAGTCCAACCATGAAAATTCATCACCCTCTCCTGCAATTCCCCCGAGGGCCCCAAGAAGAGCTTTTCCAAATACTTTGAGCCCGACCTTTAATTGCGGGCCGCTGCATCAACTGGGCTGCCGTAGAACAAGTTCAGTTGGCTGATGCGATTCAGACCCTCCTAACCACCGACCCTTGATAGTTGTTCTTTGGGATCATCGAACCAACATACCTCGAGCTCACGATAAAACTATGCTCAACGTTCTATCTTCAATCCGTAATGATGAATTACGATGATCCCGGCACGGTCCAGTTTCGCTTAGGCGGGTTAGTCCACTAGCTAAGCGTCCCAGAGTTCGGTGCTGCACTGGGCTTATATACGGAGGAGTTTAAGAAGGAGAATGAACTACATGCTCTCACTCGCCACATACATTTCTCTCCTTCGAAGTGCTGGCACATTTTGGCCCCTGGCGCAGCCTCCTACAATCCTAGCCGCTCCAAGGTATCAGTTCTCTCACCATCCCTGAGGTACCTACACGCCATTTTGGCTCACACGATTACAGAGAGGCGAGAGAGCACTGGCATCGTCAACACTCACGACGCTACTTCTTATGGTGTATGTCACACGGACACGTCATCGACCTTGCCTATTTCATCGCCCTCGCGATTCAGCACCAGACAGAGCGGCATAGGAAGGGGGTCATCTTCATTGGCCCCTATGTTACTCAGTTGGCTCGACACTTCGGGCTCTTTAGCACCGCGGCCTAAGAATCATCCCTTACCGTCATCGGCCAGATGTCTCCACAAGGCATCTCAAGCATGCTTAGCATGAGGACGATCGAGAGGCATTGAGGAACCTACCCTCCCCAATATCATCTCGCCTAATCTACTGAAGAGGAAGCCTACGAGGACATTCTTGATGATGTCCCTCTACAGCACGAGGACCCACCGACTCAGCCACCACCACCCTCTCATCCAGTTCATGCAGCGGTTTCATATGCCGACATCTATGAGCGCCTCACTAGATTCGAGCAGCAGTGTTTTCAATGATTTGACAACATTGATGCTACTCTACAGCAGATTTGTCAGCACCTCCACATCTCATCGCCAGACCCACCTCGCGAACCATCCAGTGATGAAGATGTTTAAAAACATTTATTTATTATTTTATGTTTTTAATTTTTATTAAAACTACTTTTTATTTTTATTATTAGATTTTAGAATTTTATTTTTAATTATCAATTTCGGTTATTTCTTTATGAGTAACTATTCTTCCTAATAGCCCCTAAAAAGTTCCTTATTTTATCATAGTTATATAGAGCTCTTAAGCTCATCATCGCATAAGAACTAACAACTCCACTGGGAAAGGTTCTTCACGACTGCCATATCTTGATCGACCACGACCATAGCTACCACTAGATATAATATTCTTTTGGCACAGGACTTATGGACTAATGAACCTCTACGACCGCCAGAGTATCCTCCTCCACTCTCGAATCGATTACTCTCCAAAATTCCAGTTCGAGGAATTCATCATACAGGAAGTTTCACTTCTCTCCCTATCTTATTTTTATACTCTAATATCTATCTTTGTACATTGAGGGCAATGTACATCTTAAGTGTGGGGGTTATTTATTTCATTATCAGAAAAATCCCTGAATGACTACCTTGTTCTCTTGAAAAGCTCTCATATCATATTTAGCATAAATTTTGATTGATTTTTTATTTTTGTTGATATATCTTGAATTAAAACATAGGCATTTATGCATTGATTGTTTAAACTTTAAGACATTAGAGAATCAAGCATGATAAGTTGATTTTAAGAATTTAAAATCTTAGGTTGTTTCCCCAAAGTTTAGGTATTACTTTGAGTTGGAATTCACAAGTTTTAAACATCAAAAAGCCATAATTTTTGTGAGATTTTTGAGCCTTTTGAGCATCTATTAATTCTTTCATGCTCACTTTTATTATTGCTTTGAGTGCGTCAGTATTGAACTGTTATTCTAGAACTTGCTTGATTATGCATGTCGAGACCACACCATTTGATTTGATATGTCAAAATGATTAAGGCATTTAGGATTAACCCACTCATGCCATGAAAAGCCTACCTCTATGATTAACCCCTAGTAAACCCCATTGAGCCTAACAAGCCATTTCTTGTATTACCCTTAATATTAACCCTCAACCCATTATTGTTGAAATCCCCTAAATTAATTTGATCCCTATTTTTGTCGAGATTTAAGTTGAGTAAATTGCTTAGCTATGTCTTGTTTGTAATAAGTTAATCTATGTTCTTAAAAAAAAAAACAAAAACTATGTATACACATTAGTAATTCCATATTCTGAGAAGAAGTACTGTTGTACGCAAGTGATGATTAACTCTTTTTCTAGTTAGGCAATTTTTCAATTCAATCTTGATTCTAACCCTTTCTTTCAGCTTGTGACCACACCCCCTAACTAAGCCTCATTACAACCCTCTAAAGACCTTTTGATTGATGTTTCATCTCAATTTATCAGTGGTGGAGATTTGATTTTCATGCAAGCCTATGGTAATGACTTTTCATTATTGACTATTGAGTGCTTCATTTATTGTCCTTAAAACACCTCAAGTGATTTGAGTGAATCTTTAGTGAGGATGTAAAACTCTGTGATATTCCGAATCAAAGGTAATTACTTAAATGAGGAGAGACACCTATGTTTTCAAGAGAAAATGCTCAACTTGGAAAGTTTGAGACTTTTATGTTTTCTTTTAGTTGAATTCTCAATGTATGATTACCTATGAATTATTTTGAGATATTATCGGTAGAAATTATGAGTTGAGAACAATTTATTTTGATTATGAGTTGAGAATTTTGCTTGAGGACAAGCAAATGCTTAAGTGTGAGGGTATTTGATAAACCGTAATTTATACATATTTTTACCCCATATTTAACGCATTTTATGGATGATTTCTTATTAGAATTGGTGAATTCGATGCTCCTAATGCTTTAATTTCATGTTTTATACTTAGGAGAGCATAGGAGAGCGAAAGGAATGAGAAACGGGCCAAAACCAGAGAAAATAGGCCAAAGTACGAAATCAACATGGCCTGAACTTCCTCACACGGGCAAACCACACGGCCATGTCAATTTGGCAGGCTCAAGCACGGCCTGAAGTAATCGCACATGGGCGTGTCCCTGCCGAGCCCAAGTTGAGTCCAATTCGGAAAAGGCTAATTTTGAGGGCTCTTAGGCATTCCAAAGCCTATAAATACACCCTAGAGGAGGAAGAAAATGGGGCACAGAATAGGGAGTAAGGAATTACTCCAAGGAAGCCGATTGATCCATCTCAGAAGCCGGATTCACCATCAAGACTGAAGATCTCTCCTCAATTTCCCCTTCTGGAGTTTTGGAGTTTCTTTATGTTTTGTATTCTTTATTATTCTGAGATGTTTTCCTTTTTAGTTATGAACTAAATCCTCTAAATACCTAAGGGGAATGAAACCTAAGATGAATCTTGTTATTATTTTCTAAATTGTATGATAAATATTTAACTTGTTCTTAATTCTTGTTTTGATATCCCAAGATACTGATTCAAGATAAGCATATCCCAAGATACTGATTCAAGACAAGCTTTTATTCAGAGGAGGAATAGACCCTGTCTAAGAGTACATTTGTCATAATTAAGTGGAGTTTATTGCGCGCCTAGACATAGGGTGACAAGATTTTACCGGATTAGGGTGAAACCTAATAAGGGGATCCATAGATCGAATTAATGCAACCCTAGGGTGTTAATTAAAGAAAGGTCTCAATTATTCAATCTAGGGATTAGACGTTATTAGTCTTGAATAGGGATAATAACATAACTTAGGGATCTCTACGGAACAAGTTGAATGAATAAATCGTCCGATTCAGAGCCAGAATAACAAGTACAGTCTAGGTGGATTTTTCCTTAGGTGTTGTCTTAATTCAATTGATTTTCCCAAAAGCAATTCCCCAATTCTATTCTCTATGAATTCTTAGTTTAGATAATTAGTTAGTTAAAAAAAAACCTCCTTATTCTTAGGCTAGATAATAAAAAGACAGTCATTACTAGTACTTTTAGTTCCCTTGGGTTCGACAATCCGGTCTTGCTAAAACTATACTACTGTTCGATAGGTACACTTGCCTACATCGCGATAATAGTTAGTTTCAAGAACGATAAATTATAAATATTTAAAACTTATCACAAAATAACGCGATCAGTCCCAGACGTGGTCTTACACGAAAATACATATCGGATCATATGTCATGACATATGTATCCTAACTATTCCTATGGTTCGTACTGGACTTTTCGGACGTCGAAACTTTGTCGATACTTTCTCGGATATCTCATACTCAACTCATATAATCATTCATCATTGTTCAAGAGCATATAAACAATAATAATTCAATTCAAAACACATTTATTTGTATATCGACTTACCTCGTACGGATTCAAACGAACGGAATCGACTACTTGACAACTTTCGACTTTCCCCGGTCTAATTCCATTTTCTTTGGTTCTTGATCTATATAAATTCAAATTTAACTTTTTTATTCACCAAATCATTCAAAAACACATATTTAGGGCATTTTACAAATTAACCCTCACATTTTCACTTTTTTCACACTTTAGTCCCTATTTCATAAAATCACAAAATACACAAAACTTTCTTTTATACAAGCTTAGCTGAATTTTTCCCTAGTCATACAAGCCCACATATTTCATTTATTTTGCAATTTAGCCCCTCAATTTCTCATTTTTACAATTTAGTCCAAATTACTGAAATTCATCAAAAATTCAAAGACAAAACATGTTAACCCAACATCAAGCTTCCATATACTATCATCAAACTTCATAAAAATCATAGTTTCATCAATGGCATAACTCAAAATCATCAACAAAATCAGAATTTGAGACATGGGCTTGATAGAACACTAAACAACGATCATAAAAACGTAAAAATTATCAAAAACTAAACAAAAATCATACCTTAATCACCAATCAAAGTGCCGAAACCCTAGCTTGAGTTTTTCTCTCTTTTTATTTTGTATTTTTGGCAAGATGAACATAAAATGGCCTAATTTTTATGTTTTGTTTGATTTAATTAAGCTTAATAATCAAATTCTAAATTTACCCTTAATGAACATACATTGAAAATCCACCACTAAGGACATATTTGTCCATCCATTATGCTAATGGTTTAATAACAATATAAGGACCCCACATAAATAAAGACATGGCAATTTGATACTTTAATAATTAGAACACATTTTTAACATTTTATGCGATTAGGTCCTTTTATCAAATTAAGCACACAAACGATCAATTTTTCGTACAAAATTTTCACACATACTAATTCACATATAATAAGCACGAAAAATAATATTAAAATATTTTTTACTCAAATTTATGGTACCAAAATCACTATTCTGACTAGGGTCTAAATTGGGTTGTTACATGTTATGGGTATAGGGATGTTGGCTTCGATTTTGAAGCAACATAAAATAGATGTCCCCATGCCAAAAAATTTTAAGGGGAAAAGGTTTGCGAGAAATGTGGAAAATTTTCTTTGGGGGATGAAATAATACTTCCGTTCGATGGGCATTGAGAATGATGCCACTATGGTAAACACTACTTCAATTTATTTGACTGATATTGCTCTTTTATGGTGGTGTCGTAGGTCCACGGATGTGAGATGAGGTGGTACTGCTATTGAGACTAGGGTGAAATTTCAAAATAAATTTAGGAAGTAGTTTTACCTCGAGTATGCTGAGGAAGAAGCTCGAGCTAGGTTGTATCAGTTAACACAAGGAACAGTTCGGGAGTATGTTTGAAAGTTCACTAAGTTGTTACTTTAAATCTCTGATTTGAGTAAGAAAGAGACATTCTATTGATTCAAAGATGGGCTAAAGCCTTGGGCGAAACGAGAGTTTTGCCGATTGTAGCACCCTTTACCATACCCAATTTACCAGATCTGGATATCGGATGTTACAACACTTAAACACTTAGCAAAAATTTTACTACTAGTATATAACCATTTTTAAAACATACTTCATATAATTTTTTATTAATTATCTTCAGAACAAAATGTTAAACTAAGCCTTATTGGATAATATATTTTGATAGAACAAATTAAAGTGTTTTTAAATAAAAGTAAAGTTGAGCAATTTCACAAAATCAAGTTGAAATGGTTTCAATTGAGTCAACTATTTTCAAACATATTTTAACTATTTTCAAACTAGTTAGAATTGCTCCAGGACAAAAAAGTATCGATACTTTTTGTCTAAGTATCGATATTTTATAAGATATCGATACCCCTTTGATAATCGATACCAAATTGACATTTTTCCATTTTTAAACCTAGTAGGTCTCGATCCAATATTGATACTTTTCTTAAGGTATCGATATATTTCCTAGGGTATCGATATTCCTGCTCCAATAGTCACTGAAATTAGCATTAATTACAAAAAATATCGATACCCTTTTAGTAGGTATCGATTCTCGTTGCTGCATGTGAAGTTAATAACCTGGTATTTCTTCCCTAACGGCTACATTCACTTCTACAACAACCACAACTGTTGGAAATCAATTAAAGGGTATAAATACCATATCCCAAAGGTTTAGCAAGAATAAGAGCAATGTGAAAAGCTTAAAGATCAATCAAAATAACCTAGAGCTTAATTCTTTCATAACTTTTCTTGTAAACACTTGTAAGCTTTCATTGTATTCATTTAGCTCAAGTGTTCTTCTTTGTATTTGTACTTCATTGGAAAACATCCTGACCTTGTAAGGATTATTTCTTTACTTGCTTATTTGTTTTTTTTTTGAGAAAAAGGTTAATCCTTAAGGTTTGGGTAGAAACCTTAAGGGAGTTGTATCTTAAGATTTTGGGGAATAAATCTTAAAAGAGATTGTAAGGTTAAACCTTGTCTTTAAAGGTTGGCAAATTAGTGAATTTGGGGAAATCCTCAGTTGTAGTAAGCTAAGATAGTGGAGTAGGCAATTGGGGTCAAACCACTATAAATCATTGTGTTCTTTATTGCATATTTTTCATTGCTTCCACCATAATTTCTCAAAGGCCAATTCAACCTCCCTATCGACGATCTCAAGTTGATCCTTCTGATCTAACAAAAAAGATTAAGTAAATAAAATATTTATCATACATTAGATCCTTCAAAGTCGTATAAGACGTTACAACTAAAAAATTTACTAAAAATATATTCTTCATGATGTAGTGTACTAAGTGCCATACCTCTAAGTTACCCTCTGTATGCATAATGATGCAACTCGTACTGTTACTCTGGCATAATCCTGGCTTGGTCCTTCGTGGCATACAGGTTCCACCCACAGACCTGTAACCCAAAAACACGTATATAAGTTTCCAAGAAACTTTGTGAGTCTCACTCAGATTTACCTTTTTACAAAGATGTAGATGCCTTTTACTCCCTGAGTTGGGTTTCCTTCTCAAATAATGGCAGTTACAATTCTGATTCTCGGTCGGCAGAATCTATAAGTCAAATACTACACTTAACCATCTTATACTCTTTTAACATTAACTACTTTACTTAAGTCCCTTGCGGTTGTAGCTAGTTACACTTTTAGATCACTACCCAATGGGTTCTATTCTTAACTTATTCTTTACATACTCTCGAAATTACCAGAATATAGGATTCAATAGTTTTCAAGTATGGCGGACTCCTACTCTACCAACATCCCATATGTCTCAAGTTTCCTGTCATGACAGATCACCGTGGCAAATTCCACAATAGGTTATTTTGTCAAGTATATTACTGGGAAATGCTTTAGTATCATACTCATATCTCACACACGACAAACTAGCATATCTCTAATTGAACGTTACAGAACTCATTCCACTGGTTTCCAAGATATCGCACCTCAAGGGCTTTTAGAAGGAGGCGACCACATAGGCTTTCCAAAAGATTTACCATAAAGGCTTTGCAGAGAATTTCGTGTTTATTGTCCCAGCAGACTATTTTGGTGAATGCCATAGGCTTTTCCCAATAGTCTTAAACCTTTTCACCTTCTTAGCGTATTATCATATGATGCCATAGCCATGGACTTCCACAGATTTATATTGTGATCTGCCAGTCCAATTAGCATTACAGCTGCCCTACTAGAGGCTACACAATAAATCTCTCTCGCCCTTATACATAACTCAGAACTTGTCAGGCACTGAACCTATAAAACCCAAAACCATCCATCCCTTGCCCAAATCAACTCCCAAATCTGATTAAAAATAATTGCACAATAGCCCCTAACCTCTTAACAAGGTCGTTCCAACCCTTCTACTTTTCAAGCCTTCACTTTATGACACCAAGCTAATTTTAACAAAGCTATTCAACCTTCTCTTCCTAAAATCAAGGACCGGCCATGGGAGGAGAAAATCAAGGCTCTCTCCCATGATATTTTTAACAGTCCCACGCTTTTATTAATAGCCACTCTCCTTGCCTTTCATTTATCACTCATCCATTCCTCTCATCTCTTCTCCCCTTTACTCTCTCAAATATTCCCTTTTTCCCATTTCTAATTTTTCCCTATTGAAAAATAGTCTTGCAAGTTCCTGGAGCAGCAACAATCAACATCTTAGAGCTTTTGGTCGATAAAACAAAGCAGAAAGCAGAAAGGGACGCACATTAGCCTGACTGCAGAGAGTAATGGATTTGTCTTCTAGTTTCCTCCTCTTATTTCTTTTTATTTTCTCTGAGATTATGAACATGAATGCTAATTGTTTTGATGCTTTTGATTTAATTAAAATGACTTAAATTTTGTTTATGTTAGATTGATTGCATTTTGTCTTCTTAACTTGTTGAAATTGTATTTGTGATGTTATAAGCCTTGGTTAGTTATTCATTTAGATAAAATCATTCTTGCATTATAATTTTAAGATTGCAATTGAATTAATTATTTAATCAAATTAAAATTATAATTAATTGACATAATATCTAAATGGTGCATGCTTAATCTTTTTAAGTGTAAAGTTAGATTAAAGAATAAAACCAATCAACACGCCTATGTCATATTGATTAAACTTGATAAAGTCTTGCTTTTATCCTGTGTTTACAACTTAGTTACATTTAATACTTAGTTAATTTAGGAAATAGCTCACTTCCTTCAAAATATTTTATAGTTACCAATTTGCTTAAGTTTATATTTCATAAATCTTTGCTTGTACAATCCCTGTAGAGACAATAAATTCGATATACTTTAACTTTATTACTTATTACGATTGTGTACACTTGCAAATTTTCGTCATTCCACTCATGGATCATGTAGCTTGTCAATTATCATTCGAGGAGAAAAATAGTTAATCAAGTGACAACTTCATTCCAACATCTCCCCCAAAGCTAAATTTCGAAGTGATGAATGTCATCGCAACTAGTGTCATATTCTTGGAAAAACAAGTGGCATATTTGGCCAAGCCCATGAAGAGTCTTACGGTAGGTTTCAAAGAAAGGGATGACTAGATAACTTTCATGATGCGAAGGATCATTAATCTTATTGATAAGAGGTGAGCCAATGAAAATGTCTAAAAAAAGTTAGAAAGCTAACATACGACGTTCCAAGTGTTCAATGGAAATAATTATAAAGAAAATAAAATTTCATATCATATTATGAACAAAATTTTCAAAAAAAGTATTGTGTAATAAACTAGAAAATTTTGGGGTGTTACATTTGGTTAGTGGGATTTTCCAAGAAACCTTAGTTGGAGTGTTATTAGACCATAATGAGGTTTGGTTAATGAGATTCTTCGAAACATTGGTAATTGATTTGTTATTGAGGATGTAATATGGAGTGCTTATGATAGGTCATTTCAAGCATGGGATATGGGATTGAGGAAAATTATACTTGAAATGGATGGTTCAGATGCACTCAATTTTTTGTGCAATCAATCCGTAGAACAACAAACATATCCTTCGCTTCATTAAGAGATGCTACAATGGTGTTAAGATGTAAGGATTGTGCACATGTTTAGGGAAGAAATCAAGTTGCTGATGGTATGGTGTAGTTGGCATATAGTCGATCTATTGGACTTCATATTTTCTTTTGCCCACCTATTGAAATTCTTAATATTTTGTGTGATGATTGCATTAGAATGACTTTCCTACAATTAGTTTGAACTTTGATCTTTTTTATTTTTGCTCTTTTTATATTTAACATAAAGAAACTCTTAAAAGTAATTAAATATTTGATTTTACCAGACTTAAATAACTTAATTTCAATTTTTGAATAAATAAATAATGAATATCTTAAATAAACTTTTAAATAATATACAGCTTTAAAACTTAGAAAAAAATAGCAATTGATGGCTAAAGAGATTTCCAAAGGCTTCTACTAAAAAAAATTGTATTATCTCATTTAGAGATTTTTGCTTGATGCTTTAAAAAAAAAATTTGTTCGTGCAATCTTCACTAAATGACTATAAATTGAGCTTCCGAATTCGAATTGATGTGTTTCAAAAGACGTTGTGAAGCTAAAAGATAACTCTTTGATCTATAAGAAGATAATTCAATCTAAAAATACTCAAATCTCATCCAAAATTACAAATTGATTGATATTTCGAATTTTCCCGACTTATCAATATTTGTGAGATTTTATCTCACATTTACTCAATAACCTAAAAGGTTTCATTCCATAATTTGATTGTATTTTCTTAGGATGAATATCAAATTTATATATGAACTTTGATTAAATGTACAATTTGTTACATGAACTGTGATTTAGTATAATTGTACACATGAAACTTCAATTGTGATTCATATGTATAAATAAAACTTTGATTTTGATTCAATTATACGCATGTAAAGAAATGAATACCCTACATTTATTTCTATATTATATTAATATAATTGTTTGTGCATGTATTATATCAACGTAAAATGATGCTAATTAGATAATATTATTAATTATTTGTGAAAATTAAATTAAATCAAAATTTTATATATAAAATCGCACAAAATCAAAATTTATATATGAAATTGCACATAGAACCAAAGTTACTGTATAATTTTGACTTTTATTCCTATTTTCTTTTATGTAATTTCTTGGTTGAGTTAGGATTGATTTTTTTCCGAATAAAATCTTCCTTATTCACCTAATTAAGAATTTAAGGTTAACTAATTCCTTTTCAATTCTTTAACTACCCACTTTGATGTCGCATTTTAGTTTACGCTTTTCCAAAAGAAAAAAAAGTATTTGATTTCAAAAATAAAATTTGTTTTGTTTTCATTTTCATTTTCATTTTCTCGAAAATGAAAAAGGTTGAAAAATGCTTTTCTCGAAAATGAAAAGGTTGAAAAATGCTTGGTTAAAATTTTAAAACTAATTTTATAAATTTAAAAATGTGTGAAAATTAAAAATAAAATATTTCTTTCAAAAATTTTAAATGTTAAATATTTTATTGTGGTTTGAATTTATATAAATGTAATAATTTTTTTATTTTCGCATACTTCTATTATGAAAATAAGTACCAAACATATTTTAATATGTTCATTTTTGAGTTCTTTTCATTTAACAATCACGTCCCCAATTTTAAAAATCAATGAAAATTATTTTCTAAAATAAAATAAAATAGTTTCCTTAAATCAAACCGTTTTAGATTGTTTTGGAGATAATTAAGTATTTTAGTATTGCTATTTTTTAAATGTAGATTAGGGTAATATCAATACGGTTGGGTTGAATTTTGTAGATTTTTGAACCATCTATCATAAAATGGTTTAATTTGATTCTCAATTTTTCATATTAATATTTTTTTGATTTTTAACTTGTTTTGGTTTTTTAACTTATTTTTGATAAAATGTGATTTATTTTATGAGTTTTTGAATATTTTTGAAAAAATTCAAAGTCTTTTTACAAATATTAAAAAATTTCAATATTTTTCAAATCATTTCACTATTTTAAATACAAAATATTAATTTTTATATCATAAAAATTAAAATTTATTTTATATTAAATAAAAATAGAATTCAACTCGATTTTGAATAACCATAACTTTCTAACTTGTATTTTATAAATAGTTCAAATACGGTGGATTTAATTTAATCGGTATTTTCTCAAGTCAATGCAGTTTTACGATGATAAAAATGTAATTTTATCATTTTAATAATTTATATCTTTATAATTTTTAAAGAATTGAATCAAATTTTATATTTTTAAAAGGGACCAAAATATAATTTTACTTTTATTAATTTAAAAATTTTAAAATTTAAATAAAAATTTTCTATTTTATGAAACCCTACCAGTTACCTAATTTCTCCCTTAATCATACAAACAAACCCAAAAATTAATGTCTAAAATACGCATGTCCATAGTTTAGCATAGCATATGATTATTTTAATTGTTTTTAAAACAAAATTAAAGATTGTAATTGAGTTATCAATCGTTAAAAAAGAAGAAAAAAAATTCAATGTAGTATTATCACCCACTTTCTTTTTGCTAATATTTGTGGGCTAAAAGCTTACAAAAACATCAATTAAAATACTAATTAAAGTGGTGGATATACCCATAGTTGGTGGAGTCACAAGGTGTTATCTCTTTATATCAAAATTCAAGCTTAAACTCCTAATAATTTTGTTGATATTGTGTTGAATATGAGAAGAGGATAGTGATTATTCTAAAGATGGGTTCACCCAATTAGGGTGGAGATTTAGAGATTATGAAGAGTGGTGGTAAAGATGATCAAAGATTAAGGATTGAAAGAGTGTTGATAGAGTGTAGATTTAATATTTTTGACGGGTCAATCTCTTTTTTCATTGTTCTTGGATGTATTTATAGGTAGAAATCTCATGTAAGATGATGTTAACATGTTAGATTTGCTATTTAGGTGGGAGAGATGTTTTTGATAGGATGATGATATATGTGATTGGACAAATTTTGTTATTCATTTTACTTTTGATGGGGTAAAGTAATTATGCTTACATAGTGTTTGGTGATTAATAACTTAATGTTTCCAATGGAGATTAGAATCATCCATTGCACATATAGTCATGTTGGAAGGGTGAGCACAAATGTGACCTTTCATCTATCTATGACTGACTTATTTTTTTGTATGTTTTCTTGACTTGTCACATGTGCTACGATGGATGAGGATATAATAAATTTTACAAACCTAAAAAATATAGATAATTAACTCCTATTAATCTTATCCCTTATACAATATGTAATTATTAAAAATAAATTGATTAAAGGGGTATATATTTAAAAAAACCTGATTAATTAAAATATTCAAAATAAAAATTGAAAACATTAAATTAAGAAATGTATTGAATTCCTTTTGTTAGCCACCGGGAATGGGTGAACCCACATCACTTGCAATTGAATGTACACAGAAACCATTACTAGAAACAATATTTATTTTCAATTTAGTACCCCATTTTGATTTTATATTACTGTCTATACGCGCTTTGAATAATATTTCAGCGGAAAAGAAAAATTAATAATTAATCGGATAAAAACAAATTACGAGTACAATCTTTATAAAAGAAAATAAAAGGAATCTTTAATTATTATTTTGATAATCAGTCAGATTAGTTGTGTTATTAATACAAAATAATTAAAAATAGAAAAATCCCAATCTTTTATGTTTGAATAGCTGTCCAAGTCAGCCAAAAACACCCAGAAGAGAAATTCATTGAAATGAATGAGATGATGAGTCATGGGGATAGGCATGGTGGTCGTCAGTAGGACATGGGTTCCAAATTTTCTCTGTTTTAGTCCCCAGTTTCTCCCTTTACCCTCTAATAATAACTCCTTTCTTATATTTCTTCAATTTCTGTGGGTTTTTTTTGGATAAAATGTTGAGGATATGGAAATGGTACCAGAGCTGTTTATCTCTTCATCCTGTAAAAACACAAATTATCAGCTCAGGTTTCCTTTGGGGCATTGGGGATGTTGCTGCTCAATACATCACCCATTCCACCGCAAAGAAACGCCTTCAATATCATAAAGTACGCATCTTTTTCCAATCCCCAACAACCCTCTTTTTTTTCTCCTCTCATTTTCCTCTTGTTTTTACCTTTTTTTCCCCTTATGCTTGATTGTATCTATTTGAGCTATTGGGTACACTTTTTTCTTACTTTTGTTTTGCAACTGGGTGTCTGCATGTTCTGATTTTATGTTGATTTCTTCTGGGTTATTTCGATCTTTGATGATGATTTTTGTTTGGGATATATTCCCATTTTATTCATATAGCTGTAGCATTATTGCCCCCGAATCCTTTCGATCTTTGATGATGATTTTTGTTTGGGATATATTCCCATTTTATTCATATAGCTGTAGCATTATTGCCCCCGAATCCTTTATTGATGTTCATAGCTCATGTTTGATTGAGGGCTATTGGTTGATAATGTTTGAGGGATAATTAAAGCATTGATTTTCAAGTGGTAATGAAAATTCAATCTTGTAATGGCAATGTTCCATATGGCATTACCAGAAGAGATGGTAAATTGGCGCCGTTTCAGTAATGCAAACTAAGCTAACATTTGTCTTGGGTGGTGTGTGCAATTTACGTCCATAAGACATCCTAGTGAGCTACAAGGATTCACTTGAGATAGAGCTGTTAAGAAAAGCATGCCCACTGTTTTCTTCCCTCTTTTTGTTGTGGTTTCCATTTTTTTTCTGTTCTACTGCTCATAAACTGAAATTTGTCTTACTTATCATCACTGCATAGTGCATACCCATGGTTTATGGTCAAAATGGATTTAATGATGCCATGGTATGCATTTCTTAGTATTTGATATATGTTCGAGGTTTTCCTCACTCATTTTCTAGTTTATTCCGACATTAGAAAATTCAGCCATATCTCGTTGGCAATATGAATAGAATTGCTGTGACAGAGTTCTTCAAAACTTGTGTTGTTCTGAGCAGTTGACTTTTTTTCCCAAATAATTGTTTATAAGAGTTGGTTGATCTTTTTGTTTCATGCATCTTACAGACTCATAACAGTTTACAGTTTCCTCAAGTTTCATAGCAAGCATAAAAAAAATACTTGCTTATAAGTTTACTTAATTGAACTGTCGAAATAATTTCCTACTTCTGTACCAAGATCATCTTGTTTCAGCTGTCAATATTAAGGGTTTTCTTCGGGGGTTGCTCTCATACTTTCGGGTTAACTAATTTTGGGATATTCGTAATTTAATGGTAAATTCCTGATCAGCACTCTCCACTTAATGCTTACTGTTTGCTTATAAGGTATTCCATTAGGTCATAGGGGAACCACATAGAAGGCAATAGAAGTAATCAGTGCATGTTTTGTGCTTTTGAATTATTTCATACACTTTAAGCAACCAATTTCTTCTGTTTGATGGTTCTTGTGTCATGATATCAAGTAATAAATATTATACCTAATTGACGAGTAACTAATTGTCATACATTTTGCATATTATGTCCTTGTACCCATTGCCCATTATTTTGTTAGCACCATGATTGCATCTTCAGAAATTATAGTTTCTATTGCATCTCTGCTGAAGCTGGATTCTGAATAAAACAGCTCCTTTTGCACTAGTAAGACGATGGTTGGTGTTTCATTTGACAGGATGATGATAATGAATTTAAAGTCAACTGGAAAAGGGTAGCTGTCACAAGTATGTTTGGATTTGGCTTTGTTGGACCAGTTGGACACTTCTGGTCTGTTCTCATCTCTTTTTTTTATCTTTCCTGTCGATTAATCAACATTATTTTTGTTTTTCTGCTGAACTATACTTGGCTGTGTATAGAACACTGTTAAATTAGACAGAATTTATTCTCAAACATCAAAAGATTAAAAGCTTCAAAGGAGTTATTGTGGAGCATTTGATGGTTAGTAAGAAATTATGTTTCTATATGTGATGATGGATCAAATTATGCTTTATCCAAGAAATTCAAGGTCTCTATTGAGTCCAAATTTCTATCTTGAAACTGTGGAGTGTGTCGCATTTTTCGATCAAACCAGAGTCAAAGCAAAGGTGACATCGTGATGAGGAATCATGTGACATCGCAAAAAGGAGTTTACGACGTCGCAACGATGCGACTAATTCCAAACTTAAAGTAGCTTCGTAATTAAACTCTTAGTAAGGTTATTTTTCTCAGTCAAACATTGATTACAACAGAGATATTATAGTTATATTAGAACTCTAATCGTAGCCTATTTAAAAGGCCATAGTAACCTTAGAAAAAGTGAAGATCATAACATAACATCAAAGAGAAAAAACTTTGTATTCGGGGTTAGGGTTTGTTTTGAATTTCTCCATCTTGTACTCTTTAATTGTTTATTCATTAGCGAAGTCTCTTTTACTCGTTTTTTATACTCTTGATTGGAGGAGTTTTTCTACATAAATTTGTGTAACCAATTTTCTCTATTCTTTCTTTTCTCATTGTTTATACGGTCATCAACAAACTAGTATTAGAATTTAGTTAGGGTTCCGCAATCAACCCGTTTAGAGATGATGACAATGAGATTCGATATCGAGAAGTTTGATGGGATCACAAATTCAATTTATGACAAGTTCGGATGACTGCAATACTAGTTTAGAATGGCCTAAAGAAAGTCGTGACAGGGCAAAAGCTCGCGGATTCAGATCAGTCGGAATGGGATGAGCTTGATGAGAATGCTTTGTCTGCAATTCAGTTATGTCTCACGAACAATGTGTTGCAGGAGGTGCTTATGGAGAAAACAACATCTGGCTTATGGAGAAAGTTAGAAACCCTTTACATGACAAAGCCTCTAGCTAATCAATTAGTGTTGAAACAACACCTGTACATGTTCTGTATGGCCGAAGGGGCGTCCATTAATGCTCACATCAGTGAATTTGTTACTCTCGTGAATGATCTGAAAAATGTTGAGGCTAATATAGATGATGAAGATTAGACTATGTTATTATTGTGCTCTTTGCCCCATTCATATAAGACTTTCAAGAAAATTCTGATTTATGGTAGAGATAAGCTCTTATTCGAGGATGTGAAAGGAAACTTGTTAAGTAAAGATAAACTCGACAATGAGCTAGATTCAAATAGCAAGTCAGATGGGTAAGCCTCGGTTTTGGTTGCAAGAGGTAGACAACAATCCAAGGTTTCAAGTCAGAACAGGTGTAGGTCAAAATCAAGGTCGAGAAATCGAGACAAGACCTGTGACTACTATAAAAAGTTGGGTAATATTAATGCAGAGTGTTATAAGTTACAAAATAAAAACAGAAGGGAGTAACGAGAAAGGAAAGAAAAAAACTGAGGTAGTAGATGCTAGTGTGGCTGAGGACAAGGGTGATGATTTGCTGCTGGTGTCTACAATTAAAATGTCCAAGTTTTCGTCTAAGTAGATACTCGATTCGGGGTGTTCTTATCATGTGTCCAAACAAGGAGTGGTACTCCACATATAGCTTAGTTGAAGATGGAGTTGTGCTTATGGAAAATAATTCACCCTATAAGATAATCGGTATTGGTACTGCTCAAATCAGGATGTATGACGGGATTATTAGGATTCTGTCAGATATCAGGCATGTGCCTGATAGAAAAATCTCATCTCCCTGGGTATGTTAGACTCGAACGATTGTAGAATCATTGTCAAGTCAAGCGACATTGAGATATCTCGTGAGCTTTCGTTTTGATGAAAGGTCAGAATTACGACAGTTTATATATTCTACTGGGTTCAACAGTGACTGATGCAGCAGCAATTTCCTCGTCTACTACAGAGTTGGAGTCAACTCAGTTGTGGCATATGTGACTTGGTTATATGAGCAAGAAAGGTATGATTGTTTTGAATAAGAGTCTTCTAGTTTTCAAGTTCAAACATCATTTGGACTTGGTTAGTATCTTGCAAAGATCGAGTTAGGCCCATGACGGGGTTTGGCAAATGAGACATATTAAAAAACGAGTCAAGGTGGAGATTTGTGGAGTGTGTGTCGCATTTTTCAGTCAAAGTAGAGACGACATCGTGACGAGGAATCACACGACATTGCAACGACGTGATGATGTTCGAAACAGAGGCGACGTTGTAACGAGAACGGCTGGGACGACGCGACAAATTCCAAACTTAAAACAGCTACGTAATTAAACTCTCAGCAGAGTTACTTTTCCCGATTAAACTCTGGTTACACTAGAGATATTATAGTTATATTAGAATTCTAATCTTAACTTATTTAAAGGGCCTTGGTAACCCTAGAAAAAGTTAAGATCATATCGTAATATTAGAGAAAAAAAATCATGAGAGAGTTTTAGATAGCTTTAAGGGAATTTTGTATTTTAGCCAGAGAGCTTTGTATTCGGGTCTAAGGTTTGTTTTGAATTTCATCTTGTACTCTTTGATTGTTTGTTCATTAGTGAAGACTCTTTTGCTTGTGATTTTTTATCCTCTTAATTGAGGAAGATTTTCCACATAAATTTATGTGTCGAATTTTCTCTATTCCTTCTTTTTCGTTATTTATATGGGTTGGTCCCTAATAGGAACAGTAAAATTCTACATCTAGGAGATTCCAAACATGTTGCCTCGATACATTTGATAAAATCTTGCCGGACTCTACCAAACTCTTAGAACTGGGTTTTGATTTGTAAGATTGGTAAGTAAATCTTGCAGCTGCTTACAACTGTAATCTTTGCTTCATGTAGGTATGAAGAGTTGGACAAATTTATAAAGATGAGGCTTCTACTGCGTCCAAAGTCAGCGAGGTTTGTTGCTGCAAAAGTTGCAATGGATGGCCTTATCTTTGGCCCCTTTGACTTGTTTGTGTTTTTCACATATATGGGGTTTTCAGCCGGAAAAAGCACTGCTCAAGTGAAGGAAGACGTGAAGAGAGACTTCCTCCCAGCCTTGATATTGGAAGGTGGCGTTTGGCCAATCGTTCAGGTTGCGAATTTCCGATATGTTCCGGTTAGATACCAACTCCTTTATGTTAATATCTTCTGCTTGTTAGACAGTGCCTTTTTGTCATGGATTGAACAACAAAAGGATGCTCCCTGGAAACAAAGGTTTACTTCTTTTACCTCCATGAAAGAAGGTGGAGGCCAAGGCAGGTTATGATTTTTTTTTTCTTTTCACTTTCTTTTACATCTTACTGATCAGATTCCCAAGTGTACAACAGAATATACATGTACTGTTGAAAGAATTAATGAAGAACCCCGAACCAGGGGTTTTAGATATTGGGATTTGGAGAGTGATTGGATTAGTTTAAGCTTTTCACTGATATTGCTACCGAATCTTCACTCAAATATGCAATTCATGTTGAATCCAATATGAATGCCTTGCATGTTTACTATATTTGAACTGATAATTTGCAATAAACTTAAAGAATGTTTTTAATGTAAATGTT
The DNA here is from genome assembly GCF_025698485.1 of Gossypium arboreum. NCBI lineage: Eukaryota > Viridiplantae > Streptophyta > Magnoliopsida > Malvales > Malvaceae > Gossypium > Gossypium arboreum. The sequence goes on from NC_069075.1 coordinate 127,828,060, forward strand.
TAATAACTCTTTTTTTTTTGTTTGACGAGGAGCAAGTAAAATTGAAATTAAAAGTCCACCGTACGGGAGTAGCTTCTCCCTAGATCATCAGAAAATAAAATATCTTTACTACATAATGGGGGCTCATGGCAGTTGGTAACAAAACCAAAATCCAACATTTTAGTAATCGGAGGTTCCAATCTAAGCCAAAATGTCCGATTTCCTTCTCTAAAGATATGCTTTAATGTTGCACTTTGGCAATCATCAAGGAGCGTCCTGCATGAGCATTTGATTATCATTATTTCGTAAATGTAATATCGTCGGTTGAGACCATTTTGAAGGGCTTGACATTCGGGATATGCTAGACCCTCCTAGTCTCGAATGATGCAACCTGCCCCTCTGTTCTCGAATTTCCCAAGGATGAACCACCGGTATTGAGTGGGAGAAACCCGTGGGAGACCTTTGTTTAAAATTGGAACAGTAAAATTCTACTCTATTTATTGTATGATGTATGACACAATTTAGAGTTATTTGATATGGTTAATTAGAATTTACAAATTCTAATATATCATAATTATACAATAGACATTCAATACGAGAAATAATTAAATTAAATTCTATTATTAGTGTAAATTGTAAATTTAATTTGTGTATTTTAATTTGGTCATTTTAGTTCCTGTATTTTTTAAAATTTGAAATTCTAATTTTGATCCGGATGATTGATGTTAAATTTATTAAATTGTGCTATTTCTAATATTTAATAGGGGCAACATATTATTACATGTGTAATACCATGCAATTTTTATTTTGACATATTATTCACAAAAAGTCAGTTAATGGATAGCTATTGTTTGTGTCAAAACTAAAATTTTAAAATTTGAAAAGTATAGGAAATTAAAATAATCCAATTGGAGAATATGAACTAAACTTACAACTTTACGTAATTGGAGAATATGAACTAAACTTACAACTTTACGCATAGTATAGTATTGATAGTAGAATATAACCAAATGAATTTAACTGCTATCATTTATGTCATGACTGGAACTTCAAAATCTTAAAGTTACAAAAATTAAAATTGATCAAATTAAAATATAAAGATGAAATACACAACTTATGCAGAATATAGAGACAAATAACATAATTTGACTAAAATAATGTAAATAAACAAATTTGTTAAAATCTACATAAAAATTATTAATGTGCCAAAATTTATATAAAATATTATATATATATATATATATATATATATATTAAGAGTTATTGTAATAGTGTCCATTTTGCCACATTCATGTATTCATGATCCATTCATGTTAATTTTTCATACCAAGTTTATATTCATGTTATTTTTGTGGGTTTAGAATGTTATAAATATAATCTTACATGCTAATAATTTATTTCATGTAGAATTTGACACGTTTTCGAATAAATGTCATGTATAAATTAAGTTTTTGTAATAAATTATGGTTTTACATACGTTATCATATATGGAGGTGCCAACTCTGGTACAAATATTCTTAGGCTTTAGAAACTTTTTTGGGCTCAGATTTTTTTAAATTCTGATCGAGTCAAATCAGGCAGGTTTAAATAAATTCAAATAATTTTAACGCTTTATAAATTATATTTAGAATGTAATAATTAATTTTATTTTTACATGATAATAATACAATACAAATTCACCATATAAATAAAATATTTTATATAGATGTTTTATTGTAATTGAAATAAAGTTTATCATATCTAATGTTTACAATTATATAATATATAAGAATTTTATTAACATAAATAATATTATTATATGATATGTATATGAATTTGTATATAAATTTTATTTATTTGAATTATTATCTAGAATATATAGATATAAACCGTGAGTTTGGAAAAAATTTAAATTAATAAAAATAATCTTTATTACTTTAAAAGTTTTAAAATATTATATAATTATAATAATATCAATAATTAATAAAAAAATCTAACAAACTACAAAACTCATAAGATATTATAAAATGTTAAAATATAAATAAAATATAATAAAAAAATCCAAATTTTGTCCATGTGCCCCTGTATAACCCATTTTGCCTTGCTATTGAATTTTTGAAAGCCGGTAAAAATGAACACAAAAGTCATGTTATTCGATCAATTTCGTAAGTCAAGTTGGTATTCATCAAAATGTCTCAGATTAACTAGAAAAATTATTTTAAGAGGTTTTCATATGAATTGTGAGTATAATGAGTACATACAAATTTGATTTTTCATCCGCTAAAAGTTTTAGCAAATTTGATAGGTGAGTTCTTTAAGGCTTAATTTCATTTTCATATCATTAAATTTATCATCATTATATATTTTATATAATCATTAAATTTAAATTTTGTAACTTTGAATATTTATTATACATATATAATATTGCATTAAAATTATTGGTAAAAAGACCTCTATAGTCTCTTTCAATTTTGAAATTGAGCAAATTGGCCCCTCTAAAAAAATTAGAGTAATTTAATTACTGTCAATTTTTAAAGTGAGCAACTAAGGATAATTAATCACCGTGTTAATGTCTTTCGTCAATTGTGCATAATTTTTATTAGAATAACAACAAATTTAGCCTTTAATGTTGACATGTTTTGTCAATTTGGTCTTGATTCTAAAAAATTCAATAAATTTAGCCTCAACATTTACACATTTACACAAATGTTGTAGCCTAAATTTGTTAATTCAGGACCATATTGACAAAATATCTAAACTTTAAGAGTTAAATTTATTATTATACAAATCAAAATTATGTACAATTGACAAAAAACATTAACGTCAAGACAAATTGTCTTTAATTGCTTACTTTCAAATTGATATAGATTAAATTGCTTCGTTTTTTTAGAGGGATTGGAGAGGTCTTTTTACTAAAATAATTTTATATTCATAATTAATGTTTTAAAATTTAATTTTAATTTGTAATTCAACATAAAGTTGTAGTGTTATTTATAAATTTTAATATAATTATATAATATTTAAAATATATTTTCATACATTTAGAATTTTTCAAGTTTTAGATCAGATCTATCTTAAGCTTAAGATCGGTCTCAAGCTTGGGCTCGGTTTGGCCTTGGGCTTGTATTATTTTATGCACGAGCTTTCTCAAGCTCAGATCAACTCAAGCTAGAATTTTCTTGAGTTCGGGTTTTCTCAAACTTAAATTTTCTCCAGCTCAGATTTTTTCAAAATTTAATCATTAAGAGCTTGAATTAGCACAGATGAACTTTCGAGCTCAGACCTGTTTTACCAGTTTTAATCATATATAACAACTCAATTTAGAGAAAGATATGTATGTTATTGTTTTGTCATGTTTAAATTCATCTCATATTTTACAAAGTTTCAATAGTGATTCAATTTGAGAAAAGAATTATATATTCATATCATGATTGTGTTCTTTTCACGAATTTTTATAAATTTTATACTTGAATAAGTTATTATATATAAATTTCTACATATTTATATGTTTATATAGTTTTTATGTTTTATCGTGTTTCTAATTATTCCCCATTATTTTCATATAATTTCTTAAAGTTATCTCATATTTACATAATTAATTAAATTACCAATAAATACCAAAAATTTTTAAAATTTACTAGATTAGGCTGTTTTTAGAAAAATTACAGTATAGGTCAATTTTACAAAAATGCTTCCAATTGTAAGCGTTTTAAATAATTTTATAATTCTAGAATGTATCTAAATAAATATATGGATGTCTAGATTCAAATGAACCTTGACAATTATTTGTTTAGATTTATTGTATACTTATTTTAAATTATTATTATTATTATTATTTTATTTATTTGCTGACTTGACGTGGTATTTATTAACAGTCACATTAACGTTGTCATTAAATATTAATTGTGAAACGAATTTTATTATTTCAAAAGTTGAATTGAATAAAAAAGACTTACATTGATTTTTTTTCTTAGAAAAATTAAAAAATCCGTAACTTTGTTGTGAGGGCTTCAAAATTCAAAATTTGTTTTTGAAAGTTAGGAATTTTAAATTCTGCGGGTAACTTTAAAATTAAGTTATAGTTAGTATATTTTTAGTAGTAGATGTCAAGTTATAGCATTAATATTTTATTTCACAAGTTTCTATGACATGTAGGCTCACATCTCTGTATATAAATAGTATGAATAATCAAACGTTATTTTCCGTTACCATTCACAAACTCTTTGAATAAAATAAAATTAACCAAATAAAAATAACGTTATTTTCCGTTACCATTAATACTTTCCGTTACTTTTAGAGCCCCTAAAATAAAATTAATCAAATTTAGTGTAATTGAGTTAAATTAAACTTAAATGATAAATATGAATGTAATTCAAATTCGAAGGAGTTTGATTCTCGATTCTTGATTCTCGATTCAAGTTCATCAAGTATTATTTTTTAAACTTGAATTCAACTCGAGTTATCTGAACTTAATTAGATTTGTTTATTTGATCTCAAACTTGTTTCATATATTTTTTAGAGATAAAACAACATTACTGTAACACCCGACCTGATCGTCGGGTTCGAGTTAATGACACATTCGTTGGCAGAGCAACTACAACAAATTTCAATACAATTCAACCATTATAAAACACATTCTCAATATGTTGTAAAATCATTTCTGACTTTTATACGAGCTTATGAAAGATTTTTTGCTAACTTGAGGTCGATAAGAACTTAATTGAAAAGTTTTAAAAATCTACAGGTTGACGTCGTGACATCGTGGCTTTCACGTTGCAATCTAATTAATCAATGAATACCATTGCAACTTCATAAATATCGACGTCACGACACCATTTATTGTCGATTTAAGTCACGATGTTGGGGACTAATCGTTGCAATGTTGCACCTGTTTTGGCAAAAAAATCACTTTGGTTCACATTTCATGCTTCCTACCAAATACATTTCAACATACATAAACCTACACCAAATTCACCAATACATCATATTATGCCAAACAATGCCGAATCAAGCTTGTGATAAACCATAAACATAACATGTTTTTAATCCCATGCTTGATTCGTTTTTGGATGTTTTATTATGTAAATTAGTGAATTTGATGCTCTTAATCATTTAAATTTTTTTTTCTATACTTAGGTGAGCATACAGAAGTGAAAGGAGCAAAAAATGGGCCAAAATAAGACAAAAAGAGCTATTTTCAGGAACCACATAGGCTGGGCATTTCCACACAAGCTAGGCACACGCCCTTGTGAGCCACACGGGCTGGTCACACGCCCCTGTGCCAGCCCGTGTCGATATCACTCCCTGTTTCCCAAACACACAAAAAAACCCAATTTTTAGGCTTTCTGAGCGTTCTAAAGTCTATAAATACATATTAGAAGATGACTAAAGGGAGCACACAGAGAAGAACAAAGAAATTACTCAAAGAACGCTGTCGAAATCAACTCAGAAGTAGATGTAATAGTCCGGTTTAGACCTTAGTCAGAATAGTAGTTTCGGGACCACAAATCTGAGTCAAAAAATATTTTAATATTATTTTCTGTGTTTATAATATGTGAATTAGCATGTGTGAAAGTTTCGTATGAAAATTCTAACATTTGTGTGCTTAATTTGTGAAAAGGACCTAATCGCGTAAAGTGTAAAAGTGGCCTTCTGTTTGTTAAAGTGCTTAATTGCTATGTCTCTTTAATTGTGAGGTCCTTATATTTTAAATAGACCATTTTAAGTTTGAGTGGACATTTATGGCCGTAATTAACATGAATTATATGTTAATTTATAAAGGGAAAATTTGTAAATGAAGAATTATTATGTATTAAATAAAACAAACATGAAAATAAGCTCATATTATCACCATTACCACTGAAATTGAAAGAAAAAGAATAAGAAAAAGGAGTTTAGGGTTTCGGCACACACAAGGCTTAATTAAAGTATGAATTTTGATCAGTTTCTAATAATTTCTACGTTTTTGTAATCGTTGCTTATTAATCTATCAAGCCCATGTCCTAATTTCTGATTTTGTTGATGACTTTGAGTTATTCCATTTTTGATAATGTGAGATTTATGAAGTTTGATGATAGTAAATTAAAGATATGTGTTAGATTACTAAGTTTTGTCTTTGAATTTTTGATGAAATTGAGTAATTTGGGCTAAATTGTGAAATTTTTAAATTGAGGGATTAAAATGAGAAATAAATGAAATATGTGGGCTTATATGAACATTATGAAAATTCGGCTAGGCATGTGTGCAAAGAAATTATGTGTATTTTGTGATTTTGTGAATTAAGGACTAAAGTGTCAAAATGTGAAAATGTGAGGGCTAATTTGTAAAATGCCCTAAGTATGTGTTTTTGGATTGATTTGAATGATTTGGTGAATAAAAGAGTTAAATTTGAATTTATATAGATCAAGAACCAAAGAAAACGAATTTAGATCGGGGAAAGTCGAAAGTCGTCGAATAGTCAATTTCGTTCGTTCGAATTCGTACGAGGTAAGTCGATATACAAATAAATGTGTTTTGAATTGAATTACTATCAATTATATGCTATTGAAATATGATGAATGATTATGTGAGTTAAGAAATATGAGATATCCGAGAAAGTATCGACAAAGTTCCAGCATCTGTAAAGCCCCGTACGAACCTTAGGAATAGTTAGGATACATATGTCATGACATAAGATCCGATATGTGTTATCGTTTAAGACCACGTCTGGGACATTGGCATCGACTTATCGTGTAAGACCACGCCTGGGACATTGGCATCGACTTATGATTTACGTGTAAGACCATGTCTGGGACATTGGCATCGTATTTGATTTCGTGTAAGACCCTATCTGGGATAGAGGCATTGATATTTGATTACATGTAAGACCACGCCTGGGACATTGGTATTGTACGAGCTTTCTAAGTTATCCGCATATCCTTATGATTTCGAATGGTTCAATAGGCATTCTGAGAAAATGAATGACTATGTGAATGTGTATCCGATTCAGGTATGTTTGAATTGTATACTATGTTTGAGAATGAAAGGTAAGTACATGTACCTTTGTGAACATATGATATAAGTATGAGAAAATATGCTATATGTATAAAATGAATTGGGAAATGTATAGTGTATATGAACCATGTGATTGATGATAATATTTGGTTATAGAATATATGTAATTTTGATGATGTTTATATGTTTATATGTTTATAAAGTTAAGTTTATTTGTATATGGCTTACTAAGCTTTGGAAAGCTTACTTTATGTGTTTATCTTCTGTTTTATAGATATCGAAGCTACCGAAAGCTCGGGGATCGTCGAGGATCATCACCATACTATCAAACTTCTTTTTGGTACCTTTTGAAAATGTGACTATTAAAGTATGGCATGTATAGGCTAGAAATACTTTGATTATGTTTTGTAATGTGTATATCATGCCATGTGATATGGCTAGAATATGGTTAAACTTATGGCTTGAATTTGGTATATGATATGTGATGCAATGTTTCTATTATGAGGTGTTTTTGGTTGGCCAAGAGAAATGGTCAATTTGGTAAGTTATTGGTATATGTTTGATTGTGGATTTGGTAAGACTTTGGCATGAGAATGAATGAGGTAAATTGATGTTACAAATCATATGTTTTGGTATGTCTTTGGATTATGAATGTTAAGTTTTGATTTTTGAATTATGAATAAAATAGATTGATGAATATATGATATGAATGATGTATGATTTTGGTTTGAAATTGGTTGAAAATATGATGCCTATTTGATGCTTGTAGGGAGGACCCTTAATGGGTGGCAATTTGGCCTTGCAAATGGCCTATTTTTGCCCACATGGGTAGAGACACGGACATGTGTCTCAGTCGTGTTGCTCGAGGGCCATTTCAAAATGAGCCTGGGTAGACCATACGGTCACACACACGGGCATGTGCTAGGTCGTGTGGCCAAGTCAGTTTCGACCATGGGCTAGACACACGGGCGTGTGGTTAGCCGTGTGGCCAAGTCAGTAGCCTCCTTAATTTTCACACGGCCTGGCACACGGGCGTGTCTTGTGGCCGTGTGGACAAGTCAGTATGTATGCCCTGTTTTGACATGACCTAGACACACTAAATCCGTGTGAGGTACACGGCCTATTCACACGGGCGTGTGACCTGTACAACTTTGAAAAATGTTTACAATTTAGAAAAATTTTGTATGAGCTCGGTTTAGTCTCGACCCTTTTCTAATGCATGCTTAAGGTCTCAACGACCTAAGAAAGGGACTTAATAGTGATATTTGATTATGATATATCGATGTTTGATTTTTTATTATGAATTTGTTTGTGAAATGTTTCGATATGTCCAGTAATACCTCTTAACCCTAGTCCGGCAACGGATACAGGTTAGGGGTGTTACATTTGGTTAGTATCAGAGCTACGGTTTAGTCGATTCTAGAACTAACGTAGCATATGTGATTCTAGCTATACATGCTATATTTATGAACTGCGTTAGTGTGATGAATCCTGACAATGAAAATGTGTTTTTATATAGCAAATGGATCCCAAACGAGCCGTAGCTAATGATGTTAAAAGTACTGCACTTACTCCCGCGCAAGGGACAGCGTCATCCGATTTTAGACCGGCTACGAGTAGCCATGATGGAGAGGCTAGACAAGCCTTCTAACAAATGATGAATGATTGGCTCAGTCAGTACATTAGAACTAATCCAGCTGTTCAACAACCCCCAACCCCGACTAATCCTCCACAAGCCCCTGTTATGCCACAAGCGAATCTGATTCAGTTAAGTAAGCCACCAGTCGATAAGATTACAAAATATAGGGCCGAAGAATTCCGTGCTACTACGAATGATGATGCTGAAAGAGCCGAGTTCTAGTTAGAAAATACGATAAGAGTATTCGATAAATTGTTATTAAATTCCGATGAATGCCTAAAGTGTGCCGTTTCGCTTCTGAGAGATACGGCCTATCATTGGTGAAAAACTTTAATATCGTGGTTTTGAGGGAACGCGTCACCTGAGATTTCTTCTATGTTGAATTCTGGAAGAAATACATAAGTTAGAGATTCATAGATCAGAAATGTAAAGAGTTTATTGAACAGAAGCAAGGTCGTATGTGTATACGAATGAGAATTCGTAAGATTGAGCCAGTATGCCTGAGAATGTGTTTTGACTGAAGCAATAATATGTAAAAGATTCGAAGATGGTTTGAATGAAGATATCCGTTTGTTAGTCGGGATTTTTAAGGTAAAAGAATTTGTAGTGCTTGTTGAACGAGCATGTAAAGCTGAAGAACTCGAGAAAGAGAAAATAAAAGCTGATTTTGAAGCTAGAGATATGAGAAAGAGATCCATAAATAAATCATTTCAGTCTACATCAAAGAAGTTCCAAGATGATTTTAGCCGTTCAAAGGCTAATGTGGGACATTCGAGTACAGATCGTGTTAAATCACATTCGAGCTTCAGAGCTCAAGCTACATCTGTTGCCAGTGTTGGAAATGTTCGATCTGATTGACCCGAGTGTGGAAATTTTGGTAAAATACATTCAGGTAATTGCAGATTGTATGATCGAGCTTGCTTTAAATGTGGATCTTTAGATCATTTTATCCGAGATTATCCTGAGTCTGTTGAGCAAGAGATTGTACAAAATTCGAGACAGAGTAACACTTCAGCTAAAGGTAGACCTCCCAGAAATACGGGAAATGTGAGTGGTAGTCAAAGAGGGACTAAAGAATCCATTGTTCGATCCAAGGCTAGAGCACCTGCCAGAGCCTACGCCATTCGAGCTCGCGAGGAAGCTTCGTCTCCAGATGTAATTACAGGTACATTTACTCTTTATGATACTTCTGTGATTCCATGATAGATCCTGGATCAACGTATTCTTATATATGCATGAATTTAGTATCCAGTAAGACTTTGCCTGTAGAGTCTATTGAATTCTTGATTAGAGTATCGAACCCCTCAAGTAAAAGTGTTTTAGTTGACAAGCTGTGCAAGAATTGTCTGTTAATGTTTTGAGACATCTATTTTCTAGCCGATTTGATGATGTTATTACCCTTTTATGAGTTTGATATAATTCTGGGTATGGATTGGCTAACTTTGCATGATGCTATTGTGAACTGCAAATGGAAAACTATTGATTTGAGATGCAATAATGATGAAATAGTTCGAATTGAATCTAATGATTTGAATGGTTTATCGGCTATGATATCTTCCATAAAATCTCTGAGTACTGTAAGAAAGGGTTGTAAAGCCTACTTTGCCTATGTGATTGATTCAAAAGTATCAGAAAAGAAAGTTGAATCAATACCTGTTGTATGTGAATTCCCTATTGTGTTTCTTGAAGAACTTCCGGGATTACCTCTGATACGTAAAGTTGAGTCTGGCATTGAATTAGTGCCTGGGACTACTTCAATTACGATAGCTCCGTATAGAATGGCTCCAACTAAATTAAAAGAATTAAAGTCTCAGTTGCAAGAATTGACGGATAGAGGATTCGCAACACCAAGTTTCTCACCTTAGGGTGCTCCTGTTCTATTTTTGAAAAAGAAAGATGGTACGATGAGAATGTGCATAGATTATCGTCAGTTGAACAAGGTGACTATCAAGAACAAATATCCTCTGCCTTGAATTGATGATTTGTTTGATCAATTGAAAGGAGCAACCGTATTTTCAAAGATAGATTTGAGATTGGGTTACTATTAGTTGTGAGTAAAAGATTTAGACATTTCGAAAACTGTATTTAGAACGAGGTACGGCCATTATGAGTTTTTAGTTATACCTTTCGGATTGACTAATGCACCTGGTATCTTTATGGGCTTGATGAATCGAATATTTAAACAGTACCTAGATCAATTTTTTGTTGCTTCCTGCTATCTTTACAGTGATGCTTTGTTAAACGGTCTGAGATGTGTTTTGATGCAGGAATGCAAAGTCATTGCTTATGCTTCAAGACAGTTAAAGCCGCACGAAAAGAACTATCCGACGTACGATTTGGAATTAGTTGTGATTGTGTTTGCTTTGAAAATTTGACGTCACTATCTGTTTGGTGAGAAATGTCATGTCTATTCTGATCACAAAAGTTTGAAATATCTGATGACTCAGAAAGATTTGAATCTACGACAGAAAAGATGGTTAGAATTATTGAAAGACTATGAGCTTGTTATTGATTATCATCCAAGAAAGGCTAATGTTCTTGCTGATGCTTTAAGTCGAAAATCATTGTTTGCATTACGTACCATGAATACTCATTTAGCTTTGTCTGATGATGGTTCGATTTTAGCGGAATTGAAAGCGAGACCGTTGTTTTTACAACAGATTATTGATGCTCAAAAGGTTGATAATGAGATAATAGCAAAATAAGCTCAGAGTGATTTAGATTATGATTCAGAATTCAAAGTTGATAAAGATGACTGTCTGATATTTCGAGATTGGATTTGTGTTCCAAGAAATCTAGAGTTGATTCAGATGATTTTGAACGAAGCTCATAATAGTTGTTTATCTGTTCATCCGGGTAGTACGAAAATGTATAATGATTTGAAACAGCATTACTGGTGGTCTGAAATGAAAAGAGATATCCCCGACTTTGTTTCTAAATGTTTAATCTGTCAACATGTTAAAGCTGAACATCAGGTGCCATCCGGCTTGTTACAACCGATTATGATTCCGGAATGGAAATGGGATAGAGTGACGGTGGATTTTGTTTCGGGTTTGCCCCTATCTCCGCGAAAGAGAGATCTATCTGGGTTGTGGTTGATAGATTGACAAAATCAACCTATTTTATTCTAATACGATTTGATTACTCGCTTGATAAGTTATCTGAGTTATACATTTCTGATATTGTGAGATTGCACGGGGTGCCAATATCTATTGTGTCAGACAGAGGTTCGAGATTCACATTGCGATTTTGGAAGAAACTGCAAGATGTATTGGGTACGAAATTGCACTTCAGTACTTCTTTTCACCCGCAAAAAGATAGTCAATCTGAGTGGATTATTCAGATTCTTGAAGATATGTTGAGATGTTGTATTCTTGAGTTTCAAGGTACGTGGTGTAACATCCCGAATTAGGGCCTAGTCAGAACAGTGGTTTCGAGATCAAAGATAGAAATAATTATTTTATGATTCTTATAAGGTTTATGTTATGAATGCATGCTTGTGTGAAAGTTTCATGAAGAAATTCTATGCATAAAATGTCTAATTACATTTTAGGGACCAAATTGAATAAAGTGCAAAACTTGCATTCTACAAGATTTAGGCATGAAATTACATTAGATATTGAATTAGAGGGTCCTAATTAGCAATTTGACCAATTTCTATAATTTTGGACAAAAATGGACACGCACAGGAAAAATGTGAAAGAGAAACCCTAAGGGCTCTTTGGTCATTTGGTAATTAAAATAATAAAAAGGGAAAAATAAGTCAAAATTGGTGTCCATCTTCTTCCTTCATTGCCGAAAATTGCAAGACACCATAGCTAGGGTTTGTTCAACATTTTCAAGCTTGATTGTAAGTGCATCCTAGCCCCGTTTTTAATGTTCTTTGCATTTTTTAAGTCCTTGAAGCATGATCTACCCATTTCTAGCTATATTTTAAGCTAGGGTTCATGTATAAAATTTTACCCATGTATGACATGCATGTATTTTGATGATTAATGGAGGAACATGAATGTTTGAGGCATGATAAACATCTTTTACTAGGTGATTTTTAGTGAAAACACCTAAACAAGGGACTTGTTTGTAAAAGTGTAAAAGAGAATGGTAATAATGTGAAATAAAAGAAAATATGGGCTGATATGAGCATAGTAAAGGTTCGGCTAGGCTTGGGTAACCAAGAAAATGCATGCATTTCATTTTACGAGCTTAGGGACTAAATTGTAAATATGTGAAAGTTTAGGGCTCAAAATGTAAATTTGAAAAGTATGAATTATGGATCCATTTGAACAATGTGAATAATAAATAAGTTAAATTTGGCATTATAGATTAAGAAAAAATGAACCGGGACTTGATCGAGGAAAGAATAAAATAAACAACGATTAAGCTCGATTATCATCATTTTGTACCGAGGTAAGTACATATGCAAATAATTTGGTGTTGTAGTATGTTTTAATGTTTTAATATATATTGTAATAAATTTTTTATTGTAATGATGAACTATATGCTTACTGATTGTTATGAAAGCATGAATGTTATTATGGTCGTTATCCATGACGTTACGAGCAAGTACGATGGAGATGTTATGTGCAATGAGAAAAACCCCGTTTGAACCTTAGGAATAGTTTAGGATACATGTGACATGTCACTAGGAATTAAAATGTCCAAACTCGTTGAGTGGTCCGGGTTCGTGAGATATGTGGCATCCGAGCTCGTTGAGTGGTCCGGGTTCGTGAGATATGTGGCATCCGAGCTCGTTGAGAGGTCCGAGTTCATAATGGATGTAATTCATGTAACATCTGAGCTCGTTGAGAGGTCAGAGTTCATTATGGATGTGTTACATGTTATGTGGTAGCTGTGGCTACGTTGTATATGTGGCACTTATGTGCAAGGTTTCCGTGTATCCAATAGTATTCCGAGAGTTCAACGGGTAATGTAATGAATGTAATGAGAGTCCCGAAGAGGACATATGAAAGAGGTATAGTTATGTATACTTTACGATGAGTACAAGTATGTATGCTAAACTTATGAGTAACGCTTTAATAAACATCGATTTACGATGAACACGTATATATATATATGTCCATATGATGAGTAAGCAAGAAGGTTTGAATGATGAATAATCTTTATGTATATGTTGCTATGTTACTGCATGTTGATTCCTTACTACCATTTCATATTATTTGTATGTAGACTTACTAAGCTTTAATGCTTACTCCCTTCTCTTTTCATCCTTTACAGTTCCGCCAAGCTACCTCAGGGATCGGAAGCTATCGGAGTATTCAATCACACTATCAAAAGACTATTAGGTATAGTGAAATTATTATTTTGAGTATGGCATGTATAGGAAACTTGGTCATTTTGTGGTATGTGTCATGCTATTTGGCCAAATTGTGAAGGCCTATAATAATGATGATTCATTTTGTAATGGCCATGTGATATGGATCATATTTGATTATTTGGGTTGTAATCTAATTACCCATGCATGCATGTACTAGTGTTTTGATGGTAGGATATGTTTTTTTGCTAAAGGATAAGGGATGACCTAATAGCTTAAAATAACTATAAGTATGAATGCACAATTTGAAGTCATGATAATAAGTTCAATAATGCATGAAATTTGTGTGGAATGCCTCTAAATAGTGTAACAAATGAATGTGCAATAGGATAACTTATGAAGATGTGAGAGTGCCATGGTATGGAATATTTGAGTACTTGAATATGCCATGTTGCATGTTATAAAGTATGTTCGAATGTATGAGTGACTATGGGTGACTATTGGCTTGGAAAATAGCCTTAAAATGGTCTAGACCGTGTGTGACACACGGTCTGCCCTATGGGCGTGTTGAATGGGCGTGTGTCCCCTGCACCTAAAATTCCTAAGTCAGTATGCATGGTAGTAAACACACAGGCAGAGACACAGCCGTATGTCTCAACCGTGTGGAAGACATGGCCTAGCGCACGGGCGTGTGCCTTGGCTGTGTGCCCCTAAATGAATGATGATGTCATAAACAAAATGTCCAGTTTTTAGACACAGACGATGACACGGGCGTGTCTAGACCGTGTGGGGCACATGGGCCAGGGACACGGGCGTGTACTTGGCAGTGTGAAAACCGTTGTAGGTTCAAAATGAAAAATAAATTTTAGTAATTCCACACGGGTATGGAACACGGGAGTGTTCCAATGCACACGGGCGCGTGCATTGCCTCTACACGGTTGTGTGAGGCTTAAACCTAGAAACTTTCTTAGAATATTCTTAAGTTCTCGATTGAGTTCCAAATTTCTTTTAATGTATGTTTTGGACCTCGTAGGTCCATAATAAGGAAAATATGATTTTGTTTGTTCGGTTTTAATTTGGAATGAAATTTCATAATCAGTATTTTCAAAAAATGCCCTGTTTATGTACGGTAATGCCTTGTACCTTGTCTTGGTCTCGGGTACGGGTATGGGTAAGGAGTGTTACATTTAGTGGTATCAAAGCTATGGTTTAGTCGATTCTCAGACTAACCTAGCGTATTTGAGTCTAGCTATACATGTCATACATATATATATAAGTAATGATAGTGTGACGACTTCTGACAATATTAAAATGTGTTTTCATATAGCAAATGGATCTCAAAATAGCAATGGTGGATGGCGTAGAAAGTAACGCGCCTGCTTCAGTAGAAGGAGAGATGCCATCTGAAAGTAGGCCCGAAACGGTCAGTAGAGGAGAAGGAGGCAGAGAGGCCTTTCTCTGCATGATGAATGCATAGTATACGGAGTTCATTCGAACGAACCCGAATGCTCAACCTCCCCTACCTCCCCCAAATCCTCAACCCGCACCTGTGATGCCTCAACATATGGATTTCATAAGATTTACTAGAACACCTATTAATAGAATTCAGAAATAAAGTGCCGAAGAATTTAGTGCAAATGCCAATGATGACCCTGAAAGAACTGAGTTCTGGTTAGAAAACTCAATACGGGTATTTGAAGAATTATCATGTACACCCGAGGAGTACTTGAAATGTGCCATATCCCTGTTGAGAGATATGGCATATCACTGGTGGAGAACGCTGATATCTGTAGTACCACCAGAGAGGGTTACTTGGGAATTCTTTCAAGAGAAATTTCTAAAGAAATACATTAGTGAAAGATTCATCGAATAGAAGCGTAAGGAATTCTAGGAATTGAAACAGGGTCGTATGACAGTTAGTGAATATGAGAGAGAATTCGTCAGACTCAGCAAATATGCTTGGGAGTGTGTACCCTCCGAGGCTAAGATGTGCAGAAGATTTGATGATGGACTCAATGAAGATATTAAGACATTAGTGGGTATTTTTAAGTTGAAAGAATTTGTAGTACTTGTTGAACGGGCTTGTAAAGCTGAAGACTTAGTTAAAGAAAGGAAGAAGACCGAGTCTGATGCAAGAGATACAAGAAAGAGGTACATGAGTAAGTCGTTTCCATCTCAGTCAAAGAAATCTAGAGAGATGTATTCTCGTTCACATGTGTCAGTTGGACATTCATACGGGAATCGTAGAAAGCAGAATTCGGGTTTTAGATCTCAGGCTATGTCTATGGAAAGCGTGGGTAATGTTAAACCTTCCAAGGCTGAATGTCTGTAATGTGGTAGATGTCATTCTGGAAACTGTGGAGTGAGTGAAGGATCTTGTTTTAAATGTGGTTCTCTAGACCACTTTATTAAGGACCGTCTCGATATGATGAAAACAGAAAGATTTCAGAGTCCAAGAACGAGTGGCGCAGCTTCTAGGGGAAGACCCTCAAGAAATGCTGGGAATGGGTCCGGTAGTAAAAATGTGACGCGAGACACATCAATGAGGTCCGAAGCTAGGGCTCCAGCTAGAGCCTATGCCATACGTGCACGCGAAGACGCAACTTCTCCTGATGTGATCATGGGTAAATTTTCTCTTTATGATACTAATGTTATTGCTTTAATAGACCCTGGCTCCACTCATTCGTATGTGTGTATGAAATTGACATCTAGTCTGAATATTCCTGTCGAGTCTACAAAATTTGTAATTAAGGTGCCTAACCCGTTAGGAAAGCATACAATAGTTGATAAAGTATGTAAGAAATGTCCTTTGATGGTTAGAGATCATTGTTTTCCGGGCGACTTGATGTTGTTGCCGTTTGACGTATTTGATGTCATATTGGGTATGGATTGGTTGACACTACATGATGCTATAGTGAATTGTAGACAGAAAGTTATGGAATTGAAATGTGAAAATGGTAAAATTCTTCTGGTTGAATTAGATGATACAGATAAGTCGCCAATAATGATATCTTTGATGGTTGCTCAGAGATATATGAGAAAAGGGTATGAAGCTTATTTGACATACATATTGAATACAAAGGAATCTGATTTAAAAATCAAATCAGTGCCGGTTGTGTGCGAGTATGCAGACGTATTTCCGGAGGAATTGCCGAGTTTACCTCCAGTTAGAGAAGTTGAATTCAGTATTGAGCTAATGCCAGGGACGACACCTATCTCTATTTCCTTATATAGAATGGCCCTGACTAAACTGAAAGAATTGATATCACAGTTGCAAGAGCTAACCGACAAGGGTTTTGCGAGACCAAGTTTTTCACCGTGGGGTGCTCTTGTACTGTTCGTGAAAAAGAATGATGGCTCTATGAGATTATGCATTGATTATCGACAACTGAATAAGGTGAAAATAAAAAATAAGTATCCTCTTCCAAGGATTGATACTTGTTTGATCAACTGAAGGAAGCGACATGGTTCTCCAAGATAGACTTGAGGTCCAAATACTACCAGTTACGAGTGAAAGAGTCTGATGTGCCTAAGACTGCCTTTAGAATGAGGTATGGCCACTATGAGTTTCTTATTATACCATTTGGACTAACGAATGCTCCTTCCGTGTTTATGGATTTAATGAACCAGATTTTCTGGCCATATTTAGATAAGTTTGTTGTGGTGTTTATCAATGATATTCAGGTTTACTCTAAAGATAAGGCAGAGCATGCCGAGCATTTGAGAACTATTTTACAGACTCTGGGAGATAAACAGTTATATGCCAAGTTTAGTAAAAGCGAGTTTTGGCTTCAAGAGGTTGGATTTTTAGGCCACATTGTTTCAAGAGATGGTATACAAGTTGATCCCAGTAAGATTTCTGCTATTGTCGAATGGAAGTCGTCGAAGAACGTAACCGAAGTTAGGAGCTTTTTGGGTTTAGCCAGTTATTACAGACAATTTGTGAAAGGATTTTCGATGATAGCTACCCCAATGACGAGGTTGTTGCAAAAAGATGTTAAGTTCGAAGGGATAGAGAAGTGCCAACAGAGTTTTGAGAAACTAAAAGCATTGTTAATCGAGGCACCAGTGTTAGTACAACCAGAATCAGGGAAAGAATTCGTGATTTATAGTGATGCATCATTGAATGGAGTAGGTTGTGTCCTTATGCAAGAAGGTAAGGTAATAGCTTATGCTTCGAGGCAACTGAAGCCCCATGAGAAGAACTATCTTACGCATGATTTAGAATTAGCCGCTATTGTATTTGCTTTGAAGATTTGGGGACATTACCTATTTAGGGAGAAATGTCATGTCTACTCAGACCATAAAAGTCTTAAATTTCTGATTACTCAAAAGGACTTAAACTTGAGGCAACGAAGGAGGCTTTAATTGTTAGAAGATTATAAGCTTTGAGAGCTATAAACGCACGATTAGCCCTATCTCATGATGGCTCTATTCTAACAGAGTTAAAAAGCTAGACCGACTTTTCTTCAACAGATTTGTGATGTTCAGGAAGCTGATAAGGAGTTACAAGCTAAGAAAACTCAGTGTGAGTCGAGTAGTAAATCAGATTTCCAGAGAGATCTTGATGGTTGTCTGAGGTTCTGTGGAAGGATTTGTGTTCGAAGAATGCTAAGTTGATTCGAAATATTTTGCATGAGGCTCATAACAGAGGTATGTCAAATCATCCGGGTAGCATAAAGATGTACAATAATTTAAAGAAAATGTATTGGTGGAATGCCATGAAAAGAGATATAAACGAATTTGTATGAGATGCTTGATTTTCTAACAAGTAAAGACCGAACACCAGGTACCTTCATATCTACTTCTGCCTATTTTAGTTCCCGAATGGAAATGGGATAGAATTACTATGGACTTTCTGACAGACTTACCGTTGACACCAAGAAAGAAAGATGTTGTATGGGTAGTGGTTGACAGATTAACTAAGTCGGCTCATTTTATACCAGTATGCATTGATTATTCACTTGAGAAGTTAGCCGAGTTGTACATTTCTGAGATTGTGAGACTTCATGGAGTACTTTTATCAATTATTCTGGATAGGGATCTGAGGTTCACTTCGCGGTTTTAGAGGAATTTACAAGAAGCTTTGGGTACAAAGCTGAACTTTAGTACCGCTATTCATCCACAGACTGATGGACAATCCGAGAGAGTAATTCAGACACTTGATGATATGCTTAGATGTTGTATTCTTGAATTTCAAGGTAGTTGGGAAAAGTACCTACCATTGGTTGAATTTGCCTATAACAATAACTATCAGATGAGTTTGAAAATGGCACCTTATGAAGCATTGTATGGACGTAAATGTCGTACACCATTGTATTGGACGGGGCGTAAGGAGAATAAGATTCATGGGATAGATTTGAGTAAGGAAACCTAAGAAAAGGTGAAAGTAATTCGTGATTGTTTGAAAGTGGCGTCAGATAGACAAAAGTCATATGCAGACTTAGAAAGGAAAGAAATTGAGTATCAAGTTGGTGATAAGGTATTCTTGAAAGTATCCCCATGGAAGAAGATTTTGAGATTCAGTAGAAAAGGTAAGTTGAGTCCTCGTTTTATAGGACCATATGAGGTTACTGAGAGGATAGTGCCTATTGCTTATCGATTGGCTTTGCCAACTGAATTAGAAAAGATTCACGATGTGTTTCATGTGTCCATGTTGTGCCGATATAGATCTGACCCTTCAAATATGATTATACAGACAGAGGTTGAAATCAGACCGGATATGACTTATGGTGAGGAACCTATTAAGATCTTAGCTCGGGAAGTCAACCAATTGAGAAACAAAAGTGTTGCTCTTGTGAAAGTTTTATGGTAAAGACATGGGGTTAAAGAGGCTACATGGGAGCCCGAGGCGGCCATGAGGAAACAATATCCAAACTTTTTCACTGGTAAGATTTTCGGGGACAAAAATCCCTAAAGAAGGGGAAAGTTGTAACATCCCGAATTAGGGCCTAGTTAGAATAGTGGATTCGAGACCACAAATTTGAAGATAGAAATAATTATTTTATGATTCTTATGAGGTTTATATTATCAATGCATGCTTGTGTGAAAGTTTCATGAAGAAATTATATGCATAAAATGTCTAATTGCATTATAGGGACCAAATTGAATAAAGTGGAAAACTTGCATTCTAGAAGCTTTAAGCGTGAAATTGCATTAGATATTGAACTTGAGGGTCCTAATCAGCAATTTGACCAATTTCTATAATTTTGGACAAAAATGGACATGCATAGGAAAAATGTGAAAGAGAAACCCTAAGTCATTTTGGTCATTTGGTAATTAAAAGAATAAAAAGGAAAAATAAATCAAAATTGGTGTCCATCTTCTTCCTTCATTGCTGAAAATTGCAAGACACCATAGCTAGGGTTTGTTCAACATTTTCAAGCTTGATTGTAAGTGCATCCTAACCCCGTTTTTAATGTTTTTTGCATTTTTGAAGTCCTTGAAGCATGTTCTACCCATTTCTAGCTATATTTTAAGCTAGGTTTCATGTATAAAATTTGACCCATGTGTGACATGCATGTATTTTGATGATTAATGGAGGAATATGAATGTTTGAGGCATCATAAACATCTTTTACTAGGTGATTTTTAGTGAAAACACCTAAACAAGGGACTTGTTTGTAAAAGTGTAAAAGAGAATAGTAATAATGTGAAATAAAAGAAAATATGGGCTGATATGAGCACAGTAAAGGTTCGGCTAGGCTTGGGTAACCAAGAAAATGCATGAATTTCATTTTACGAGCCTAGGGACTAAATCGTAAATATGTGAAACTTAGGGGTGAAAATGTAAATTTGTAAAAGTTTGAATTATTGACCCATTTGAACAATGTGAATAATAAATAAGTTAAATTTGACATTATAGATCAAGAAAAACGTGAACCGGGACTTGATCGAGGAAAGAATAAAGTACACGAAGATTAAGCTCGATTATCATCATTTTGCACCAAGGTAAGTACATATGCAAATAATGTGGTGTTGTAGTATGTTTTAATGTTTTAATGTTTTAATATATATTTTAATAAATGTTTTATTGTAATGATGAACTATATGCTTACTGATTGTTATGAAAGCATGAATGTTATTATGGTTGTTATCCACGACGTTACGAGCAAGTACGATGGAGATGCTATGTGCAATGAGAAAAACCCCGTTTGAACCTTAGGAATAGTTTAGGATACAAGTGACATGTCACTAGTAATTAAGACGTCTGAACTCGTTAAGTGGTTCGGGTTCGTGAGATATGTGGCATTCGAGCTCGTTGAAAGGTCCGAGTTCATTATGGATGCGAGCATCCGAGCTCGTTGAGAGGTCCGAGTTCATAATGGATGCGATTCATGTAACATCTGAGCTCATTGAGAGGTCTAATTTCATTATGGATGTGTTACATGTCATGTGGTAGCTTTGGTTACGTTGTATATGTGGCACTTATGTGCAAGGTTTCCGCGTATCCAATAGTATTTTGAGAGTTCAACGGGTAATGTAATGAATGTAATAAGAGTCCCGAGGAGGACATATGAAAGAGGTATGGTTATGGATAATTTGTGATGAGTACAGGTATGTATGCTAAACTTAAGAGTAATGCCTTAATAAAGATCGATTTACGATGAGCACGTATATATATATGTCCGTATGATGAGTAAGCAAAAAGGTTTAAGTAATGAATAATCTTTATGTATATGTTGCTATGTTACTGCATGTTGATTCCTTACTACCATTTCATATTATTTGTATGTAGACTTACTAAGCTTTAATGCTTACTCCCCTCTCTTTCCATCCTTTATAGTTCCGCCAAGCTAGCTCGGGGATCAGAAGCTGTCGGAGTTGTCGATCACACTATCAAAAGACTATTTGGTATAGTGAAATTATTATTTTGAGTATGGAATGTATAGGAAACTTGGTCATTTTGTGGTATGTGTCATGCTATTTGGCCAAATTGTGAAGGCCTATGATAATGATGATTCATTCTGTAATGGCCATGTGATATGGCTCATATTTGATCATTTGGGTTGTAATCTAAGTACCCATGCATGCATGTGCCAGTGTTTTGATGGTAGGATATGTTATTGCTTGGTGAGTGCAGGATAATGTGTGATATGTTGTTGATCGATGAGTGTATGTAAAGTATAAATTGGGTGCTAAAGGATAAGGGACGACCTAAAGGCTTAAAATGACTATAAGTATGAATGCACAATTTGAAGTCATGATAATAAGTTTAATAATGCATGAAATTGGTGTGGAATGCCTCTAAATAGTGTAACAAATGAATGTGCAATAGGATGACTCTATGAAGATGTGAGAGTGCCATGGTGTGGAATATTTGAGTGCTTGAATATGTAATGTTGCATGTTATAAAGTATGTTCGAATGTATGAGTGACTGTGGGTGACTATTGGCTTGGAAAATAGCCTTAAAATGGTCCACACGGGTAGACACACGGGCATGTTTCCAGACCGTGTGTGATACACGGTCTGCCCTATGGGTGTATTGAATGGGCGTGTGTCCCCTGCACCTAAAATTCCTAAGTCAGTATGCATGGTAGTAAACACACGGGCAGAGACACGGCCATGTGTCTCAACCGTGTGGAGGACATGGTTTAGCGCACGGGCGTGTGCCTTGGCCATGTGCCCCTAAATGAGTGATGATGTCATAAACAGGATGTCTAGGTTTTTGGACATGGATGATGACACGGGCGTGTGCTTGGCCGTGTGAAAACCCCTGTAGGTTCGAAATGAAAAATAAATTTTAGTAATTCTAGACGAGTATGGGACATGGGTGTATCCCAATGCACACGAGCATGTGCATTGCCTCCACACAGGTGTGTGAGGCTTAAACCTACAAACTTTCTTAGAACATTCTTAAGTTCTCAGTTTAGTTCCGGATTTCTTTTAATGTATGTTTTCGACCTCTTAGGTCCATAATAAGGACAATATGATTTTGTTTGGTCGATTTTAATTTGGAATGAAATTTCATGATCAGTATTTTCCAGAAATGCCCTGTTTATGTACGGTAATGCCTCGTACCTTGTCCCGGTCTTGGGTATGGGTAAGGGGTGTTACACGTGGAAACAGTATTTGCCTTTGATTGAATTCGCTTATAATAATAGTTTTTAATTGAGCATTAAAATGGAACCGTACGAAGCCTTATATGGTCGCAAATGGCGTACACCTTTGTATTGAACTGAACTCAGTGAGAATAAGATTCACGGGATGAATTTGATAAAAGAGACTGAACAGAAAATAAAAGTGATCCGAGATAGTTTGAAAATAGCTTCCAATCGTTAGAAATCGTACGTAGACTTGAAATTTAAAAGATATTGAATTTGAGATCGGCAAAAAAGTGTTTCTGAAAGTATCTCCGTGGAAGAAAGTACTCCGATTTGGCAGAAAAGGCAAATTGAGTCCGAGGTTCATCGGGCTGTATGAGATTATCGAGCGTATAGGGCCGGTTGCTTATAGATTGTTGTTGCCACCTGAGCTAGAAAAGATTCATGATGTATTCTACGTATCGATGCTTCGACGATATAGATCTGATCCTTCACATGTGATTTCTTCATCTGAGATAGACATTCAGTTGGATATGACCTATGAAGAAGAACCGATCTGTATCTTAGCTCGTGAGATTAAAAAATTGAGAAATAAGAAAATACCGTTAGTAAAAGTAACGTGGCATCAACATGGTGTTAAAGAGGCCACGTGGGAGCTTGAAGATGCTATGAGACAATAATATCCGAGTCTATTTAACGGTAAGATTTTCGGGGATGAAAAGTTGTAACAGTCCGGTTTAGAACCTATTCAAAATAGTGGTTTTGGGATCACAAATTCGAGTCAAAAAAATATTTTAATATTATTTTCTCTGTTTATAACATGTGAATTAGCAGTGTGAAAGTTTTGTATGAAAATTCAATCATTTGTGTGATTAATTTGTGAAAAGGACCTAATCACGTAAAATGTAAAAGTGGCCTTCTATTTGTTAAAGTGCTTAATTGCTATGTCTCTTTAATTGTAAGGTCCTTATGTTGTAAATAGACAATTTTAAGTTTGAGTGGACTTTTATGGCCTTAATTAACATGAATTATATGTTAATTTATAAAGGGCAAATTTGTAAATGAAGAATTATTATGTATTAAATAAAACAAACATGAAAATAAGTTCATATTATCACCATTACCACTAAAATTGAAAGAAAAATAATAAGAAAAAAGAGTTTAGTGTGTCGACACACACAAGGCTTAAATACGGTATGAATTTTGATCGGTTTCTGATAATTTCTACGTTTTTGTAATCGTTGCTTAGTAATCTATGAAGCCCATGTCCTAATTTCTGATTTTTTTTGATGATTTTGAGTTATTCCATTGTTGATAATGTGAGCTTTATGAAGTTTCTATAAATATGTGTTAGATTACTAAGTTGTCTTTGAATTTTTGATGAAATTGAGTAATTTGGGCTAAATTGTGAAATTTGTGAATTGAGGGACTAAAATGAGAAATAAATGAAATATGTGGGATTATATGAACATTATGAAAATTCGGCTAGGCATGTGTGCAAAGAAATTATGTGTATTTTGTGATTTTGTGAATTAAGGACTAAAGTGTCAAAATGTTAAAATGTGAGGGATAATTTGTAAAATGCCCTAAATATGTGTTTTTGGATTGATTTGAATGATTTGGTGAGTAAAAGACTTAAATTTGAATTTATATAGATTAAGAACCAAAAAAACTAAAATTAGATCGGGGAAAGTCGAAAGTCGTCGAATAGTCGATTTCGTTCGTTTGAATCTGTACGAGGTAAGTCGATATACAAATAAATGTGTTTTGAATTGAATTACTATCAATTATATGCTATCGAAATATGATGAATGATTATATGAGTTAAGAAATACGAGACATCTGAGAAAGTATCGACAAAGCCGAAAAGCCCCGTGCGAACCATAGGAATAGTTAGGATGCATATGTCATGACATAGGATCCGATATGTGTTATCATGTAAGACCACATCTGGGACATTGGCATCGACTTATGATTTACGTGTAAGACCATGTCTGAAACATTGGCATCGAATTTGATTTTGTGTAAGACCCTGTCTGGGACAGAGGCATCGATATTTGATTACATGTAAGACCACGTCTGGGACGTTGGCATTGTACGAGCTTTTTGAGTTATCCGTTTATCCTTATGATTTCGAATGGTTCAACGGGCATTCTGAGAAAATGAATTACTATATGAATGTGCATCCAATTCAGGTATGTTTGAATTGTATACTATGTTTGAGAATGAAAGGTAAGTACATGTACCTTTGTGAACATATGATATAAGTATGAGAAAATATGCTATATGTATAAAATGAATTAGGAAATGTATAGTGTATATGAACCATGTGATTGATGATAATATTTGGCTATGGAATATACGTAATTTTGATGATGTTTATAAAGTTAAGTTTTTTTGTATATGGCTTACTAAGCTTTGGAAAGCTTACTTTGTGTGTTTAACATCTGTTTTATAGACATCGAAGCTACCGAAAGCTCGGGGATCATCGAGGATCATTACCACACTATTGAACTTTTTTTGGTAACTTTTAAAAATGTGAATATTAAAGTATGGCATGTATAGGCTAGATGTACTTTGATTATGTTTTGTAATGTGTATATCATGCCATGTGATATGGCTAGAATATGGTTAAACTTAAGGTTTGAATTTGGTATATGATATGTGATGCAATGTTGCTATTATGAGGTGTTTTTGGTTGGCCAAGAGAAATGGTCAATTTGGTAAGTTATTGGTATATGTTTGATTGTGGATTTGGTAAGAATTTGGCACGAGAATGGATGAGGTAAATTGATGTTACAGATCATATGTTTTGGTATGTCTTTGGCTTATGAATGTTATGTTTTGATTTGTGAATTATGAATAAAATAGGTTGATAAATATATGATATGAATGATGTATGATTTTGGTTTGAAATTGGTTGAAACTATGATGCCTATTTGTTGCTTGTAGGGAGGACCCTTAATGGGTGGAAATTTGGCCTTGCAAATGGCCTATTTTTGCCCACACGGTTAGAGTCACGGGCGAGTGTCTCAGCCGTGTTGCTCAATGGCCATTTCAAAATGAGCCTGGGCAGACCATACGGTCGCACACACGGGTGTGTCCTAGGCCGTGTGGCCAAGTCAGTCTCGACCAAGGGCTAGACACACAGGCGTGTGCTCAGCCGTGTGGCTAAGTCGGTAGCCTCCCTAATTTTCACACGGCTTGGCACACGAGCGTGTCTTGTGGCCATGTGGACAAGTCAGTATGTATGCCCTGTTTTGACACGGCCTGTTCACAAGGGCGTGTGACCTGTACAACTTTGGAAAATTTTTACAATTTTAAAAAATTTTGTATGAGCTCGGTTTTGTCCCGATCCCTTTCTAATGCATGCTTAAGGTCTCGATGACCTAAGAAAGGGACTTAATAGTGATATTTGATTATGATATGTCGATATTTGATTTTTTATTATGAATTTGTTAGTGAAATGGTTCGATATGTTCGGTAATATCTCTTAACCCCAGTCCGGCGACGGATACGGTTTAGCGGTGTTATAACAGATCTCCTTCAAGATTGAAGATCTCCATTCAAATTTCCTTCGAAGTTTTATTGGGTTTCTTTTCTCTTGTTTTTATTCTAATTTTGAGATGTTTCCCTCCCAGATTATGAACTAAATTCCCTAGATACCTAAAGAGGATGAAAGCTATGATGGATCTTGTTATTTAATTTTTGAATTACATGATAAATACTTGATTTCTTGTTCTCAATTATGTATGCATATTTCGTGTTTTGATATTTTTTGGATATTGATTCATGTTAAATGTGCTTATTCAGTGGAGGAAAAGTCCCTGTCTAAGAGTAAGTCTAGCATAATTTAGTGGAGTTACATGCAATCCTAGAAATAAGACAGCATAAATCTACCGGATTAGAGTCAAGTCTAATAGGAGAATCCATAGATTGAGTTAATGCGAAATAGGGGTTTTAATTAGAAAGAGATTTCAATTAATCAACCTAGATTTAGTTGTACTTACTCTCGAAAGAGATATTAACATAAATTAGGGATTCTACGGATCAAGGCTGTAACACCCTCACCCGTATTCAACACCGGAATAGGGTTGCGGAGCATTACCGAACTTATACACATTTAAACATACATTTCACATACAATTAATCAAATCATATACATTCTATTCACAACCAAACATTTTGACCCTAATACGAGCTTACAAGGCCCTAAACATGCATTGGGAGTGGTTCGAGACTAAACTGATAACTTTACAAACTTTTTGAACACTTAGAAAATTTTCTCAAAAACAGGGGACACACGCCCTTAAGGCCCGGCACGTGTGTCCCGATCGTGTCCCTTACACGACCACAGACACGCCCGTGTCACATGCCTTGTGGACATTCAAAATGGAAGCACATGGCCATGTCCCAGCCCGTGTCCGACCCCGTGTAATCTCTGACTTGTGTCACACGGCCAATACACACGCCCTTGTGGCTAGCCCGTGTGCCCTAAAAATGGCCATACACGCCTATGTGCCGAGCCATGTGTTAGGCCTTGCCAAACCTGTAGGGTATATTGACTTATGCTACAAGGCCAAGTCACACGCCCATGTGAGAAGTCATGTGAAGCGTACTAACTTGATTTTAGTTTGAACACTAGGGGACACACGGCCATGTAACATAACTGTATGTCACATATGGCTGAGACACACGCCCGTGTCTTTACCCGTGTGGACAAAAATAGGCTATTTACCAAGCCAATTTGCCACCCAAATTTGTATACACCTACACCAAACCAAAGGCACCAAAACAAGGCATAAATATTCATTCAAGCCAACCATATACAAGTCCAAAATCATGCTATTTAATTATCATCAACCACAAAGCTTATAAACACCAATTGACCATTTTGCATACATGCCAAAATCACAACCAAAGCCATTTAAATAATCTACTTATTATATGTAATATTTGCCTACACATAACATGCTAATATATCTTCAATATCAACCAATTACTACCTTCAATACTAAATCTCAATAAGCCATTCACAAGGCAATTATAAACCACACATCAAAGGCTATTTGCACACACATATATAAACATCCAAATCAACCAAAATGAGCCAACTCTCATAACTATGCACAAGAGCAAATATTTAACATTTACAAGCCATTTCAAATGACACAACATATTACCAAATGTACCAAAATGACCAAAGTCCCTATACATGTCATATACTCAAAATATAAACTCAAAAAGTACCAAAGTGATAGTAGGATAGTGTGACAAAGTCTCCGACGATCCCCGAATCCGAGCTCGCTTTGAAGTCACTATAAAACATGGAAAAAAAAATAAACCAAATAAGCTTTATAGCTTAGTAAGCTCATATGAAATAAACTCAATCTTAACATAAATATACTAATCATCAATTTGAACATATCAACATGTAATTCATTTAACTAACAAACCTTTCACATTTTCTATCATAATATTATGTATGAACTTCATAACTTCTTCGATTTAAGCTTATGCGATTCATGTACATAACTGTACCATCTCGTATCAATCTCATACACAACCACGTCTTTCATTTACCTGTTGAACCATTCGGAATACTATCAGATACATGGGAAACTCACACTCGAAGTGCCACATATGTAGCCGAAGCTATCTCAATCTCATATCACATATACTGCTCACACTAGAGCTATCAACGGGCGTGCTCACACAAGCTGTGGGTCAAGACATAGCTACACGATGTTGCTCACAAAAGCTGTCAAGCATTCGCAACACATGCTGGTATAATCAGCCAGTGGTAGGACGTACAGGACCAACACTCAGATCACATAATCACGATAATCCCTAATGACATGTCACTAGTATCCAAATCTATTCCTAAGGTTCAACCGATTTCAAATACCAAATCATCGTTGAATCATTATCGAATGTGTTCATAGTCTCGTATTCACAGTTTATGCAATATCAAAGCATTTAAAACATAATTATAAAAATGCTTTTAACATACGAACTTACCTCGAATGTAGAAACGACAAAACGAGTCGATCAATCGAGTACTTTATTTTTCCCCTGTTCTAGATTTGGATTTCATTTTTCTTGATCTATATAATATCAAATTCAGCTTATTTAATATTCTCTATATTCATTTTAGTCAAAATTCACTTTAAGGCATTTTTACACAATTGCCCCTAATGTTTCACATCTTTTACAATTTAGTCCTTATTTCATAAAAACACAAATTCATGCAATTCAACCACAAACCATGATATCCAAATTACTATTATGCCCCTAGCAGCCCATATTTTTCATTTATTTCACATTTAACCACAAAGTTTCCTCATTTCACAATTTAATCCTTAATTTGCATTTTCACTAAAAATCACTTAACAAAACTTATATAACTATCATCAAAAAATCATAATCTATCATTAAACATCAAAACACACATGTATTCATCAATGGCATCATTCAAAATCTTTAACAGATTTGAAAATTAGTCCCTGCTAGACCTAGTTGCAACGATCACAAAAACATAGAAATCATTGAAAACGGAACAAAATCACACTTACATGCAAGAGAATAATGTAGCCAAATGTCGAAGCTCTATTAATGGTGTTTTCTTGGCTGATTTTCTGTGGATGAATGCAATTAGAAAGATGAATTTTTTTTTCTTTATTTTACTAAGTTTATTACTAATTTACAAGTTTAACCTTAATTAATAAACCTTAAAACACATAATATTATGACCATATTTGTCCACTCAAATAAATAATGGTCTTATTACAACATAAGGACCTCTAATTTAATATTCCATAGCTATTAGATACCTTTAACTAATAGAACTTCACTTTTACATTTTACGCAATTTAGTCCTTTTTATCAAATTAACCATTCAAACGATAAAATTCTTTAGCGAAAATTTTACACAATAATATTATCATGCTATAGACATTAAAATAATAATAAAATAAATATTTTTACTTCATATTTGTGGTCCCGAAACCACTATTCTAATTTGACTAAAAATGAGCTGTTACAACGGCATAAGTGAATATATTGTTTAATTCAGATTTAAAATAATAAGTGAAGTCTAGGTGGATTCTTTCCTGGGTATTGTCTATCTCATTGGTTTTCTTCAAATATTTTCCCAATTAGCTCTCTGTTGCGTTCTTAGTAATTAGTTTAGTTAATTTTAGATTAAAAACAATTCCTTCAATTTATCGGTTAGATAATAAAAAGATAGTAATTACTAGTACTTTTAGTCCTCGTGGATACGATATTCCTGACTCACCATATCTATACTACTATTCGATAGGTGCGCTTACCTTTGTCATGATTTTAGTTAGTTTAGTGACTCATCAGCTTGTAACACAATTGAAACCAAGTATTCAAGTGGCATAAAACTCATGATCAAAATATAAACATATCCAAGCCATTTACCAACTTTAAGATGCCAAGTTACTTCATTTTGCAAGTTTTAACATATAAGACTTATGCAACCTTGAAATCATGTATCCAAATGGCATCAAACATTATCAAAACTAAGAAAAAACTAGGCTATATATCAAGCTTAATATAAAACTTAACCTTAACCACAAATATGACATTGGCATTCACAAGTAGAGATGACTATTTACATAATAAAGACTCTATATCATACCACAATATTAGGAATCAAAATGAACATAATTCCTATCTTGTTGATAGTGTGATATTTGTAATGATCTGGCTTCGAGAATTTTACAATCTAGGGATCTACATGTAAGGAAAACAACCATAAGCAAGTATTCAATGCTTAGTAAGTTCAAATGGAAATTACAACACTTACTATAACACCTCATACCTAACCCATTCACCTAGTCCAAGCTATGAGATGCTACTACTTTGTGAAACAATTACAATCATATACTCACCATAGTACCATTCACAACTCACTATTCCAATTTAACTAATTCATATAGTCTAATTAATGATTTAAAACATTCAAAGCCATTCAAAAACAAAATTTTCATTCATTTAGCATCAAACTTAACCCAAAATATGTACCATAAGCTATATATACCAAATGGTATGTTTAAAATCACCTATTACCATAACTATCATAAGACTTTCCTTCCAAAATGACCACTTGTAACCTAAAAGTCCTAATGTACATGCCACATAGTCTAGACATCAAATTGAACATGTATCTATCATCTCAAGATAATGTGTGCTACTCTGCTAATCTGGCTCGACAAGTTCCGTAATATGACAATCTATAGGGAAGAAACAACAAAAATAAGTATTGAGAATGCTTAGTAAGTTCAATTAGAATCAATAAACTCACCTTAATCATTTAAAACATAATTTCAACTAATCAATTGGAACTCAACATGGCTATCTTTGACATATAATGGTATAGCTAATCATATAACAACATTACCAATTAATTATGTTAATCATGTTCCCAATCATAAATATTATCATAACCTTAATGTAATCATATAGAAAATCACATATCAAACATTTCTACTTACCATTTCATTTCCAATTCCCATTTAAATTTCCATTTCTAATCAATTGAGTATCACCTGATGGGACTACAGTAATATGATTTTGGGCTCACATAAGTTGACTTTTATCAAGGTTTCAATTCACATTCTAACTATTGCAAAACCTTTTTGTTAACTCCATCTAATTTTCAGCTGTGGATGGATCAACTCCTTTCAGACCTAAAAATTTAGTGTCACTGTATTTACGTAATTTTTTAATTGAGGGTCGTCTAGTAGGAGTAGATCTCATAGCAGGTGTAGTCCCCGCTACTCGTTGCAAGGCATCGGCTATAATGT
This sequence comes from Gossypium arboreum, assembly GCF_025698485.1. NCBI lineage: Eukaryota > Viridiplantae > Streptophyta > Magnoliopsida > Malvales > Malvaceae > Gossypium > Gossypium arboreum. The sequence continues at coordinate 127,859,800 of NC_069075.1, forward strand.
GACAGCCCTAATGTGACCCTAGTCGGGAAGTGGTTTCGGGGCCACAAAACCGAGTCATAAAAATAATTAGCTGTCATATTTGATGCTTATTATATGTATATATGCATGTGTGAAAAATTTCATATTTGAATTTTGTTTAATTGTAGGTGAATTTTAGTAAATAGGACTTATGTGAGAAAATTTTGAAATATGATAGGTCAAAACATAAGGATCTATTAGTGCATGAAATAAAAAGGAGGGGACTTGCATGTCAATTTCCCCCCCAATTAGTAGTGGCTGGCCATGACAAGTATGGTGGACCAAATGTGATGGGCAAAAAACATGTCATAAACATGTTAAGTTAGTGTTTCATGGGAGGTATGATAAAATAAGGAGCATGGGAATAAAATAATGAAAGGGAATATGATGAAAACAAAGAAAAAAAAAGTGTGCGGTTGTTCCCCCATTTTGCTGAAACTAGAAAAAAAAAAGAAAAGGAAAGGCTTCATCCTTTGGTTCTTCTTGGCCGGTTTGAAAGGAGGAAGAAGAGAGGTTTCGGTCACCTTGAGCTTAAGAGGAGGTTAGTATGTTGTGTTAAATTCTTAAGTTTTAAACTTGTTTCTAGTTAATTAGCTAATTTCTTACACAAACCATGGCAAAATTTTGAAATCTCGGTGATGGCTTAAACATTCGGTTTTGGTTGTTGAAAGGAATGAGTTGGAGGTTGGATCATGTTAAGATTCGCCTTGTACATAAACATTAAGAGTTTGATGTTTTGTGATTTTGGAAGGTAAATAAGGTTATACACAAGATAAATACTAAGATTTTGGTTGACTTGTTTTTAGTGAGGTTCGCCAAGGACCTTATGTGCAAGTTTATTCGGTTTAAGTAGAAAGCGTGACGGGTAGATATGAAGTAATGTGTATATTGGTTCGGCTACTAAGCAAGGAAATAATTGTTAGTAACATAGTATCTATGCACTTATGTATATATATGTATGTACAAATAACCTATTTAGCTATGGATATCTAAGGTGTTAAATAATGAAATTCTTGATGACTTGGGTTAAATAGCATTGACCAAGGACTATATGGGCTTGCTAATTCGGTTTAAGTGACGAAACTATGATAGAGAAATATGACTAAATTGTGGACTTTGACAATTTAAATGATGCATTTGACTTGTGTACCGACCTAGGACGATATGTGTTTCTATATGAAGTTAGATGGTGTTGATGAAATTGGTAATGCATGATGTTTAAATAGTATTGAGCAAGGTCATTGTACTTAAATTGTATGACATACATGTATTGAATGGAATTGCCCAAGTGAAAAATAATTAAATGAATTTATTTGTTTAAATTAAGCTCAAGAGCAAAGGGGATTTAAATCCGATAAAGGGAAGGAAAAAGTGGTCGAATAGCCATCGAAATCGTTCGACAACATCCGAGGTAAGTTTTCGAGTAACGAGACTTAGTTTACGATTTGATTAAGTCATGACGTATGAGCGTAACAAATATACGGTGATATGATGATTCTACTTGAATTTTATGTTGAGTTAATTTGCCTATACGTGTGACGGGTAGCCGTATGTGCATAGAGATCGTGTCATAAAGCAAACTAAACCATGTTGTTTGTATGTGGCTAGTGAGCGAAAATGGGATTATATCGTGACTTGTGTTTGAACTCGATTATGAAAATGGAATATAAATGTGTCATGATTTGTTGATATGTGCATGAATGTTTGGATGATAACCGGCTAAGTCCCGAAGGCATTTCGCTAGTGACTAGTTAGGACTAAGTCCCAAGGCATTTGTGCAAGTCACTATATCCGGGCTAAGTCCGAAGGCATTCGTGCGAGTTACTATATCCGGGCTAAGTCCGAAGGCATTCGTCTGAGTTACTATATCCGGCTATGTCCCGAAGGCATTCGACGAGTAGCTATATCCGGTTAAATCCGAAGGTACTTGGCTTGGGAATGAGCGACCTTCTGTAATAGTTTCAATTAATCGCTCGTAAAATCCCAGTGATGAGGTATGTTTCGTATGTGCTTTGAATTAGTTGATCCTTACAAATAAGTATTCGCTCAATCGATAAATGAGCTACTAGGCCTTTGGCTATGTTGATCTTTTGTGTATGAATATAAGGGTTGGTAATGTGAAGTAAGTATGATATTGAGAATTTGTGCATGTCAAATTATTCATTTAGCCATATGAATACTACATTTTAGTTGTGTCAAATTTTATGGCTCAAAACTTACTAAGCATTAAATGCTTACTCTGCTTCTGTAAATCTTTGTTTTATAGATTTTGGTTCTTCAGCTATCGTGTGACAGCCCTAAAGTGACCCTAGTCGGAAAGCGGTTTCGGGACCGCTAAACCGAGTCACCAAATTATTTGGATGTGATATTTATGGTCTAAAATATGTGAATATGAATGTGCGAAAATTTTAAGCTTCGATTTAGTAAATTGCATGTGAATTTAGTCAAAAGGACTTGTGTGACACTTTTGAAATGTGATAGAGAAATCTACAAGGATCTAATAGTGCATGTAGTCAAAAGGGAGGACTTGCATGTCAATTTTCCCCCCTAATATGTAATGGCCGGCCATGAGCATGAGGATGGACAAAATGTTATGGGGTGAAACATGTTGGAAACATGTTGTGCTAGTGTGTTATGGGAGAAAGAATAAAACAAAGGGTTTGTAATAAAGAAATGGATGGGAGGGGTGATGAGAACAAAGTTGTCTCATACATGTTCCCCCCCCTCCCCATTGCCGTGACTAGAGAAAGGGGAGGAGAAACAAAATTCTTTCTTGGTTGTTCAACATGGCCAAATAGAAGAAACAAAGGAGGGGAAGAATTTTTGGTCACTTGAGTCATTAAGAAGGTTAGTATATTATGTCAAATGGTGAAATTTTTAACTTGTTTTAGGTAAATAATCATGGTTCTTACTTAGCCCATGCTAAAATTTGTAATTTTGATGGATGATTGGAGCATTCGGCTAGGGTATAAAGGAAGGGATTTTGATTGTTTCATCTATGTATTGATGATGAGTGTGTTATGGAAAGAAATCGGTCTTCCTAAGAATATGATTTGTGAATGTTTATATTAGTAATAGCCGAAATTAAAGAGGTTTGATGTCTTGAACAAATGTTGATTATATGATTCGAAAGTGAGATATGTTAATGATGAAGTATAATCGGCCATGGAGGTAGCTCATTTTGGAAGTGTGATTTGTGGTATATTTTTCTTTGTGGTTGATTATAAAATTTGGCTTAAGTGAGGTAATTGGTAAAAGATGTGTTTATGATGTAATACATATGTTCTCATAAGCTAAGTTATGTATATGTGATATCTTGCATATTGGTTGTTATGGCAAGGTTTGAGATATTGACGTATGAATATGTTTTGTTTGTGGTTGACAACTAATGGTTAAGTTGTTAAGTTACATGCTTGAGTAGTAAATATGTTAAGAATGGTTCTAAAATGTATATGGATGCCGTGTGATTGTGTTTGATTGGGAAGTGAATTGTTTGATTTAGCTCAAGAGCCTAGAGGATCAAAGTCGGATAAGGGAAAAGAGGAAGTAAGCGAATAGCCGTGGATATCTAGTCGTCGACCACTTTCGAGGTAAGTTTTAAGTGATTAAACGTTGAGTAAATTCAATCATAATAGGACATAATGAGTTGATTTAATAAGATATGATGTGGCCATGATATGTCTTAAACCCAAATGGTAAGTTCATAAGTGTTTGGACTTGAAATTTAAGAGCAAATTGTAATAATTTGCTTGGACAGTAACAGTAATGTGATTTTAGAAAATCACTATAAATTGTTGGTGTGGAATTATAGGCTGAATAAAATATGTAATCAAAGCTTAGTTGATCTAGTTTCTTATAAAAGAGACCGTGGAAGCAAAGAAATTTCCTATAAAGAGATATTTAAAGTTGTGCGGGACAGTGTTGGAATGACTCGAAATCCCTGTTCTGTTTTTGGAAAATCATTATAATTTGTACAAACATGGTTATAAGATAAGATTTATATGCTTAGACTCCTTAATTAGTCTAGTTTCAAATGGAATCAAATAGAACACATTATGAATTCTGTACAATGAAAAATTTGATTAAGTAGCGAAGAGTGGTCAGATTAGTCAAACAGTGAAATAGGGGAAACTTTAAGAAAAATCTGGTATTGATTGGCCAAACCAAAAATTCTGAAAATTTCATGTATGGAAGATATATGAGTCTACATTCTGAGAAAATTAACGGCAAGTGATTTGGAGTCTTGTAGCTCGGGTATAAATAATTTAGTGACCATTGCTCAGGAAAATAGCTCAGTAGCGAATATGTGATTTTGTTGTAAACATGGATAAAAACTTGTTTTAGTTGCTCATAAGCTATTGATTGATCCCATACTTGAATTCTAAATTGTGATATTGTAAAATGATACATGAGTGTTAGATGGATCTTTGATATCAAAAATTGTGAAATTGTAAGTTTATGAGTATTCGAATATGAAATGATAGTATGGCGTGAAATTGAATTATTCGTTGGAAAATGATTGATGTAGATTCGGCCAAGACCAAGTCTGTACATAATAACATATGTGATAAGGCCTAATGGCCGACGTGATGAATGTGAAAATGTATACATATGTGATAAGGCCTAATGGCCGACGTGATGAATGTGAAAATGTATACATATGTGATAAGGCCTAATAGCCGATGTGATGAATGTGAAAATGTATATATATGTGATAAGGCCTAATGGCCGACGTGATGAATGTGAAAGTGTATATATATATGTGGTAAAGCCGAATGGCTAATGTGAATGTTGTAACATGTGATTAAGTGTACATGAAACTTAGAAATATGTTCCGGGTGAGACCCGATGACTACGTGTGGAGATTATGTCCGGGTGAGACCCGATGACTACGTGTGGAGATTATGTCCGGGTAAGACTTCGTAATAAGAATTGCTTATAAATATACGCAATGCGAAAGGTTAAATAGGTATGTACTCCAAGTTTATATATGATGCATACGAGAGCAATCTATGGGACTATTCCGATGATTATGTGACATCGGATTAGTGTGAGAGTTTATCTGCCTATTGTATATGATGAGATGTGCATATTCGGTAAAGGGATGGTATGCCCGAAGGAAGAGTGAAATAAAAATACGAACAACTATGTTATAATTTGATTGTTATCTGTTGACACTGCTTAAAACTTACCAAGCATTGTAATGCTTACTCAGTTTACTCTGTTTCCTCTGCCTTATAGGTCTCATTCTTGCTACTGAGCTCGAGGATCGTCAACAACTAGTCACACTATCACTATCCACTGTTTGGTACTGCTATGTTTTGGAATATCTTATGGCATGTATAGAATAGACTAGTAGTGAGAGGATATTTTGGTTAACGTATAGGGCTACTCTTTCGTTTGTTGGTCATAGACCCTTTGATTTTGTATAAATTTGGATAGCCATGCGAAAATGGCTTGTATACACTTTGGCATGGTATCATAATCATTTTGTATGTTGTTCATTAAGAGATGTGGAAATGTTCGGAATCGATTAGCCTTGGAATGGTTAATCGTGATCATCTTTTGTGCCATGTATGCTAAAAGGGCTAGTTGAATCAAGGAAATTATGAAGTAGGTAAAATCTACCTTAAGGACAGAGGTTGACAGCTGCAGTGATGTGGATGTGAAAAATCATTAAAAATATAAGGAATGGAATTAAATAGTAAATAAATTATGTAAATTAACCTTGATGAATCTACTTTCATATGGAAGAAACGAAACGGTCATATGAGTTGTATGTTAAGAGATATTTAGGTTTTCGTGAAACAGGGCCAGAACGGTCTCTGGATTCCCTGCTCTGACTTTGGAAATTCATTGTAAATTAACCAGAGATAATTAGGAGTCATACCATATATTTATAGATTCCTATTTGAGTCTAATTTCTATAGAAACAAACGGCATCAGTATTGAAGCCCTGTACAGGGAGATATCCAGGTCGTAATGCATGAAGGTCAGTGTAGTCGCACCCTGTAACAGTGGAGACTTTAACTAATAAACTGTACTAATTGGCCCGACCAAAAATTCTAGAAAAAAATCTGTAGATGCATATATGAGTCTAGTTTCAGGGAAAAATTACGAAACTGGGTTTCGAGTTTTGGAACTCAAGATATGATTTTTAAAGTGATAGTGACGCAGTTAGCCAACTGCCTGGAAAATTTTTAAAATGGACTGCGAAAGTGAATGGTTTAAGCCGTTAACCCCTCGTGTCCGACTCCGGCAGCGGACTCGGGTACGGGGTGTTACATATCAGACTCGGGATTTTTGAAGTCGAAGTCGCCCACACTATCAAAGCTCCTTTTTGGTACACTTTTGGTAGAACTTTGAAATGGCATGTATAGGACACCCCTTTTTTTTGTTATTAGTCAAGTACTTTGGTGTTGTATATATTTGGATAGCCATGCGAAAATGGCTTATATATATTTTGAGCATAATGTTATAATCATCTTGAATGTATATGTTCATTAAGAGGCATGGAAATGTTTGGCAACGATTAGCCATTAGAATGGTTCATCATGATTATATTTTTGGGCTATATATGCAAAAGGGCTAGTTGAATCATGGAAACTATGAAATAGGTAAAGTCTACCTTAAAGGCAGATGCTGACAGTAGCAGTGATGTAGATTTGAAAAATCAGTAAAAATAGTAGAAATGGAATTAAATATTGAATAAATTATGTAATCAAACCTTGATGAATCTACTTTCACATGGAAGAAACGAAACGATCATATGAGTTGTATGTTAAGAGATATTTAGGTTTTCGCGAAATAGGGCCAGAACGGTTTCTGGATTCCCTATTCCTAATTTGGAAATTCATTATAAATTAACCAGAGACATTTAGAAGTCATGCCATATATGTATAGATTCCTTTTTGAGTCTAGTTTCGGTAGAAACAAACAGCATCAGCATTGAAGGCCTGTACAGGGAGATATCCAAGTCGTAATGCATGAAGGTCAGTGTAGTCAAACCCTGAAATAGGGGAGACTTTAACTAATAAACTGTACTAATTGGCTAGACCAAAAAATTCTAGAAAAAAATTTTTAGATGGGTATATGAGTGTAGTTTCAGGAAAAATTTACGGAACTGGTTTTCGAGTTTTGGAACTCGAGATATGATTTTTAAGGTGATAGTGACGCAGTTAGCCAGCTCGTCTGGAAATTTAAAATGGATTGTGCAAATAAGTGAGTTAAGTCCGCAAACCCTCGTGTCGACTCGACAACGGTCTGGAGTGCACGGGTGTTACAATTTATTGGTATCGAGCTACGGTTTAGTCGATTCTAGGACTACCGTAATACGTTTGGGACTAGCTATACATGCCATTATGTGATTATTTGATAGTGTGGTGATTTCGACAATTGAAAATGTGTTTATTATAGTAATGGATCCCGATCCCGACCGAAGCGGTGGTGATGATCTTGAGAGTGTAGCGCTGCTCCCACAAGGGACAGCTCGGCGGACTCTCAACCTATTGCTAGTAATCCGAATGATGAAGCTAGACAAGCTTTCTATAGCGTGATGAATGATTGGTTCAACCAATACATTCGAACTAATACGACTGTTCCACAACCTCCATTCCCGACAAATACCACCCCCGCACCTACCATACCTCCGGTAACTGACCAAATAAGGGCAAATAAGCCCCCAGTTGATAGAATTCGAAAACACAGGGCTACTGAATTTAAGTCTACGGATAGTGATGATGCCGAGCAAGCTGAATTTTGGTTGGACAACACTATTCGGGTACTCGATGAGCTATCTTGCACACCGATGAGTGCCTAAAGTGTACTATCTCCTTGCTACGTGATTACGCCTACTATTGGTGGAATACGTTGACTTCTATTGTGCCTAGAGAGCAAGTAACTTGGGAGTTTTTCCAAACCGAGTTTGAAAAAAGTATATCGATCGAGATTTATGGATCAAAACGGAAGGAATTTCTTGAACTTAAACAAGGTTCCATGTCGGTTCTCGACTATGAACGAAAGTTTGTAAGGCTTAGCCGATGCATGCACGAGAATGCATTTCCTCGAAGTCGTAATGTGTAAGCGTTTGAGGATGGATTGAATGATGATATAAAGTCGTATGTTGGCATATTGGAAATCCAGAATTTGTGGTACTTGTCGAGCGAGCTTGCAAAGCCGAGGAGCTCAATATGGAGAAAAGAAAAGGCGATATGGGAGCAAAGGAGTTTCGTAAGAGGTCTTGGGAGGCCCTTTCAACGATCATCGAAGAAATTTAGAGATGATTTGGGCGATCTAGAGACACATTGGGTTTTCTAGACGAGACCGTGATCGACCCCTGTGAGTGCACGAGTCACTTGATCGCCAGTGTTGGAAATGATCGTCGAGACGAGCGAGTGTCGGTATTGCGGTAAATGGCACTCGGGAGTTGTAGATTCAATGACCGCTCTGTTACAAGTCTTGGTCTGCCGACCACTTTATCAAAGATTGCCCGAGATTGTCTAAGCAGAGCGTAAATCAGAGTGGGAAACACGGTGCTACTCTCGCCGGGGTAGACCATCTAGGAATATGGGCAATGCTAGTGGAGGTCAGAGAGGATCTAGAGATGCTACAACCAGATCCGAGGCTCGTGCTCCTGCTAGAGCTTATGCTATACGCGCACGCGAGGATGCTTCCTCGCCAGATGTTATTACCGGTACTTTTCCTCTCTTTGTAATGGCCTAAATTCAAGGTTATCGGAACAATGGTTTCGTAACCATAGATCCGATTTAAAGAAAAATTTATTTTAATATTTTTGCTTGAAAATTTATATGATAGGAAAATCGTATGAAAATATTGATAGGAAAATTTTATCGATTTAGTGATTAGTTCGAAAAAGAAATTATTGAAGAAATTGGGTAAAATAAGGTATCGGGACCTCTATCTCGTAAAAACGAGTCAAAAATAATTTTATAAATATTTATGAAATGTTATTAATGTGGTATTAAAATTTCGTTAGGAAATTTTAATGTTTGGGTAGTCAATTAAATGAAAAGGACTGAATTGTAATAGGTGTAAAAGTTGCTAGAGTGATTAACTAGCTTATTAGTCTAATGAGAAAGGATTTAAAAGGTAATTAGACCCAAAAGTTATTTGGGCTGGCCGGCAAGGGTATGCAATCAGCAGAAAAATTGATAAATTAAGGGTAAAATTGGAATATTGTAAAATTAACTAAATAAAACTAGGACTAAATAGGAAATATCTAGATTTCTCTTCATTTCTCTTCAATTCCAGCAGCTAAAAACGCCATAGGAGGGTTCTCTAAGCTGGTATTTCATAATTTTGCACCAAGTGAGTTAATCCTTGCCTTTTCTTGTAATTTTGTGTTTCTAAGACTTTTACAACTAGATCCTACTATTAAATTCATTAGTTTTTGATTTCATGGATGAAATTTAAAGTCACCATGGTTGAGTTCTGTAAGTTTATGATGAAATAGAATGAAATTAAAGCTTTAATTTGTTTATGAGATGATTTTATTAGGCAATTTCAATGGAAATTGATTTTTGGGACCTAATTGTGAAAATATTTGGAATTAAAGTCTATTGCTGAAATTCTGATTCCTAAAGGTTGTAAACTAGTTTAAGGTGATAGAATAAAATGTTAATTGAGAAAAATCAGCTCAATTGAGAGGCTAATTGAGTAGGGACGAAATTATCATTTATTAAAAGCTTAGGGGAAAATGGTAATAAACACTTGCACTAAAACAGTTTGGACAGCAGCAGTAGACTAACTTTGAAAAATCACCAAAATTGTAGGAATCGAATTAGAAGATGAACAAAATATGTAATTAAAGCTTATTGAGTCTAGTTTCTCATAGAAGAAATATTGTAAGCAATGGATTTGTAAATTTTGAGATATAATGAATTTTGTGAGACAAGGTCAGAATGAATTCGGGTTCCCCTGTTCTGACTTTGAGAAATTATAAAAATTGAATAAAAATAATTAGGGACTTAAATTTATATGTCTAGAATTCTGAATGAGTCTATTTTTAATAAAAACAAACAAGAACATCATTTGAATTCTGTATAAAGAGATAATTTATTTTTAGTGAAGAAGGGTCAGAACTGTTAGACAACAGAACAGGGTGACTTTGAAGAATAAACTGTACTGATTGGCTAAACAAAAAATTCTGAAAATTTTATGGTAAAAATATATATGAGTCTAGTCTCAGGTAAAATTAACGGATCTTAATTTCGAGTTCCGTAGCTCAAGTTATAAATAATTTAGTGACTATGACTCAAGTAGACAGCTTTGAATGAACTATAAATAATAGTTGAATTATAGAGAATGTTGCATATGAACATGAAATGTATTAAATTGATAATTAAATTTATTTATTTAGATCCAGAAGATTCAAATCTGAAGCTAGATCGAGGAAAGGAAAAGTTCGGGATTAATAGATTTTCTTGTTTACAATCAAGTATCAAGGTAAGTTCGTGTAACTTGAATTATATTCTTAAATTACTTGAGATTGTATGTTTTTGATATGAATATGATTTGAATGTTCATTGTATGAAAATTTATGAAACATTGATATATTTGATAAAATGGGAAGAAATCCGTTTGAATGAAAGGAAAATTCGATGGATTTCGAAAAGGAATTGACGGTAAAAGGATCTAGCCGGACGGGTGATCCTATCTGATATAGCCCTCCGAAGAATATGTGTAAAATGGATTTAGCCGGACGGGTAATCCGAATTAGGGTCTAAATTGCTTTGGATGGTAATTCAGATCCAAGCTCATTAGAGTAATTGTCGTTCTAGGATTTAGCTTTGGGTGGTAATCCCGACAATACTCTATGAGTTTATATTGCGTGATTTAGCTCGATGGTAATCCCGCCGCAAGGTTGAGGTTCAAGGGAGTGTGCTCTCTGAAATGGAAATGTCGCACATGAATATGAATTGAGCGGACCGGAATTGTACACTAAAAGTGTACCTCTGAAAATCCATTGAAATTCGATAAATTCAACGGGATAAATATGAAAATAATAAGGAATGAAAATCATGGTATTGATGAGTACATCAATCATGGTATATATATATATTATTGATACATGGAAATTATTGTACTAACTTGAATGTTGAGTTTGTGCATGTTAGGGTAATAATGCATTGAATGGATATATGAATGTTTATTATATTGTATTGAAAATATTAGGTAAGTATAATTCTTGTTACATGAGCTTACTAAGCACAAAGTGCTTACCCGCTTCCTTTTTCCCTGTTTTGTAGTGTTAAGAGCTCGGAGGTCGGATTTGGTGGGAGACACATCACATTATCAACCTCGGGATTTCGGTATATAAAGAAACTTTATTTTGGAAATCAATGGCATGTATAAGCTAACAAAGTAAATGTTAACGTGAAATGAATGTAAAGTTAGCCATTAGTATGGTTAACAAACACAGTTATAGATATGTGATGACGTTATTTTATATAAATGCATGAATCTATCATAAAATATGTTGAATTGATTTGGTTGATGTGGATTGGTCTCGATTTAATATTACGGGGAAGGTTAGATATTTATAAAAGGGCTATATTGAATATAAAAAAAATTAATTAAGTAAACTCGTTAATGCCTCGTACCTATTAGGCAATGAATACGGGTAGGGTATTACATTTATTGGTATTAGAGCTACGGTTTAGCGGTTCTAGGACCGATGTAGGACATCTGGGATTAGCTATACATGCCATTTAAATTATTATTGATAGTGTGATATCTCGACCATTTAAAATGTGTTTTTCTTATAGTAATGTCATCCGACCGAGCTCAATCTGAGGAAGTGGGAGTCATGCTCCGCTTGAAGACAAAGAGAAGAAACTAGTGTAGAAGGCCCGAGACGAGGGTCGAGGGAGGAGGCAAAACAACCTTCTTTCAAATGATGAATAATGGTTTAATCAATACTTAAGAACTAACCACGTAGTGCAGCAAGTTCAAGCTTCCCTCCTGCTCCTTCATCGGTTCCGAGATCCCACAAGGTACAATCTTGAATCATGTCGAAAAGGAAAGCTCCAAGTAGATAAAATTGAAAATATGGGGAAGAATTTCGAGCAGAGTTGATGATGATTCGAGCGGGCTGAATTCGTTAGAAAATACTACTCGGGTTCGGAAGAATTATCTTGTACACCGAAGAATGTCCGAAATGTGCCGTCTCCGCTAAAAGATCTGACTTACCATTGGTGGAATACTAAAGCTTCAGTTGTTCGAAAGAAGAAATTACATGGAATTCTTTCGCATCGAGTTCGAAAAAATATATCACCAGAGGTTCCTTGACCCGAAAAGAAAAGAATTTCTTGAGCTAAAACAGGCAATAGATCGATGTCGAATATGAAAGAGAATTTGTTCGATTGAGTAAATATGCTCGAGAATGGGTACAATCGGAAGTGAAATGTGCAAACGATTGAAGAAGGGTTGAATGAAGACATTAAGTTCTTGATCGAATTCTTGAAATTCGAGAGTTTGCTACATTGGCGAGAGAGCTTATAAAGCGTAAGAATTGAGCAAAGAAAAGAAACAGTGAGAGGAAGCTCGAATTTTTAGTAAAAGACCGATGGGAAAATCCCGTTTTACGCTTCAAAGAAATTGAAGAAATATCGAGGATCGTTCTACTTGACCATTGGGTATTCGGCAAAGAGCGAGGTTCTCAACGCACTAATCCAAGGCCTTCTACTCCATCGGTGACCGGTGTTGGCGGTGTTGGCACTCCTAAACCGAGATGCCGATCTTGTAATAAAGCTCATTTTGGTGAATGCCGATTTAAGAGTGGGGCTTGTTACCGATGTGGTTCTTTTGACCATTTCCTCGAGATTGTCCGAAAGGGTTGAAAAGAAGTTGAACATATATCGGCCGAGTAATCTAGTTTGAGGCGGACCACCTCGACCATCCGGTAATGTCGATGGTAGTCGAGGAGCTACAAAAGATACTATAAGTAGGCACGAGGTACGAGCACTGCTAGGACATATGCCATTCGTGCGGAGAAGATGCTTCAAACACCGATGTTATTCTTGGTACATTTTCTTTACTTGATCGATATTCTTGCATTGATTGATCCCGGTTCTACGCATTCATATATATGTGTTAAACTTGCAATTGTTAAAATTTATCTGTTGAACCTCTTGAATTTGTGGTTAAAGTCTCAAACCCCCAGGCGGTCTGTGTTAGTGGATAAAATTTGTAAAATTGTCCACCGATGGTAAGAGGTTATTGTTTCCGGTGATTTGATGTTCTTGCCATTTGATAAATTTGACGTGATATTGGGTATGGATTGGTTAACCCAAAGATGATGCGGTAGTAAATTGTAAACAAAAATATATTGTGTTAAAATGTCGAATGGTGAGTTGCTCGGGTGAAATTTGATCGAACGGAGGGTTATCGATATGATTTGATAATGGCGACCTGAGGTATGTCAAAAAGGGTATGATGCTTACTTGGCTTATGTACTCGACACCAAGGTATCTAAGTCAAAGATACTGAGCGATTCGATGGTATGTGAATTTTCCGATGTGTTTCGGAAGAATTACCGAGATTGCCACCGAAAAGAAGTGGAATTTTCTATAGATTTGATTAGGAACTACTCCGATCTCCATAGCTCGCATCGGATGGCTCCTATAGAATTAAAAGAGTTAAAGACACAATTGCAAGAGCTTGTTGTGGGGGTTTTGTTCGACCGAGTCATTCACCTTGGGGTGCTCCGGTTACATTTGTGAAAAAGAAAGATGGGTCTTTGAGATTGTGTATCGACTAAGCGCACTTAATAAAGTAACCATAAAGAATAAGTATCCGTTACCGGATTGATGATTTATTTGATCATTTGAAAGGTGCTACTATGTTTTCAAAGATTGATCTTCGATCGAGTTATTATCGATTCTGGTAAAGGAGTCGGATGTGCCAAAACAGCCTTTAGAACCGTGTGCGGGCATTATGAGTTTCTAGTTATACCGTTTGGGCTAACTAATGCACCTGCATATTCATGGATTTGATGAACCGGATATTTAGACCGTACTTAGACAGATTTGTAGTAGTATTCATTGATGATATTTTGGTTTATTCTCGGGATGAAGAAGAGCATGCGAGAACATTTGAGAATTGTGTTGCAAATTCTACGAGAGAAGCGGTTGTATGCTAAATTCAAGAAATGTGAATTTTGGCTTCGAGAAGTGAGTTTTCTTGGACACATTGTATCTGCAGAAGGCATCGTGGTAGATCCAAGTAAAATCTCACTATTGTCAATTGGAGTCCAGAAGAATGTATCCGAAGTTAGAAGTTTCTTGGGTTTAGTTGGTTATTATCGGAGATTTGTACAGGATTCTCTATGATAGCTTCTCCAATGACTCGATTATTGCGAAAGATGTAAAGTTCGAGTGGGTGATGAATGTCAACAAAGTTTCAACCGATTGAAAGACCTATTAACGAAAGCACTGTATTAGTGCAAACTGAACCGTAAGGAATTTGTTATTTGAGTGATGCCTCATTAAATGGTTTAGGTTGTGTTTTGATGCAAGAAGGTAAAGTAATAGCCTATGCTTCAAGACAACTTAAACCACATGAAAGAAATTACCCAATACATGATCTTGAATTAGTCGCTATTGTATTTTTATTTGAAGATATGGCGGCATTACTTGTACGGTGAGAAATGTCATATTTATCTTGATCATAAAAGCTTGAAATATTTGATGACACGAAAGATTTGAATTTGAGACAGTAGCGGTGGCTTGAACTAATAAAGGACTATGATTTGATTATTGATTACCATCCGGTAAGGCTAATGTTGTAGCGATGCTTTGAGCCGAAAATCTCTGTTTGCTTTACGAGCTATGAATACCGGTTATCATTGGTGATGATGGTTCAATCCTAGCTGAATTGATAGCTAAATGACATTTTACAACAAATATGTGAAGCTCAAAAGAATGATGAGAAGTTACAGTTAAGCGGAGCACGGTGTGAGTCGGTAATGATTCGAATTTGATTGGTTCGATGATTGTTTATTATTCATAGGTAGGGTATGTGTACCTCGAATTGAGCTCATCTGAAGATTCTATGCGAGGCCCACAGTAGTACTATGTACGTACATCCGGGAGTAATAAAATGTATAATGATCGAAAAAGATGTCTTGGTGGTCGGAATGAAACGTGATATCTCGAGTTTGTATCAAGGTGTTTAATATGTCAACAAGTTAAAGTGAACATCGGTACCTTCGGGTTACTTGACCAATTACTATACCGAATGGAAATGGGAAAGAATCACTATGGATTTTGTATCGGGCTACCTTTGTCTCGAGGAAAAAGATGCTATTTGGGTGATTATAGACCGATTGACAAAGTCACTCACTTTATTAGATGCGTATGGATTATTCTTTAGATAAACTATTTGAACTGTACATATCTCGAGATTGTCGGGTTACATGGAGTGCTGTCTCCATTATATCGATAGAGATCCCGATTTACGTCTCGTTTCGGGAAAAATTGCAAGAAGCCTTGGGTACTCGGTTGTATTTCAAAGATTGCATTTCATCCTCGACATGATGGTCAATCGGCGTGTAATTCAAGTATTGGAAGATATGCTCGATGTTGTATACTAGAGTTTGAAGGTAATTGGGAGAGGTATCTACCTTTGATTGAATTTGCTTACAATAACAGATTATCAGTCTAGTATTAAAATGGCTCGTATGAAGCTTTGTATGGTAGAAAATGTAGAACACCGTTATATTGGACTGAGCTCAATGAAAGGAAGATACATGGGGTTGATTTGATTCGGGAAACAGAAGAAAAAGTAAAGGTTATTCGAGATAGTCTAAAAGCAGCTTCCGATCGTCAAAAATCATATGCCGACCTTAAGCGAAAAGAGATTAAATTTCAAGTCGGTGACAAGGTATTTCTGAAAGTGTCTCCTTGGAAGAAAGTTCTTCGATTCGATCGAAAGGGTAAATTGAGTCCAAGATTTATCGGCCCTATGAAATCATAGAAAGAATTGGACCGATTCGCTTATCGATTGGCATTACCACGAACTTGATAGAATCCATAATGTTTTTCATGTATCTATGTTACGACGATATCAATCGGATCCTTCACATGTTATTTCTCGATGAAGTAGAGATTCAACCGGATATGACTTACGGTGAAGAACCGGTCAAGATATTGCACGGAGACAAAAGAGCTTAGAAATAAAAAGATAAATTTGGTGAAAGTATTGTGGCAAAAGCAAGGGATTGAGGAAGCAACATGGGAACCGGAGGAGGCAATGAGGAAACAATACCCAAACCTCTTTCTTGGTAAGATTTTCGAGGACGAAAATCCTTAAAAGGGGAGAGTTGTAATGGCCTAAATTCAAGGTTATCGAACAATGGTTTCGTAACCATAGATCCGATTTAAAGAAAAATTTATTTTAATATTTTTGCTTGAAAATTTATATGATACGAAAATCGTATGAAAATATTGATAGGAAAATTTTATCGATTTAGTGATTAGTTCGAAAAAGAAATTATTGAAGAAATTGGGTAAAATAAGGTATCGGGACCTCTATCTCGTAAAACCGAGTCAAAAATAATTATATAAATATTTATGAAATGTTATTAATGTGGTATTAAAATTTAGTTAGGAAATTTTAATGTTTGGGTAATCAATTAAATGAAAAGGACCTGAATTGTAATAGGTGTAAAAGTTGCTAGAGTGATTAAATAGCTTATTAGTCTAATGAGAAAGGATTTAAAAGGTAATTAGACCCAAAAGTTATTTGGGCTGGCCGGCAAGGGTATGCAATCAGCAGAAAAATTGATAAATTAAGGGTAAAATTGGAATATTGCAAAATTAACTAAATAAAACTAGGACTAAGTAGGAAATATCTAGTTTTCTCTTCATTTCTCTTCAATTCCAGCAGCTAAAAACGCCATAGGAGGGTTCTCTAAGCTGGTATTTCATAATTTTTGCACCAAGTGAGTTAATCCTTGCCTTTTCTTGTAATTTTGTGTTTCTAAGACTTTTACAACTAGATCCTACTATTAAATTCATTAGTTTTTGATTTCATGGATGAAATTTAAAGTCACCATGGTTGAGTTCTGTAAGTTTATGATGAAATAGAATGAAATTAAAGCTTTAATTTGTTTATGAGATGATTTTATTAGGCAATTTCAATTGAAATTGATTTTTGGGACCTAATTGTGAAAATGTTTGGAATTAAAGTCTATTGCTGAAATTCTGATTCCTAAAGGTTGTAAACTAGTTTAAGGTGATAGAATAAAATGTTAATTGAGAAAAATCAGCTCAATTGAGAGGCTAATTGAGTAGGGACGAAATTATCATTTATTTAAAGCTTAGGGGAAAATGGTAATAAACGACTTGCACTAAAACAGTTTGGACAGCAGCAGTAGACTAACTTTGAAAAATCACCAAAAATTGTATGAATCGAATTAGAAGATGAACAAAATATGTAATTAAAGCTTATTGAGTCTAGTTTCTCATAGAAGAAATATTGTAAGCAATGGATTTGTAAATTTTGAGATATAATGAATTTTGTGAGACAAGGTCAGAATGAATTCGGGTTCCCCTGTTCTGACTTTGAGAAATTATAAAAAATTGAATAAAAATAATTAGGGACTTAAATTTATATGTCTAGAATTCTGAATGAGTCTATTTTTAATAGAAACAAACAAGAACATCATTTGAATTCTGTATAAAGAGATAATTTATTTTTAGTGAAGAAGGGTCAGAACTGTTAGACAACAGAACAGGGGTGACTTTGAAGAATAAACTGTACTGATTGGCTAAACAAAAAATTCTGAAAATTTTATGGTAAAAATATATATGAGTCTAGTTTCAGGTAAAATTAATGGATCTTAATTTCGAGTTCCGTAGCTCAAGTTATAAATAATTTAGTGACTATGACTCAAGTAGACAGCTTTGAATGAACTATAAATAATAGTTGAATTATAGAGAATGTTGCATATGAACATGAAATGTATTAAATTGATAATTAAATTTATTTATTTAGATCCAGAAGATTCAAATCTGAAGCTAGATCGAGGAAAGGAAAAAGTTCGGGATTAATAGATTTTCTACTTTACAATCAAGTATCAAGGTAAGTTCGTGTAACTTGAATTATATTCTTAAATTACTTGAGATTGTATGTTTTTATATGAATATGATTTGAATGTTCATTGTATGAAAATTTATGAAACATTGATATATTTGATAAAATGGGAAGAAATCCCGTTTGAATGATAGGAAAATTCGATGGATTTCGAAAAGGAATTGACGGTAAAAGGATCTAGCCGGACGGGTGATCCTATCTCGATATAGCCCTCCGAAGAATATGTGTAAAATGGATTTAGCAGGACGGGTAATCCGAATTAGGGTCTAAATTTAGCTTTGGATGGTAATTGAGATCCAAGCTCATTAGAGTAATTGTCGCTGGGATTTAGCTTTGACCGGTAATCCCGACAATACTCTATGAGTTTATATTGCGAGGATTTAGCTCGACCGTAATCCATTGCAAGGTTGAGGTTCATGAGTGTGCTCTCTGAAATGGAAATGTGCGCACATGAATATGAATTGACGGACCGGAATTGTACACTAAAAGTGTACCTCTGAAAATCCATTGAAATTCGATAAATTCAATGGGATAAATATGAAAATAATAAGGAATGAAAATCATGGTATTGATGAGTACATCAATCATGGTATATATATATATTATTGATACATGGAAATTATTGTACTAACTTGAATGTTGAGTTTGTGCATGTTAGGGTAATAATGCATTGAATGGATATATGAATGTTTATTATATTGTATTGAAAATATTAGGTAAGTATAATTCTTGTTACATGAGCTTACTAAGCACAAAGTGCTTACCCGCTTCCTTTTTCCCTGTTTTGTAGTGTTAAGAGCTCGGAGGTCGGATTTGGTGGGAGACACATCACCTTTGTCAACCTCGAGATTTGGTATATAAAGAAACTTTATTTTGGAAT